>NC_046293.1:70322886-70947886 GCF_004115265.2 Rhinolophus ferrumequinum
TGATTCACTGCTTTGCTGTTTAATAGCTTCTACAAGAGTTGCATAAGCATGTATATTATCTGAACCAAATCAGAGGATTCAGCAGACATTCTCTGAACGTGAATAGCCTGGCTTACAAAACAGCTGAATATCTAAACATTCTCAACTTTCCACATTGAATATAGACTAAATAATTTGCAATCAGGAATTGTCCTATTTAGGAAGATGAGTACTCAGAGAATCCCAACTCATACACTATTAAATCCAAGAAACAAATTTTAAGACCATTTACCAGAGCCATGGTTTCCTTACGGCATCATGTGAGAGGAGTCAGGAACTAAAAGGTCATCAGTATCAGAAATGTAATCATCGATTTCCTGCACAGTCGAAAGCTGAGAAATGGGATTTGGAAATTGAGGTTTACCGCCAAAATATTCCTTCCCTCACCTCACTTCCCTTACATGCACCCAATCAAGTGAAGTTTGGTTACTCGGGCAGAATACGGAAAGCAAGATTGTCCTGCTTCCACTTTCAAATATAAAATAGTCACCAATAGGTAGTAAAACATGATTCACATTTAAGTAAACATTCTATTGTTACTGAGTTCATAAACCTAGATCAGCTATATATCTATAAAGACAACCTGAAAGAATTTGAGGTGTGGAATAACAAAATAAAAATGAAAGCTAACATCTACTGAGCATTTGCTATTTGCCAAGCATTGCAGTAACTATATAGACTATCTTATTGAATCTCCTAGGTAACCCAAGAGGTAGATTTTATTATTATAACTATTTTATAGACAAGAAACTAACATCTGTATGAATTAAATAACTTTGTCAGGATTACATATTTTGTAAAAGATGGAGCCAGGATTCAATCCTACACAGATGAAAAGGTGAAAGTCCAAGCCAATCATTTAACATCTGAATTCAGCAAAGGAATAAGTGAACACCTTTTTAGGTTCTTTTGGAATTAATGGAGTAGGGAATATATGTAGGACTTTCAGTTCCGTGCAGTTCAGACAGAGGAGGGGACTGCCTCATAGTGATGGGTAGGGTTGGGAATACAACTTCAATACTTAGCTCACATTTTTAAACTCCTCTGGTCAGGCATTACCTTCTGCAGGAAAACATCCCTGATACCTGACTCCCCTCTTTGGAGTCCACTGTATGGTCACTAGTCAGTGAATATCTATCGCTGTAGCCTTCGCAGCATCCCTTCTCTTAATAATAGCTTCACCTCACCCCGCTGTCCTTTGGAGATGGCTCGCTCACACATTCCCTGTGATTCGACAGTGTCTGCAATCACGGTTTGTTGCCCTCCAGCTACATTACGGATATACAACAAATTATAGTAACCCATGGCCCTGGTGCGAGTGGTTGGTCTACGGAGTGGGGATGTGACACAAAGTTAGTCAACAGGGATCTTTGCCTTGGATCGTTCTAACTGGGGCTAGCAGGGAAAGTTTCTTATGTCTGGGGTCATGGAATTAGAAAGATGTGACACAGGGGTTATTTATAATCACATTCCTCACTAAATTGTAAATAGAGCATCCTGATATATTCTTAAAACACACTGGGTTTACCTCTGTCAAAGCCCACTGCCTCACAGTTATCTGTTTAGCAGGTGCTTAACAAACGACTCTCTCATGTCTGAGTATGCAATCTCTAAAGGGAATACTGAACATTGAGTACAGACAAATCCCATCTCTGGCCACACTTAATATTATAATATCACGTCTTACTATAATTTGACAACAGGAATGGGTTCACTTTAGTTATTTGAACTTTGGTCACATACAGTTGGACAAGAGAATGTATGTATGAGTCTATCCACAGCTTAAAACCTAGAGACTGAAAATTAACATGACTTGGCCAGAGCTCAGATCTTTCCTTTAATGGGAAAATCTTTTTGCATGTGACTCTTTAGAGCTAAAGTGGCAGAAGCCATCAAGGAGAGAAAAACAAGGATTTGTTTGCTTACTATAGAAGAGAAAAGAAATAATTTAGTTAAGCTGGAAAATAACTTATCTGAAATGAAAAACATGCAGGCTCCAAACCTTGTTTAGCCATCGAGTCGCCAAGAACATAGTGACTCTATTGTGAATCCTCTCTTCCTCCACAGCCAGATCTATAAATTAGAAATAATATTATGTGTCCTGGCTAGTCTCATACAGATTAATGAGGTTATTTCTAGGAAACCCTTTGACTTCAAAAAGTCATAGGAAAAGAACTTTTACTATAAAAGGTTTCAATTTGATTAAAAAGCCCTTATGCCTCCTTTGTGAGTCATGCGAATTCCCCCCTGACTTTCTGTGTGTCTATTATCAGCATTAAATATTTATTTTAGATCTATTGAAGTAAAAAATTATTCTCCCAGCTCTCAGCCCAAGGTGATTTCTAATGACTATTTCGTTTTTATGATGATTTTTAACATTTGCGTTAATAATAGAAGACTCTAATGCTAAATGGAAGATTATTAAAATTGGCCTTCTGTCAAGCTGTCTGTTGAAAGATCTTTTTTCTTAGCATATCTTTCTTTAATTGCATGAGAATAAGTTTATGCTTAATTATTATTTAGACTTTCTATATCACATTTGTATAAGCAAAGATGAAGTTGTTAGCTTAGTTAAAGTCGCCATAATTTACTGCCTTCTCAACATTCACTTGGATGTCTAATACTCATCTCAAATTTAACATTGCCCCAAAATAATACGCTTAATATCACCCCTCCCCGCCCTGCTCTTCCTGCAGTCTTCCCCTCTCAGTTCACGGCAACTCCATTCTTTTCATTGTTTGAGTCAAATCCTTGAGGTCATCCTTGGCTCTTTTCTTCTTCTCATACTTCACCTTCAATCTACCAATAAATCTTGTCGCTCTACTCTCAAACTATATCCCACATTATGCCCTCAGCCTGGTCCTACTTGCTGTCATCTCTCACCTGAATCATTGTGGCTCTCTGCATTCTTTTCCCCCAGATGTCAGTGTGGCATGTTCTCTCACTATCGGCTGGTCTTACTCAAATGTCACTTTCTGAGTGTGGCGTTCTTTGGCAACTTTATTTAAAATTGCAACTGCCTACTCCCAATACATCCTTTCCACCTTCCTGCTTTACTCTCCCACCCCCTTTAACACTATACATAATACCCCTATATTTTTAAGGTCATCTGACACAATGTTGCTTATCATTTGTCTCCCTCTCTAGAATGTAAAACACAGTGGGGACAGATACTTTTATCCGTTTGATTCGCTATTCTGTCTTCGGGGTCTGGCATAGAGTTTGGTCTTCATAAATATTAGTTATCTGAAGGGAAAAAAAGAAAAGACTTTCCAGCTCTCTTTACCATGATACCAGGGATTATGCCTTCTCCTTGTAAACTCCCCTCTTGACAGGTATAGTATTCTTTTTCTAGTGGATATTTCAGGCCATGCGCATAAAGAGCAATTGTAGCAGAGGGGTGCCAGATGGGAAGCCGGGTAGCACTTCTGCTTACCCATAATCCCTCTGTCAGTGAGAACAAAGCACAGCAGCTTTAAGCAGAGATGCGAGCACCTGCTCAGAAATATACATTCTGTGGGGCAGTGAAAACTTCTCAGCGGAGGTGGATTCTAGGACCAACTTAATTCCTGCCTTGATTATTCAGTAGAATGCAACCCACCCCCAGTCCACAAAAGATGAATCTGAAAAGTCTTCAGATATAAAGAAGATAATGCAAATCAAGATCCTGGGGGCAAAATGAAAAGAATATAGTCCTTACACTAAGCCGCTTCTACCAACTGACTTTTGCTATGCCGGATTACCAGAACTTCTGTTTGTTTGTTTTTTGTTTTTTTCGAGAAAATCTAGACTTTAGGCTTCATGTGAAATCTCTCAAATGTAAGAAGTTGGTCTGTAACTCTAATCTAAAAGAACAACCATCATACTCCATGAGCCAAACCAAATAGCTTTTAACCACGCTCAGTGGGGATTCAAACTCGGCCTTACAGGCTGGTGAAAACTAAACTCCATTCTGAGAAGAGCAAACCAAAATAAGCAAACTTCTGCCTTTTTTAATCTTCTGTGAAATTCCTTCCTCACAGAAAACAGTCTTCATGCACAGGTCAGAAGGCTAGGCCATAATGTGCTGGATCCTCTCCTCTTAAAAATGGACTTCTGTGTAAGCATGTTCCATCTTACTGGGCAGAGCAAGTGCGGAGCCCAGCCTCTCCCACAGCCAGGTGAGTATCGCTGTCCCTTAGCAGAGTCCTAAGTATTCTCCGCATCTGCAATGGTAGGGATGAAGAACATCGAGAATGATAGAAAAACTTACACCAACAGCAAGGGAGGAAAAGAGAATTCTGTGGTTGCCAGAGGAGGGAGTGGGGCAGCCTGTTTGTGTGTAAGAAACAAATTCAGAGCTAAGTGGGGGGGGGGGGGCGGGGGGCGGGTATCATTACTCAAATCACTGCATAGACTGTGAGCCTCTCAAAAGCCGAATCCATCTTTGTATTCTCAGAATCACAGTACCTGGCACATAGTAGGTACTCCACCAGTTGGGGAATGAAAGCAAAGCAATTGGTTTTTGTGTTGTATGACAGACTAAGGGAAAGATCCCCATTCCACTCATAAATTAGTGGCCTCAAAACTTTCCCAAGAAACTGCAATGTGAAATTTAGCATTTCAGGGCAGCAGTGTGATTTGCAGTTTCAGAATCACAGACTTTATTGTGCTTCTTTAAATTATCATAACAGAAGGGAGAGGGGAAAGATGGAAATTTAAACTCTAGTGCCCATATTTTATCAACTTTTAGAAGGAAGAAAAAAATTCAATCCCAATAGGAAAAGTAAAATAACTGAGGACCCACAGAGACGTGGAAAAACTGTTTTCCAGCATTGTTTCCCCCGACACATATTTTTTTCCTAATGCAATGATTTTAGGAAAGGTTAGAGAAGTGTTATGTGTTAGATGAAGAATATGTAATTAAACCCACCATTCTGAAAGCAAAGCTTTGTGCTTTTTTTTGTTTAATCTTCTATGCTGGGCTGGTAATTTTTTCCCGTCTCACACCTACTACTCAAACCCAGGGGTTTTGTCCTAGATGCCTGGCATAAATATAATTACAGTACGGTTCTCTAGTGCGTAGTTCAATCACTGCAGACAACTATTGATTTATGTGTAACTCGGAATACACATAATTTTCTCTAGTCTGGGAATTGTTAAAATGCATTAACGGCCCAGGATTTCATGTTTCAGAGATGGCAACAGCGGGGGTGATGCTTGTTTTGCTTTGTATTTTTTTCTTTTTCTTTTTCTTTTTCCCTCCAACAACTGAGATAAGGCCTTGCTGAGCAAGAAAGCTCCACTGACTTGTTCTGACAAATTATCATTCAATTTCACACTGGGTCACACACAATCAGAAGAAAGACAGAAGCCTGACTATGGGGAGAGTGAGAGGGCCGTGGCTGATTGCACACACAGCTCTCTCCCTCATTGCTTTTACAGGGACTCTGCTGAAGCCTTCTTTCTCCTCTTTCATGACTGAGATAACTTCTCGATACAAAATCTTTATTTAATGATCACAGACGATGTGTTTTCACGTTTTTCCTTTCAATAGCAACAGTAACAACACAAAGTGTCCATTCCCTTCTCATCTATACAAAACACTCCCTGACTGCAAAGAGACCACATTTGAATGGAAAGGGGCAAAAGCAGGCAAATAAGAATACCTGGATGTGATGCTGACTCTGCCACCATCCTGGGAATATCTCGTACCTTCTCTGGGCTCCGGTTTTGTGTCTACAAAAGGGGGACTAGGCATCACTGGTTTTCAAACTTGCACCATGGAAGTTTGGGGTATAGAGATTAGAGAAGAATGCGGTTTTGTGTCTACAAAAGGGGGACTAGGCATCACTGGTTTTCAAACTTGCACCATGGAAGTTTGGGGTATAGAGATTAGAGAAGAATGCATGGGTCTCAAGGACCCCATTCTCGCCCCCACACTTTAGACACAAGTCAGTTCTTCTCTGTTTATATGTTGGATTTCTATATTAGATTTTCCTTAGAAAAAGGATTTCATAGCCTTATAAGTTTGAAAAAAATCTCTGTCTTTTCCAATCCTCACCTGCCATCATTCTGTAACTTCTCTCCCTGGCAATAGCTTTAATTTCCTGCAGTGCATGTGTTCATTAAAGAAGACCACTGTACAAAATGGGAAACTGGCTGGTGCATGATGGTTTTCGTCAATATAATCACCTCCACTATCAAAAACATGAATTTATTTGACATTCATTCATGCACAGTGCCATGTGGATTACTTACTAGTTTAAGCAAAGTTGGTAAGTTTTCTTTTCAATCTGCGAGTCTGAGTGATTTTGAAGATTTGGGAAAAGAGAAATTTTAATAATTCTTTCAATGTGGTATATCTATTAAGCAGCAGAGGCAGAAATGGAAATGGATAATAAATTTGAAAATACTATTATAACACAAACATAATGATCAATAAGCAATTAAACGGTCTCATCTGGAACCACTGTTGCCACAGGATGTTTAAGTCCTTCCTGTGGAACCAAACAGGAAAATATCATTGCTCTATGAAAATGAGTAACCAGATTTCAGCAGCCATTCCAGGTGGGAGTGACTCTTCCCAGGAAAAGGGGTCTAAATACCTACCATCCATTACCACAGACATAGGAAAGAACACTGATACTCTAGAACATAGACTATACATTTCAAAGAGCAAGCAGCTGCTGGGGTAGAACGGGAAATAGAGCTTCGAGTGGAAAATAGAGATCTGTAGCATTGCATATCCACAGTCAGAATTTGCAACTCATGTCGGAGAGCAAAGGTTTTCACTGAAACTAATTGATGGAGACACAGTCTTCAGAATGCCCTTTGAGAAATACTTAAGGAAAGACTAAGACTTAGCAATCAAGATCATAAAGCAAGAAGGAGATCTCTTAGACCAGACCACAAAGAATTTTAAAAAAAAGAAAAGAAATGGACCGTATTACCCAAGCCATTCCAGATGGTATAATCACTGGGTCCTCTGTAAGGAGGAACCAGAGATCAATATTGAAGTCAGCTCCAACTGTTTTATATCGTTATCCATCTACCTTGTTGAATAAACATTGTCATCAAGGCTGGAATGCAGCTTTTTAAAACAATCAAGAAGCTATAAAGAATAAATATTAATCGATCCCTCCTTTTCCTTTTATCTATATTCCCCTTTTCTATTTTGTGAGCTGGTTTGGCTAACAAACTGAGCAATTCAATTCTCCTCTGAGTCTTCAGATTCAGCATAATTCTTGGTCTGTTGACATTTCCCAAAACAAAATGCCCAAACAGCTCAAGAAAAAGTTTCCTTCTGACAAAGAGAAATGGCCCAGGTACTCTAGCGTTCAGATAATTTTGAGTGCGTTAGTGCAGGGCTTTAGAATTCTGATAATCTTATATATATCCACAAATGATACAATTGGATTTCTTTACAAATGTCACAGAAATTCCTAAGAGGAGGTCCTATAGTTATTTAAAACCTGTCATCCATCATGAAAGGTTTAAAAAAAAAATGTGCACCATGTAGCATTCGGTATTGTAGAGCCATCCTACTAAGAGAGCACCTGATGAAAGAAAATCACCAGAAAGCAAGCAGTACATGGGCACAAGTCTGGCTACAGATGACAGTTCTGTGGCTCCTGGAACCAATTAAAGAACATCCTAAGGAGTCCATTTAAATCTAAAGTCACGTGACATAGTTGTCAGTGCTGTTTGCCAAATATTTCTGGTTCAGCCTCTTGCCAGACGCAAGATAGGGCTGCCTTTCCTAGCCCCGTTATGGTGGATGGAGCCACGTGACAAGCTAGGGTAGATGACTTGTGAGCACAGGGAAATAAGTCACTTCCAAGAAGGAGCGTGTAATTGATAATTGATAACTTGAAGACCTCTCCCGTCCCTCTGGCACAGCGACCAGAAGTGTTAGTGACGGAGACTGCTCCATCTAGCTAGGTCTCAGAGTATTTCTGATGAACAGACCTCTCCTCCAGGTGTAGACACACAATGAATATATGGCACAACAAAGAAAGAAGTAAACCTTTGTTATTTTAGGCGTCTGGGATTTGGGGATTGTTTGTTGCTGCAGCATTACTTAGCCTACCCTATCTGATATAATGCTCCATAGGTTTGGATCTCCTCAGTTCAGGAGGAATATGCACAAGCATGGACCACATCGAAAGACTCCAAGAACTGGCCCATCATCACCTGGGAATCCTCCAAACCCATGATTATGCTAGATCTCTCAGAGAGTCTCAGGCTGAATACCCTCACTCTTCAAACCCACATTCCCAAACAGTTCTCTTAAGCCAAAGGTACATTACAGGATCTCTAGGCTTTCAAACTATTGTCCCATCAACTAAACTACTTCCGTGGGATGGGTTTACTCCCTGTCTTCTTTCCCCAAAATGTCTTGGACAATAGATTCAACTACAAGAATAAAACAAATCCTGCAACGTGCCTTAAGGGACTTCAGAGTAAAAGTTCCTTGTAGCTTTCATAGAATAGAAAGTTTGACAGGTTAATTCCCTTTTTAGTACTAAAAATTGACATATCACATGATAACATCTTAACGTAGGATAGTTTTCCTCACAAAGCTTTTATTTCAAGCTGTTCACAGCAGAATATTCAGTGATTATTTTGAAATTATTTTGATAGGGAGGGGAATTCCTCTCATTTTCTGTTTATATTCACTGTTCATTTATCATAGCAGTGGGTTGTCATCATAACCACCTCAAATAGAGGTCTCCTTGACATCTCCCATAACCTTGGGGGATTTGGGATTTTTACCCACTCTTTCCCCCATCTATGATTTCAAGTTATTTCAAAGAACATTACGTGCATTTCTTTCAAAAAAAAGTTATTCTATCAAACAAGTGGAAACAGTTTCAGAAACCACTATTAACAGAAAGTTACATGAAAAACAGAAAATGTAAAATGCTGATAACACTGGTTTCTTTCCTTTTTTTTTTTTTAAGCTGACATCCTGAACAGAAACAACTCAAGCAAGACAGCAAGATAAACCTTTTATCCACAGCAACCACGAGATTCAAAAAAATGTTCTTTAAATATAGCCATTGAAATAGGGTTTATTATCTAGATGTTTGTTCCATTCTGGTCTCCTCTTATGGCAGTAATATGTTTTTTAAATGCCTAAAACCTTTCTTAGTACCTAAGAATTCCCCTAAATTTCATGAATTGATGCAAGTGGTAATCACAAGTGCAAATGAGTATTGGTAACACAAGTACCCATCTGTGCATGCAATTAACTGCTTTGAGCAAGTAATTGCCTGTGTTTTCAAGAGCTTACTTAAAAACTTCAACTTAAGCATATATTTTTGTTTTAATAATTCTGCCATAACACACAGAGAAACTTTTACTTGGGACAAATACTTTTAAGCAAGAAGCCAAACACCCTATAATTTTTAGTTCTATAAAGATCATATCTTAGAAGCCACCCCCAAAGTAATTAACTTCAGAAGAGTCTCACACTTCTAGATGTATATGCTCAGGGCATTTTCCAAACAAACAGGCCATCTGTCCAGAGAAGCCCAGCTCAGATAATCCTCATGATGACTGTTCTCTAAGCACCCTAGGAGATTTCTGAAGCTTTGGGTAATTTTCTAATTAATTCACTCAACAAGTATTTGCTAAACACCAACCATATACAAGGTATTCAGTTCTAAGAATATAAAAATTAATTAGAACATGGTATTTTCTCTTAAGGAACTTACAATCAATCAGGAAATAGAAGATTTGAAACTAATAATCCAAAACCCAAGTAGCTTTGTAATTCAAAGCCTGCAAAGGTGTACCTGTTCCCTTAGGAAGGCACACCTGCCTGGCAAAACAGGCATGTATTTTGGGTAAAAATTCACAATTGCAACAGAAAGTATCTTTGGATGTGAGCCTTCGCCAAGCTGGGTCTGTGGCCCCCTACTTCCACAAACTGGCCTGACTGCCTTCCCTTTGCAAGGTCACCCAATCTCCTTGATAGCCGTCAACATTTTTCTTCTGCAGCTTTTGACTTTGTTCCCCCCCGATCTGCTGCCAAAAGCCTTAACCGATAGCTGTTTCTGATCCTGCACCAGCTGCTACTTCCATGCTATTGCCAAATGCCCTGTTGTTCCTCTCATCACTGCCCCTTGCCTTTAAATACCAACTATACACTGACAACTCCCAAATTAAGGTTTTCAGCACCAGCTTCTCCCCTGGACCCCACACTCATCTACCTAACTGCCCTGTCAGCATCTCCTCTTAGGTATCTGATAGTCCTATCATATTTTATTTCCTAAGGTCAACCCAAACCAGCTCCTCAGACCATTTCCCTATCTCAGTGATAGGCAGTCGCAAACCTGCTAGTCATCCTTGCCTCCTCTTTCTCTCCAACCCGTTAGCTAATCTTTTTGACTCCTCCTTCAGGTAGACCCAGACTCCCACCACTCCTCACCACCACAATTACCACCCTGGTCCAAGCCACCATCACCTCTTGCTGGATTATTGCCGTCACCTCCCATAAGGCTTCCTGTTTCCACCCTAACCTCTCTAGAGTTATTCTCTCACTCTGTCATTAGAGTAGTTCTTTCAAAAGTCAAGTTATGTCAGTCTTCTTATCAAAACCCTCAAATCAGGGCCGGGCCGGTGGCTCAGGCGGATGGAGCTCCGTGCTCGTAACTCCACAGGCTGCCAGTTCGATTCCCACATGGGCCAGCGGGCTCTCAACCACAAGGTTGCCAGTTCAATTCCTCGAGTCCCACAAGGGATGGTGGGCAGCGCCCCCTGCAACTAAAATTGAACACAGCACCTTGAGCTGAGCTGCCGCTGAGCTCCCAGGTGGCTCAGTCGGTTGGAATGCATTCTCTCAACCACAGGGATGGTGGGCTGTGTCCCCTGCAACTAGAAAACAGCAACTGGACCTAGAGCTGAGCTGCGCCCTCCATAACTAAGACTGAAAGGACAACAACTTGAAGCTGAACAGCACCCTCCACAACTAAGATTGAAAGGACAACAACTTGACTTGGAAAAAAGTCCTGGAAGTACACACTGTTCCCCAATAAAGTCCTGTTCCCCTTCCTCAATAAAATCTTTAAAAAAAAAAAAAAAAAAGGTAATCTTAACTGTCCAGGAATAATGCTGGATTGGAGTATGCCTCAGGATTTACCAATTTAAAAAAAAAAAAAATCAAAACAAAACAAAAAAAAAACCCTCAAATGGCTTTCATCTCTCTCAAGAGTCAAAGCAGGATTCCTTTGAAGAATCTACAAGATCCTTCATGATCTGCCCCACAACTTTATCTTTCTTTTCTCATCTCTTACACCACCACCACCCCTGAATCGTTTTGATTCAGAAAAACTGGCTTCCTTGTTGCTCCTTGCACACACCAAGCCATGCTTATTCTTACTCATTTGGATGCTCTCCCCACGTGTCTTTGTAGCTCATTCCCACACTTCTTTCAGGTCCCACCTTTTCAGAGGGATCTGCCCTGAGCACTGAGATAATACAATTCCTGCCCACTGCACACTACCATGCTTCCTAGTCCCTTATGCTGCTTTCCTTTTGTCTATAAACCTTCTTCTGTACGATACACATTCATTTTCTACTTCCCATAGTAGAATGCAAGCTCCATGAGAGTTGACGTTTTGTTCTGCTAAGCTTGTTAGCATCTCAGTGCCTGCCACATAGTTTTATGTGTGAATGAATGAATGAATTAATTAATTAATTAATTAAATTAACACTTCTTCCACCATCCCTTAGGTGGAAGAGGTTCCTCTCCCCATCAGAACTACGATTCTTATAAGGCTTTCAAAGAAGTGTTCTTGCTCTCTCAGTTCTTCCCCCTCTTATAAAAAAACAACAACAAAAAAATGAACACTATCTCTCAGACTGACACAACTTGGAGAGTTACTCTCAAAGACAGTCAACCAGCATCCTAGGATGTAGTCCAGTTTCTTCAAATCTCTTACCTCAGGTTGAAGTCCTTGCCTTTGAAGGGTACATCCCAAGAAGCTGAGGGAACTCATTCGAGTCTTAACCTCACAGTTCTGGACCCAAATTTCAGTCACCATCTTCTTCGTATTCTCTCCCAGGCCAGCCATCAGGTCATCGTGATGATAAGACATGATGATCAGCTGAAATCTCTTGCCTTAGTTCTCCTCAGGGAACCTCATCAAACAAACAAGAAAATAAAATGATAAAAAATAAACTCTCGCAGGCAACCTCACCCTACCCATCAACAAATTCAGGAAGGAACAATCTTAATTAAATTAACACTGATCTCAGAATTTTAGATACTCAGCTTCCTCACTAGAAAAATAAAGCACCATCTTCCTCACTGAATAATTAAAGATACTAAGAAAGTGTGACTAAGTGGTTGGAAAAAATAGAAAGTGGTAAAACTTGCAGAATTCAGTCACTTAAAAAAAGAGTACAAATGAAAAGGAAACTCTCCCAGATGCTAAGAGGGATTATTTTTTAAATGTTCATGAATATGTGTGTTACGTAGACTCCTGCTTTGCCAAAATCAATGTACCAGTTTTAAAGATTTAACTTGATTTATTATTTCTAAGGAGGGAAATTTTGAACCATGATCAAACCTCAGCAAATACCAAATAAATTCAGCATGTGACTTTCAGATAAGCTTACTTTTAAAATTATGATTCAAAAATTTAATTGGATGAGCATGTTATTATATACTTTCAAATTCTATACCAATAAAATTGTCCTCTATATTTTAAAATACTCGTATATCCAGTAGATCACAGAGCATAATCCTGCTATTTAATAACAACAGTAAGAGTTGAGGAAGAAGAGAATGAAAACAAGATGAATTATTAAAATAGACAAAGTTCTATGGCACAAAAGTTGTTAAATACTGGCGCTTCTGCATGGGAAGAAAAAACAAGAATTTATTTTCTTACAAAACTCTCAAAATGGGAAAACAAAGCTATGTTGGAAGAAAAAGAAGTAGGAAACAATAGGAGGTCCTTTTGCAATAAATAACCCTAAGGTTTCTGCTTCCATCCTAGAAAATCAGATAGCTGCAATAAGAGCACAATTACACGAGGTTTTCTGAGCAGTCAAATCGCAGATTTTTCCCTCGAGTTCTAGCACTACAAGAAGGACATTAAATAAAAGGCCACATGTACGTTCACATTTTCATTTTAATTACCTCTTTAAAATGCTAAGATTTGGGGGCCACATGGGAGTCATGTACATTTTGAATAACATAGGACTCAATATTTTAAATCATTAAATTCTCATTACACCCTCCTGCAGTTCACATGCTGCCCAATCTATATTTAATATGATGTGTTCAAGTAACTAGCCTAATACCACTTGAGAAGTTTTTAAAAGAACAAAAATGAGACCTACAACAGCAGTTCTGCATACTTGCTGAGTGACTTTGGAATCCAAACTTCTGTGGGCCCAGAAGATCACAGCATCTCTTTCAGCCCTAATAGTCAATGACCGCCTATTCTTGATTTTAACCTTGAATTTTTTCTCTCTTGTGCTTCAATTTAAGACTCTCAAAATTCAGTGTCATTTGTTCTCTCTAAAGGCATCTGGAGGATAAGCCCTTAGAGTTTTTATTATCAACTAAAAACTCCATTCATATGAGTGCTTATTGCTTTTACAATTTCTTGGAAGAATCGTTTGACATGAGTGAAAATGGACACCCTCCCTGTCCACACTACCCAATAACCCATAGTATAACCCTACTGTTACGGATTGAATATTTGTGTCACCCCCAAAACAATTCATGTTAAAACCCTACCCCCCCCAATGTGATGGTATTAGGAGATGGGGCCTTGTAATTACCTTTAAGAGGTAATTAGGTCATTTAAAAGAGGGAACATGAGATATCTCTCTCTATCTTTCTCTCTTTCTCTGCCATGTGAGGATACAACAAGAAGACAGCCATCTGCAGGAAGTAGGCCTCACCAGACACCACATCTGCTGGCACCTTGATCCGAGACTTCCCAGCCTCCAGAGAAATAAATGTTTGCTGTTTAAGCCATCCAGTCTGTGGTAATTTGTAACAGCAGCCTGAGCTGACTAAAGCAATAAATAACCCTATGGTTTCCGCTTCCATGTTAGAAGATCAGATAGCTGCAATGAAAGCACAATTGCATGGGGTGTTCTGAGCAGTCAAAGAACCTACCATGCTTCATATGGTGAAGCTTTCCTCTATCACCTCTCAGCTTTCTCTGAGCTAAATAATGCTGATTCTTCTTGTCTTATCTCCATAGTTTGCTTGCCTACACTTTTATAATTTTCTTCACCCTTCAAATTGCTCATTTTTTTGACAGCCTCGAGTGGCACAATAATATGGAAGCCTGATTTATATTGTTTGAGTGGAAAATTCTCTTGTTCTTCCTACATGCTAGGAATCTCCTTTTCATCCCAATGTAGGGAAGGTGGTTGTTTTGTTTTGTTTTAATTCATGATACTCAGCTATATTACTGTCAGCTTCATTTCAATATCTCCAGCTCTTTCTGCTTACTCTTGTCTCTATTCAGTAGTTACCTGTTCTCCATTTTTATAGCTTCATTTTCCTCCAGAGGTAAAATAATGTATATCCAACGGTGGAACAAGGATCTGGCCACTATCACCCTGTTATGAACTGAATTATGTCCCCCTGAAATTCATATGTTGAAGCCTTATCCCCTCCCAGTACCTCATAATGTGACTACATTTAGACATAGAGTCTTTAAGGGGGTGATTAAGGTTATAAGGTCATTACAGTGGGCCCTACCCAATATGACTGGTATCCTTATAGGAAGAGGAAATTTGGACACAGACATACACAGAGGAAAGACCATGTGAAGACACAGGAAGAAGATGGCCATCTATATGCCAAGGAGAGACACTTCAGAAGAAACCAATCCTGCTTACACTTTGACCTCAGACTTCTAACCTCCAGAACTGTGAAGAAACAAATTTTTGTTGTTTAAGCCACCCAGTCTTTGGTACTTTGTTACAGCAGCCATAGAAAGCCAATACAGGCCCCTCTCCTGGTTATGACCTTGAAGGAGAGAACGACATTGCTGATCGACCCTCCATGCCACTGCCACCATAAGGAAGAGAAAGGTGGTGAGTGCACCTCATTGCAGCACACACAAACAATATCGATGGCTAACACAGTTTTACACCGTCTTCACCATCATGCCTAGTCCCATTGATAGAGGAGGACAGATTCAGGACTTTCATGAGAAGAGAAGCACATTCTTCAGTAAATTAAATTCGATTTTTAATGCTTCCCCTTATTTTCTTCTTCATGCTCAAAAAATTATTAACAGCCTAGTAAGTTTCAGGTAGGCAGCTAAATATCCAAAGTTTTTCTGAGGAAAGGTGAAACCAAATTTACTCTGGCCGTCTTTTCCCTAATCTTACCCCCCAATGGCCATTGTACTGGATGTTTTCCCAAAGCTTATGTTCCAAGGGTTCAAGTCAGTAATAACCCAAGGGAAATCAACCCCTTTTCCAAAGAAACCTAACATTTGAGCCTGGTATCAAGACCACAATATTCCTAAGGAGAAAAACTTACTCATCAGATTTTCACTAAACAGTTCAATATTTTGACCTCTTCGTTTTTCTATTCATTCACTTCTTCTTCAGGAAACATTTAATGAGCATCTACTGTTTGCATAGGGGCAAGGGCTACAAATGCTAATAAATCATCCGTATATTAAAAAGGAATAAGGAGTCCACCAGGAAGCTAGATCGTGAGGGATTTCTGAGAAAAGAGTGAGAAATTACAGAAATCAGAATTTTAAGATTATGAGAGAAAAATATTCCAAACACCAGATGCCCCATTTTCCCAGGAAATTTATAAGCTCAGGAAATCAAAACAAACATATCCCATTGATTGGGCAGATACTCAGATGAGATATGCCAACTAAAGTCACGGGATGCCTCACAAAGGGAGAAGATACACGGATCTCTTTTCCTCTGCCTCCCTGACAAATATGCTGATCCATTCCTTCGCCACTCCCCCAAACAGACACCATTTACATTCATAAAATATAGTCAAATTATTTTACAAAATGTATTTCCATTTTTGGAGCCTTCTAACACTATGCTACGCAATCCCTGTTCCTTTCTTTGAAACAAGTGTCCACTGGGCAGAGGGGAAAAACAAACACACTGTGCTGTTAGCAGTTTCTCTCCGTTGTCTGGGTACAGGGGAATGGAGGTGGCAGTGGCAGCTTCGATGGCGGGGGCATGGCCCAGAGGGAACAGTGCTGCTTTTTCATGCAGCACTGTGAGAGAACTGCACACACTGCTCCAGGAAGGGGGAAGGTCCTGAACCCACTCAACAGAGCGCCTCAAGGGCAGTGGTGTTCTCTCTTCAGACACGTGATCAGGAACAAAGGAATCTTTATTCATCTCTTTCTGCTGCACTGCTTTGCTTTATATTCCTTATAAGCAGCTGAAAAAGACCACGAGCAGCCCTTTTAATCAGCTGTGGAAGAGATGAAAGCTTTCGGAAGAGACGCTGTCATTTCTGAGAATGGTTTATTCACATTATAGAATAATCTTTAAAGAACAGAACTGTACCAGACTGATCTTTTAATTATAGAGGGATAAATACATCTGTGAAATTCACCAATTTCACTTTGGATTACTCTCTCCTTCAAAGCGAGATATGCAGCAAACAAAGACCTCAATTTGGAAATGGCTTCTCTTCCTGATACATGTCTTCAAGTGGACCCACTTTCCTACACCACATCCAAATTCCAGTCGCTATTTGAGTAACAGCACAGAGAAAAATATACAACCTTTCAGAGATGAGGTTTGGAGGCTTAGATATATTCTGTTTGCAACAAGCAAGCTCTGGGTTCTCAAAAATCAGATCAAGTATCAATTACCTGTGAATAATTTTATGATCGCACTGTCTTACAGGATGCTTTATTTATTTATTTATTTATTTATTTATTTATCCAAAAATCCCAATGCATTTCATCCCACAAACGAATCATGACCCAGCTCTGGCTGAAGAATACAAGTATCGAATCTTAGAATTTTTAGTGTACCTCCACAGTGCTGATGGGCAGATATTCATAAAATATTTATTGAATTGAAATGACACCATTCGCAATGCTGGGAACTCCACCCCAAAAGTTTAAATCCCAGTTTCTTCTAGTTCCTTCCAGGTGAACAACAAGCAAAGAAGAGTTCCTGGCCCCTAGCTGGTTGTGTTTTTACTGATTCATATTTTATAGAGTTCCTCTTATTAAGACAGCCTAGAAGCAAGTCTACTGTCTATACACAAGTGGACCAAGGGCTTTCTGAAGCCACTTTCTCCTCCCTGCTATTTCTGAATCAACTCTATCCTGAGTCAACCCTCTTCCTTGGGGAGTTCAGCGACTTATGCAAGCTTTCATTTCAGGAAATTTCATTTCCATTTATAGTTATCTCTCCTAGAAAAAAAAGAAGAGAATAGCTAAAGGAAAGGAAGATCCTCAGTCTTCTCAAGAACTACGAAGTGTGATCACAAAATACGGTAAATGATTAAATTAAAAAAATTATTACAGTAAAAAACACATGGCCATTAATCCCCTCCAAAATACTCCCTCTCGCTTTGAACACACTCATCCCATTGTTCTTGCCACTTTCTGAAGCAGTTCTGGAAGTCCTCTTTCATGTCTTAAGTTGCACTGCTGTGGCTGCCTCGATGTCCTAAATCAATTCAAAAAATTTTCCTTTCACGGTTTTGACTTTGGGGAAAAGCCAGAAGGCACATGTGCCAGATCTGGTGAATAAAGTGGATGAGGACACACTGTAATGTTTTTATTTGATAGAAGTTACCATATACCAGAAGTGATGTGTGTTATGGAGTGTTGTCGTGATGGAGAATGAAGTAAAGATACTGATGAAAGAGGACTTCCAGAACTGCTTCAGAAAGTGGCAAAGAACAATGGGATAAGTGTGTTCAAAGCGAGGGAGAGAATTCTGAGGGGAATTAATGGCAATGTGTTTTTACTGTAATAAATTTTTTTTAATTTAAATATTCACCGTATTTTTTTATCACACTTCATATTTCTTTTCTGTTGATGTTTTGGTTATTTTTCACTGAAACCCTTCTCTAACAGGAGGATATGTACACAATATTTTAATGTCCCTCTTTTGTGTTATTAACTTTGTAAGGAATGAAGATACTTTAATAGGTCATATTTAGATAACTTCCCAAAGGTAGGTTGATTCTTCCTCTTTTTTTTAGCAAATTTTTATTATGAAGCAGTCCCATCTTTATCTACTGGTGTCAGTTAAACTGTGTTTCCAAAGGTGGATGCCAAGTTTTGGTTCCTCCTGTTTACAAAATTATCTTCTCCCTGAGTCAGCTGTTTCTGGGGTGGGGAGGATCCAGGCTCTCCCAGCAACACTTCCCTGCCAAAGAACCCTGTGGTGAGCGTCCCTTCTGCACCCAAATAGTTGCTCGCTATTCTCAGAGACTTCCCTGAGCACTCAGGACTCAGGCCCCAGGCACTATCATCTCTTCCGATTCATGTAACCAGCTACCAGACAGGTTTCATCCAATTTCTTCTTAAACCCTCTTCAAAAAAACTATTTGAGGGGCCGGCCCGGTGGCTCAGGCAGTTGGAGCTCCGTGCTCCTAACTCCAAAGGCTGCCAGTTCGATTCCCACATGGGCCAAAGGGCTCTCAACCACAAGGTTGCCGGTTCAATTCCTCAAGTCCCACAAGGGACGGTGGGCTCCGCCCCCTGCAACTAAGATTGAACACAGCGCCTTGAGCTGAGCTGCCGCTGAGCTCCTGGATGGCTCAGTTGATTGGAGCGCGTCCTCTCAACCACAAGGTTGCCGGCTCCACTCCTGCAAGGGATGGTGGGCTGCGCCCCCTGCAACTAGAAACGGCAACTGGACCTGGAGCTGAGCTGCACCCTCCACAACTAAGATTGAAAGGACAACAACTTGACTTGGAAAAAAGTCCTGGAAGTACACACTGTACCCTACTAAAGTCCTGTTTTATATGTGTGTATATATATATATATATATATATATATATATATATATATATATATATTTGAGACTAACCCACCCAATTTTAATCTAAATAAGGAGAGGAAGAAGAGATCATGTCAAGAAATTTTGTCTTTATGATAGGAAAGCAACATTAACTTACATGTTGTAGCTGTGTTTCTTCCAGACTTCCATAAAGCTGATCAGGGAGACTCAGAGGCCAACTCTAGGCCAATACAGCCCTCGGAAAATGTATCTGGTCACAGTCCATAACTCATCCCCTCAGTCTCCATTCCTGTGTTCTTACCCCTGCCCGATTGCCAGGTAATGACCGACACTGACCTTTGCAGCAGGTGGAATTCCCCTGAGATGGAATGGGCTCCACTGACGTGGTGGTGCCCTTCAGAAAGACTGGCTCACATTCAGCTTTGAACGTATTCTTAATATTATATTCTTACACTGGATTACATACATATGTTTGTTATTGTGTTTCCACATCTGAAAAGGTCATTGTCATAAAGGAATGTCATCTCGTTAAAGGAAAGACTATGTTTCATTGATCATGGTTTTCCCAGTGCCTTATACATACTACAGCCTCAATACCTGTTTACTTAAAAAGTAAATAACTCTTTACTCATTGTGGCTTCTTTACAGGGTCATCAGGAACTCGGCATGGGGACTTGAGACCAAGGGAAGGAGCTTGACAAACCTCACTCACAAGAATAATATTTGACAAAATAAGGCAATAGAAGAGTGTTCCCTGGAATCATCAAAGGAAGAAAACCCTGAGACAGTCTGGAAAGAGAAAAGGATGCTGGAAGAGAGGGGAAAGCATGAGCCAGATATCAGAAATAAGAGGAAAATATCTTAGAAAGTACTGGCCTAAGACAAGACCAGACAGTCAAATGCCATCTTATAGCACAGAGCAGCTAAAAATAATCCAGAATAGACTTTCTCATTACAGATCACCCTTCCTCCCCACCTCTACCTCCCACTCTACCCTACATCACAGGCCTCCTGGGTGATTGATGGATACCAGCTATCGGCCTCCTTCTTTTCCTTGTGTCTAAGTGAGACTGCTTTCCTTCCCCTCCCTTTGGACATATGTTCCTTGCTCTCGATAGGGTCTTCCCTTGTCCACTGCATTCCCTCCTTTAAAAAATAACCAATCATTTAGAATGGTCTCTTTCTTACCACTCTCTTCATCAGCTCCTCGACCTCCACCTCTGCAGTGAAGACTTAGGTCTACCCTGCTTGTTTTACCTCCCTGCCCACAGGCATTTAAGCAGGCCTAATCTATAGGCCTAATCTTTGCTGTCTAGCTATACCCAAGTAACGGATTCAGATAACCTAGATTTTAGTCTCTGGCCTATAAGGAATTTCAGGGAAGATCCCAGACTCTTCCTTGTTGCTGGGTGTCATGATGAATAGCTTCGTCTCTTCTTCTGTTGTCTATCTGCATTATACTGATGTGGTTTGCTCTGGGGGTCAGGCAAAATAAAAAATATAACACAAAAACATGCACAATCCTGAGGCTATCTTAAAATGAGAGCCATTATTGGAAGGATGATAGCATAAAAGTATAGTGCTCTGAGGTCAGCCAGTCTTAGATTTGAATCTCAGCTCCATTGTAAGACTTCGAGCAAGTTACTGAAGTGCTCTGCATCTCCATTTTCTTATCTGTGAAAAGAGACAATAATACCACCTTCCTCACAGAGTTGCTGTGGGCTTTTAACGACTCTGCTGTCCACACTACCTCCAATCCCAAATTCCCCTTGGTTCTTCCTTCACTTATCTCCATCAGATCCATGAAATCCCTGGTATCGGTGTGAATTCCACTAGCCTAAGTGAGACACTGTACAAGTTCTGTTGGGGTTTTTAAACCATGTTTAAGTGTATTCGATCAACTGTATGTAGCCTGATTTCTTTCAGCATCAGTGGAATTTCTTTCAGGAAAAATGTTGGTACTAATTTATATGGCTGATACATAGAATGAGCATAAAGATTTAGGGAGCCAGTGGTTCCCAAACTGAGGGCTGCACACACCACGGATGCGTCAAGAGCCATAGATTCATACACTCACTATGCTTCACGTGAAGACTGAATGAACACTGCTCTGTATACATATACATATACATATACATACATATGAATACACTAGTATATATGTATATACTAAAGGGAAGCAGAGTTTGCCACCAAAAATATACCTTTTGGGATATTGATTTTTTAGCTGGTTATTTTTAAGAAACAAAAGACTCAGGAAGAACCTTTATGTCTTTACCTGCCTGAAGGAATTAATAGAGAACCTGTTCCAGGAAGGGAGATATCATCACAAATACCTGGAGTTTAATATAAACTAGCGTGTGATAGACAGAGGGGAACCTAGCAGGCCCATTTGATCAAAGTCCTCTCTGGGTCCCATTGTTAAAAATGGCCCAGCAAACATTTATTTACCAAACATTTGCTTTTCCACCTCCGTGTGAATTGCCTTCCTGGTCCTGCCCTTTGAAGTCCCAAACCACACCCCCTCCTCCTCGCCTTAGCTCCAGAGTGGCATGTAAGCCTCAACTGCCCGAAGTGTCCTTGGATGTCTCATATCCTTATGGTACACCCGCATACACATCTGGAATAAATTCTGGACATTTTCCCCTGTCTCACATTCATTGGATTGCTAGCGCAGCTATAAGAACTTAGAAAGGTGGAAGGAAAATTCTTTTTTTGCACACCCAAAATGCAAACAGATACATTCACATACATTTTTAAATACCCAGCATTGTTATTTTTCAAAAGTATATATAAATGCTGTTGATTAACAAAATATAAACTTATTTAAAAGTATGACAATTTGTAAAAGTTTTTATCATCGTATTATTTTTTCAGTCAAAATTTGCTAATATTACAACATACAGTGGTTCTAAATTTTTTAATTTAATATTATTAATATTTTATTATACCTTGATATTAATATTATTAGCAACATTTGATTGTTAATAATAATAGCCAATACTTATTATGTGTCAGGCACCATTCTAACAACTTAATATATAGTCATTAAATCCTCTCAATGACCCTATAATACAGAACTATTATTATTTCCAATTTGTATATTAGGAAACTGAGGCACAGAGAGGTTGAGTAACTAGTCGCAGAGCTAGCAGGAGGCAGAACTGAAATTCAAGTTCAGGCATTCTGGTTCCAGAGAATGGAACCAAGCTCTTTATTTTCACACTCAATCAGCTGAGAACTTAGCTATTCACTAATATATTGGTAACACTGTTTTCAATCAGAAAATTATTTGTGATCTCAACATTGATTTCATTTTCTATGAAAATGGGCATATTTCTAAGTGGGTACAAACCAAAACGTATGTGTATATTCTGACTTATATTCAACCAGGAACAAAATCTGAGAAATCTATGGTAACTGTTTTATGAAAAGAACAATAAATTAATTCAAACACAAAATATTAATAATGAAAACATTTCATGCTGCCTGGTCTGCCCATATATGCTCTTGCCCAAAGAGGTCACATTGTCCAGAGTGAGTTTCCGTTCATGGCATTTCCTTCAATGATCATTTTGTTATTATCTTATTGCTTTCTCTGCCTCCATTAGGAAACGAGCTTTCCAATATTGCACTAGCGTGTTTCCCTGAAAATAAGACCTAGCTGGAAAATCAGCTGTAATGCGTTTTTTGGAGCAAAAATTAATATAAGACCTAGTATTACACTATATTATATTGTACTGTATTATATTATATTATATTATATTATATTATATTATATTATATTATATTATATTATATACCCGGTTTTTTATTATAGTAAGACCGGGTCTTATATTAATTTTTGCTCCAAAAGACACATTAGAGCTGATTATCAGGCTAGGTCTTATTTTCAGGGAAACACGGTATTTGATTATTTATTACACTAAATTGAAAGGTAACAACAACCACAAAAACAGAAGCAACAACTGCTAAAGAAGTTAAATGCAATAAAAATAGAATGATACATTTTACATTTTCACCTCTATACTTGAGTAATATTCACACTCACACCCATGTTCTATTTCACTCATTGAACATTCAAGAATCCTCATTGACTCTCTGCCATGTACCAGGAATTATGTTTGAAGCTATAAATATGGGAATAGAACTAAGAATACACCATTCCTTTTAGATTATAGTCTAAGAGATTCCAGGCAGGCCATTCACTCAATTAATAACTCCATTGTAAGGTAGAATGTTATCATCAACACCACTGGAGGGACACAATTCTATACATGATCTGAGAGGGAGAGATGACTCCAAGAGAACCAGGGATCTGATAGGAAACCTCCCTGTCAACTCTCCCAAGGGCTCTTGAACACTCCCATAGCCACCTGGAATTCACGTGCAGATCAGAAAAGCAAGACTTCCCGGGACCAAGTTACCTCATGGTACAGAGGTGACCTCCCTACCACTTTCTCTCAGCTTTATTCTTTGATTTGTTCAAACTTTTTTGTCTTCTTTCTTATTGTCCTACTTCTCTTAAGGTATGTCATTTCTTAGGAATATTTCAACTAGGTAACTAATGTCATATTATGTTTATGCTTGTTAGTTACCACTTTAGAAAGTGGTATTTTCCAACCCTGATTCCAAATTATGAGAATTTATGCTACTTAGAAACTTAAAGCCCTCTAAGCGTTAAATGTTCTATATTTGATGGCCTTATCACATCCTTTCTTGTCCTTCTGAATCAGAATCTGAGTCAAAGATGTTGGATAAAGCCAAGTCAAGAATGACTTTAGTAAAAGTAAGGAATCTAAAAAAGAAAGGCAGAAACAATTAAACAATCTCAGGAACTCCAACAGCACAGACAGATAAGATACTGGGACTTTGGGGGAAAATATACTATAGACAAAAATCTACTTGAAGTGACTAGTTACAAAAGCACTGATCCGTGTTCTTCCCTCCACAATTTCTACAATTTTTACTTTTCCTTAAGCACCCTAACAGTCCTATTTATTCATTTGCAAACGTACATTCTGATGGAGCCCCAGTCTTTTGAGATAAAAATATTTGGTCTAGTTTTTGTTTATTTGTTTGTTTGCCACCTGCCCCCGCCCCCGGGATATGAAAGTAAATGTTACATTTAAACTGTAGAGGAATTTTCCCACTTAACTTTCTATGCCTTGTTTGAGAGGACAATGTTGATGCTAATTCCTTTACAGACTTGGTAAGGTGTGCTTAGGAAGTAATTCTCATTGCCCATTGCCCATCCTTTGCATGGTTTAAAAGACCATGTGATCTCAAATGCCAAGCGTGGCATGACCGCTGGAGGCTGAAGAGTGGATGATTTTGGCTGTTGATCCTAACGAGGTTAATCCAGAATGGCTACTGTGATCTTTGTTGATAAGGAAAACGGAGAACCAGGCACCCATGTGTCTCCTAAGGACCAGCTGAAGCTGGGGTCTGGGCCTTTCATCAAAGTTTTAGATGGGAGACCTCAGGATTCAACACCACGTGTTGGCAAATGTTTGATGCTCCACCTAAAGCTGCCAGAAAGGCTTTGGGAACTGTCAACAGAGCTACAGAAAAGTCAGTAAAGACGAATGGACCTTGCAAACAGAAACAGACTATCTTCTCTGCCAAAAAGGTGACGGAGAAGACTGTTAAAGCAAAAATCTAGGTTCCTGTCTTGGATGACACCTATCCAAAAATAGAAAAATTATTTCCCTTCAATCCTCTAGATATTGAAAGTTTCGATCTGCCTGAAGAGCACAGCTTCCCTTAAGTGGAATGCCCCCCTCATCCTCCTCGATGAGGAGGATGGGAATTTGAAAAGCTGTTACACATAGGCCCCTCTTCTCCTCTGAAGATGCTCTCTCCACCGTGGGAGTCCAGTCTGTTGCAGTCTCCCTCAAGCAATCTGTCCACACTGGATATTGAATTGGCACCTATTTGTTATGACTTAGATATTTAAGTTTCTTAGTGCTTCACAGTTTGCGTGTATCTATTAATAAAGCAATTCTCAACAGACAAAAAAAAAAAATGTGATCAAGTGAGAAGGTCATTTAGATCACCAAAGATTTTGTGTTCTAGATTGAGCTTACTCACCAACTTGTATTATGTTAGTTAAGTCATTTCACCTCTCCAGCTTTAGTTTTCTCATGAGTACTTGGCACATAGAGGATGTTTTATAAATATTTGTTGAGTGAATGAATTAATAATACTACCTTGTAAGATGATCATGAAGAGCTAGGTTTTAGGCTCCAAGTGGAGTAGGCAAGACTCATGTCTGTTTCGTTTACCATTGCATTCCCTGGCACAGTGCCCTGTATATAGCACAATCTCTTCAAAAACATGGCAAATTAATAAATAAATGCACAAAATAATAAATTTCATAATAGTTGCCCTACTTTACAAAGTTACTGAGAATAACTTGGTTTTAGGCTCGCAGTGAAGAAAACTATGTTGATCATTGTAACCACTGTATTTCCAAATGCCTAACACTCTGGCATTTGTAAGTGTTCAATAAATGATTTTCAATTAGTGAATGCTCAATAAAAATACATGTCAAATTATTTCCAAAAGTACAAAGCATAATATCTATGCATATATGAGGCCTTAAGAATCTCTTTCCCTTACACACCTTTACCAACAAC
The DNA here is from genome assembly GCF_004115265.2 of Rhinolophus ferrumequinum. NCBI lineage: Eukaryota > Metazoa > Chordata > Mammalia > Chiroptera > Rhinolophidae > Rhinolophus > Rhinolophus ferrumequinum. The sequence continues at coordinate 70,348,521 of NC_046293.1, forward strand.
CTCTGTAGAGAGATGACTCAAAAAATATGAGGCATAATGATTTAGAACAGGATGATATAGAACCTTCTGACACACATCTGGCTCTCAGGTTCGAAACAGCCATGTGTTAGAGCTCAAAATATTCCAAGGATATTTAGTGACAGGGGTTACATTTAGAAACATAATCAAGATGTTATTCTGGGTACATGAGCTATGATATTTCCAGTTGTAAGCAACAGAAAACTCTGATATAAAATAGCTTAGACAACAAAGAATATGTGTTATCTCAGAAAGAAGTCAGAGTAGAGGTAGACAGCTTCAGGGTGGGTATTTGGGACTCAGCACCATCATCAAAGACCCCAAGCTATTTCCTTCTGTCAGCTCTGCCAACCCCTGGGACATCCTCAGATGGTTCCTCTCAGAGTTAAAAGATCTCTGCCACAGAACAAGGCATCAGTGAATGATACAGCTAGAGGAAGAAAGAGAATGGGGAATCTTTTCCTGTGACTCACTTTTATCAGCAAGGAAGCCATTCCAGAAGCACCTCAGGAGAACTCTCCTCACCTTTCATGGGCGGGAATTATGACACATGTCCGTTCCCAAACTAAACACTCTCAAGGAAAATTAAACCATTATGATTGGCTTAAACCTGTCAGGATTGACCCCTGGAACCGAAGATAAGGCCAGCCTTTCCTGAGTTTTATGGGAGAGCACCAGAGATGGCAGTAAAGAAGAAAGAGATGTAAAAGCCTGGCAATTAGGTGAGCGATAGTGTCCGCTAAAGAGGGAAAATAGTGTGCTTCCAAAATTGTTATTTAATGCATCTGATTAAGATTCTGTGGGTCTAAGACTTCAGAACATTATTTTTATCTTCAGTACAAAGTCAGAGGAGAGCAGCTAGAAAAATTATATGAAACTTATCGAGTGGATAAAACTGCTTTGCTCAAAAGTCAGGGTTGTTTCCGTTTTATAAAGCACGCCATTTTATAAGGCTCTCAAACATTGTCCTTGATCCACAGTAAGAAACACATTACATATCACAACCTTATGCATACACATACACTTCACAGCCTTCAGTGACAGAACACTTGCCCTCACTACTTGTTAACATACTTACGTTTTTTTATCCCATTCTGTTTCACTCTATTTTTAACTGTTTGTCCTGGTTTCAGGACCCAGTAATGGGTTGCAACCCACTGTTTGAAAAACATTGCTTATTCAAGCCTCTGACAAGTCTCATTATTATTTTTTATAAACAAAATAACATCATTATTTATTAAGTGCAATCGTGATGCTATTTTCCTTAACCCTGTGAATATCATTAACCCCAAGGTATAGCTGAGAAAACAGTCTTGTGTGAGTGATTTGTCAGGATCATCCAGTCAGTGAGTGCTGGGGCTGGAAGTGGGAAGATGTGGTAGATCTCAGATGAAGGTGTTCTGATTTTAGACATTTGCTTTAAAAGAAAAATAAATACACGATTTAGTAAAGTCTTTAGGTTTCTTCACATGGCAACTGTAAAAAATAAATGCATAATTCTCACACGGGCATAATAAAAAACGGCCAAGTGCAATTGTTCATGGCCAATTACCTCTTCCAGACCAAATAGAAAGTCACACAGTTCATCAGACAATCCATTATATCTAATTAAGGGAAATTATTTCTAGATGACTCTGAAGCCTGTTAGAGAATTTGTGGTAAGATTTCTAAAATGTTTCAGAGCAGATACAGCTTGTGAACCATAAAAGAGTTCACAGACCTTGAACTCTGATCTGGAGAGATTAAAAACACTTGACCTGCTCCTTCTCCCCATCTCTTCTAACTTCAGGGATCAAGTCGGCCCTAAAGCTTTTCTTTCAGCCATCGAATTGTCCTTTCTATGTGGCAGTCAAGTTATTATTTTCACTATTCAATTCTAAGCAGGAAAATTCTTTTGAGCTTTATATGTAACATATACTTTCTGGCCCCAAATCAGAACCATATATATAAATACATACATACATAAATGGCCAGCTAAAGAATTGTCAGCCCAAAGACACAAAGAATACAAACAATGAACTCTCTGCCTCTCAGATTAGACAACTGGGGCACAACAGGCCAAACCTACATTGTGACACAATGAACAGCAATGTCCTCTCCATCTCCTTTAAAAGGAAAAAGAGCAGAGGCTGTCTAGCATCTTCCTTTGACTAGAGGCAGACATTCAATAATGACTCGCCCCATCCTTGGACTATCCAGTTTTCAGTGTCCCAGGTGAGGAAGCTGACCAGTGGAGGACAATGGAGCAGCTGTGGGAAGCAAAGAAAAGAGGAAGCAGGAGCCAGGGGTAAACAATGGAAGGATCACTCAAACTTTGTTCCCAGTTCTCTCTGACAGATGGAAAAGCTGACAGGCCAACAATCATGTTAGGAGGTCACAATGCACCCCGATGGACTGTGCCAAAGGCTCCGTTCAATCCGAGATGCCCTGCGTGAATAGTAAAGCATTGTCTTCACCTCAAAGGAGACTGTCAGATTCTCAGACTATGCTGGCCTCCTTTTCTAAGGAACACTTTTGAGAAGCCCATGAAATTGAAAGGGCTCTAAGCCCAAAAGACCATATTTTCAGAACCAAACGTCAGAACTAGAGGTCCATCAAAGGTGTGTTGTTTTGCTTTTGATTTGCATGAAAGTTCTGGAAGGCTAACTAAGTTTCACTGGTTGTGGACTGAATAAATCACTTGTATTGAACAGAATGAAATCACATGAAGTAGATAACATGAAGTCCAGTAAATCGAGCACAAGCCTTTAGGAAATCAAAATAGTGAAAATATTTCAGATTTGCCTCTCTGAAGTCTGAACTGTAAAGTTTAGTAGAAACTGTTTCTAGTTCCCGTGATGATAGAGCAATCAAAACAGAATCATAGACATTGGGCGGGGGGAACATAATTTATATTTGCCCTGACTCTCAATTAAAATATGGACTCTACAAAGACAAATAAAATTTCTATTTCTTTGATAACTTCCAGGATTTCTGACACTGTTTTACGCAATAGACAGTACTGAGAATTTGAGAATAGGGCTAAATCTTTACCCAAAAAAGAACTTTCCAAGAAGTTTGTAGTTGCTACAGATTTTTTTATTTATATACAACTTTAGAAATTTTCCTTCTGTGTGAAGGTAGATATACCTATCCACGATTCTGTGAGCTGTCCTTCTCACCATCTCAATATACTTAGTTCTGTCTCAGCTGGAAGAGTCAGAAAGTTTGGGATCCCAGGAAACAAGAATCCCAGAAGAATTCAGGTTTCCTACTATTGGAAGGCAGAGAACACGTAAAGAGATAATCAACTAGACTGAAGTTATGGATTAGAAAGGACAGTCTATAAACCAACATTGTCTGTGGTACTCAGCCTTGAAGACCAGTAAAAATACAAGGGACTAAGTGAGATGGCACCTCTTCCTCAGGTTGCAAGTAGGTTAACTTAGGGATAACTGGCAGGATTCCATTTCCACAGGCGCCCAAAACTGAGAGAGCTCAATCTACATCATGAACCTCCTTTGGATAATCTTGTCTACATAATAACCTAGCACTAGTAGGGGCAAATGGGACATATCTATTCTGGAGAAGCTAATGCTGGAAAGGATATAATATCCAAAGGAGATCCTGGTTCCTGTGGCCTTGGAAATAAGCAAGAGTTGCATGATCTGGGGCTGGGAGGGACAATAAATTAGATAGCCACTCACAAACCTTTTGACACTCACCAAGTGTTACATTGCCAGTAATCGGCGCTATACACAGGCAGTAGTATAACCATTGTACTTGTATTAATACATTTAATCATCACTGCTAGCCTATCCAGAAGGTAACCATTATTATCCCCTTTGTGATTAAAAAGTTTACCAAGTTTAAGTAAGTTGCTCGAAGTTGTGCACAAAGCTGCGGTGCACAACTCAGAAAGTCTGTCCACAGACCCATGCTCTCATGCATGACATTGTATTACACATTTCTACATCTATACATGCAGTACATATGCGTGTATGTTTGTGTGTGCATGTGTGTATAGTACAATTATATTCAATCCACAGAAAGTGAATGGTTCTAAGGTATATACTTTTAGCAGCAGCACTTTGGGGTCATCAAAAGAACGGCAAGCAAGATCAGAAACAAGAAATAACAAGGTCAAAGGATTGCCAGGCCACAGAGTGGATTAGAGATTCAGCAGATCTCCGGAGGATTCAATCTGCCCGATAAACAGAATACTTTCCTCCAGAGGACTTATTGACATTAATAACTGTGAGCATGCAGGATAATTTTACTTGACCAGTCTCTCTACTGTGTAATTCATTTAGTGATGTGGATTGGACCAAGGCACAAAAATGAATTTCAACTTTATGGAAATTGGGTCACCAATTTCCCTGGTAGCCAATATTTATTACTAGGAGATCCAAATCTTCCCGTATTAGGGAAGCACTACTCAAGGGGCGTCAGAGAAGCAGGTGGGGATGGAGCAGATCGCTGAGTACTGGCAACCCTCCTGTGACCAGTATCCCTGCTTCCAAAACACATTGAGCAGAAGGGCTCTAGATAAATCACCTGATTCTGCTGCATACCTTCAGAGAGATGGATGCTTAAATCAACAACACCAATAATTTTTTGCTACACTTTTGACATTTCCATGAACAGAGTTTTCACCTTGTCCTTGGGTGACCCATCTAAGTAGTTTACAGCCCCGATAGAAAAGCAATTCTATTTTCTGCCCAAGCATAACCTTTAGTTTAAATAAATCCATTTCCCTTGACTGTTTCATGAGCACAGAGAACTGTTTTGTGCCCTCCTCAGAGGGGTGCCTATTACCTTTGGCAACATATTATTCCTCTGTACTTTTCATCAATTTTCATTTTTGCTACATTTCTTGGGGACTTCTGTAAGGCTCTTGTGTAATTTTTTTTTAGTCCATATTCAATAATGTTTTAAAATAATATTGAAATAATACATTTTTGTGGTGGGAAATTAGAGAAATACTGAAAAGCCCAAAGAAGAAATGTTTTAAAACTCATTATCTCACTCTTCAGAGCAAACAGCTATTTTGATATGTATGTTTACAGTCTCATATGCCAACACATATGTGCTTTGGGGACTGATTTCCCATGTCACTAATTACTCCTTTTTACTACAGAGTACTAGCCTTTAAGTCTGTCCAAAGACTTCACATAGTCCATGAATTCTGTGAAATTATCTACAAAAGTTTATATAGGTGCATATGTGCTTTCTTCCCAAGTAGGGAGTTGGCTGCTTACATCAGATTCCCAAAAGGATGTCCCAAAAATAGTTCTAAAAATATCATTTAGCAACAATATTTTTAATGGCCACATAATATTCCACCATGTTAACCAATCTTACTGTTATAAATTATACTGCAATAAACACTTGTATAACTAAATCTTTTCAATGATTTCTTTAGGGAAAAAAAAAAAATCCTGTAGTTAGATTGCTCCAAGAATATGCACAGTTGAAGGCTTTTAAGGCATGCTATCAAATTGCCCTGTACAAAGGTAGTATCATTCAGAGTCCCAACAGAAGTACATGAAAACTTCCCTATTTTCAAACAAGCATTAACACTGACTCTTATTTTTTAACTCTTCCAATTTTATTGTCTAAACTAAAATACTAATGTTTAAATCTTCTCCTTTTTAGGTTCGGGGTGGGGGGCAGTATTATCTGTAACACACTGGTAAGTGTTTGAGGTACTCAGAGAATAGTGAAAGAATTACATCTGTCCTGGCTGGTCTTAGCTCTACTCCCACCATGACGTGACATTGCTGAGTCATCTAATGACCAGCTCCGAGCCACAGGTCTCTTAATATAATGACTGCCACTAGCCAATCTTGTAATGATTTTTATGGTTTTGGCTTCCTTAGTGCCTACTGTCACCCTTGTATAATTGTGTTTTGTCCTGCTTGTCTATGACTGTGCTTCCTATTTAATATTATTGATTGTTTTGTTGGATGTAGCATCATCTACAGGCTAAATAAGCACATCCTCAGTGTCTTGGTGAGATATCAGTGACTTCAAGGATGCTAAGACCACTTGACATACGACCCTCACACAGACGCCAGATCATTGAAAACTCCTTAGGTGAGGACTGTCAAGTATTAGGTTGGTAAAAAGTAATTGCAAAAAATAATTTTCGCAATTATTTTTAAACTTTTAAACCACAATTACTTTTGCACCACCCTAATAAATTTTCTACCTAATTGTAGAAACCTGAAATTAGACTCTGGCTGATAATCTTGTCAGAAGAGACGTAAAATCACACTGAAATCAATAGAGATAAGAGTGACCAGAAGACCCTGGTGGTGGGGTGGCCAGATGGCTCAGTTGGTTAGAGCGCGAGCTCTCAACAACAAGGTTGCAGGTTCAATTCCCACATGGGATGGTGGGCTGCGCCCCCTGCAACTAAAGATTGAAAACGGTGACTGGACTTGGAGCTGAGCTGCGCCCTCCACAACTAGACTGAAGGACAATGACTTGGAGCTGATGGGGCCCTGGAGAAACACACTGTTCCCCAATAATTTTTTTTTTTTTAAGTAGACCCTGGTGGTGAATAAGAGGGTAAGCTCTTGCAGTTAGAGATCTTGGTTTTAAATCCTAACTCTCCCAGTTGCTGTCTGTATAACCTTGGGCAAATACCTCCATATGGGTGTTAGCATCACCAGATGTTAAACAGACTGATAAAGGCACTTGCTCAATGAGTACACCAGGTGTGGCCTTCATGTGAGTTGTTGAGAAGTTGCAGTATTCTTTCTACACAAGATTTGTGGACTCTCCTGTATGAAACATTAACTTCATGCTGCTCTCCTCCAAATACACTATCTCCCTTTCCATGCCTAACTTCTTTCCATTAGGTCTCATTATCTGATGGATTTGTTTATTTTTCATTTGGCCTACTCTCACAAAAGAGTAGGACTTTTTCTTTTATTCTGCACTTTCATGCTAGCGCCTTGGGGAATAAGTAAATAGGGTCACTGTGAAGACTGAATGTTTCAACGTGTCTATAGAAATGTATTAGTTTCCTAGGGTTGCCATAACAAACCATAAACTGATTGACTTAACAGAAATTTATTGTCTCACAGTTCTAGAACCTAGAAGCACAAGGTGGTGGCAGGATTGGTTCCTCTGCAGGGTTGTGAGGGAGACTCCGTTACATGCCTCTGTCCTAGTTTCTAGTGCTTTTCTCGCAATCACCGGGATCCCTTGGCTTGCAGATGCATTACCCCAGTCTCGGCCTTCATCTGTACATGCTGTTCTCCCTGGATGTGTGTTGGTCTCTGTGTCCAAATTTCCCCACTTCAGATAAGGACACAGTCATATTGGATGAGGGCCCACTCCAATGACCTCATCTTAACTTGATCATCTGCAAAGATTCTATTTCCAAATAAGGTTACATCCATAAGTATCGGGGGTTAGGACTTCAGCATTTTTGGGGAAGACACAATTCAACCCCCAATAAGCAGATGGCATAGTGCCAGCATTCTGCTGGCACTCTATAACTCTTAGCTCTTCTTACATATCCACATTATGGGATCCCATCTTACACAGAAAACTAATTTGGTCTAGCATGACAGGTTCTTGCAAGTCACTATGACATACATAACCTGTCTCTGGGGAGATATTAATCAGAGTTTCTGTGCCCCCCCCCCATGCCTTTGACTCTGAGTAATGGCCCATGGGGAGAAAAGGCAGCTATGAAATCAAAGCTTTTGCCATCATTGCAAACCCATTATTTTACAGCCAATAAAAAAAAAGAGGCTAAAAGGCGATGACTGCTTTGAGGTCTTATAATTAATTAAAGGAAAAGCTGGACTAGAACTCAGGCTTTCTCACTCTTCGTGCCTTTCCTCCTTTATATAACTCTATCTATATATTTAAAATAATAATTATGATCATGGACACATTCAAAAATAGGTTGATTATAGAAATTTTGCTCATAAATTAGTCTGACTGGTTAACTCCAGATGAAAAATTTTGACTGGAACAACAAATTGATCCATAAATAGGCAATTAATGTTTGACAAAGGAGCAAAGGCTATACAGTGAAGCAAAGATAGTGTCTTCAATAAATTGTGTGTAACAACTGGATGTAAAAAAAAATGAACATAAATACAGACACACTTCACAAAAATTAACTCAAAATAAGTAATAGTCCTAAAAGTAAAACACAAAGCTATAAAACTCCTGGAAGATAATGTAGGACAAAACCAAGATGACCTTGAGTATGGTGATGCCTTCCTAGATACAACATCCAAGACATTAACCATGAAAGAAATAACTGACACGCTGACTTCATTAAAATTGAAAACTTCTGCTCTGCAGAAGATATGACCAAGACAATTAGAAGACAAGCCACGGACTGGAAGGAAATGTTTGCAAAACAAACATTTGATAAAGGAGTGTTCTCTATAATATACAAAGAACTCTTAAAACTCAACAATAAGAAAACAAATAATGTGATTAGAAAGTGGGCCAAAGACCTACACAGACACCTCACCAAAGAACATATACAGATGGCAAAGAAGCATATGAAAAGATGCTCCATATCATTTGTCATCAGGGAATGCAAATTAAAACAATGAGATACCACTACCTACCTATTAAACTGGCTAAAATCTGGAACACCGAAGGCTAGCGAGAACGTGGAACAAAAACTCGCTTACATTGCTGGTGGGCATGCAAAGTGGTACCACCACTTTGGAAGACAGTTTGGTGGTTTCTTATAAAACTACATATAATCTTTACCGTATGATACCACAATCACATTCCTTGCTATTTGCCCAAAGGAGTTGAAAACTTATGTCCACACAAAAACCTGCACGTTGATATGCATATCAGCTTTATAAGTGCCAAAGAAGATCTGGAAGCAACCAGATGTCCTTCAGTAGGTGAATGAATAAATACACTGTGCTACATCCAGACAATAGAATTTTATTCAGCTATCAAGACATGAAAAGACATGGAGGAAACTTAAATGCATATTGCTAAGTGAAAGAAGCCAATCTGTATGGTTCCAATTATATGACATTCTGGAAAAGGCAAAACTATGGAGAAAATAAAAAGATCAGTGGTTGCCTGGGGGGAGGGGGGGAGATGAATAGGGTAGTGAAAATACTCTGTACGATATTATAGTGATGGATGTATGTCATTATACATCTGTCTAAACCCATAGAATGTACACCACCAAGAACCCTAAGGGAAACTATGGACTTTGAGTGAATTATGTGTCAATATAGCTTCATTCTTGGTAAAAAATGTGCCATTCTGGTGAGTGATATTGATAATGAGGGAAAGCTATGCTTGTGTGGGGGCCGGGGGCACATAGGAAATCTCTGTACCTCCCTCTTGAGTTTGTTAGAAACCTAAAACTGCTCTTAAAAAAACAGTCTTATCAAAAATTGAGACATTTCTGGCCCAAATTAACTACTTTATTTAATCAAATCTAATATTTCATTATTGTAAGAGGCACCATTATTTTATCTACCACTAGAAAAGAAAAAACCGGCCAATTAATGTGCGCCTACATTTTAAGAAAGATACTTCACAAAATATGAGGTGTTCAAGTGTGACAGTGTCTGAGTCTCAAAAGCCACAAAACATGATAGCACACCCCCTCAGTCACTGAACTAAGCATTTTATTTATATAAATTCTCTTTTCTAGACTGGCTCAGTATATCGCAGCTTGGTGGAAGGATAGGTAAAACAGACTTTAAGACACCCAGAATTGTTAATCTAGACCCCTCAAGCGACCTAACACATCCTACTGATGTTTCTATCAAACCAAGCTTATGTTCTGTACTTCCAGGAACAAGAAGTAACCAGCGGGAGAGAAAATTTTGAATCAAAGAGATGAAAGTGGAGAGAGAGGAACGCAAAGCAATTCTCTGCCAAGGCAAACACACAGGCAAAGGGAAGTGAAAGAATGACATTTCCTTCGTAGATTCTCTGAAGGAACATTGCAAAGAATTCATCAACCAGGACCTGGAGCTGAGACAACAGCTGTAGAGGTATGATGAGCCCCCGTGAGGATTAAGAACTTCCGAGATTTGCTCTTGCCATCTCTAGCCTGGCACAAGACCAGAGCCGCCTCTGGCTGGTATTTACAAAGAACTGGTAAGGGGCCAGTTGGCTGCCAGGGGCATGTTTCTGTATCATTTATCACACACAAAGTGCTCTGCTGCTGGAAAAAGAGTCATGATAGCTGCAGCCAATCCAGTCCAGCTATAGGACCAGCCATTTTTCTCTTTCTGGTCTCAACCCCTTCCTCAAGCACAAACCACTGGCCAAAGCCCAGCAGCGTGCAATGAGAAAGGAACCCAGGAGGCCATGGCAGGTATTGGTAAGCTAGGAGACACAAGTTGCCATGACAGCCATTCTTGAAGTATTTATTCAACACCTACTATGTTCTAGGTCTTGTGGGTACAGTGGTAAACAAGACAGCACATACATTCTGGTATTTTTCATTTGGAATAATTTTGTGCCCTGGGTTCCTCACATCTACTTCCAGTTGCAAGGAAAGGAAATTGCCACAGCTTGTCCCGTTGTTCAGTCTCTTCAACTGCTTCACATTCTCCCATCAGCTCACATTATCCTACCCTCCCTTCTGCCACCTCCCTTCCCCAGCCCATCTGTAGGATCTGCCATAGGAATGCCGGCTCAGCAGAGCAACCCAGGAAAACTAACAGCCCAGCTAACTAAAGAAGTCAGCATCTCATCATAACTTTGGAAAATTTGGAGGTGGCTCACAGGAGAAAAGGAAGGACAGATAAAAGGGGCATGATTGAGATGAACAAGAAACAGTATGGCCTCACAGCCTCCAACCATGTGCTGAATAAGTCGGTGCAATTTTCTTGGGAGGATAAACACTGCCAGCCATTCAAGCTGACAGTGGGAGCTGGACAGCTGACATTTACAACAATGCAAATCAAGGCACTTGCCCCCAGGAATGGAATTTCATAGATTTATCCTTTGAAAGGCCAGTTCTCTGACTAGTCTGGGTCAGCAGTTAAACTGAAAGAGAAATATTTCTATTATTTGGCAGATTTTTCCAAAGCATCTAGTTCATTAGGCAAGAGAGGCCTTTAAAAAATCTGATTCTGGTGTGGTCGTCAGGCAAACAGAATGAGAAAACATCAAAGCACAATCCCATTTCCAGAAATGATTAAGTACTTCCTCTGAAGTCCCTAGTGTTCCCAGTATGGGGGGGTGGACCTTGCAGCCCAGGTGTCCTGGCACCAATCCAGCTCTGCAAATATCTGCAAATAACACGCTCTGATAACTCACATGGCTTCACCTTGAATAAGCAAAACTTTCCATGCACGCCAGTGCCACTTGCTATTCCAGAAATGAATTAAAACCCAGAGCCACTCACTAGTTGGCTGACCTTGAAAAGTCACAAAGCCTTAAGCAAAGCTTCTGTGCTTTGCACCTGCTCTTCCCTCCACCTATATAACTATGACCAACCCCACACACACAACAGTCAGTGATTCCCAGGTGCGTTGCATTTTATTTTCTTCATAGCACTTAATATTTGAAATTAACTCAATTATTCGTGTGCTTTTTGTTTATCACAGTTGGTGTCCTGAGAACAGAAACTGTGCCTGCCTTATTCATCTCTGAATCTTTGGTTAAAAGGCTGCCTGGTACTAAGTAGATACTCAATAAATAGTGGTTACGTAAATAAATGAAAGCCATTCAAATTATTTGAGCCGAAGTTCTGTAATAACAATACTAGCAGTAATAATAAGTGATAATATCTGCCTCATAGGATTGTTTTAAAGATCAAGTAAAATCATATTAATAAAAGTAGAGCCTGACACATTGTAAGCTGTTCAACAAACACTAACTTAAAAACTATATTAGCATTCCTAATTCCACAAAGCACTTTTCTCAGGTGACTTTCCAGAAACAAAAAATCTGAAATACTTTATACCCAGATATGATTAATTAAGAATGGCTCAATGTATCATATTTATAACATTCTAAACTACCATCCACAGAAAATGCATTATTAATTTAATAAAACTTTGCCGGGGGAAAAAACACTATATTTATCACTTGTATACCAATTTCAAAAATGTAGAAAAATGAAAAACTTTTTTTACAAAAAATATGCTATTACAACTCCTACTGGGAAAAATAAAGCTCTGTTTTAGCCCAAATTAATAACTTTTGAAAGGTTAAAAATAACTGCAAAAACCACAATTACTTTTGCACCAACCTAATACAATTTCAGGTGATGCGACTGAGTGTTGGGAAAGATAGCGAGGAGGGAGCCTTCCTCATACCTTGAATCGCACCCTCTGATGCTACTTCCTGGCCCAAGTTTGGAGTGTAAACAACTGCTCTTGCTTTTAGAATAGGAAGTAAGCAAAATAATGAGCAGTACAATTAACTCTCAATTAGCCTCAGTAACTGGCAGCAGAACATGCTTGACTAGTCAAATACCCTGAGAAGTCAGATCACTAGAATGCACTGGCTAGAAAGAAAAGAACACAATAAAGGGATGCCTCCTCCTTATAGTATGTGAAGGACAAAGATGGACCAACCTCTCTTTCATTAAGCAGAATCAGATTTATCTACTCTCCAATGGAAATGTCCACTTGTGGTTGTTTTTTTGGGTTTTTTTTTTTTTTATAGTTTATAGTACATTACATTCCCAGGACTTATTTACCTTATAACTGGAAGTTCATGTCTTTTCACCCATTTTGCCCTCACTTGTTTTAATTTTATCCCCTTGTTCTTCCCCCACTCAATTCCCGAGTAGTGGGATTAATGACCAAAATACAGGATGGCAAAAAACAAAGGCCTAGTTATTCCAGCAACTTCACGATCAAAGCAAAACTGATCCATCCCCTTCTCCTTCGTGAGGGTCCAGTTTTTTTCTACCAAATGAAAAGTACTATGGGACCATCCATAGCATTTCATGTGCCGCTTCTCTTCCCACTTTCTCACTAACCACAGTCAGCAACAATGAGAGTTCTAAGGTCCCGGAATGAAGGCTGGGATCCTGGGGAGAGAAGATAAGAGGCATTTTCCTGTCACAGCCTTGTCTCTGAAGTCCATACTTGAGGTGAATTCCTCCCATAACGAGATGTCAGTTTATGTATTTATTTTTTAAGATCTGCACATAAAAAAGGAGCTGGACCGGCAGACAGGGTATTTGAAGGCTCTAGACTAGGCACAGAGGGGTGCCCTGTCACTTGCAGGAGGTGGCGGAGATCACCAACAAGCCATGGCGTTCTTCTTGCTTTTCTTTGTCCCTTCCCTCTCAAATGACAGATTGGGGGAAGAGGAGGGTAAGAGGGAGAACAAGGACGAAATTAAAAAGTCAATTTCTGAATGGGACTTCAACATATTGTCATAAACCGTCTGCCGACTCCTGAGTCTGGGGATCCATTCTGTTGTCTGAGAGAGCAAATGGCCTGGTTCTTGGACAGAATAAAAATACAAACAGCTTCAACGATCTTTACTCACTGACCTGCCTAAAGACAGGCCCTTGGATGACAGGAGGAATTTCCAAAGCTATGAATCCAGACAAGAAACACTCTTTCCAGAAAAGGCAAACCCTAGGTTCAGATGTAAAATAGCTGAAATTTCATTGGGTTATTTTGTTTTATTTTGCTTTGTTGTGTTTTCCCTAAAAGGAGTCTGTAAATCAATCGGCTTCTTTGTGCCTTCCTCTGTACAATACAGGGCAGACTGCCCAAAGGGGAAACAAACCGCCATCCTTGTCAGACCAAATAGCAGCTTGGGTCTGGGCACCGCACACTAGAAAGGGGGCAGCCATGTGTGGTGCTTTTACAGCCTTTCCAACCATTCCAGCGCAGCTTCATGCGTCAGCAGCAACCTGAGATGAGCTTTCCAGCAGAGCCAGGCACACCTCTGCCACCCTCCTCTCTAGCTGTGAACACCAGCCCAGCATGCATTTCCTAGGACAGAACCCCACTCCACGAGTTCTAGGAGCTCTGGAGAGACCCCATTCAGATAACAAGCTGACCAGATAAGCACGTCAGGGGGTCACCTGTCCTGGGCCCTGCAAACAAGTCAGCTGAGCCGCTGCAAAAGGAACAGAGGATGTCACCAGCAGGCTGACTCTTATACTCTCAAATTCTATTCTGCCTCCTAACACATGTATCCAATAATTGAATACACTGGTCCAGATAAAACTTTGTTCCAGGGCTCTCCTGGGTAAGTAAAAAGACCCTTCCGTGTCCACTGACAACCATATTAGTATGTCCTCACATCTTCCCAATACAATACAGATGGATTTTTTTAATAGGCAGATGACATTTTTGCAAAATGTGATCAGCTAACTCTTAATTTGGAGCAGTGGAGAACTGACCATATAAACCCACTGGCTCAGTGTTAATACAGTTGGTACAAATAGATATTTAAACTACTTACTTTAGCGCTTTTATCTACAAAGTTTTTACTTTTGATCAAGTGAAGTAGTTTCTCTGGAATTGTAAGCTCAGTGATTTAAGATCTTGTAAAGACAGGATTTACTACTTTACATTGACCCAAATAAGCATGAATTCCTTAAATCAATAGCTTCAAACTCTGTGGACCACTATAAGAAACACACTACATATCACACCCCAGTACATGCTCTCACATGGACGTGTAACAGAAACAGAAGCTTCACAAAACAGTACTCACCCTGAATATTTTCTATTCAATATTTTCCTTTAAAAAAAAAAAATGCTGCTGCAAGTTGAAACCCACCCCAGTCATGCGCCTCATTACAACGTTTTAGTCAAGGATGGAGCTGAAAAATTCCTATCACCTAGTGATGTTGTAAAGTGGTAACATCATAACACCATGGTGCAGTGCACCACCCTTTACGTAATTAAATGTTTGTGATGATGCTCATGTAAACAAACCTACTGCACTGCTATTCGTATACAAGTATAGCACATACAACTGTGTACAGTACAGAATACTTGATAATGGTAAGTGACTGTTACTGGCTTATATACTTACTTTATACTATGCTTTTTTATCATTATTTTAGAGTATACTCTTTCTACTTATAAAAAGTGTTTGCTGTAAAGCAGTATGCCATGTTACACCAGCAGCAGCCTCTTACATCTCCTATTACCACATCTTTTGATTGCACAGTTTTCTCTTATGCTTAATTTAATCTCCTGCTGTATTGTACAGTAACATGTTGTACAGGCTTGTAGCCTACTAGAAGGAATAGGCTATACACAGGAAGGAAGGAAAGAAGGAAGGAAGGAAGGAAGGAAGGAAGGAAGGAAGGAAGGAAGGAAGGAAGGAAGGAAGGAAGAAAGGAAGGAAAGAAAGAAGGAAGGGGAAAAAGAAGGAAGGAAAAGGAAAATAGTAAATCTAGGATCTAATCAGATCTCAATTCAATTAAACCCAGAAAAATTTTTCTTGTACTTTTACAGTGGATCTTACAAAGCTACATGCGACCAAAACATATTTGGACTCTTAGCTAGTTCTTTTTTAAAATGCAAAAAATAAGGTGAAACTAACTTATACTAAAGTGTAAAGTGCATCCTCAATGTCTTTCTAGAAGTGATAAGGAGTAATTAATAAAAGGTATGAAGACCACCCGACCATTACCATTTTGTCTAATACAGCCCCAATGGATTTCCTACTTTTTAAATCATTTTCATGGGTCAGACACCCCATTGGCTCAATTTTTGCCTCTTCTTTCAATCAATCCAAACATCCAAAAGCATCCACAAGTGACATTAGAGTTAATTATTTCCTTTGTAAAACCACTTTATGATGTTGGTTGGGTGGGGGGCAGTAGGCAACCAGGAAAACAGTGATGTAGCAAGGATGGCAAGCCAAGACTAAAAATATTTTCTAGCGAATTAGACCTAACGTGATCTCACCCTCTCTCCATTTAATTCCAAAGGCCTTCAAGTTTCCTTTTAATGACATCTTGATGCTTTTGAAGCATCAAGCTGATTGTCTGCTCTGTTTCTGTTGCCAACATATGTGCTAGCAGACTCTCACCACCAGGCATGCAATGTTTTCGAGCCAATCATGAGGAAAGTGCTTAACTTGAGGTGAATCTAAGACAAGGGTTGCACTTACGCCACATTTCAATCATGCAGATAAAAAGTAATGTTTGATAGTTTATCAGCAGGTTGCAATTTAGGGGATTTTCTTCTCTCAGCAGGAATCTGAATTCCCACAAGATCATGTCCAGAATTCCTTGATGCCAGCAAACTAAGTGGGGAAAAAAAAAAAAGTGTGTGTGCATGTGCATTAGAAGTTCATTAAAAGCTCAGGATCAAAATGAAGCCACATAGTCCTCCCTAGAAGTTAAAGTATTCTCTGAAATAAAAATGAGCTTGATGATAAAGAAAAATTACAAGTTACATCCATGTTCCCGTAGAAGCAGGCTACCACCAATGTGACATTTTTCACTTCCCAGAGCACTTCTCTAGGTTAGGTTTTCTCTGAGAATAGCTATGTCCCAAATGTGCTACTACAAGTCAGAAGAACTGGGCTTCCAAACACCAGCTTTGCCCTCTACTAGCTTTGGGACTTTGAACACATCCGTAAACGTCTCTTGGCTTGTTTCCTCCGGCACACAGGAGCACAGATACATGAAATCTCATCTAAGAAATGCCAGTACTTGATCAGATAATCTGTAAAATCATTTTCCATTTATAACATCCTAAAAATAGGAATCATTTTAACTCCTAACAAATATATATGGGTAAAAAGTTCCCAGATTGCCCGAATTCCCCTAACACATAAAATATGCACCTTGAGTTTGGAGGTTAATGTCACACCAAGGCTCATAACTTCCAAGCCAGGCTCACTCTTTCCTTCCTTTATTCAGACAGTCAATAAAACGGATGGACCATCTGCTACATACCAGGAATTCTCTTGAGCGTCAGTGAACCTCAGTGAGAGGGCAAAAGATTTTAAAGCCAGCAGCTCTATAAGGAGGTGGGAGATGGTGGGCAGAGTAGGGAAGAAAGAGAAAAGGAATGTGTCAGCATACCCCTTCCAGCACAAGGGTCCCAACTCTTTCTCACCATAAATATCTACAAAGTTATAGGACACTAGGAGAAGGTGTACTCATTTTTTAAAAAATAGACTTAATTTTTTAAAGCAGTTTTAGGTTCACAGCCAAATTGAGAGGAAAGTCCAGAGGATTCCCACACTCCCTGCCCCCAAATGCACAGCCTCCCCCACGATCGACATCCTCACAAGAGCGGCACATTTGTTACAAGTGATGAACCTACACTGACACATTACTGTACTTACACTCATCCCTCAGTATCCATGGGGGATTGGTTCCAAGACCCCACTCTGCTACCAAAATCTGTGGATGTTCAAGTCCTTTATATGAAACGATGTAGCATTTGCAAATAACCTACGCACATCCGCCTATAAACTAGGAATCTCTGGATAACTTATAATGCCGAATAGGATGTAAATGCTAACAGTTGTTATACTGCATTGTTTAGGGGACAATAACAAGAAAAAAAACACCTCTATACGAGTACATGTTCAGTACAGACGCAAGCAACCTTTCTAAAGCTAACTACATAGGACACATCAGCATTGATGTAACTTTTTATTGTGAATGTTTTTAATCTGTGGCTAGTTAAATCTGCAGAGGTAGAACCAGGGACATGGAGGGCTTACTTTATTTTTGCAACAGATGAAATTTGCCTATAGCACTGATAATCAAAATACAAAACCACCACTTAATCTTTAGGATGTTTGATTAATCTGTTTCCTTCTTTATAAACTAACCTCTCAACCCTTAAGGAACCAGAGAGTAGCTAAATAAGACCCAAGGTGCTTCTGAAAGCCGGGTGAGCAGCTAGTAAACCACGGAGGCTCACAACCAGAGGAGGAAAACTCCCCCGTTACCTGTGCCGACTGCTCTTGGAGTCCTTGGCTACTTTAGGGTATTCTTCCCCTAACTCCTTCCCTTACACACACACACAGACACACACTATCGTTCTAACTCATAAAGCATCCATAAGATATTTCTTTGACCAGGAGTTTGGGAACAATCTTTTTAATTCCTTAGTAATACTAATTTAGGCCATGATTCTAGGCTTTTAGGTGAAGCCTAGAAGTTAGGTGAAGTATGCCAGCATGGAATCACAGGTTAAGAATCCCTATACTAGAAGATAATTAGCCACAATACAAAGGTAGAGAATGAAAATAAGTTAGCAATGCCTCTTCATGGATCTCACTACTTATCCTAACCAAAATACTTTAATTAAAATTAAGTCTAGATATTAAGTTAAAACCACACAAACATAGCATAATAATTATGTTCTAATACGATGACTATGCTCTGGTTAGATCCTTAAATGCAGGGAATACTGGCTCCTGCATTCAAGGAGCCAAGAATTTATATCATGAATAAAAACACCTTTTTTTTTTTTTTTTTTTGCTAGACTCCACCTACACAGAAGAACTTTGCTTTATTCATCAGGAAGAATGCCAGCAAAGACTCTATTTACGGGACATCACTAAGTGAAGAATGAAAAAAAGAAGAAATGACAAATTATGCCTGGTCTTCTTTCAAATGCTAGCTTGTAATTCCAACTCTACTCTCTCTGCTCTACATAAATTTTCCCTCTACTGGGTGGGTAGGTAGGGGCCAGGGAGACCTACTGGGGACAGTAACTGTAGTCAGGATCTGAGCTCAGAGCTCAGAACTGGGTCCAAAGCAGGAGAGTAGGTTGTAGATAACAAGCTTTGTGACATCGCTTAAGTCTTTACTCCTCAGGGTACAGAACCCTCATCTGCAAAAACGAGGTACTGTGTGATCTCTAAGGTTCCTTCCAGCCCTATCTCGTGATCTGGATGTTTGGCGTAGCCAAGTCCACTGGTACACCAACCTGGGGCTTTTAATACTAAGGAATCTTCTAGAGAATTACTTATAATCAACAAATATGTATGTATACTATCCTAAACAACAAATTATAGGCATACTTTACCTACAGTTTTGGTTCTGACTATCCATCCCTTCTTAGAAGCGAGTTAATGCTCTAGTCAATTTGGGGTAGTCTGTTTCTCAGTCCTGTCCTTTCTCTTTCCTGGTTCACTGTCAGTCGTGTCCTTGTATATCCTAAAGGGCATTCAACGACACTGCATTCTACAGTAGCTTTCTAAAAAGCCTCTACTATGCTAGGTGCAAACTTTTATAAGCTCTCTTCCTTTTCCCCATGCTCTTCTTTTCCTATCTGCTTTCTTTTATCTTTTGTATGTTTCCCCTGCATTTATGCATGCCATGCATAGTGTTAAGCTTGCTGATACTGGGTCCCTGCATATACCGGGGCTGGCAAAAAAATGTATACAAGTGGACACTTTGGTCAATGTTGCTCAAGCAATAGTTCGCCATAATCAGAAGTGTCTGGACGCTGATGGTAACCACTTTGAGCACCTCTTGTAATTGCAGAAGTCAAACGTGACTTGTATTCATGTTTTGTTATTGGTATATATTGAGTATTACAATTTTAATACAGTTTTCCTTTCTTAAAATGTGTATACATATTTTGGGCACCCTCCGTATATTCTCTTCTAGGAAGCTTTCTTGCAGTGGGCTTGGCTCAAGATACTGCACTGACTGAGTCTAACACTTCACTTCTCTGCACTGCCTACCCACTCCTACCCTCCAACACATACATACTTCTTGTTCCACAAGTAAAGATCACAGACAATCTGCTTGTAATATCACTTCCTAATTTAGCTCAGATATCAGGAATTGAAGGCCCTGAGGCTAAATCCAGTCTACAGACATATAATACCTGCCCCCACCATGCTTGAATATCCACAGACATGTTCAAATGTCTGCTCTTGAAGCTCTGGGCCCCAAGTTCACTGCAGTGATCAACAGGAGCTGAGTGTAAATGGACATCTGCCCTCGAGCTCTCCACAAGGTCCAGTCCAGGAGCAGGTGCCATTTAGTATCCCATCTGGGCTACTGCCTTCCCATAGCAAGCCCCCTTTACACTCTGCCTGACCCCTAGAATCTTTTCAAGTTTCCACCCCAGTTATCTCTATCATGGGATGATTTTGAATTTATCTCAGAAAAGTGTATGTGATCTATACAGACCAAGACTGGCTTTCTGCAAAGTGTCACCAGAAATACCATGAGGAACGTGGAACCCAAAGTTCCAGATCTTTTTATGTTTCAATAATCTTCACAGACAAAACCTGCACTTTATCTACAACATGGACTTACTTAGCTAGATGAAACATCACTCCTTTTCTACACATGGAAGTTAAGGAAGAATAATGACAGCAAAGGAAGGGAAATGGAAGAAGCAGCAATATTTATAGAGGACAAGGAATAATCACCTTATTAATGACTTAAAAAATGAAGATTCATTATACTTGTTGAAAATGACATGGAAGTGTGTAGTAAAGTCCACTAAAAATATGGCCTCTGCCCATTAGTTTTTAACATGTGAATAACAAACTCAGGTTCAGATATAGGCAAATGTATTTCCCTTTCCTCGTTCCCAAATCAATATTAAATGATTTTCTAGGTACAGGATTAGCAGGTAGTTCTACTCCTTCCTTATGGGACTATGGAATACATCACTAACGGGTTGGAACACCATTCCACACCCAGCCTGGTAGGCCTTCAAATTCTTCCCAACATGATATGCAGGGCAATCCAACACCTACAGCTAATTGGCAAGTTGAAGCTACTTCTCCATCTGCCCCCAGGAGCCTCACCTTCTGAACACTAAGGAATGGCTCTCTACTATGTATCTTAGCAAGGAAATGGTTGCAGGAAATATTTGAGGAAAACTAGCAAGAAAAGTAAAATAAGCAAGACAAAGGCAGACTTTTCCTGCACTTTTCTGAAAGGAAAGCTACATGGTCCCTAAACACAGAAAGAGCAAACCTGTTCTTAATTTGCCATCCCTCATTCGTGGAGGTAACTGGGTTTATGTTTAATTATACTCAGAACACTCGTTGTCTGAAGTGTCTCAGGTGTGTGGTTGATGGTTGAAAGTAAGCTCCAGGGTAACTAATCTCTAAAGGGGTAGATTGTGGGACCACAAGGCAGAAAGCCACAGTTGTAATAGCTATGTTTATGCAATCCACACAGTTTCTACCACCACCCATTCCCACGCCCACCCGTCCCTGAGTTGGGGAGAATTAATATTTAATAGAGATCTGCCTATGGCTGTAAAAATGTATCTCAAATATGTACCTTGGCAGGCAAAGGTCGAGAGACTTGGGGAGGGAAGCCATTGTGAAATCATACAGCAGAGGCAACCACTGGTTCCTCCTAAGCTTGTCATGAATGTCCACGTGAAAAGACCAAGCCAGTGCTCTGTGAGGCTGCTGATTCAGATTCAACCAACAGTTATTGAGTGATATTATCTGCCTTGCACTGTGGCAGGAGCTTTTATATAAATTGTCTTATACTCAAAACAACCCTATGGCCTAAGTCTTCTTAGCGCCATTATTCAGATGGAGATATTGAGACTACCGGTTAATAAATATTACCAGTCTCAGCATGTAGCAGGTAACTCGGAAATCAGCTTTGAATAGAGGTGACCAAACAAACACTTGCTTTCCCATCTGCATGTGGATTGTATTCCTGCCCTTTGAGATCCCAAACCACAACCCCGCTTCTCCTTAGTTCGAGATATCATATAAGCCTTAACTGTCTGATCTGTCCTCAAGTCCCATATTCTTGTGGAATCCCCATTACGTACGTAGGGCTAAAAAAGTACTTTTCCTCCCACCTTCTACATTTTTCTAGCTGGGCTAATATTCAAATTAATAGAGACAGATGAACCAGAGAAAAATGTCCTAAGGATTATAAATGTACACGCTGGGAGGTTATCATAAGATATGAGCCCCCAACAGACATTGGGCAATTGAGGTTTACATGTCATTATGGACAAAGGAAAAAAGGGCAGGGATCTGAGATTTCAAAGGAAATACATAATTTACAGGTAGTTGAGAAACAGTAGAACACACAAGGCAGGCCAGCTCTTGCGAGGCAACCCAGAAACAGTCGGATACCAGGGGTGATACCGTTAACAGGCCCCTGCCTGGAGCTTTCCTATCTACCATTCTGAATTCAAATTAGGTTAATATGCTAAGATTTCCTTCCTGGAACAGGTCTTTCTATCTGCACTTCTTAGGCAGGAAAGAGGGAGGGTCAAATATTCTTTCTGAATCTGCTGTTTCTTAATAACCAGCTTAAAAATCAATATCCCATAAGGCAGTTTTAGGGTGGCAAAATTTTGGTCCCCTTCATGTACGTACATAATTAATTTGGCTATGTTCTCCTGTTAATATGTCTCGTGTTAATTTTATCATTCGCCAAGCCAAAAGAACTTAGAAAGATGGGAGGAACTTTTATTTGTATTTCCCCACATCACAATCACATCCATTGCTATTACCTATTTTATCAGTTTTTTTGTACACTCTAGATCCAGAAAACGGCAAGTATAAAAACCTACACTAAAGACAAATACAAAGAATACTTTTTCCTCCTAAATGAGGAAATACAATACATTAAATATAAAACTACCTAGACACAAGTCAGTGTTCAATAAAAATCTCTGCATTTATTCCCACCCCTCTTCTACGCAGATGATCTGAAAAGTAACAAAGAAGTGTGGCATCTGAGGCACTGTCTTCACATAAGCTTTAAAAGCACTGTTTGATATGCAAAGGTACTTTCAGAAAGTGCTATATTAAGTGATAAGCAAAATCTTGATCACTGCCTATCAGGTGTTATGCCAAAGAAAGACAGAAAAATGGTTGTAGCGTAAAAGGACAATAGTTAGCATATTTGTTCATTGCTAAATTCTCTGTGTAGCAGCTTCATAAATGATCCTGTAAATAAATGCATCAGCTACCGTAGCTGATGAATTTCAGTCTGTTTCAATCTGTCTTGCAATGAATCCTGTTCACTGGCTAATAATGCTCTAGCAACACCCTAACCTTCGTTTACTCATATACATTAATTCACTTAAAAAGTAATTAGCAAGCCAAAAAGACTCAGTTCTGGGAGTCCTGTATGTTATACAGCCACCCCATATTTTCCCTATTAACAAACTCTTTTTCATTGCATCTAGCTGAAGGGATTACCTATTCTAATGTTTCTTACTCATATAGGAGGCAAGACTGTTGCTGACACAGTTCTGATGGTTGAAACCTAAGCCATCAAGCCCCTGGGCCTCCCAGAAGCTCCAAATTTTCTTATTGTGTGTGCTGCTGCCTCTGGACATCATAAAATGCTGCTGACACTCTTCCTGCTTAAATATTATTGCTGCAAACTTATTTAAGGATGCTGCCTAAAATTAGCTTTGTGTATAGTGATTGACAGGACAATAAAAAAATGAATTAAATATTTTGAATAAGTGAATACATGAAAATATTAATATACCAGAAAAGGTAAATAAAACTGGAACTCTTTAAAGTTTTTAAAAGAATCCTTCCATAGAAACTCTAATGAAAGCTCATTTCATCTGGTCTCAGAAATAAGGATTCAAATTTAGACAAGAGAAGTGTCTGGTAGACCACTTTTCCATATTCATGGAAACAATTCAAACTAAACTCTTAGATAACACGAAAACTCTTTTTCTACCTTTGGGAATATATAAAATACCAGTTTGTGGTGAATTCAGCTATGAAATGATGTTTTGTCTAACATTAGGAATAATTATTAATAGTTCTCTTGACATGATGACGAGCTGGAGGGTGGTGATGGGGGAAAACAGGACAAAACTATGGGTAATGACGAAAGAAATTCAGTCCAGGATTTGAAATATGCCCCAAGTAATCTACAATACAAATAATCGACATAAAGAGTAAAGATAAACTACTGAAAACAGTCAAATTCAGCAAACAATATCAGATTCTGTTATGGCAAAAGAGTTTACTAAAATCCATGCTTTTGGCCACAGTATCAGAGAAGGAAGTTAGATTAGTACTGAAGGCAAAATTCATGAAAATATTTTGGCTTCAGTTGGAACAAAAAACAACATGCTCTTTAAGGAACTGATATTGTAGAGACTTGATGATATTCTAGGAAATGAACATGAGATTAACATTTTCAAAATAGCTCCATGATAATGTCAATGAGTAATTTCAGTTCTTATCACAATATTATATGTAGTTCATGAACAGTGCTGATATTGAGGCAAGGAAAGGTGTTAGAATGTTTAAAAAAAAAAAAAATCAATCCTTCCCTCCCTCTCTCCCTCTAAGGAAATAGCTGATGACCAGCCACAGCTGACAGCGAAAAACCTAACACTGCTCAGTCATGGGGAAAAAATGTCTGAAAACAGGTTTTGTTTCTGAGCAAATACTGAGCCAAAGATCCTGATCCAGTGTCCATCAATATACACATGTCCAGCTTCATCATCAGAGGGAGTCATGGAAAACGGTCCTACATCATTTCAGCTGGAAGAGTCTGAAGACCATCTGGCCCATGCCCAAACCAACAGATGCCCAGAGATACTCAGTAACTTGCCTCAGTTACACAGCACATGAATTGCAGAGTCTGATCTGTGGAACCAGGGCTTCTCCTTTCTCTTCCTCCTGGTTCTATTTCTCCTCTTCTTTTAAAAACAAATAGGTCAGGGGGAAAATGTTTCTGATGCCCTGCTGCAAATCTGCAAAAGTACAAAAAGTTATCCACCCTGGTTCCATTTCCTCACCTCCCATTCACTTCTTAAATATTGTAGAGATACTTTTAAAGTTCAGACGCTTTTCCATCCCTGCCTGCTCTACTTTACCAGTTTTGTATCTTCTTTGATGGTTTCTCCTACTCTTCCCACAAACAAGAGTGAGGGGTTCCCTTGGCTCATTTCCTATAGCAGCTTATTCAAACCTGTGCTGCAGTATCACCTTGCTGTGTTTTAACCATCTGATAACCTTTGTATTTCTTGCCATGCCTACAACACTGTGATTTCTTGGAAGCAGTGATTTTGTCTTATTTATCATTGTAGATACCATTATGCACCTAGGCCTTAGCAAAGATCAGTAACTGTTCATTGAACAAATTAATAAATGTTACCCAATTTTTGCCTCTCTGAACGTTAGAAAAAAGCAGACAGCCAAAGTAAAATGATGCTGCAGGATAATATGGCCATGCTATATAAATATATTTCAAATTATAAAATATGCATGATTTGGTGCTATACAATTCATATATATATAGTATATATATACTTTTTTATATATATAAAAATATATATTATATATATAAATTATATATATAATATATTTATGTATATATTATAAATATAAATATTAAATATATTTATAATATTAACTATAGATATTAATATTATATAAATATAAATATTAAATATATATTATAAAATATATATTTTTTATATATATGGAAAAAAGTATATATGTATATACTTTTTTTTTTAAAGGACCGTGGAAGGACCTAACTCTCCGACATAGCAAATTATGTCTGTGGTTCAAAATTCAAAATCGTCTCTACCTCTCCTCTCATGGCCTCTCTGCCCTCAAGGCCTTTCCCCCAATTTTACTCCCTGCCCATTCATGTTCAAATCTTAGCTCAACTGTGAGCCCCCACAGGGCTTTCCTTTATCATCTGGTGACCTCAGGGGTCTTTATCATACCCTCTTATGAAGTCTCACAGCATTTTATCTGTATCTCCTTAGTGATTGTATTCTACTTATTTAAGTAGATATGTTATCTCCTCTACCTCACTGAAAAACCTGAGGGAGGGGTTTCTAGGCACCCTGGAGATGTCTCCCACAGAGCCTTGTCCATGACAGGTCCTTGGTACACAGTTTTTGAATTGCCAAAACAAAAGGTTAGATTCCCTTCTTAAAGACAGCAAGCTGCAAACAGACACATCTTTATCTGCAAAATGAGGAGGTGATCCTTTCCAGCTGGAACAGAGCCCTGGCCAGGACCTCTAAGGCAGTCAGCTTATCACAGATAGATCAGTACATGAAGAAGGACAGGGTGGAGCAGTGAGCCTATCAAGAGGCATTGTTGAGGCAGACAGAAGAGACGGGTGCCTGACCTGGGCTAGAGATCAGAGAAGACTTCCTAGCAGAGGTGACCCCTGACGTGAGAATGGAAGGTTGGGTTAAACTAAGAGAAGGAAGGGTATTCTAATCAGAGTGGGCAGCATGGGCACAGCCTAGAGGTAAGAAAATAGACCTTTTTTTGAAATGCAAGAAGTTGAAGCATAGCATAGGAAATGCGGAATGAGTGAAGAGGAGGATGAAGAGGTAAAATCTAATCAAGTCATGCAGGGCTCTATACGTAGACTATTGCAAGGTTCTTTCTTTTCCTGGAATGCAAACCCATTGAAGGATTCCACGTAGAGTAGTACGATCACTCAGGTAGCCGTGTAGGAAGTGGATTGAAGGGCTCTAGCAAGGGTCACGATGACCCATTATGGCCACTGCAGTATTTTATATAAAATGTGTGAGGAGCTTTAGAGAAGAGAACATGAAGAGTAATATTAATATCAGTTGATGATTTATTAGAAGGGGGGTCAGGAGGGGAGCAAAAAGCTAGAGGAAAGGGTCAAAAATAATTACCAAATTTCTACCATGAACAACTGGGTATGTGGTGATTTCATTGACAAGACAGACAATGTAGAAAGTAGAGGAAGTGGAAAGATAATGGATCAAGTTTAAGCTGTGCTGAGTCTGAGTCCTCTGACCAACATCAAATTGTCTATCCCATAGGCAGTTGGTCACATAGATCCAGCTCTCAGAAGAGAGATTGCAGAGGCAGAGATACACATTTGGGAATCCTCAGAAAAGTGATGGCTGAATTCACTGCAATAGATGAGATCATCCAGGAGATTATGTAGAATTCATGAGATGCTTACATTTAAGTGCAGAGGAAGAAAAAATTGCAATCCAAGAGGTAGGAAGAAAACCAAGAGACTAGTTCATGGAAGCTAAAAATGTTTCAAGAAGCAGCAAGTGGCCAACACTGTAAAATGCTGCAGAGATATTAAATGATATAAAGACTCAGACAAAGGCCGTTGCACTCAGCCAGCAGGAAGTTTTCGTGACGTTGGAAAGCAAAGCACTATTTCCAAACAGTGAGAAAAACTGAAACTAGGCAGTGAGTTAGGGAGTAAATGGAAGTTGAAAGTATGGAAAACACTGAATGTAGAGAATTTTTCAGAAACTTGGTTTTGAAAGGAAGGTAAGAGATGGGACCCAAAATTAGAATAAGATACAAGGCTGAGAGAAGTTTTGGAGTGTGTGTGTGTGTGTGTGTGTGTGTGTGTGTGTGTGTGTATGTATGAGAGAGAGAGAGAGAGAGAGAGAGAGAGAGAGAGAGAGAGAGAGAGAGAGAGAGAGAGAGAGAGAGAGAGAGAGAAAGACAGAGAGGGAGAGAGGGAGAGAGGGGGAGAGAGAGAGAGAGAGATTTGGTTGCTTAGTTTGTTTG
Organism: Rhinolophus ferrumequinum; assembly: GCF_004115265.2. Classification (NCBI taxonomy): domain Eukaryota; kingdom Metazoa; phylum Chordata; class Mammalia; order Chiroptera; family Rhinolophidae; genus Rhinolophus; species Rhinolophus ferrumequinum. The sequence goes on from NC_046293.1 coordinate 70,375,947, forward strand.
TACAGTTGAGAGAGCCTTGAACATGTTTATATCCTGAAAGGAAAAGAGTCAGGGAGAGGTTAAAGATCCAGGAGAGGGAGAATAAAAACTGGAGGGCATTTTACTTAAGGAAGCAAGTGGAGAGGGAACCAGGGCACTGATGGAAGAATTAGCCTGAAATAGGAGGGAGAAAGGACAACTTTCCTCAGAGACAAGCAGTGAAGGGAATGACAGATGCAAATGCTAACAGGGTTATAGGTAATTAAAGGAGGTATTTAAGGGACTCTTAACTAATAGGACAGATAGGTAAGGGACTCTTACTACAAATCGCAGCTGTCAGGAATGAGAGAGTTGGTCATAGTAACATGGTAATGGGTTCAAACTAGACTTTGAGTGGGGAGTATGCAATAGAGTACACAGATGTTGAATTATAATCTTATATACCCAAAAAATATACAATGTTATTCATCAATGTCACCTCACTAAATTTAGATAGATAGATCAAAAAAAAAATTTAAGAAGCAGTCATAGGACATGGTTTCTTCAACCAAAAATAAAAAATTGCAAGAAAAAAGAGAAAAGGAGAGAAAACCTTTACCGTAAAAGAGACTTAATGTAATACAGAATTGTACACCTGAAATCTATGTAACTTTACTAACAACTGTCACCCCAATAAACTTCAATTTAAAAAAATAAAATAAAAAGCTAAATTTAAAAAAAGAGAGAGACTTATCAAATGTGTCAACCAATCACATAATATTGACCTTATTTGGATTCTAATTCATACATAAAAAAGAAAAAAACTTTTAAAAAAGTCAAAGGGCAACAGTGAAATGTGAAAACTGCTTATATGTCTAATGATATTAGAGAATTACTATTAACTTTTATACTGAGATAATGCTATTGTGCTTAATTTTTTAAAGTGTCCTTATCTTTTAGAGTATATTTGGTATTCACAGGTGAAATAATGTCAAGGATTTGCTTTAAAATCATCTGAGGATGAGATAAAGGCTTTAGATGAAACAAGATTGGTGATGTGCCAAGTAATAGATATATGGAGGTTTATGATACTACTGTCTCCATTGTTGTGTATGTTTGAAATTTTCCATAATAAAATATTTTGAACCACAAACACATATTTTTTAAAGCCAGAAGAAAAAATAAGGCAATTATGGGGAATGAAAAAAAGAGATAACCAAAGACACATAGAAACATTACTATGCAGCACTGCAAGCCTACCTAAAGTTGAAGACAATAAATTTGTTGTATAAACCAAAATTAATTTTAGACTGTAATAAAGAATAAAAAGCATTTATTCGAGCAAAACGAGCTGCACTCCAAGAGACACAGACTCAGGCAGCAACATAAATTGTGTTCTGCCAAGCCAAAGGGGAGTAGATATGTTATCTCCTCTACCTCACTAAGCAACCTGAGGGAGGGGTTTCTATGCACCCCCGAGATGTCTCCCAAAGAGCCTTGTCAGTGACCGGTCCTTGGTATACAGTTTTTGAATTGCCAAAACAGAAGTTTGGATTCCCTTTTTAAAGACAGCAAACCGGAAAAAGACAAATCTTTATCTGCAAAATAAGGAGGTGATCTTTCCACCCGGAACATAGCATGGCTTGGGGAGCCCTGTAAACGAGCCCTGGCCAGGACCTCGACTTATCGCAGAAGCATCAGTACATGAAGGAGGACGGGGTGGAACAGTGAGTCTATCTCTTTATAGTGAAAGTTCCTGCCTAGCTCCATTTTATATAAGTGCGGTATCCAAATTGTGCAGTTCTGATTGGTCAGTATAGAGGCAAAAAAGGATACAATTTGGAGGGGGCAGATCTTCATCCTGTTGGTAAAAAAACAAAAGGAAACCACGGTTTCCCTGTAGTGGCTAGCTCAGATGGTATAAACACATAGGGCACAGTGCAGGAAACTGAGAGTTTAGTCTGAAGTTCTCCCCGGTACACAGAATAATACATGTGAAGTCCTTATCAGCAAATGGCCATCAGGCTCTGATTAGTCATAAAATTTGGGACCTTGGTTGACCATGGGGCGTCCCCATCTCATCAGAAAAATTCCTTGTTGGAGTTCACATCAAATGAATCTTATTTTCTCAGGGTCCATTGTTGTGACAAAGTTAAATGACTTTTTTCCTAGCAGCATTCAGAGGCCTTGATGTGAAAGTGAAGAAGTTGCATTGGTACAGGGAAAGGATCTTGAAGGATATGACAGCAGAAGAGGTACCAGGAACATGACGGCATTGACTAGAGAAAAAGCAAAGCATTAAGTCGTCCTCCTGTCTAGGGAGGCATGTGAAAATATGGAAAAGACTGGTAGACGAGGAGAAAATGGAACTGGAGAATGCAAAGAAAATGCATAGCTGGAAAATGGGGGTGAGAAAGCTAGAAGAATAGGAGGCTGTGGTTAGCAAGCCAGTCTATGGAGTTTAAGACTTCAGTTCTGAGCGATGACAAGGTTAAGTGTAATTGTAAATGCCTATGAAGTGCCTATGCAAAAGGATGGCTAAAGTGGAATGGAGGTGAAAGTCAAATAGAGTTAAGACGACTATGAAATTGTGAGGTAGGATGCTGGATGCGTCCTCAAGGAACCCTAAAATCTCCAATAAAGATGAGGATAGATTATAAGTACCATAAAGACAAGGATTATGTCTCTCTCTCTCTTTTTTAAATTAATATACATTCCACATCTAGTACAGTGTTTGGCACAGAGAAGATGTTTCTAACTGGTTTTAAATGCTTAAAAGGAAGGACTATGTCACTACAGCTTTAACTTCAAATCTTAAGTTCCTGTATTCACCACCAGTTAGCTGGTAAGTTGGGAGTGGAAGAAAGGAATGGAGAGAACAAATGAATGAATATGCCCCAAAGCAGATTCATGGGGCAAGAGAAATATTAAAGGAATAAAAAGTAGAATCTATGAGAAAAAAACTCAAAGGAGTTCACTTTCTTAGTCATTTATACCTGAACTGATGTGTGAGCTGCCACCAAGTTAATACGGTAACTGTTTTTGAATATACGAAGGGTTATTTTAAGAGAGGAAAACAAGAGAGGATTGTTTGCCTAGTGCCCTGCCCGGATGCTGTGTTGCTGAGAGGGCTGGGCCAGGCCTGAATGGGAGTTGTCCTGGATCACACCATCCTGAGGTCAACTGTGGTTCAGAAGCCAGTGGGCAGGGCAAGGCATCATGGCTTCCAGGAGCCCCGGTAACTCTGTGAATAAAATAAACTCTTCACCCTGAAGCCTGTCTGCCGGGCCAGGAATTTCAGCAACAAAGTAGAACTTTTAAGAATATAGTAGGCTCTTCATTATCACCCCAATAAATTATATATATATAAATATATATACATATATATATATAAACATATATAAATATATATAAACATATATATATTTAAATATATATATATATATATATACCGTGTTTCCCCAAAAATAAGACCTAGCCAGATAATCAGCTCTAATGCGTCTTTTGGAGCAAAAATATAAGACCTGCTCCTATTTTACTATAATATAGAACTGGGTCTTATATAATAATATAATATAATATAATATTAGTATAATAAATATTGATGGGGAAACTGACCTTAAAATGGTTCCCTGCCACGTGGAACTGAGCTAAAATTGTGACCCCAGTGGAGAGAGAAGTCCCAAGCCTAAGCCCAGCCCACTTCCACATAACCCCCTCCAAGCCACACCTTGAGCCAATCACCAGATGACACCTACCCCTTCCCTGACTCAAGGAAGTCCCCAACCCATAAAATCCTGCTCAAAACCTTGCTAGGGGCTCAGTCTTTTGGGAAGGATCCCGCTGAGCCTGCCGGTTTAATAAAGCTGTGTTCTCCCTAATCTCTGCGTGCCACTTGAGTTTCTCCGTCCTTGCCGTTTTTCTGCAACATTATAACATATTATATAATATAATACTGGGTCTTATATTAATTTTTGCTCCAAAAGACACATTAGAGCTGATTGTCCAGCTAGGTCTTATTTTCGGGGAAACATGGTATATGTGGTAGGCTTTTATAATCAGGAACATAAACCATTCGTTCATTGTTGATTCATTTATTCAACAAATACTCAGAAATAAAATTACTTAAATTGAAGAAATGATTTAGAAAAGGCATACAATTCTTTTTAATCCAAAAAGAATTAGAGACTAAAGTTACAAATAAAATTCTTATTAATGATAATCTCCAATATTGGGTGAGTTTACCACTGGCCAGCCAGAGTAAGCCATGAGCTTTATGTAAGTTCTCCTGTCACCATTATCGCAGTCCTGGGACCCAGCTATTATTAGGGTTCCCATTTACAAGTGAGGAAATAGGCTACGAGATTAAATGACTTTTCGGAGACTACACAGCTAGTAAACTGAGCCAGGTCTAGCTGATGCTAAAGCATATATGCTCTTAACCTGTGCTCTAAAGGGCTTTATTAAACCCTATGAAGGACATAGTACAGTGTGAGTGTAGCCTCATCCAGACAGACAAGATAACATGAAATACTAGTGGTGGAAGGTCTGAGCTTCTGAGGAGTCAGGAATGTAAGACAGAGGAACTTTTTATAATATCTCTCTGGTCTCTGCTCTTACATTCATGGAATTCCTATTTTCAACAGAGAAAGGAAAGCCTGGGTGGTGGATGTGTTAAGGGCAGAGAAAAACCTCCCAGAGATCATTTAGGCCACTGCCTTTCAAAGAACAGGAATAAAAAGGGAGGAATTTCAGTCCAAAAGTCCTTGAGTTCCTATTTGCCTGAAAATGAAAGAGACTAGTATGTAAATAAGAGCTTTGCATAAGCCAGACATTCTTTCAAGTCCAGTTTATCTACAGTATGAGTCACTTCCTTTTTCAAGCAGAAATTAAAAGAGATAGAGGCACATAATCATTAGCCAGCAGAAACCTTCTTAATAGACCTTTTCTTCTCATTCAAATAGCAAGAAGGTGAAGGGCTCCTCCTTTGACAAAACAGCAACATCATTTTGCATATACTGTATACACAGTTAGACTAGTTAATATTCTCATTCAGCAGAGGGAAATGAACGAGTGAGATAAACAAGCAGATGAAATGATAGAAGGGAGGCCAGAGGTCCAGTTGGGTTAACCTGACACCTACAAAGAAATCTGAATAACAAGAAGCTTTTGAATGACTCTCCTCCAAAAAGGAAGTTTAACCCCAAGTTATCCACTCCAGCAAAGATATTCATAAACCTTTACACAAGTCTCAGAATAGCCTAGGGCCAGAAAATGGAAAGGACACAAGCCACAGCCTCATCCACAGATGAGGGTTCTGTGCAGAGACTTGACCTTTCACTGAAAAACAAATATAGTGTTTTCTGGGATGGTACAAAAAGTGAACCAGAAGGTGACTGGCCTCTTTCCCATCCCAATGCCTCCTGTGGGTCTTGTCCAGCCCCTGCGATAGATTTATAAGGGATGATTCATTTTTCAGAAGTTAAAGATTTGATTTGAGGAGTGAAGAAAGCAAGTAAGTAGAAAGTGAAGCACATTCTCATGCCTTAGGAGCTCCTACACACTGCACATGAAAATGTGTCCAGCAAATGTCAGACTCACCCGGTCCCTCCAGGGTCACATTTACTAATGCTCAAAGCTAAGAGCAGCCATCACCATCAAAGTTTAAAAGCTTTGAGATGACCTACATAACAAACAGAATTTTACTGAGTATCTGCTATGTACAAATAAAGTGCTATGCTAGGTGCCAAGGTTACAACAATAAGCAAAATACATCATTTCTCCGTTCTCGTGGATCTATGGCCCAACGGGACAGGCTGACAAGTTGACAGGTGGTTCCAGTGCAGCATGCTATGTACTACGATTGGGGAGGTGGGAGATGTAACAGGTTCTATGGGAGTTCAAGGAAAGGAGAGAGTCTTGTAATGCTCAGAAGGTCCAAGCTGAGATCTCAAGGATAAGTGGCAGCAAAGAAAGGAATCAGGGAAGGAAATATGGAGAAGAGATAGCTTTGAATGGGTATACAGAGGAATTGGAATGCCTTCAATCCATTTCATAAAAGAAACAAAACACATGAACATGGTATTTTTCTCTGTTAGCATTTTATCAATGAGTCCTCCTCATGCCTTATGAGGAAAACCCTAGTATTTGCTCTCTAATCAGGAATTTTCCCTCACTTTGTTTATCAGGTAATTTGTGAGCCTGACTTAAGGAGACTGCATTTAGGTGATTAGATTTCAGAGTATTGGGAAAGACTTGTCCATCCCTAAAATTCTGCCTGGCTTACTCACTAATGTTTTTTAATATACTGTTAGGACTAGATACGTGATTATTACACACACAAAATCAGTTTAAAAGCACATACATAGGAACAACTGAAATAAGGTTAACAGAGAGTCCTAGACTACCAGAGGCAGAATTATTAAAATAATAACAGCTAACATTTATTAAGTGCTTACTCTGCAGCAGGCACTTTTTCTAAATTCTTTGTGAGTCAATTCATTCACACAATAGTAGGGTCTACTGTTATCTATTTTATAGCTGTGTTAACTGTGGCACAGACAGTTTAAGCAACTTGCCCAAAGTCACACAGCTAACAAAAACGTAGTCAGGATTTGAGCTCAGGAAGTCTGACCTGAGTCCATGAGCTTATCTGCAATGCTATAGCCAAATGAGGGCAAAGATGGAAAAAACCTTGCCTCACAGTTCTGCTCAGGCCAGTTCTGCATGGGCTGAAGCTAAACTGCAAAACTTTCTAACAGGTACACCAAGCAACACAAACTACAGAGGATGCCAAAAAAATGTATACACATTTTAAGAAAGGAAAAAACTGTATTAAAATTGTAATACAATGAATGACGCTAGCGGTCATTTGATTAACGCCATCTATTGAGTGAACATACTACACATTGCTTACCGTAATTCAACTTCGAAAAGTAATACATAGATAACATCTCTTAAAATGTGTACATTTTTTTGGCATGCCTGATATTGTGTGTTCCACCTGGTAAATCCTGAAGGCTAAAAATGCCTGAACTGTCCAGACTCCTCCCCAAATGCTTCAAGCCATGTTATGTCCTTTGGCGGATCCCTATATCCTTTCATAGAGAAAAGCAATATTTTGGTCATGGGGACTGTTGCTTCAGGATGACCATGATTACATTCATCAGTTTCCTGACACGGAGTTTGCTGAAGTGGCAAAATATCTTTACTTGGAGAAATTAAACTGACTGGTTTGCACTGTGAGAAAGCCATTTTAAAATATGTGTACTACTCAAAAGAATGACTTCAAGGAAAGGTTTTTAAATTTTTTTTTCTGTAGTAAAAAGTATTCTAAGTTGAAAATTTATCTGCCTCTCTACAGGAAAATAGAGCAAAGATGGAACAAACCTTTGTAAGGTACCAGTTGTAAACCATATGCTGAAATGTCTAAAGAAACAAGAACTGTAACTTTATCCTTATTTTTCTATTGAAAATTTAGCATCCTTCTATTCATTAGAAAAAAACAATCTGAAGAGAAACGTTTTAAGATTACTTCTCCGTTTGTTTTTGACTGCAAATAACAGAAACTCCTCTTCAAAGTTGCTGAACAAAGAGAAGCAGGGGCTGCTTTGGCTGATGGTAACATCTAGGCTTGTGGGTTGACTAGAGTCCTTATGAGTGTTTATTTCTTTTCTGTATATTCAGCTAGGAATACATATTGTTGTTATAATTATTTTTTTCAAGTTGTAGTTGTTGAAAAGAAAACCGTGACCAACTTTCTTGTGCCTAGGAGTCGACAGTTCTCATATTGCCATTTCTATTTTTCCCAAATACTGTAGATCAAATCTCGATGAGCACACTCAGTGCAGAACTATAGAAACATTGCTTGTTAAAGATAGTCCAACCTCTGGGCTAACATTAAATAACCCCTAAAGAACGCGTAGAACCTTCACTAGAGAGAAGCAGCCCTACCAGAAGACTGGTAGAGCAGCCAGCGATTGTCCTTTATCAATTGGTTTTATGCAGTTTGACAAAGACAAAGAAACAGTAGGAGTAGCTTGGGGGTAGGAGTGATTCTAGAAACTGACACAGTGTGCTGAAGTGGCTTAAGCAAATTTTGTAAGATAACAGTTATACGCCATATGCTACTACATGAACAAAATGCTGAAATGTCTAAAGAAATGAGAACTATAACTTAACTTTATCATTATTTTTCTATTGAAAATTTAGTGTCATTTTGTTCATCAGAAGAAAATAATCTGAAGAGAAAGGTTTTAAGAGCACTTATCAGTTGGTCAACAATTTTAACAATTGTTGAAACAATTTCAAACCCCAATTTCTTTAAAATTTGAAGATATTTTGAGATCAAAGTTATTAATATCATCTTATTTATAATTCCTAACTAGTCAAAAAAGAAACAAATAATCAACATCTTTATCTTTAGGGTGCTTTAAAAAAAAGTAAATCTGAGAAGTTTATATGTTTGTCCATTTCTAATTATTATCATATAAATGCCTGCAAACATACAATGTCAGGAATTCAGCCTTAAAAATACCAGTAATTGCCATATTTGTTAGTAAAACCATGTTAAAAATATTATACCTCGATTCTATTTTACTTTTAACGAACTCTAATTTGTCATTCATAGGAGTATAGAATTTCCCTCTTGCTCTTAAATTTTCAATATTTTAACATAAAAAAAATTAAGCATTCCCTCCTGTCAACTATTAGTTGATACTCCATGTTAGAAACAATCTGTTAAAGAAACTAGTACAATGAGAAGCATCACACTTACCCCAATTTTTAAAGAACGGCTAAGTGCTATTTATGAAATAGATTGGAGAGCAAAAGTGATGAATACTTCTTTCTAAAATAAACAATCCACTTGTTATTTTCTATCATTACCCACCAAAAAAAGCTACCTGATAGTCCATTTATGCACATTTCTAAGCAAGAATTTAAGTACTTAACTACATAATGGGTATTCTAAAGAAGTAAATTATTTCTCTGTCTGTAAAGATTATTAGTACTTTTATTCTGATTTTACATATTGAAACAAAAAGACAAGCATTTGGTGCTCATTTGTCATGAGTTTTATTTCCAGCTTCCAGATAGTTTCGTATAACCAGTACAAATGTATTTCCTTTCTGGGTATCAGGTACTTATTTCTATAAAGGAATCTTACCTGTCTGATTGCAAGAGACAGATAGAATTGCCACAGTCCCAGATCTGTGTATTTGTTTGCTTTAAAGTGGCAGTTTCTCATGCCTGTTTTTCCTTATGAACAATTTAGACTATTTGAGATCATTCTGTATCTCCAAAATTTCGAAGATGCAACTGAATCGCACAAAAGTAACTGAATTCAAGTGGCTCATTATTCAAGGACAAGAGGTCAAATTCATTCAGGCAATGAACAAACAATTCTGACTGAATTCAACTGTTTATGGTTCCGTTTCTTTTCTTTTCTAAAGAGCTGAGTTTTTTCAAATCAACTCAGTCTTTTTTCTCCAAACAATTTATATGGGTAGATAGAACTTTTAACACAAAAGCCAGCAAGAACTGTATATATACAAGACCTGTTCATTGACAATCAGCATTGAACTACAGTGAACACTGATTTTTCCATTAAGATAAAATTACTGTGAAGAAATCTCCTTCACTCTAACTTCCTTTAAGAACAAGAACAGATTTTGTGCACTGATTTTCATCAGGAAATAGTTTTTTTCTTTTAACTTTTATTTATTTTAAGTGTGTTTTTCCAGGACCCATCAGCTACAAGTCAAGTAGTTGTTTCAATCTAGTTGTGGAAGGCGCAGCTCACAGTGGCCCATGCAGGGATCGAACTGGCAACCTTGTTGTTAAGAGCACCGCACTCCAACCAACTGAGCTAACTGGCCACCCTTCATCAGGAAATACTTTTGTTGGTGGTTTACAAATGCTTTTGAAGAATATAGATGGGATTATACATGAGGCTTCCAAAGTAAATGTTGGTAAAATCATGACTCCATTCATCATTAATCAAAGAGCAGAAGAGAAGTTATGAGAAATATTACTCAGCAAACAATAAGAGATGACATTCCACTGTCAAAGAGCAATTTTTAAGTAGTTAAAACTGACTCATACAAATATAGAATAAATACACATTGACTCACATTCAACTCATTGATGGGGGAGCCAGCAGAATGATAAAAGTGGTTTCAAGGACACATGGGGACCTGGGTATTTACAAAACTTGGTAAATAGAATGTATAAATAAAATTGCTAGATTAAGTACAAAACTGGCTAATGCTCTACAGGGCAATGAAACCATAATTTTGGGGGTTATCTTTTCTACCAGACATAAATCTACAAATCAACATATAACTTCACAGGGTCTAGGCCTTGTTGGTAGTAAGTAATGTATCAAACAAAAAGGTACTTTCCATTGGGTAATTATATAATCCTCTGTGGCCTCCGTAACACCTCGCCAAATGTGATATTGATAGGACAGGTGATCCTCTTTTTTCCCTATTCCCAACTTTAGGATTACTTTTCTTGACATCTCTGAAGTTGTGCTTAAAAAAAATAAAACTGAGATTCTAGTACTACAGGTCAAAAGAGTCATTATTGAATTCCCATATCTGGGAACACGAAATTTCTGGAAATGAACTTTAACTTTATTTCTTCTCACCCCTGATTTGAAACAACGATTCTCTATCACGTGAGCCACTGTGTGGGCCTCGCATTTGTTTCTCCCTATTCTAACAGAGACCTGAAAGTTTACTGGCAAAGCCATCTGGTTTCCCCTCTGCACACTGACATGCATTACATAAACTGAATTCCTATATTTAGAAGAAATACCACACTCTGCCACAGTGGCATCCAACAGCTTTCACCTGAGAGAAAACTGCTTCTTTTAAGCAAACGGAAGTCTGTACTCTCTCGTCTTCCCTGTACATTAATGACCAGTTGCCTACCTTCCTTAGTAATCACTCTCGTTTTATTGAAAAGCCAATACTATTCTCCAAACAAAATGATCACTGTACCTTTAACTTTCTCCTCGGTCTTATTTTCCAATCCTCAATTTTCTTGGCGGTCACATTTAAATTTTCCTGAATCTGAAACACTCTCCTAAAGCTCCAATAAATAATGGAACCCAGGATCACGTGGTCCCACAAATATTGAAACAAATGAGATTACATTTCTTTTGCCTAATCCCACTGCCTCTTAGACTGAAAGATTAGACGTTAGCAGTAAACCGATTGAACATAGGTGAAAGATGCAAAGACTAAGAAGAGAATTGAAATAAAAATAAAAAACACCAAGCAATTGCAAATAAGTCCTAATTGCTTTGGGCTAGGGAATTGTCATTTGTTGAATGTGTTGGATTTTTGGATGTTTTAATAATGCTCCAGCTTTGCTGTAGGAACCCATGGCACCAAGCTAAGCATGGCCTGAGCCTGCAGTACACACACGCTCTCTGGACTTGAATTCCGTAAAGACCAAACTGAAAGGAAAGGCTTAGAATGTAAATTTCTCATTAGCCTGGGCTAGCTGCCCAGCTCTGATTAGGTTCCCAGTGACTTCTTTTAGGCTTGAGTCCAGGACTTATTGTTATGTTAGATCTTGAAGAAATTTATGCAGTTCCCAGAAACCCCATGTACTTTGAAAACTTGAGATTCATCAGCGGCAGCGTCCAGAAAGGGTGTGAGCAGAAGAGTAGCCAGAAGGAAAGAGAAAGACAAAAATGCCACAAAGACATTTCATGGGGTCTAGAGCCATGATCCTTTTGCTCAAAACAATCCAGGTTTTGATCTACGAGTCAATCTCCAGAGCTCAATTCCCACACCAGCTTTGGATAATTAGCCACCCCAGCCTCCAAAGGAAAGCCTCCAGTGTAGGATACTGATGGGACAGAGAGAGGGCAGTGGACAGGAACTTTCATTCGCTGATCACTGACCATCTTCCTGCACCTGGTGCTTTCCCTAATTTATTCTTCACATCAATTCCATGAAGACGAGGGAACAAGAACCCAGTAGACACTGCCTTGTCAATCCCCACCCTCACCTTTAATTCAAGTGACAAACCGAAGCAGCGTGTAAAACAGGACCAGAATTAATTATTAATATATAATTTGAATAAAACCAGATTTAACTCTTCCTTTGCACTTGACTCCCATTACAAGCTCATTAGTAGGGACAGAAATTCACCGCACAGGAAATGACACCTGTAAAGGGCTGGGTAGCATTCTTAGAGGATGAATGGTGAGTCCCATCTCCCCCAAGTGCCTAAGGGCACTGATACACAGACAGCTGAGGCTCACGAAGAGATTGTTTTTTTTCATCTCCAACCTCCGACCAGACTTGCGTTGAGCACCAAGGACCTTGGTCACACCCACGGCCTTTACCCCCAGGGGAAGGTGACTGGGTTAGCTGGGGTGCAGTAGCCAGCCTTCTTGGGTTAGCAGCCAGGAACCAACCATCTGACCTGGAGGAAAGACAGCAAACAGGGAGCTCCAAAGCCATATGTGTTTCTGAAGAAGAGAATATGTTTTTTGACACATGCTAACAAAGCTCTAACCTGTGAACCTAGCAAGCCAAGGATATTGGAAGAACTTGACGGAAATAATAAATTAAAAGCCCTCTGTACTGCTCTCCATTCCTAAATTTCAGCATTCATTCATCCAACAGATAGTTATTAAGAGGCTGCTATACGCTAGATAACATTCTAGGACCCAGGCCACAGTGAACAAGACAATGGCAAAAAGCTTGTTTTATCTTTCTTATTAAAGTGATATATGCTTATTAGATAAAAATTATAAAATGGAAATAAACTGAAAAGAAAAGGCACGAGTCCTCTTATCAGAAAAAAATACCGTTAACTTTATGGGATATATATTCTCATTTTCAATCTGTTTTCAACGTGTATAAATCCATACGTACATACTCTTTTCCAAAATAATATAATGCACAGAATAATATAATACTATAATGCACAGAATATTGTGTCGTAACTGCTTTTTTTTTGCCCTATCGTTAGCCATATTTTCTTATGTTGCAGTCTGATTGAAGGCTAATTTCCTCATTTCAAAAGTAGGAGTAGGAATATTTTTGTTGTTATTGTTACTCTAACCAGTGAGCTAGACTCAATAGATATGAGGAAAACAAAGAGTAAAAGGCTCCCCAAACCATCCCCGCCTCTGGCTACTTAGCCAGGAGAGAGTAAGTGCTAAACTCCCACAGTTCCCAGTTGCCAGCAGGAAGGCAAGTGGGCAGCATTCATAGAGCTGCCAGTACCTACAGGCCACGGTTTATAGCCTGGGTTCACCTGGTCCAGGTAGAGGAGGGACCGCAGTTCCATCACTGGGTGTAACAACAACACACAGTTCGGAATGCTTGACCTTGCATCAGGTTACCCGGGATGGAGGCCAAAGTTTAACTGGGTGTGTTCAGAGCTCTTCTGGAAAATAGCAGGGTAGGCGTGGGCTACTTGGCCCATGCATGAGTAACCTGCAATTTCTTTTACATTATATATTACCGAAAGCCAATCACATGCTTATTGTTCAACTTAACACTTATGCCTAAATTCAATTTGTTGCACCTTGGCAATGTTGCAAAACTTAAGGTCTAAGTCTTTAGATAATTTAAGAGAAGTCTGGTGCCCAAAGAAAGAAAGCCTCCTTTCACACTGGGATTTTCTTGAGGGCACGGGGCCCACACAAAGGCGAATTATTCCAGAAACCAACCATAGCATCATTTTTAATGACTAACTCATTCCATTTTATCCATGTGTCAAGGTTTATTTTATCAATTGTCTTTCTTTGGAAAAAAATGTTTTATCCTGCAAGTTTTTTGCTGTAACATTCCTATAATGAACATCTGGTTGCTAAACATTTGTTCATTTGTATTATGGCCTTAGGACAAATTCTTTCAAGTAGAATTGTCAACTCAAAGGATATCCACATTTTTATGACTTTTGCAATCAAATCACCAAATTCTTCCCTCAGAGAAGTTATACGAATCTTTATTCTCACTAGTCTTGCATAGAGGTATTTACTTCCCTGTAACTCTCTCTACATTGGGTATTACCATAAAACAAAATTGCTAATTTGATATGTGAAAAAATAATTTCACTGCTTTCCTTTGTATTCCTTTACTACCAACGAGGCTGAAGATATTTTTTAAATACTTGTTTGCTATTCACTTTTTTTGTGTGAATTAGCTATTCATATGCTTTCTAAGTGTTCTTTATACAGTAAGGATATTAATCCTTTGCATGTGTCTACTTTGCAAAAAATAAGCTTTTATAATTTACATACTATGTACACCTAATCATTTCTGTCCTTTTTGCCCTGTAAGTCATTTAAATGTTTTTGTTCTTCCCTCAGTGGCTGCATTTATGACTTTCTAATCATACTGAGACAGGTTAGTTAGTATATCGTTAGGTAGACAGGAAGGTCCCTGGTGGAATAAACAAAAAGCAGCCATATCCTGAAACTCCAGGTTGTGGAATGTCTCCTTCACTCCAGGACAAAGATATGAGAACACACCTTGAGGTTAATAAATTATCTCAAATCCCTTTTGGCCGGACAAAGGAACAGATCTGATAGATAGAAATGGGTTATTTCATTAATCCCTTCAGGATGGGCAAACAGGACAAACCTGATAGATGAATTCCATTAGAAAGCTCCAGCTCCCTTCCCCAAGCAGGCAAGGGAAGGTATAAAAGTAAGAGCTTTTGCCTCAGTCATGGGGCACCCCCTTTCGGGACCCCCTCCCACTTGGGAGCTGCAACCTCTTCTCCTGTCTCTAATAAATTACCTTCCTTTACAACTCCTTGCCTCTCCCTGGTCCGTGTGTCCATTCTTCGGTCTCACAAGACATGATCCTGGCCCACACTCAGAAACTGCTAGCAGATTCTACATCAATATTTCTAAAAGACCATATCATCTTGAAAGAGCTGAATACATAACCCATGATGGAGAGTAGTCACAGGGTGTCAACAAGCAATCCTTTTCAATTTGTATATTTTAGTCTTGTGTTTTTCATTTCTTTCATTTCATTTTCTGCCACTGAAATAAGATTTTACATTGTAATCCAATGCACTTTCTGTGAGTATGTATGTAAACATACATATGTAAGTATGTAAGTAAACATACATAACATATAAGTATACATGTATAGTAGAAACAGAAGTTTTATAAAACAGTACTATCCTTAATAGCTGCCTGTACACTGCTATTATTGGGTGCTAGCTGACACCCAATTAAATGGATTTCATGAACCATTAATAAGATCCAACCCATAGCTGGAGCAACGCCCTAATAATTGAAGATGCTCTGGATCTAAGAAGAGATATAGTATAAGTCTTCCCTTGGAAGACTCGTCCTTATGTTTTTCAAGTCCAATTAATGAACAGTAAGTAAGGATTATTATGTTCATAGCATTCTTAAGTGCTTAGCATGTGCTTATCATTTGAGACTCAACTTTTCAGTAAGCTAGGGATTATTACTGTCCCCCTTTGACAGATGAGGAAACTGAGGCAGAGAGATTAAAAAATTGCTCAAGTTCCCATGGCTAGTGTATAGTAGAGCCAGATTTTGAACTAAGCAGCCAAATTCTACAAACCCTTCTTTTCAACTCCTCTGGCCCTTTACTCATTCCGCTGTAGCCGATGTAAGTCCAGGGGCTCACTAAACCCCCGGTGGAAGAAAACTACGGAAATGCAAAGTTTAGAATCAAAGCTATGGAAACTACTGATGGTTCTCAGAAGCCTGGGAGAGAAAGAAGATGGGGAAGAGAGTGAGAGGTGAATAAGTTTCTACCATCATACCATTTCCCCGAAAATAAGACCTAGCCAGATAATCAGCTCTAATGCATCTTTTGGAGCAAAAATTAATATAAGACCGGTCTTATTTTACTATAAGACCCGGTATATAATCTAATGTAATACAATAGAATAGAATATAAATATAAGACTGGGTCTTATAAAGACCAGATCTTTTATTAATTTTTGCTCCAAAAAACACATTAGAGCTGATTGTCCAGCTAGGTCTTATTTTCGGGGAAACACGGTAGCTGTGGACAATTTGCCAAGAACCTGTTATGTTCCAAAATCATTTCTTCCCAGCCCAAGGAGAAGTAGGTAGTAGAAACATATAAACTTGAAGAAACCCTGTATAAACCAAGAGCAGGATGAATGTTAAGACATCATGGCTGATTTATCTGTCAGCACTAGACAGACATTAGAAGTGAAACTCCCCCCTAAACACATGTATGCAGATATTTGTCTATCCTATTTTGCAAAGACTATTTTTAAAAGTCTATAGTCTTTATTAGAATATATAGGGTAAGGGTGGAGTAGAAGGGACTAAAGTCTGAATTTGTGAATAGTAACAGCAACAAAGGCTACTCCATGCAAAATTTGTTCTTTATGATGTTACTGAGGCAGCAACACTTTCTTGCTGCCCTCGTCTCAGCAGGGTCCTGAGTCAAAAGGCAGAGCCTCCCAGGATTTGAGTTTTCCTACGTCACCCACTCGTCACCCACTCGAATCTTGTTTTGCAGTTCTTTGATACTTGACTATTTGTGTTTAAGTTGAAGAATTAGCTTGTTCTACTAGAGGAGGCGAGTTTGTTTTGGTGGCGAAAAGGCCCGTCAAAGCAACAGGAAGCTTTCATCATACAAGTCTTTAAAAACAGCCACAGTAATTCAGGCAGCATTTAATAACATCATGACCAGGAAGTCCTTTTTTAGATCTAATCTACATCCATCTTGCTGCAATTTATAAATATATTTTGGCTTCCCACCCTAGCTCCAGAATGGTGGATGTCCAAGGAAACTTTAAAACAGTAACTGAGTGCATACTGAGCCTACAGGCAAGTTCATTAATTTGCATACAATGCATTGTGATCCTTAGATAAAAGGTGCCACATTTGTACAAAGCCTATTTTTTTTCACAAATTAGTGCTATAATTAAACTCCTGCTAGTAGTAATTGCAAATACTTACTTCATTACAAATTCCTATTCAGAAAAGAAAAATGCAGCTCATTTACTTATTTTATTGTTGCACAGATAGTAGGTACAATGGATCTTTATCTAAAGACACAGGGCACTGAGCTCTTGCTGAGAGGATTTAGGAACAGTGCTTTCAAATCCTCTGCACCAGAGGAAAATATGATTCAGCTGCCCAGGTGTTGGTGGGAGGTGGGAGAACTGGGTTTTGTGGTTGCATATTAACTCTCTGACCTCTGCTAGATAGCCAGGTGACAGCTGCAGGTAGATTTCTTTGAAGTGTGACATTCTTACGGCACTTCAAAAGGCCCTGGCCCCTGAGGTAGGTAGGTTTGCCAGCCGCACCTGGTACTTACCAACCCCCAACAGCAGCTGGCCGACAGGAAGCCCCTAAGAACCAGCCCAGGACCTCTCCAATGAAGCACATCAACTGACAACGGCACCAGCAGAGAGAAGAGTGGAGAGAGCTGGGCACTGAGATGAATCAGGAGCTTCGAGCATAGTCCTTTTCTGAGCAAATAATGCCTCCTCCACGCAGGTCAATCTAAACAGCTCAGAAAGCAGCACGTATGGTATTTTGACTGGAAAATGTCCTTTGTATCCAAACTTCATTCACACTGGCGAGAAGTCTGAGCAGGGAAACTTAGTTAAAACTGAAAATGTGAGGAGAATGCCAAGGAAGTTAACACTGCTGAGAAAGGTGAGTGTGAAACAACCGTAATTGAAGCCAACTGGCCAAAGCGAACACACTGAGGTCAGCTCTAGAAAAGGAAAATAACCCTGGCCTCAGTCCAAGTTTTTTAAAAAGCACTTAGCACATACATTATGCTCCGGGTCATTCTCAATCACCTAAAGCATCAGCTTTCAGTGGCCCTCCTGAGTACCAAGAGTTATCAAGTCCTTACTACCGTTAAGACAAGACGGTGATGAAAACACAATACTCCTCAAAAAATGCACAGTTTGGTAAAGATTGTCAGCTGTGGACCTTGTCAGGCATTTGGCTTCTAAAAACAGACATCCTGTGTTTGAATCAGAGCCTTTCCATTTGCTCACTGTGAGACATTGGGCAAATGGCCTTGACCTTTCTGTCTCAGTTCCACCCTCTGAGAGTAGTTGTGAGGATTAAATGAGCGAATACATGTAGCATGAGTAGGATGGTGCCCGGCACTTAGCAACAGCTCAACAAATATTAGCTACTATTTTTACTGCTATTGCAGGGAAGCAGGTAATAAGGTGGGATGTGACTCCACAAAACCCACTGTGCCACCCAGCTTAGGGGTCACGCTGGCAAGGAACCTTACCTGTTCTCATAATTCACTTGTTTCTGGGGGAAGAAAGGGCCTACACAAATTGTATGTGGTCTGGCGGAGAATGCTGCGAACTGAGTAACCAGCGTCCCCACTGTAATTTTCCTAAGACATCCGGCCTGGAAGTGAGTGAAATGGACCCCACCCTGGTGAGGCCTGGCAGGGAGTCGGGAAGGTGTTTGTACTAACCGCAGCCCACTGCATGCAGAGTGCTTAGCTCATGGGCTTGTTGTAAGGGTGAAATCAGATCCTGAATGCGATGTTCTTAGCCGAGTGTCTGGCACGTATTAAGGACTCGGTGTTCACTGCTCTTACTGAATGAAACACAGCCACTGTCCCTGGAACAGCAGGTGATTATTTTCCATCAACATACCCATTCACATCACTGCGCTAGCCCAGCCACATCTCGAAAGATTACTGTAGAGGGAAGAAGACAAAGGCAGAGAGTAAGGGGCGTGTTTCGCTTTGGATCCTCACATGCGTTACAGAATATTGGAAAAAGCCTTCACTTGGAATTCGGAAACACTTGAGTTTGAATCCTAACTGACTTCACAACCTACTAACCAAGTTCGTTAACCTCTCTAAGTCTCACCTACAGAGTGGGGAGAGGCGTTGTAAAAATTAGACGTAACACATGTAAAAATACCTAGCCCAATGCCTGGTTGACCGTGCCTAATGAGACACATTCGTGGCATCCGCTTTCTCTGTTGCCTCTCCCTTTGTGCATTTTATATATTCCCTTTGAGCAAGTGCTTTGTAAATTAGAAGGGCCATGAAAATTGCCTGCAAAAGAAGCATAAGCTCACATGGCGGCAAACATCATTGTTTTTCACCAGAAAGAATGAGCACACATAGGGTTAGAAAACCCAGTGTGTGAGCATGTCAGCCATTCATCCCATATGTAAGACCGACCCCAACCAGAATGGAAAAATGGCAGGAATTTATTTTAATAACACACACCCTTCGCTTTCTCCCAGTCTTCTCCCATGACTTTCTTCATCTCCATTGCCTTCCAAGCCCTTACACACACACACACACACACACACACACACACACACACACACACACACGTGCATTCTTGGATCTATCCCCCCTCTTCTTTATACAGAAACAAATATGTATTTATTTATAGTATATGAGGCACCGGATGGTAGAAATGGCCTGAGCTTTGAGGCCAGACACATCTGTGACTTCCCAAAGGCCAATCTCCTGTTCAAACTGACCCAATATTTCTAAGATTCAACCCCAGCCATCTCTACCTTCTTCATCAAGGCCAGAGCTTGTACCGCCTCTCATCTAAACCTATTAAAATACCTGCGGTCCAGACTCTCCCCTCCAGCACAATTCTTCCCTGTCAGTTCTCTCAGTGGCTTCCACAAGAATCTCTACTGAGATTCTACTTCCTCCCCCACTGGAAAACAGCTCCGTTCTGTGAGAAAGGGAGCTATTGATGTTAATCCTGCTGCTACCGCTATACTGATAGCTTATCTTTATTAAAGCACCGTGCTAAGGGCTATAGATATATTAGATCATTTTATTTCTTCCGATTGTAAAGTAAGTATTATTTTTCCAATTTTGCAAATAAGAAAACTGAGACTCAGAGAGCTCAGGTAGCCTGCCCAAGGCCATAAATCTAAAATATAGCAGCTCTGGGATTTCAAACAGGTTAGCTCATTCCTTCCCAAACATATTAATTCAGTTCCTCAACATTCATCCCACCGTTATTGAGGATATACTCTGCCAGGAACAGACCAAGGTTTTGGTACATCAACAAACAAGATGGATGCCTTTCCTACCCTAGAGGGACTTGTCTTCATTCTGACACCAAATCCTGATTTCTTTTTTTTTTTTTTTTTACTACCTCCCAAATCCTGATTTCTTAACCACTAAATACATTGCCTCCTAAATTAGAGAACAAAGAGTTGTCCTGGCATAGTATAATATGCCTTACCCTGGACTAGAACCCGTAACCTGACTGACTTACCTGGAAACTAGAGCCTGATATACCAAATGCTCACCCTTCACAAGGAAAAGGAAGCTCTTGTACATAGTTCTGGAAAATTCAGAATACATACTGGAAGTGCCACTCTAGAGGTCTGAGACCTTATGTTCCGGTTCTGCTCCATCTGAATACAGCACTAGCAGTCGAGGTCTTTAAGTGTCTTTCATACACAGTTGACCCCACTCCCTTTTCTAGCACAGGGTTCCACCTTGCCTGAGGGAAGGCATTTCTAACAGATACTTCATTCGTTGTCAGGCTGCCTTTGCCTCACTTCTAGGATTTTTCTATATTTGTCTCTCCCATACACAGCCAGCCCAAATGTAGGCTCCTAGGTAGCTGGCATTATAACGTGATTTTAGAAACACCGAGAAGCTAATGCAACAATCGTTTTCTCCAGGGCCTCTGCACTGTGTATCGCCAGAAGCACAGAGAGTATGACAGATGCCCCTCAGATGGAAGACTCCTCGCAAAACCCTCTTAATTCGTTACATACCCCAAATGCCCCGAAACGCACCAGCCTTTCCTTCCTCACTTACTGAGAACATTTTAAATGCAAATACTCTTCTAAAAGGTCATATTCACTAAGTTGGTCTTTTTCTGGTGACATTTGAGGGTGGGAGTGGTAGGGAAGTGGGGGTGGAGTTCTTTGTAGCAGCCAGGATTAAAGGAGAATTTGAAGTATAGGAAAAAAGTACCAAAGACACCAAAGATAGACGTTGCCAGCATCCAACTCCCTGTAACAAATCTGGGCCTCATTTTCAAATCACAAGGCCCTCGAACCAAGGGTAAAATAAGTTGAAATGTAAGTAAGACCCTGCTTTCTTTCCCTACTCTTCACTCATAACATGTCCCCATAGATAAAAACCTGACACATTATAGAGGAAAAATATATAATTTCCATAGGACCAAACCATCATATATATTTTAATTTTCAGAAGATTTACTGTAATATGCTGACATGCATATCATTTTAAGGACACAACTGAAGTTTCAGAAAAGAGGCGTTCCATGTAAATGTCCATAAGATATATAGCCTGTCTTCCACAAATGGGATGGCTTTCATTTAATATTCATTAAACTGTGACTTGTTTTCAGCTCATAAATCTTGAGAACAGATTCTGGCCCCCTGTGTACAGCTTTCACTGGCTAAGTCACTTTTTCTTTCCCTCGACACGTTATAGTTTGTGTTCAAATGTGAGACACAGCTGGTTTTACCAGTGGGGGTTTCTGGTTCGGCTTCACAGGAAAATACAGAACAAAAATCCTCGAAGATTTACAACAGGTGTTTTGTTTTCTCCTCAGAGTGAAACAGCATATTGTGTAGCAATGAAAAGGGAATGACAAAGGTAACACAATGAAATACCCAACCTAGCAGGATAAAAATCATGTGACTTGGCTGATTGGCAGTTTCAGAGCAGCTGCCGTATTTTAAAGGGTAGGTACACACCTCTATAGATGCACTTAGTCTATCTCCCCTTGAAAGAAACTGCCAAGGCTAAGAATGGAAACATTAAAAAGAATGTCCAAGTTCACAAACTGGAGAGAAAATGTGTGTGATAGCAAGGGAATTCTTAATGATAGACTATGTTGAAGATGTGTACCCTGCTTTCCTTTTTGCTCACATGGCAGGTATGGACTAACAGTACTCTATGTGGCCTAAAAACCAACCCAGTCAAATTCTTATCAAGCCAGAGAGGTGGAACAGCCAAGGATTTGAGAAGAAAGAAAGACCCTTAGTACTCTTTAAGCCAGCCTTGACTTGACCTGGGAGTGATGCCCTAGATGGGGCTTAATTTTCAGATAGCTTTGAGGGAAATAATTAAAAGAGGATGAGCATGGTAATGATGACAGCTAAGACTCAGCAACTGCTTAATATGGATCAGGCACTGTGCTAAGTACTTTAATTAGAGTAATATATTTAATTCTGGTAACAACCCTATGTGCTAGTAAAATGATTATCATCGTTAGGAAACTGAGGAATGGGGAGTTAAATGACTAGCTCATGGTCGCACGATTACCAAGGACCAAACCAGGATGAAACAGCCAAAAAGGAAAGTAAACAGGCTTATAACTAAGTACCATGCTGAATATCTTCTACCCTCTTGTTTAATGTTCTCTGAGGCCAGGTGGCAGGAAACACAGGCAATTTGGCGATCCAGGGACTCTCAAAATTTCTTCAGAAACATTTAACCTATTCCAAAATTTTCAGTTAATCTGCCCCCACTAACCACAAATTATAGAAAGTGCATAATAAACTTCTCTATGTTCCTTTTACTATTCTCAGTGCTCTAGATGTATTACTCATGTAAGCCTCACACGAACCCAGTGATGGACCATTACGATCCCATTTACAGATGTGGAAACTGAGAAATAGATACGCTAAATGTCCAGACAGTTGGTATATGGTTTCTCCCAGGGTTCTTACCTGGGCTCTTCTGGGTTCAGAACTCAGAGAGAGGACACACCTGTTTTGTTCAGCCTTCAGTCACATACCTGGAAAACACATGTGATAATCAATAACTGATGTCCAATAATGTTTGTTAAACTGAATTAATATTATCAGACATGAACCTAGATATTCAAAGACTCTCTTATTTCCTGATTACACATAAATTTTCATCCCTTTTGGAGCTGCAGTGTCTCAATCTAAGAAATAATTCCAAGGAGAATAATTCCACGCTACCTAACAGGTTCTTATACTCTTTTCTCTCTTGAAAGCCTACTTGTTATTTCAAAGTCTGGTATCCCCCTCTCTGAAAGGTGTACCTGATCACATTGAAATGGACTTAGTTTTTCCCTCCTGTGTTCTCTACAAGCACACCTCGTCCAACTTTCATGGGCATCCCAACCACCTTGGGATCCTGTGACAGATTCTGATGCTTTAGGGCTGGAACGGGGCCTGAGATTCTATATTTTTAACATCCCTGGGATGCCCTGGTCTTGGCCATGGACCACAATGAGGAAAGCAAAGCTCTACATCACTTCATCGGGTATGAGGGTCGGCTGAAGGCCCCACTCATCTTGCTAGACCGTGAGTTCCTTGTGGGCAGCAGCTCTTTCTCATTCATCTCTACGCTTAATGCAAAATTCTACTTTAATTATTTGGAAGCATGCTCAAAATCAGAGAAGGCTATTGGCTCCTCACCACAATCCTATGGCATCTGGAAACCAATCGCGTTCTCCTGATGAAGAAAACTAAGGCTTGGCGAACTTGAAAAACTTGCCCAGTGTCAGCAGGTTATCCCAAGCTCTTGTCCAAGGTCAGATTTCTTTCCAGGATTGATTGGTTCAGGTCCTGCCTTGGGAGCCTACCACCAATATTAGCCAGCTGGGCACTGGGGAGTAGATGTGGGTACACCTGTTATGTGGTCACAGTGACTGGGGAGTACCTGGCCGTTGGTGAGCTGGACCTGCAGGTGCTACCGCGCAGAACAGTCCAGCACAGTAAAGAACTGTCTCACCCAAAATGCCAAAAATAAACTCACGGAGGACATTTAATGCTTGGTCACTAAAATTGTGTTCACATCTTGGCTTGAATCTCCCAGCACCAGAGAGGCAGCAGGACCAGTGGTTCAGAGTCTGGACTGGGATCCAGGATTGGCCCCTGTTGGCTCTATGACCCTGGCCAAACTAGTTCACCGCTTTTCTGTTCCTTCTTCTGCAAAATGAAGATGTGAATGGGAGTATCTATTTCACCAGATGGCGGGACAGTTGAAATGAGAAACTGCATGTAAAGTACACACCGAGTTCTTAATAACTACTACCGTGTTTCCCTGAAAATAAGCCCTAGCTGGACAATCAGCTCTAATGCGTCTTTTGGAGCAAAAATTAATATAAGACTCGGTTACTGTATTATATTATAAATTATATTATAAATTATATTATATTATACTATACCTGGTCTTATATTATAGTAAAAGAAGACCGGGTCTTATATTAATTTTTGTTCCAAAAGATGCATTAGAGCTGATTGTTCGGCTAGGTCTTATTTTCGGGGGAGACACAGTAGATATTTTTTTATTGTCACATTTGTTTGTTCTGCATGTTGTTCATTTCCAATGTAGTAATGGTTTGAAATGTTCGAATTATTAGTTATCTCACAACTAAGGAAAAGCTCAGAAGTAATGTCTATCATCAGAGTCTGTTTTAGGCCCTGTCCCCCAGCAACACACAGACTCCCTTCCTTAAGCACCACTGTTCTTCTGAAGGCCCGTGGCCAGCCAGGACCCCCATTTTAGCCCCAAATGGGGGTAGAACTAGAGATGGGACTTGACCTCCCAGAGTTGAGTACCCTGGTTTTCTTCTCTTTCTCTAACAAAACTCAGTATATTCCTCTGAAACTGCTGCCACAAGGCCATAATACCCTCCCAGGGAACTTATTTGTATTTTGGCAGGTGCCCCATACAGATATAAATCTTACTCAAAGAAAAACCTCAAAAGGTACTTGGGGGTGGGGCTGTTACTCACTAATGTATGAGCTTTCTTTCTGGAAGGCTCTTTTCTCCTTCGATTTCTACTCATATTTTAGGATTAACCTCACACATCTGAAGTTTTTACACCTCCAGCCGCCCCCTTCGCCTCACCAAAGATCCTCTCCTCTGTGGCCCCATTACAACCCGCATGTGACTCTACTGCGTTACACTGTTCTTATTCCACTTCTCTACTTCCATATATGACAGAGTGTCCACCCACCCCACCCCTTCCAAGGCCTTTCTTTTTCTGACATATCCGGGGACACTTGGGGCACAAACTGTGCCCAGCTTCCACACTCCTGCTTGTTTCCAGTTGCCTTCGAGGCACCAGGTGACAGTCTCCAATTCCTGCTCCTTTATTATGCAGAACAAAAACCTCTCTAAATGTCATTGTCTCCTTACAGACCACAGCCCCATTCTCCAGGAGAGGAGGTCCACTATTTACCAAAGAGGCATTCAAGTTCAATTTCTAAGAATTTACCCATCACACCTGGGTAAATTATGCCAACTTGCTAGTGTGTAAATATGGAGATGGTCATTTTTTTGTTCCAATAGCAATATTTTTCTTCCTTTTGCCGTTACTTGTCCGATCCCCAATCCAAACCATGCATAGGTTCTTCGCCCAAACTAGGCCAGGAGTTAGTTGAAAGCAGAGATTGTGCCATATTTTTATATCTCTAGGGACAAATATAGTGCCTAGTACAAAAGTTAGTGAGGAAGAAGAGGATTTGACTGCAAGTCCTTTGACAACCTCCTGGCCACACCCCTTTGGCAACCATAATCCCCTCAAGTATTGGTCATTCCATCCTGCTGGCAACTTCTACTTGCCAGACCCTGAAGCAATGAGAGATGATGAGCTGTGCCAAATATGAGAGAAGACATATTAAAACAGGCCTTGACTTTTACCACACTTGGATAATTACAGTTAAATTTTGATTTAGCTCTTTTTCTGTAGTCCAAAATATATATACGTAATTAAATTCTTACTATTTGACCATACTTTACAACGGTGATATTTACGATCATAGTTTTAAATTCCTACCAACCAACAATGGAGCAAGCTTTGGCATTATAAATTGTATATACAGTATAGCATTTGGTTGGGGTAATTATGCTGCCTATTTAAAATAAATGGAGACGATCTGGGGATTAAGCAGAGTTAGTCTTTAGTTCTATTTAACCTTTAAATCCATACATTGCTGTATATTTAAAAGGACATGATATAAAATTACAATATTTTGCACTGATCATTTTTATCTCAAATAGTGTTGATATTTTCGTTCTGAATTTCCATTAACTTCAAATCTCCATTAAGCAGCCTGCTCGGCTGCTTAAGACCGTAGGCTTTGGAGTCAGGCAGACCTGGGTTCAAATTCTGACCCTACCACTCCCTCCATGTGTGACTTTGTTTTTCCAATACAGATTTCTGGGTTATACCAACCTGAAAAATTCTAATTTAGCACATCTGAGATGGGGCCTAGCAATCTCCAGTATCTTCCTAACTTTCAATTTTGAAATAATGTTAGACTTACAAAAAAGTTGCAAAAATAGCACACAGAGTTTCCATATATCCTTTACCCATCTTCCCCTAATGTTAACATCTTGCATAACTATAATACAATTATCAAACTGAAGAAATAAACATTGATACAATACTGTACTTATTTGGAGTGCTACCTATTCGGTTTTCACCAGTTTTTCCACTAATATCCTTTGCGTTGAGCTGTCATGTCCCTTAGTCTCCTAAACTGTATCAGTTCCTCAGTCTTTCCTTGACTTGCATGACCTTCCTTGACACTTTTGGAGATTACTGGGAATTTGCAGAATGCTGCTTGTCTTTGTCTGGTGCTTTCTCATGATGAGACTGATGTTACACATTTTTAGCGAGAATACCACAGTAACGAAGTTCCCATCTCAGTGCGTCATTATTAGGGGTCCAAGATATCGTTATATCTTATTACTGGCGACATTAACCTTGATCGCTTAGTTGAGGTGGTGTCTGCTGGGTTACTATTAATATTATTAATAGTAAGATTACTATGTTCCCTTTTCCAATGAATAAATATCTTCAGGGAGATACTTTGAGATTCTGCATATATTGCATTTGTCCTTAAACTTTCACACACTGATACCTGCAACGATTATTACTGTGATATTCTAATGGTAATTCTCTATTTCCCTCATCCTCTCACCATTTATTAATTGGAATCCTTCTGTATGGAAGAATTGTTCTTTCTTGTCAATTTATTTATTTATTCAATTATTTAATGATATCAGTATGGACTCATGGATATTTATTTCATTCTGAGTTTTAATACAATGCTATCATTATTTATTTTGCTGTTCAAGATAATGTAATTTTTTTAAAGCTGGTAAGGGCTTCATTGACTTGGCCGCTCTGTTTCCTCATCTCTAAAATGAAAATAATAATAATGGTATTTTTACAAGGTTACTGTGACGATTAATAATATCATGGATATAAAGCCATCAGTTCATTTGCTTAGCATACGGTAAACTCTCAACATATATTAGACATATTGTCACTAGAACTATTACATAAAAACATGTGTCAGATACAGAGAGAGTCAGTGGCATAAGTGCAGTTTGTTCAGTTGTGGAACAGATGTTCAGAAAACAAATCAGGCAAGAATTCCATTTCGGAGTCAGAACAAGACCAGCTGCTACTAACCAGCCACTGATTTGGGGCAAATCATTTCCCCATCTGGAACTCGATGCCTCATGGATTAACATTGGAGGTGCCCTCCAGTTCTAACATTGTGTGATGCTAAACTATCTCAGATATATGGAAATATTTGGTAACCAGCATGAAGTCAGGAAATAAACCAATAATGCTCCTTCCTACAATGACTTGGAGAAGGGTCTAATTCACAAAAACATAATCCAAGAATTTGCTGCCAGTATAAAAACAACAAGGAGAAAGGCAAGGAAAATGACATCTGTGGCTATTTTTTGTCAGGCTCATGCTCCATCTCCAAGTAAACTCCTCATTATTTCCCTGCATCTGAGCATTACATATGGCTTTTTTTTTTTTAATCATTCCTATGGATGACAAACATAAGCAACTTTTTTCATAGCTCTTGTAATTACATAATTAGGTTTTAAAAGTTCAGTGTAAAATGAAACCAATTGTGCTGTGCATCTGTACTGTTCCATTGTATATCACCAGGGTCTAAGGCAGTGCGAGCTCAAAAAATGTTTGCTGATTAAATGAATGAATCAAGAATGAAGAAATTTAACATACATACAACAAAAGAGGACAAAGCATTTTGTAAGAGGATAACAACAAAGCGTCACTTCAGAGGCGTTGTAGAGGAGAGCCTGGATCAGGGAGAGGATGAAAAATGGTTGCTCATCACACCCAGGTTAACACGTCCCAGAGACATGTTGAAGTGGGAACTGCCACAGCTGCTGTCTCTCCAACGTCCTCCTCTGAAAGAAGTCCCTTTAACACTGGGCACCGAACCTCATGTGGTGAATGACAGCCAATGGCCCAAGGTCCTGGCATCTGTGACAGGCTCTCAACTTCATTCAGCTTCCACATTTAGTGACTCAGATGTTACTCCCTCCCAAAGTTAAGGACATGGATTTGGACAATTCAGAAGCACCTCTGAAAATAACTTTAACATGCTCCATTAACACCACCTCCAGACAAACTCCAGAATTCAATCTCTGCCTTGTCTGTTTTCCCAACACCTGCTCCTTGACTGACCAAACTGTTGCACACAAGCATTTCACCTGCTCTCCTCTGATGGGCAAACACTGGCTATGAGAACCACACTGAGGAACTTCCTTATAGGCAAGAATAAAGTCTTTGTGGTGCTTCAGTGACCACGTCTTGGATAAGGGCCAGGCTGGACGAGCATTTCACCAAATTGTACCCTGCAGTGAGCAGCAGGATAGCATAGTGGATGGTTCAGGGTCATCCCACTCCATGGTGTCTTTGCCATACTTAGGTTCCCTCACATTCAGTTGATAATGCCTACTACAGTTTCAGGACACCAGCTCACAGAGGCAGCCAGACCTGCGATGTCAGGAGGCACAGAAAGTGGCCTTGGATCAAACCTGAGCTTCAAAGACTGATGGTCCTTCCTCCAGCCTTGTTGCAGCTACCATAACCTGAAACCCCTTATCTGATTGGTTCCCAAGCTAAGAGCCAGTCCTCTTAAGAAGAAAAATGTTTGGGACCCTGGACCCCCTACTACTAATAAACCCAACAATTTTTCATTGTGTGTACTAGAAATGGAAGTGCTTTAAAAAGTGGTTGCAAAGGACACTTCAAGGTCATCAAGCAAATGAAAGGAGAAGCAAATTGATGACGACGAAAGAGTACTTGGTTTGGAGTCAGACTTTGAATTTCTGGTTGTGCCCATCTCTATGTGATCCTGAATAGATACTTAACCTCTTTCAACTCAGTGGGTCTCCACTACAACATGGAGACAATAAATAATTATCCCATACTGTTGTCCATATTTAATAAGATAATGGACTCAAAAGCACCTGGCACAAATTAGGGGTTGCAATAAATGTTGGTTTTCCTTCCCCTTGTCCACAAATCTGTCTGAGCCAATCAAGGAAGTGAAGGAAGACAGGGAAGTAAAAATGGTTACAAACCAGGTTTTAAGCCCCATTCCCACTTTATCTTTTTTTTCTAGCAGGAGAGAATGTGTCAGACCAAAGAAGGTCAAAGAATCCTTGGGGGGAGTTGCAATGAAGACTGTGCTGAAATATCAGAAATAGCACATATGTTCTCAAAGTACAAGGCAAAGGGAGGATAAATCTTCCAGGACCAGTAAATGGGTCCCTTTCACGGCCAAGCTCTGCAGATTTTAGAACTTGTTGGGCTACCTCCCAGGGATATTTAAAAGGGAGAATAACTATGAGGAGAGAAGGAGGGTTTCTACTTCCCATCACAAATTACTTCACTGGACTTGCAGCTCAGAAAACCCAGAACACAGGAGAGAGACCCCAAAAGTTTCATGCTTTTTTCACTTCTTCACTGTCATTATTCTAAACATGTACCCTAGCAGGAGTATTGTTAGTTCCCTACGCTGTAAACACGGGATAAGTGGTTCTGTGGAATTTGGGGGTGGTGGGGAGGGAACAGTTCACATAAACAACTTCAGCCCAGTGTCATCCCACGGTCATTACTTAACACAAACGAGTTACATAGTGCCACCGCAGGAGATAGAAGTGATACTGCTTTAGAAAATAATCACCTAGTATGCATAGGTGGTCAGAAAAGCAAGGGAGTGATTACCACAGAAGTCAGGAGAAGGGTTACTTCCAGAAAGGAGGGAGGAGGTGGGGTCTAGAAGGTAAACCAAGGAGGGGCTTCCGGACTGCTTATGTTCCATTTCTTGATTGAGGGGTGTTCACCTTGTAATTATTCATCATAGTATACATTTATGTTTTCTGTTTGTATATTCCATTTAATAATTTTAAAGGATTAAAAAAGAAAGAAAATAATATCCCTCCCTGCACTAAAAACAAAAAACAACAACAAAAAATCTTTATTGCAGAGCTTAGCGATAGGTGTTTAAATGTTTTCCTCAATTGACGTCCATGTTCCTTCTATAGACTTGTTTTCTCGGAGAAAATTAGGCGGGTGGCTTGTGGAGAAGCCAGGAGTGGACTGCTATCAATACTCCAGTGTAGACGATATATATCCTAGAGACTGTTTTAATAACGGAGGATGTTTGGAGTATATCTTTAAGAGTCCAGTTATTCTAGAGTTAGAAATCAGTGGAACGCCACAAGATACCAGAAAATTCTCCAAAGGGTAGGCAGCATTCACAAATGAGAATTGTCAGACACAAAGAACGGGAATACAAAAGCGCTTATGAAATCATCGGAAAAAATACAAAACTTTAAAGGAGATACTAAGAACTGGGTTCCTCTCATTCAGAGCATAGCGGAGCCTCAGGGCCTCTATGTGAAGAAAATCCCTCCTGTGTTTGGCATTACGAGTGACTCACCCACAAAACCATCCGCGGCCTGCGTGCAACAAAGAGGAAATGAATCATGGAAGCGTCTGACCTTTGCCCTTGTCATCCCTGTACAGGGAAACCACCCACAGACAGTCTCAACAGAACTGGAGACAGCCGGTCAAACAAGGCACACAT
Organism: Rhinolophus ferrumequinum; assembly: GCF_004115265.2. Taxonomy (NCBI): domain Eukaryota; kingdom Metazoa; phylum Chordata; class Mammalia; order Chiroptera; family Rhinolophidae; genus Rhinolophus; species Rhinolophus ferrumequinum. Next base: position 70,406,803 of record NC_046293.1, read on the forward strand.
AAAAATGATGTAAATCCACTCACAGAGGAGAGGAGAACCAGGTCAGGAGAATGCAGCTCTGGGATTGAGAATACAGGATAAGCATTGATTTTTATGACACAGAAAACTTAGCGGTTGAACTGGCACTGAGCACAATTTGGCAGTATCCACTGACTTGTTGTCTTAAGCAGTTATCTGAACTCCTTCCACCATTAGTTGAGGTGGGGATGGAGAGAGCAGCATGGAGAAGAACGATTACAGTGCCTTTTGGAATTTCCATCTTACGGTTGGTATTTGGAGAATGTGCTTGGCGGGCTTAGAGGAAGTCACCCAAACTCATGCGAGTATGCAAGTTGGAATGAATTTGATAGAATTATTTACTTTTAAGAAGATGGAAGCCCAATGTGTGCATTTTGAAAGGTCAATGGGTTTACAATAACTGGTTGAAGAGTCCAACACAATCTGAAGAATAATCTATAGCCATAGTCCAATACTTCAAGGTGTGATTTCAGTTTCACACAAAATCAGAATGCCTTCACAATGCTAATCTGAAAGCTAAATATAGCTCATCCAAAAGCCTGTCAGAGTAGAAAGCAAAAACATAGGGAGGACATGAAGGAAAATCTCTAATCGCCAACATTACTGAAAAAAGTACATTCGAGGACTGTACACGGAAGTGAGATTGCTCTCAGCCTTTCTGATCACCCATCAATCATGAGGAAATTGATGAGGACTATTTGCTGAGCTTCTGAGTTCAAAGGCATTTCCCTCCACTCCAAGGTGAACTTTTTTAATGTAATTCCACCCCTCATATAGGTCTACAAATGTCAGTACAGCTTCCTACACATGTACCTTATTATAAAAGAACATACTATCCCTCAAAAAACATCACCAGGCCTTTGTCCTCAGGTTGCACTTAGATAAGAAACTTTGCCCTTGCTGGTTACAAGCGGGAATTAGGCCCTCATATGCCACACGGCTTAATTCAGAGTTCAGATCTGTGCTTGTTAAGTCAAATTGATAGAGGATATTGGATATCAGATAATGTTCTAGTCATCGCTCAAAAAGGCAACTTGGAGCTGACCTTAGAACTTTTCCTCTCCCTTCTACCCCCACTCCCTACTCTGGCTCTTTCACAGTCTTTCTTCTTACCCTCTCTAACATCATCCTGCTTTATTAAACTAGAGAAAGGAGATTAGTCATTTCCAGGTAGACAGGCAGGACTTGTTGGTCCACACCCTGCTATTGCCCTCAGCGTGTATGATGAAAATGGAAATGATTCAGTCTTCTCTCACAGTCCAGAATTATGGTATGATCCTTGCACACTGTTCAATGATTTATATACAATGGGTATCAGGGAGTCCCGGGATTATTTTCCCACTCCCTTTATGAACTTCCATTTTCATTTCTACGAGAATTTTCAACTAATAAACTAGATCTTTTCTGCAATAATAATATTTTTTAAAAATCAGCTACAATCTATTTAATATTTACCATACGCCAGGTGCTCTGCTAAATTTTTTATAGACATTAATCCTTTTACTCTTCATAGTAACTGCATTAAATAGGTACTATTTTCATCCTAACTTTATAGATGAGATACCACAAGTGAGAAAGACTGTGCCACTTGCCCAAAATCAAGCCAATAGGTAAAGGAACCAGGTTTCAAGCCCAGAGCTGTTAGCTCCGGAATCTGAGCTCTTCACCGCACCATGGGACCTGGGAGGCAAGGGGCAGGAGAAGAAACAAGTGAATAATATTTGTTGCCACATTGATTTTGATCACCTTTTTCTTACGTTCATATAGGTAATCATAGCAGGTAGTAGAGGGGAAACACAATAAAGTCTTCTTTCCATGTAGACATCCCACCTGTCATCTGTAAATTTTCTATATTTCTTTCGTATGTGTAAGAAATGATAAAGGAAGAAACCTAGCAGAATTCCTAGCTATGTCGAGCTTGATTTCCCTATTCCTTGACAATGGGGACTTCGACCTTTTTTGAAAACATGATCTTTCAAGCTTGACCAATAACGGTCCCATCAGAAACACCTCATCAAGCACACACTAAAAGAGGCCAGTTGAGTTCAGCTTCTCATTTGGAATTCATCTTCTGACCTTCTGCTGGGAACAACAGTAAAGGTAAGACAAATAACTCTCTCATCTTCTACCTCCATTTTTAACCTGACCTAACCTATCAACAATGTATTGAGCATCTGTCATATGCATTAGGATTATTTCAATCACAGAAGAATTAGACTGTGTTTAATGGGTGCGTGTTCCCATAGCTTGTCATTTAGTCTATTGCTGATATACAGTGCAGTGAGTTTCTGATTCAGGACACCACTACGTTCAAAACAACATTTTTTTTTTTTTAACTTAACTGCTTAGAGATTCTGGTTTTCTTTTGGTTAATCAGAGTTCTGACTCTAGGAATAAAGAAAGGATGCTGCATAAACAACCCAACTTATTAATTTCAAATGAGGACCACAGTAGTTGGAAATTTTAGGGAAACTAAAATCTTTGATTGGAATTATCTTGCTTCTCTTCTGCTAATTTAGTTTAAACCCCACGTTGTATCAGGAAATTTTGTCCTTAAGAACACATGTTTTAGAACCCGACAAATCTGGTTCAAACCTGGTTTCTCACACTTTGTCGCTCTAACTTGGGCAAGTTATTTAACTACTCTGAGGACCAGTCTCGATTTATTAAATGGGTTGTGAGAACTGAATGTATCTTCTACGTGAAAGACTAGCAGAGTGCCTGGCACAGAATAAGAGCTCAATACATGGCAAATGACAAAAAAAAAAAAAGGAAAAGAAAGAAAGAAATCCACATTGCATTTTTCCAATCAACCAGTTTGAAAACTGTAGATACCAAAGACAGGATGGCCTACACCAAGTAAGGCCAGCAGCACAATAAAGACTCACAACAAAAATACTGGCTACAAAGCTGATTTTTGCTATCAGAAAGGCCTATTTAGGACCCATGCAAAGGGGGCGTAATGATTATTGAGGCACTTCTTTCCAAGGAACTTCACTTACATTACATTTCCCACGGACCCAAAAGGGGAAACCCATTTGAGACACCAGAGGATGAAGATGGAAAACTCACCATTAACTGAGCAGTAGAGTGGGAATTTGCCAAGATATCAACAATAAGTGGCATAGAAGAAAAAAGGCTTTTGAATTCAAACCCAGCAAATTTGGCAGAAAGGAGATGGTCAGACAAAGGGAGCCCGGGTAGCATGTGGAACTGGAGTCTGAGTTCCAGTTAACCCGGTGCTATTAAACAGCTGAAACCAAGAGACTGGAACCATGCAGCTCTCCTACAGCCACATCTCTCGATCAAATAACTTCTTCCCAAAATAAAGCCGGTGGGAAACTTTCGAGTGGAGCTTGATAACCTTAAAATAAAATATCAACGGCAATTGTTCTATATCTTATCCCAGCTGGCAGTCTTATCATGGACTTGGCATGGAAAGACTCACCAAAACTAGCCCAAATTGAGTTTCATTATTAGGGATGTATAATTGATTTCTGAAGGAAATTGAGAAACCCACAAGCAACATAATGAAGGGTAAAAAAAACCCAACTCCATTCTGAACCTTATTGATTAGAGTCAGATAGAACAAAAATGCAAACCAAATCTCAGTATACAACAAGTTATAAGAAATAAAATGGGGAAGGAGGGAGGGAGGGAATAAGTAACAAAACGTGCCAAAAAGAAAAGTGCCAAGTTCTCACAGAATCTACAGAGACTAGGAGGAGAAAACATAGAAGCTGACAGGAAAAATATTCAAGAAGGAAACTGTGGGAAAATGTGAAAGTGCCTTGAGGAGGAGCCAAGTTTTAGTGGGTGGGAGAGATGAAATGATAACATATGCTGGCCGCCTCTGCTCTGAATGGAAGAATCAGGAGTATCCTTAAGACCCTAAAGCAAGGAAAGGGCTCCTGGAGCCTAGCCTGAGGTTGGAGCAGGCGGCTGTGCTGCAGGTGGGGATTGCCTCATTCACATCACAGCAGGGGACTCAAGACTGTGGGTGTGAACAGAACAATAAACATGATGATAAGGATTTGTTTCACCCCTCCACACATTTTTTTCCTTCTGAGGTGATCTGTATGGAGAGTAACACACATACATTTTTACTCACAGTTACTCTGTTCTAAGGGGAAGTGGCAAGAAATGGGTAACCCACGCACACTACAGAAGACTGAGAGAGGGAAACTGAGAGGTGGTAGCATCAGTGACTCAGCTAGGTCTCAGCAGCTGGAAGCATGTGTCACCTGAGGGCTCTGATAGCCTTCTTCCCCTGGGATTCAAGAGATTGCCACACCCAGCAGCTGCCCCTCGTTATCAGCTCCCGGAGACAGCAGCAATCCTCAATAAAGTCCCCCAAATCAGCATTCTCGCCCATTCCACACCCTTGCTTTCATTTCCCTTTTTTACTTGGGTGTAAAGACATAGTTCCAGGTTTTACTATTTGAAAAGACGTCTCGAACTGCCAACTTGACATTGCCACTTGGACATCTCATAGACATCTCTGACTGAACACAATCAAAATGAACTTATAACACTCCCCTCCCCCACTCCAAAAAACTCCTGCTCCACTTGAAATTTCCTTGTTTCATTTAACGGCAACAATACCCTTCTTCAATCCCTTCTCTTTTGCTTGTACCCACATTCAGTCTATCAGCAAATGCTGTTGGTTTACTCAGACCCTCGCCACTTCTCACCATCTCTGTGATCTCTCACCTGGATTTTTTTGCAAGAGCCTCCTAACTGGTTTCCATGCTTCTGCTCTCGTCTTCCAACATATAACACAGCGGGCCAACTGGTTCATTCAAACTTTAAGAAAAGTCATAGCACTTCTCAGCGCAGAACCTTCCCCACACCCAGTCTCAGGCAGAGGAAAAGCTCAAGTTCTCTCAGTGGCCTATAAAGCCCTGCCCACCCTAGCCCCAATTGTCTGTCTTACTTCACCTGTTTCTACTTTCCCCCTCACTCCACTCATTGGCCTGCTTTCTCTCCTTCAAATATGCTAGGTATACCTAGAGTTAACCAGAATTAGGAAATAAAAATGTAGGACTGTTTTCTATAGTATAATTATACCCCCAACTCCCAAACACTGCATGGCACATACTTGTATTTAAAAATTATGTGTTGTTTATCAGAAATTCACACTTCCGGTCTGTGCTCTGGCAAACCCAGGAATACCCCGACACAAGCCCTTTGTACTATTCGTTCCTGCTGCCTGATACTATTCTCTGATATTTGTGTGACTTATTCTCTCACCTACTTCAATCTTTTGCTCAAATATTACCTTGGGAAGGCAGGCCCTAACCCCATGAAAAAATTATAATCTGGTTCTTCATCTCCCTTTCTCTTTTTCTCTAAAACTTATGTATTGTTGGTCTTCCCCAACTAGAATGTAAACTCCATGAAAGTAGGGTTGTTTTTTTGTTGTTCTGCTTTGTTCACTGCTGTATCTTTAGCACACAGAACATTAGACATCTACTAAATCATCAATGAATGCTTATTGCATGAATGAATGAATGAATGAACGAGCGAAACTCTTAAAACTGTTGATAATAAAATGACCAAGAACAAACTGTCTCTGATTCAAGGATTTTTATACTCTACCCTCTATCTATTTTGAGATTACTAAAAGAAGCCCATCCCACTCCCACCAGAGCAACCCCACAATAAACCTACTTTCTTGGCTCCCCACAATAGGAATGTCTCATTTGATATTGATTTTAAATATGAAAACTCCAAATTTCACAAAACGTCTATAATTGATTAGCTTATTTTGCTTAGTGCTTTATAGCTTACAAAATACTTTAATGACTTTTCATACTTTTCAAGGCCTTAAACACAATAGCACTAGATTCACAAGGACCATAGTTTCACAATGGAAAATTCTAATTTCCATCATATTAATTACATTTGCAAAGACAGCCCAAAATAATTCAGCAAATCCCTGCCATACTCCCCCTGCTGAAAATGTTCTCTTTAGAATCCAGCTGAAACTGTTAATATTGTGATAAATAACTTGTGAAAACTTATTAGCAGTGGATAATACACTGACTACATGTGTATGTGTATATGCTGTGTGTCTGGCTATTCTAAAAGACGAATAGCCTGCATCACCTACCCTGAATAATGCAAGCCCAATTAGTTACAAGCATACCTCAGAGATACTGCGGGTTTGGTTCCAGACCACATAATAAAGTGAGCATTGCAATAAAGTAAGTCGTAAGCTTTTTGCTGCTGAAGGGTCTTGCCTTCAGCTTGTAAAAAACGCAACACCTGTGAAGCATATAAAACAAAGCACAGCAAAACGAGGTATGCCTATATTGCATGTGTGACAGTTTTATAACCATCAATCTCTTTGGTGTTTATGTTAGGGCATGAGAAAAGTATACATTACTAAGTGTTTCAGAGTGAGCCAATGTACAGCCCCTCTAATTTTCAATAGGAGGTAAAAAAACAGTTAGAAACTTAACTCATTCATATACCACAAGCCAGTTTCCTTGAGTCCTTCTGGGGAAAGCTGAGGAACACAGGTGCGCCTTACACTGCTAATGCAGTGGTGTTTCCCAGCTATGCTTTGGAATCACTTGAAGTGTGTTAACAATTATTTACTGACTCCACAGTCTATCCCACAGTTTCTAGCGTAATTGATCTGAGGTGTAGCCTGGACTCTGGGAGTTTTAAAAGGTCCCCAGGTGAGTGTAATAAACAGCCAAGGTTGAAAACTATTTTGAAGTCTTCCAAAATGCACAGTGAAATAAGCCCTTTTCTGTTTTCCGTGAGAAGCCACATTTTCCAGTTTTAAAAGCTCCTCTCCAGATTATAGTGAAGTAGGTGAGTTTGGAAGGGGAAAAAAAAAACTCTCTGATTTTATCTAAAATCAATGTGTGCTGTTTGAGGGGGAAAAAAAAGTATCCATGCTTTAATATAAACAAAGGAAGTTTCAGTTTAGCAGCCTGGGAAACTCCCCAATTTAATGTAGACTTTCCAACAATTCTCATGTGCCATAACTGTGGCAGCAGAAAAAAATAACTGACAATGCACTCTTTATTCACACCAAATACGCCAGTGGACTTCAAAAGAAAATCAACATTTACAGTTTAATTACTGTTTATTCCCTGTATTCAAATCAGCTTTCTTTGGCTGCCCCCTTCTAAATGCTCAGAAGGGGATTTAATCATCTGATCTAATTCTTCCAAAGAATAGAAAGTTATCATCATGATGACACAGTGAAAAAAATCATTAAACAAATGCAAAACACATTGTATGAAAGATAACCACATTGAGTATTTTTAAAAACCTCTGTAAGATAAAGCAGTTCATTTTTTAAGACAATAATTTAGGGGTTAAAAAGCTTGACTCCTATTTCTAAACTGAGTTTTAACATATTATGTCTATGCCAGCAGAATGAAATGCATCCATGAAAAATATCTGCTTCAAGTCAAGTGGTACCATCTACACTGGTGTTGTCAAATAGAAATATAATGTAAGCCATTTATGCTTCAGAAGCACCTGTGAACTAGGAGCAAGCTTTTTACAAATACTGGGATTTGCAATTTTATTACGAGATCCTGACAACAGAGTCAGCCATTTATGTAATTTAAATTTTCTCGTAGCTGTATTAAAAAAAAATAAACAGGAACAGGTGAAATTAATTTTAATAATTTATTTAGCTTTAACCCAACATAGCCAAAATATTATCATTTAATGAAATCAATATAGAAAAGCATCAATAAGACATTCTACCTTTTTCGTACTAAAAAGATGTAGAACCCAGTATGGATTTTATATTCCTAGCACATCTCAATGCCGACTAGCCACATTTCAAGTGCTCAGTAGCAACATGTGGGTAGTTGCTTCCCTATTGGAAAGTGCAGGTCTATCTCAACACAATAGCCTGAAAATTAAAGTGAACATTTTCCCTTCTGATTTTACTTTTTTGCAGAGCACCGTTAGCTGGGCTAAACAGAAAGCTGGGCTTCTTGACATATGACACAGGCTGAGTACTTTCTACCCTTTAAATTTTTTGTGTAGCTTTGCTAGAAATGGAAACTATAGTCTGGCCCTTTTCTGCAGTATCATAGTTCATGTTAGGTTTTCATTAGCCAAAGAGAAGGAATCTGATTGAGCTTGGCTCTCAGTGACCCTTGGAAATTAATAGCAATTTTCTCTACCACAAGACCTATCTGTGTCGTCACTGGGGGCTGTGCAAATAGAAATTGCCTTCTTTCACACTTTTTCCCCCTTTTTTAGTAATATTTGTTGATCACACTCCAGTGGATCACTCTGCCTTTATAAACCGCAGTATTTGAAAAATGCTTCAGAAGCACCTGTGAAGTAGGAGCAAGCATTTTTCAAATACTGGGATCTGCAATTTTATTACAAGATCCTGACAACAGATTCAGTCTCTTCAATAGTGCAAGGGACTACCATTGTAGGCAATGTTTGTACAACACCCAAGACACTTAAGCTCATTCTTAACTTTCAATGACCTATCCAACAGGGCTTGTTCAAATTTAACCTAAGTCAACTTCCCATAATATCTAGAAGAGACCCAGGCAATCTTTATCTAGGCCTCTCTCCACATGCTCTTTGAAGTTAAAATTATTTCTTAATCACCCTTCAGCCATTGGTAAACACACTGCCTTCTCCAAATCAAACACAAAGTCTCCATGTTCTCTAGCTAGTGGATGATGTCAGAAGAAAAAAGTGAAGGAAACATTTATATTTATGCCACAAGTCAATATGTCGTGACCTTCACCTCGGCCATTAAGAAAAGCAAATCAAATAACTAGAAATGGTATGGCGTTTGTCACAGGAATGGATTTCAAGAACCTAGTTATCAGTTTTGTCATTTACTAAGATCACTGAAGTGTAGTCACTGGGCGCTGTGCAAATAGAAATTGCCTTCTTTTCAATGGTTTCATTTCTCCGTGCATGAGGCTGAGCATTTTAAAGAATCTTTGCACCTAGCAGAGCCATTATAAAAGGGATGAAGACTTCTGAAGGATGAAGGACATATCTTTTCCTGTTTTCTGAAGAATACAATCTCACTATTGGAAAGGATTTATATTTTGATATATGCAAAGTACATAAAACTAGAATAAGAATCTGCTATACTATTTATACACCAAACCTGAACTCTCGCCACAGTCTGACCCCACACAACCCACCATTTTGTCTCACTAGTCCTTGTTTTTATATAATCTGCCCACCAATCAGGATCATTTCTTTATTGTCCTTCACCCAACCCCTTTTACTACCCACCCCATCACATACTTATTCTTGCCTGCATGTCTTTATCCACTGTTTTCCACATACTTGGAATACGCTCAATCTACAAATGAGGCCATAAATAAATATCGATGAAGGTACTGCACTTTATCTTTATACCTTATCACTTCTTAGTTTGAGTTTGCAAGGCTAAAATTCCCAGGGCTCCTTTATTCCCCATCCTAGTAACCACTCTCTGACTTGACATTGTAATCTAATTAGCGAGGATTCCCACAGGAATGGTTGACTGTATTGGAAAAAACACTTTTTCATTTCAATTATACTTTATAATAAATGATCTATTTATTCAGGAAAAAACCTAATTGCATATGCATGTGTTTTATGTGAAATATCTGGGAGATTTTATTGAGATAAGACATACATAACATAAAATTTACCACTTTATTCATTTCTAAGTGGACAGTTCAGTGGCATTAAGTACAATCACAGTGCTGCATAGCACATCACCACCATCCAGCTCCAGAACTTTTTCATCTTCTCAGACTGAAATTTGTACTTCTTAAACAGAAATCCCCATTCCTCCCATTCTGCTTTCTGTCCCAATGAATTTGACTATTTTAGGTGTATCTCATATAAGAAGAATCATCCAATATTTGTCCTTCAGCGTCGCTTATTTCGCTTAGCATAATGTCTTCAAGTTTCACGCATATTGTAGCATGTATGGAGTTTCCTTTCTTGTTAAGGCTGAGTAATAGTCCATTGTATGTATGTACCATACTTTGTTTATTCATTCATTCATCCATAGATGGACATTTGGGTTATTTCCACCTTTTGACTCTTGTGAATAATGTTGCTATGAACATGGGTATACAAATATTTCAATTCTCTTGTGTATACACCCAGAAATGGAATTACTGGATCATATGAAAATTCTTTTTTTTTTTTTTTTTTAAAGAACCGCCATACTCTTTTCCAGAGTGGCTGCATCATTTTACATTCCCACCAGCATATGCATATATTTTTAAATCATAGCAAAATACAGAGGAATAGAAATGCAGGACTTCACTCACTGACACTTTACTGATTTCAATCACTCTTTCATTTCAGTCTTTTTTACCAAAAGATGGTAAAAAAAAAAAAGAAAAAGAAAACTTGGCCACTAATCCTGAATCTTTCTCAGAACTTTGGCTCTTTCATAGAAAGAACACACATGACTTTGGTGTTGAAGGAGCTCAGTTAGCAGTCAACTTGCAGGCACTTTTCTTTGGACTTTTCTTTCTTCCTTCTTTCTTTCCTTCCTTCCTTTCCTTCTTTCCTTCTTTCCTTCTTTCCTTCCTTTCTTTTTCTTTCCTTTCTTTCTTTCCTCCCTCCCTCCATCCCTCCCTTCCTCCCTCCCTCTCTCTCTGTCTCACTCTCTCTCTCTCTCTTTCTTTCTGTTTAATAAGAGAAAGCAACTTTATGTGAGACAAACTATCAAAGAAAAGGACTCATTTGCCCTTTGAAGTTTCCTCTTTACAACCTCTGCTTCCCACCTCACTCATGGCAAAGCAGAATTCCCATTATTTATTTTAAAAAAATAATAAATCAGCAGTTTTCATAGCAGCTTGCTATTAAAAGTTCAAAAATATGCTTTTGAAAATTTGGAGAGTATTCTTTTTCCCTGGTGCCTACTCTGCTCAATCTTGCTTCTGCTAACAATGAATTAAATTTAGTTTTAAATCGTAGCCACATTGACTACTTCTCACTCAACTTCGGTACAGGACTAGAATGTTACTGAAGTCCCACTTGGTAACAGAATTTTATTTCTTCCATCGCTTGTAAAAAACACTAAAGTCATATAAAGGGAACTTTTAAATACCTGTCCTAAACATTTCTCATTTATATTTATCTCTCCTTTAACTCATGTCTTTTTTTAAAAAAAAAGTTATTATATTATTATTATTATTACTATTATTAGGGGGCTTTCCATAACAGGTAGCACTTAACTCTCTTCTGTATTATTATTTGTGTGTTTTCATTTTGTCTTTCCAGCTACGATATAAACTCGTTCAAAGCAGGTTCTGGATCTTATGTTTCTTTTTATTCCTTAGCTATACATACCTTAACACAGCACTCTTTTGTAGAGCCAGAGAAAATAGTTGTGACTGCTTCATTGCCTGAGGCGCTTACAGTGGCTCACACTAGGAGTTCTCAATAAAACATTAAGTAACAATCTCTTTCTCCATAGGTTCCAATGACTCATCCCTGAATTTTCTATTTTCTTCAAATATCCTGACTCACTAATTCAACTATCTAACTGGTAACCTGACCACACACAGAGTGACAAAGCAAGGGCGCAGGTAACGCGTGCTTCTTGCTGTCTTACACCTTGGGTGTGTTGCATTCTTGAAATTATTTAAGTAGCTTTTAACCTATTTGGAAATCATCAGATTTCAAAGCAACCAGCCAATGGATAGCCAGAGAAAGCAGAGCTACTTGAAGGTGCCACCAGGAATTCTATGTGGGAGGAGACCCATTTTAAGTGAGAACAAGTTTTCAACAAGCCCACTTTGTGGGTAACAAAAGAGGCAGCAAAGCCAAAGTACCTATGACTTCAGTGAATGAACACTGTATACACTTTCATGGCACCATCTATTTGCCCGCAGTGTGGTGAAGCAACGCATCATAAACGGAAGAGTTCTCTTTACTCTTAGGGAATGAGGATGATGACAGCAATGACAACAAGTGACAACCATGATCATAGCAACTCCTGAGTCCTGAATTTGTACAAAGCAATTTGCTGAGTCATTTTTTTTACAGTACTTCTGCAAATCACGTATTATAATACCTATTTTACAGGTGAGGTAATTTATATCCAATACCATGCCCACTTACTTAGGAGCAGTCCTGGTATTTAATCCTAAATTTACTGGACTCCAAAGTCTGTGCCACATATTTTATCAATCAGACTAAGCCAGAAGGGCACTGAGAATGGGCTCTAACTTATGCTTTTCTTGGAAGAAATGTTGGTCTAATACCATGGAAAATTCTGCTTTGTGGCCCGTACCTCAAGGATTTGTCTGAAGTACCAGGAGAACACCAGCCAACCCTATAACATAACTATACAATTTATCATCTAAACCAAGTCTGTATTGTTTAGGACAAATGTTACCAACCTGAGTCACCAGGAAAGAAGCATCAACTGCGACTGTCCAAGGCAAACTGATACCTATCTGCATATCAGGTTCTCCTATCTAATTCAGCTATTTCTGATAGCAAAACCATAAACTAAGTGGCCAACTATTTGAAGTATTAAATAGCTAAAGTATTTTTAAAGCTAGGTCAATTGAACTATAATTTACATACAGTAAAAATTGACGTCATTTAGGTATCCAGTTCTATGAATTCGAACAACTACAATGAGTTGTGTAACCAATCATCACAACCAAGATGTAGAATATTTCACTGCAAACTTTACAGTTAATCCTCTCCCTGACCCCAGTCTGTCCCTATAGGTGCGCTTTTCCCATGTGTTATATTAAATGAATCATATAATGTGGATTTTGAGTCTGCCTTCTGTCAGTATAATACTTTTGAGATTTATCCATGTTGTTGCATGGATCCATGGTCCAATCTTTCTTCTTGAGTAGTTTCCATAGTATGGATGTACTATAACTTGTTCACCTATTCAGCAGTGGACAGACATTTGGGTTGTCTCAAGTTTGGGCTGATTATGAATAAAACTGTTTAGTAAACATTCATATATATGTCCGTGTGGACATATGTCATCATTCTCTCGTGTGAATATCTAGGAGTGGGAATGCTGGATTATATGGTAAGTGTAGGTTAATTTGTAAGAAATGCCAACCAATTTTTCTAAGTGGTTGTCTGTTTTTACGTTCCCACCAGCAATATACAAGATTTCCATTGATTCCACATTCTTGTCAGCACTCAGTATTTTCAGTGTTTTTTTTTATTTTTAAGCCATTCTAAAAGGTATCTCATTGTGGTTTTAATTTTAATTTCTCTAATCACTAATGATGGTGAATATCTTTTCACATGCTTAATTGTCATCTGTATACTGGTGAAATGTCAGTTTAAATCTTTAGCTCATTTTTTATTAGATAATTTTACTTTTTGTTCTCTTATTATGAATACGAGTTTTTTGTATATTCTGGATAGCTAAAGTATGTTTTGAGGTTTAAAAAAGCATGATTTGATCTACTTCCCAATAATGTGTATATACTTAACACTACTGAGTGGTGTACTTATAAAAATGGTTAATATGGTAAACTTTATGCTATGGGTTTTTTAACAATTAAAAAAATGTATGCTGGCCGAATTTCACTCTTGAAGTCAGATCACAATGTGTGCTTTTCCAAGAAGTCATCTCAGAAGCCAGTTGCTAATAGTCACTCTTCTTCTACAGTAGGAAAGAGTATCTCCAACTCTAGTAAGGTCAGAGATCATGTGCAGGCCCAGTCAAGATGAGCAAGTCTTGGAGAGCTGAGGATGATGAGCTGCTTGGGAAATGCTTGGTGAAAGGCACCATGGGATAGCCAAGACTGCTGGTGAAAGCAATGTGTGATAGATAAGATTCTTGGTGTGAGGCACTGTGAGGTATCCAAATCCTTTGCTTTTAAGAAGTTCATTTCTAGCTGGATATTATGACACAGAAAGAAAATTAAGACGTAACAGAAAAATTGGCTAAATTTGAATAAGGTATGTTTTTTGTAATTAATAATAACAATACCAAGTTACACAAAATGAGTGCTAAATGAGTATTGCAGATAATAGGAGTGCCAGAAGTTCAGAGTAGCAATAGGGACCCCAATGGGCTTTTTAAAAGCTCTAAAAGTGGACACATTTGGAAAGCAGTGAATAGAAAAACATTTACTGGGACTCAGGGAGCTCTTAATAAGTCCTAGATACTGTACCTGAGAAAAGTATTACCTACCACATAGGGTTGCTAGAATGATTGGATACATGTAAAGTTCCCTGTGGCTGGCCCCTGATAAATGCCCTCAGAACATTAGCTATTAGTTCATCATTTCTTACAACCTTGTAATGTAGCTATTATTATTTCTACTTTTTAAACTTTTTATTTTGAACTAATTTTAGACTTACATGAAAGTCACAAAAACAGTAGGGAATTTCTTTATATCCCTCTCATCCTACCTCTCCTAATGTTAACATCTTACATAACCACAATATAATTATCAAAGACAGGAAATTACCATTGGTGCAATATCAATAACAAAAATCATTCCTTATTCAAATTTCGCCAATTTTTCTACTAATACCTTTTTTTTTCTGGTCCAGGATCAAGCCAGGATTCCCATGGTCATATCTTCTTAGTCTCTTCCTATGACTGTTCTTCAGTCTTCCCTCACTTTCATGACCTTGACACGATTGAAGAGTATTTGTCAGTTATTTTGTAGGATGTCCCTTGATGTGGGTTTGTCTGATGTTTTCTCATGAGTAGAAAGAGCTTATCCATTTGGAGCAAGCATACTAGAGAAATGCCATCGGGTCCTCAATGCATCATCTTAAATTATTGTCTTCAATTTTCAAGGCGAAGACTTTGAGGCACATCGGAGGGTATACAGTTGGTGACTGGCAAAACCTGGATGTGAAAACAGGAGTTTGCCTTCGACTGTCACTCGCTGCCTCTGTTCAGGACTGGGGTGAGAAAAATTTGGAAAGGGACTTTGTGGAAGCCAGTATGGGAGGCTTTTGAATGCTAAACAGATGAGTTAGGGCTCCGTTCTGCAGAGATTAGGTAACTATTAAAAGATCTTGAACAGGGAGGTAAGATGTCAAAAGCAGTGTTTGGGGAGGTTAATCTGACCACAGTATAAAAAATGGATTAGAAAAGGGAGGGGCCAGTGGCAAGTGAACCAGTAAGGTTATATCTAATGAGACAGGCCAAGCACAAGGTGAGAAAAGCCCACTAGGTTTTCTCCATATGTGGCAAGGAGCAGCCACCTCAGAACCATCATCAAGCTTCTTAAAAACGTAGATACCTGGGCCATACAAGAGACCTCTGTTGAACCAGAATCTCTGAACATGGGCTCAAGTATCTATATATTAATCATGTTCTCCAAGTAATTCTTATAGACATTAAATTATTTAAATAATTACAAATGTAAGAAAACAGAAGATCAGCTAAATCAGGGATCAGCAAACTTTTTCTATAAAGGGCCAGATAGTAAATATTTTAGGCTTTGTAAGTGATGTAGATAACCTCTGTCATCCACCCAGACCACCTACCTACATGAGTTGCAGGGCCCAGTGAAAACTGAAAATTTAGGGTCTCTTGTTCAAAATTATTAATAACTTCCAGAAGGCTATAGCAGAGCACTAAACCAAGCACAAAACCCTTCTGAGTCTGGGACTCTGTGCAACTGCACGAGTTGCATGCCTGGGAAGCTAGACTAGCCCTGTCCGTCACAACTATTTGACTGTACCTATTGGACTCTGCCATGGTAATGCAGAAGCAGCCATAGGCAGCAAGTAAATAAATGGGTGGGTGGCAGCAGGATTCGACCCAGGGCTGTAGTCTACCAACCACTGAATTAGCATGTCAGCATACTCACTAATGTTCAGAAACCATATAAAAAATAGAAAAACAAAATGAAAACATATTTACTGAATAAGCACAATTTCATACAGGGGTTAATTTCTCTAGGTAAATCTTTGAATGAATTTTGTTTGCATTGATACTCTTATTTAACCCAGGAAAATGAATAGGTTGCATTGAATAGAGAAAGAAGCGGAGGTGCTTAGACATCAAAAGAACGTCCTGAAGTTCAGGACTTTCTTGGATGTGAAGGGGACCAAAGATTTGCCACCCTAAAACTGCCTTTTGGGATACTGATTTTTTAAGCTGGTTATTAAGAAACAAAAGGCTCAGAAATAACCTTTGACCCTCCCCTTTCCACACCTAAAGTATGGTAGATAGAAAAACTCCAAAAAGGCCTGTTAACTAGATCACCTCCTATGTCCCACTGTTTCTGGGTTGCCTAGCAAGCATTTGCCTGCCATTTGCGTTCCATTCTTCCTTAATACCTGTAAGCTGCCTATTTCCTTTGGAATCTCAGACCCCTGGCCCCTACGTCTCCTTTGTTCATAATGGCATATAAACCTCAATGTGTCCCGGGTCTCATTTTTATATCGCATCCCAGAATGTACATTCGTATAATAAACTTTGGATATTTTCTCCTGTTAATCTGTCTCTGCTAATTTGACTATCAGCCCAGCTAGAAGAATTTAGAGGGTGGTAGAAAAAGTGCTTTCTTAGCTCCCACAGATGCAAGCCTTGTTGCTGGTTTATCTATCACTTATACAACATAACTCAGTTAAAATCTACTTCAAAGAAATCTATAATCTGTTAAATTCTACAAGATTATCCAAAAAATTAAAGAGAGATTTTGTGTTTGAGTCCAAAATCCGATTACAGCAATACAAGCTTTTCTAACCTAAGAACGAGTTAGAAATCCACTGAAACTGGAAAAAGAAATAGCAACTTCCAACTGGCAGTAGCGAATCAGCTTTTTCCTTGATGTACTAGTCCAATTATAGCGTTATATGTGTGCTACCATGTCTGACTCCACATTACTCTCCTACCAGGAAGTATGTGAAGCCTTAGCCTCTCTCTCCACTAATACAATTTGAACTATTTTTAAAACCAAGATGGTATATCCAAATGCGATGGATTTTACAAAAAGCAACAAGCTCAGCTACCTAGTAGGTGCTCAAAAAAAATTTTCTGTATATACTGTCTTTAATGACAAAACCACACAAAACCAAGAACTAAAAGAAAAACATTATCAGTTCATCAGAGGAGGAGAAAAATGCTGGCATTTTTTCCAGTCTTAATTGTTCTGGTGCCCGTGGCCATGACTGTTTTAGTAAAACATATGCTGCACAGCTGCAAAGGCAAACCTGATTACCTCTAAATTAATAACATGTAGGAGGCAACACTTGCAGCTGTGG
This sequence comes from Rhinolophus ferrumequinum, assembly GCF_004115265.2. NCBI lineage: Eukaryota > Metazoa > Chordata > Mammalia > Chiroptera > Rhinolophidae > Rhinolophus > Rhinolophus ferrumequinum. The sequence continues at coordinate 70,424,026 of NC_046293.1, forward strand.
GAGAAAGAGAGAGCCAAAGAGAACCCCAGTGCAATACAATCTCCCTAACATTTATAACTGTTTATTTTATTATAAATATCTTTAAACAATCACAGTAAAAATCCCAGAAGAGGGGGAGACACAACCAAAGCAGTAAACTCACCACTGCCATTTCTCTGCTCTTGACCAGCCAGTTGCGAAAACTCTCATCTGAGGCCCAGTTGGTTTTCTTTCTTGGGGCTCTGGGTCTGAGGACAGGAATCTTTCAGCAGCTAAAGGGATCACAAAGGAGAGACTGCAAGTACCTTTCAGCAGTCAAGGATCTAGCATTTCCACTCTATACACCTCATGTCAAACACGGGAAGTTGGAGAAGAAAAATCACAGCTGGGAATTTCTGCTTAAGCTTCATTTTTCAAGAGCAAAACTAATGCACCATATCGTGAGAGGACTGGAGGAGTGGGGGTGGGAAAGCTTCAGACCAAGCGCACGTATGCTTCCTCGAGAGACAGCATTTCCTTCAACATACACCAAGGGGAACAAAAGGAAAAAAGGTAGGTAACTTAGGGTCTGAACAGTCGGGTTTGGCCTGAATAAAGGCTAATGCCAAGTTACAACAATCAGTTAGAATTCACCAATAAAAGTTTTGCTAAGCTCAGGTTCAAGTAATCCTGATGTCCACCACCCTGTGTAAGAACCTTCAAGGGATCCAAAAAACATATAGAATCCCCATGCTTGACCTAGAAGCTTTAATTCCATTTTTGTTGGGGAAGTAAGACATGTTCTTATGAAATCAGGGAAGGTTTAGTACCAACTGATTTGGTGAAAACTCTAAACACTATGGGATTAGAAGAAAGAGGAGAGTAGTGGGCAAGTTATGACTGTAAGTAAATGATTTCAGCTTTCTGAGTTCAGACTCTTGAAAGAATATAAAGGGACACAATGATGCTCACCTCATAGCGTTGTAAATGCAATTGTAAAAATGACTGACACATAGTAGGTTCACAAGTATTAGTCGCATCTGAATCTGAAGCAAATGTATGGAGATCTGGTGGGGAGGAACATGAGAGTACGAACATGGCACTTTTTTGGCAGCAAGGAGACCGGACCAAAAGGAGCAAAGGATTTTTATGGCGCTATTCCATGAGTTTCAAGGGCAGCAGTGGTTATAGAGCCAGTAGAGTGGTCTGTAGTTGATCATGAAGGCAGTAGAACTCAAGTGTTGGTGTTTGACCTGGTGTGGCAGAGGCTGCCAACTGTTCTCCATACTTGGTGGTCTCCTAATCTCCCTGGGCACAGGTAGACCACACATCATCCCAGACATTGCAGCTATGTGTGGCGATGTGATTGAGAACCAGTCAACAAAACATGGCGGAAGTAATGGGTTCCACTTCAAAACCTAGCTCATAAAAACCTTCTATGCCTACGCCTATCCTTCCTCGCACTTTTCCTGTTCCAGCTGACATGGATGGTAATCATGGGAATCTTGAAAAATATGCGTTAGAAATGCCACAGCCCCACCTCCAATCTGGAAAGGTCCTAGACTATTACAAGAAAAACATTTTTCCATTGTGCTAATACTTTTAGGATTTTGTGTTGCCACAATTTAAAATAAAAATCCTAGCTAATATAGCTAGAGAGCTGCATGATGATGAGATTAAAGAAGAAATAATAAAATAAGAACTACCATTTATGGAGTACCTAGTAAATGCTTTATATAATGACGATGATGACGATGATGATGATGAAACAGTAATAATAATAAATAGTTATATCTTGTTTACTACGTGCCAGTAACTGTTCTAAGCACTTTACCTACATTATGTATTTAATTCTCTGATCTCTGTTAGGTGTGTACTACTATTATCCACATTATCCACATTTCACAGATGGATAAACCAAGTCATCAAGGATTTAAATAACTTGCTCTATTTCACCTGGCTGTATATACTAGGTTGGTGCAAAAGTAATTGCGGTTTAAAAGGTTAAAAATCATGGCAAAAACCGCAATTACTTTTGCACCTACCTAATGCTAAGATCTCATTTGGTTCTTTCAACAACTAACTCTACGAGGTAGATAGTATCATGCACATTTTGCAGATGAGAACATGGAGACTGAGAAGACCAAAGTATGTCTGAGGACACACGGCCCGGAAGTTGGAGACACTTTGCTAGGCGCCCAGGACCTTCCGAGCCTGTGACCTTTCACCCTGTCACTCTCACCCAGAGTCTGGAAGTCAGAAACCCGCATGGGGTCTTTCTGAGCACTGATGAGGCTAGAGGGAAGGCTTTCTTTACACTTTATTGTCAGAGCTAATTACTCAGTGGGTTAATCTACCTCTCCATCTTTCGTTAGACTTAATGCTGTTTTTCTGTAAAATAAATAATTGGATTTCGCCAATCCTTACAATCCAAATCCCACACGTGTTACTACATATCCTGAGGTGATCCAAGGCTCCTAGTAGCTTTCTCCTATGAGAATGGCTGTAATCAAGACAGGGGCCGCCTCGAGCAACAAATTAATAGACTGATGGGTTGATTAACAAATCCTTAAGAAGCTACATTATATAGTAAATTGCGCATTTTTTTAATTTGAAAGAAAATCGGTGCCAACAACACAAAAGGCTATCTCAGCCAGGTGGGATAAAAATGTTCCCCAACAGCTGCCCTTCTGGGGGTGAACAGAAACAGCAAGAGGCACAAATTAGATGTTTGCATCTAACATGACACCTCCTTTTCAGCAGCCACCACAGATTCCCACCCCTTGTCCAATATTTAAATCAGAATGGATTTAAATCACTTTTTTTCAGGCACACTGATTGATTACATAGTAACCTGAATGCATTTTAATCCATTAATTCAATAACATTTATTTTTTATAAGGTGTTTGTGTCTAATTTGGTGGCAAAATCCATGGCTCTCGATTAACTGAATTTCATATTGTCCCCTGAGTAAAGAGCTAATTATCTGAAAAGCCTCTACCAGACCCCTCAAGTGACGTTTATTGGTTCATTTATTTATTTGTCAGTGAGTTCATTTGTAGCAGAGACTGTCTTACTCAAGTTCGTATCACAGGCCTACCTCATCAAAGTTCCTGGAAAGTAGAAAATATTCAATAAATGTTTGAATAAATAAAATAATGAAATATTGAATGATATTTATTCAATATGTATTGAATGAATAAATGATAGGAGAGAGAGAGATGATGAACTAGAAACACACAACAGTGGCTTCCTGTCCTTCGAGTATTCTCAAACACACACGTGCACAAACACACAAGTGTACAAATACACACAAACACCACACGCACATACACACACATGCACGCACACATACCATCACCACCACCACCACCCACACATACAGTTTCCTAAGGACTGGCTCAGTAATACAGTGTTTCCCCGAAAATAAGACCTAACCAGAAAATAAGCCCTAGCATGATTTTTCAGGAGGACATCCCCTGAACATAAGCCCTAATGCGTCTTTTGGAGCAAAACTTAATATAAGACCCAGCCTTATTTTGGGGGAAACACGGTAGCTACAAGGGACACTGCTTGGGATAAGTGGCAACAAGAGCCTCTGGCCCTTATTGCTAAATTCTTTCAGAGGCAGCCAGAACAAGAATCTTCTCCTTTGCTCTGCTCACAGGTAGGAATAGGACAGGGTTCCTTCTTGCATTCCTGAGCCTCAAGTCAGCTCCAACCCTCCTTCTGCTCAAGACTTGCAGGCCTAGATTTTGGTTTTAACTACACTTAAGTTCCCTCCGATTAGCACTGAAAGTCTTACTAATCCTTACTTTTGTCGTCCTAAATTAAAATACCATATACTACCTTCCTTTTTATCCTCACCTCTGGTAATGGAGTCTCTAACAAGATGTTGTGAAAAAACACTGTGTAATTAAGAAATACTGTGATATCTATCCCTCACCATAAGACTAATAATGTCCCACATAAACAAAAATAGGAAGAGCAACAGATGGTATGTATTAAGCCTTTACTAGGTGCGAAGGCCTTCCGTGTACCACCTTGTTGAATCCTCCCAACAATTTTTAGAGGTTGGTGGTATTATTATTATTGTTATTATTATTATTAATCATCCCTTTTTATAGATGAGAGACTGAGTCTTAGAAGCATTAAATTGCCCCCAGTCACACAAAGGGGAAGCTTGGACTAAAATCCATGAAATCTGACAACAAAGTCAATGTTCTGATTTCTGATATACCAATTATTCTGAACAGGCCAATCGTCTGTGATAAAAGAGGGAATATTGGAAAGACCCTGGTTTGAATCCTGATTGTGTCGCTGTGTGTTTGGGGCAAGATCCTTGCAAGACCTCTCTGTTTCCTCATCTGTAACGTTCCCATAACAATAACTAACTTCCAGGGTTTTTGTGGGAATTAAAAGAGGTAAGACACGTGAAGCATCTTACCATAGTGTCTGGCACCAAGAATGGATCGAACAGCATGTCCTTCATTTTTGCTACCTCACTGTTGTAACCCTCGTCCAATGACAACGTCAGAGAAAAATGTGTTAAATCCTCTGTCTGTATCCCAAGAAGACTCGATCACCTCAAGCCACCAGCCAGGTTGAATAATTTAAAAACAAAAACAAAACTTCCTACCCCAGAGGAAGCACAGGGCAGAGAGTCTTTACCAGACACCCAACAGAAAGGCCCGAGAGAGCTGTGGTGTTTGTTCTGCACAGACTTGGCCTTCCCTCCGTGCTGGTGAGTGACATCCCACGGAGAGATTTTTATTCAACTGGGTGCTCTTACACATCTCAGTTAGAGTTGAGGCACTCTGTGTGAGAATCATCAAAGCTACTGATTCCCCCACTTAAATGGATTGACACGTGATGTAGCAAAAGCTAATGATTTTAGACTCCTCGCAGATATAGTCTAGAACAGCAAATGACTCCTTTCTGCTCATTAAAGAGCCCAGAAATTTTGGATAAATGGAAGGTGGCATAAAGAAGTTGTATCCATATAAGAAGTAGAGTTGAGAAAGATTATGTCTCATAGTAAAATAATTAAAACAGTTGATACCTAATACTTGGATTTCAATTACTTACTGTTTACCCAAAAGCAGGTTGTTTTGTTTTCCTTTTGACCCCTAGGTTTTTAATCTAGCCTGTAGAGAGCCAACTGCCTCAATTCTTAACATCCATGTAGAAATTTAGAAACAGGCTTAACACCTGCTGAAATATGATATTGTTTCTTGGCACCAGTACAGATTGCTTGTAAAATATAATGAGCGAATTTCAGGTAAGCAAATGCAAACAGAAATGTCAGTCTATTCAAACCTCCCTTCCCTGGCTGAGACTCGTATTTAACTAAATTGATATATAGCAGCACACCACTGTATTAAGAACCATGATTTTACAAAAGTCTTCTAATGGAAGTGGCAACCACAAAATGTGTATATTCACAGTATTTAATTCTGTATCAGCACATAGTAAGCCCTCAGGAGCCAGCAATTACTTTACAATAATTGTAGAAGTAGTAGAAGTGGTCGTAATAACAATAACATCTATATCCTATGTACCAGACACTAAAATACCTTCGTTTATATACATTTATAATTTCCAAATAAGGTCTATCCATGAAGCAGGAATTATCCTTCCCATTTTACAGAGGAGAAAACAGGTTCAGTAAGGCATCAAGTCTGCTGAGTGACAGAGCTGAATACTGGCTGTAGAATTGTCCAATTCCAAAGCCCGTGCATGCCTTGCTCTGCGCGACCAGGCTATGCCGAGCACATTACCAAGGTCGTGTCAAGACCATGACCACCAGGACCTGCCCCGTGTAACATCAAAGGAGGTCCAGTAACCTGGCCATCTTTCCTCGTGTTGCTGCCATCTCTCTTCTTTCCCACTCCAGGAAAATCTGGCTGAGAGAGATGGGTGGATCCCACTAGGGAGGGGCGTCATGGGGGCTGGAGGTGGGGTGAGCAATGGCCCTGGGTAACAGAACACGTGTGTTTGCTTAAAGTCAGAACGTCCTGGCATAAGCGGTGCTATGAGTTGATAAAAAGCCAGGCGGGCATTTTTCTACTTGCCTAGTGGCTGATGCTGGTATGTATATAGATCGCTCTTCTTTGAAGCTGTTCTGTTTTGTTTACCGTTATGCCCTAGTCATGAGCCAACAGGGACTTTGGAAGCAGAGTGTTCTGGGAATCCTTGCTGGCAGGTTTTTCCCAGCCTCTCTGTGGAATGCCTCTGCAATCCACTCTAACTCTGGGGGTGGTCCAGTGTGCCCCAAGGGACTCTGCCTTGTGTTGCTCAAAAGGATTCCCAGCACTCAACCTCAAAAATAGCTCAGGGCTTAATGAGACCTCATTGAAATAGTCCTTGTTTTTGCTTAAAAACACAAGTCTGGCCTAGTCACTGCAAGTCACCCACAAAGAATTATGTTGCTACTTACTTTTTAAATTATATGTCACCGGAGGGTACTGATCTGTATGCTTATTTTGGAAACTCTGGGAAATGGGACAGGCTACTAGGATTCTTTTATCTGTGTGAAGAACCCCTAAGGCTCAGCAAAGGAACTTTGGTCTTGACAGTCAGAGACCTGGGACGCTGGGATTAGCACTCCCAAGCAAAGAGGGGAAGGAAGCAAATGCTGCCCTGATTTCCTGGAAGAACATAGGAAGAGGTAAGAAAGATGAATTGGTTATCAGGGACCCCCTGAGGGAAAGGCAGCTAGAGGTAGGTCCTGTGTGCGGACAGACCCTGATGGACCCTTCTGAACATCACACATGGTGGGATCTCAAATGACATCTGGCCCAAGGGAGCCTTCCTAAGTTTCTCAGGGGATGACAGCGCTTTCTGAGATCCTGGAGTTGAGTCTGGCTTTTTAAATTTATATCGTCGTCCTCCTTTCCCAGAAGGTCTAGACAACTCGTTGGCTGCTTGGTGTTGACCCTTTGGTCAAAGCTATTATCAGCCATGGCTGCTGCTGTGACCTCTGTCATAGCCATCTCAGTGTGTCCCTCTGGGGCCTTTTAATATCCCAGAGTTGTCTCTGGCTTTTTCAATTTACACTGACACCAAGCAACCAACGAGTTGTCCAGACCTTCTAGGAAAGGAGATGAGGAGGCAAAGGTGATTGGGTGGAGAAACCAAATAAAAAACTACGACACGGCTGCCCAAGCTGCAGTTATCTCCATGGACAGGGGGGCCTGGGGATATTTGGATTTCTTAACAATTCCAGGAGACTAAAAAGGATTGTATCAGCAGCTTCCCCCTGTGCTTTGCCCTTCACCACCTGTGCTTGCTCCCACTTGCAAGTTCCCACAAGGCCTCAGTCTTTTCTCAGCCATTTGTGATTCTGATTCTCCACAGAACCCCGTTTCCATCTCCAGCTTCTCCCCTTGGCTGGTGATGGGCTGTCACACACTCTGACTCTGTATGCTCAATGCCAAAGAAGTTAGAGCTGCTCCGTTTCTGGAATCCGGACCCTCTCGAGTTCCAGGCATTCCATGAGAGAAGCCTCCTTCTGGAAAGTGCTGTGAGCGCCCTCATGTTAAGTGGTCAGACGTGCACTGAGAGCTGATCACGTGAAGTGGAGTGGGCAGGGGGAGGCACAGACTGTGGACAGGAGTCAAAGATGGAGGTCCCGTCCACATCTGGGCAGACGGTCCAGATGTCCAGGGCAAGTGCCTGGAGAGATGAGGTTGCGGCTGCCCAAGGTGGAGGTGCTGGAAGGAGTACAGAAACACAACTCTGGAAAAGATGCCCGCTGCTGGGCAAAATGATACCTACTTTAGAAGGCACAGATAGAATCAGGTGAAAATGTGAGAGCTCCCTCATTACCCTTCTAAGGCTATTTGCCTTTAATCCTCTCTTTCTAAGAGCTGTGGTTTGCGTCTGCACTCAAAATCCCTCCTCTTTCTCCTACCTGAAAAACTCTTATCTTGCTTTTCACATCTCTGTCTTCTCTATAACTTCTACAACCCCCAGAAAACTGATCCTTCTAGGAAAATGTCCCCAACACACACACACCCACTTCAACCTTCCATCTCACCTACCTGACACACTTAAAAACTTCCTACATCCTCCCAATGGGAGATGGAGGGGGCCCCTGAGGACAAGGAGGTGTTTCTCATACCTGATGAGCACCCTGCATTGTGAAGACTTACCTAAGCTGTCACTCTGCAGACTCAGGTGCAGCTCTGCTTCAGGGGTCTGCAGAGTCTCCAAAGGCGAGTGAGGCACAAGCTGGGATGAAAAGGGCCTCCCCCCACATCCCACTCTGTGCTCCCACACGGAGCCTCAGCACGCCTTTGATGGAGTGGGGGCACTGCCTTCCCTTCCTGGGGCCCTGAGGATTAGGCCTGAATGCAGTCACCCCCGAGGAATAAGGAAGGAGCTGGAGGAAACCGACTTACCGGGCCTCACAGTGACATCACTGCAGCCGGAGCACCCACACAGCTGTCGGACGCAGTCAAATGGGCGAGCCCGGGGAGGATGGGCTGCAGGTGGGCGTCAGCACAGCGCCACGTCGGCCACGCCGCAATTATCCTCTAAATTCTGATTTTTTAAAAAGGGGAGGAGCAAGAGGGCCAGACGGGGCTTTAATAAATTACCAAATAATCAAATAAAGTTGAGAGACAGTGAGAACTGGGTGAAGGCTGAGTGGGAGTGGGCCAGCTCTAGAATCTCAGTCTCCCTGCCTAGATTTTAGGCCCTTTTTGCTTGTGTTCTGTGCAGGGGCCCTCGTCCCACTGGCTGGACGGTCCTCCACCAAGCGTTCCCAGTAACCACGATTCACGTGTTTTCCTCAGATGCAGCCAAGGGTTCAGCCTTGGAAAGGATGGGCCGGGGGGGTTGTCTGGGATGACAAGATGTTCTTATTAATTCCACTTCTTATTAATTCCCTAGGAAGTGGTGCTTGTTGTCACTGCCGTTGGGAAACAAGGCTTTCATTCCTTAGAGAGGCATGTGTTTTTCCTGAATAAATGCTAAATGAAACTAGTCTTCACGTTTTTCCCCCTTGATCTACAACCCCATTATTCCGTAAATGAAATGGTGCCTTCAACGCACACAGACTGCTTTGCAGGGTGGTCTGGGGAGACCATCTGCACAGCCGGTGGGATGGCACTCTTCTCTGGAAAGTCATGCTGCCCGCAGCGCTGCCCTCTGCCAGGCTGCTCCACCCAGAGAAAGGTGAGCCCACGTGCACGCGGTCTCCCCCATTCCTGCTAACTCTGAGGAGTTGGAAGTCAGCCTCCCATTGGGAAAGGAGCAGGGCCTCCCGAGGCTCCCACATCCGCGTAATTGCCTTCTGATCATCGGAACTTACTTAACTTTTCGGAAGCTTCTGTTTTCTTATCAGAAAAGGGGAGATAACAAGAGCTGTTATGATAAAGGAGATCCTGCCGTAAAGGAAATGCTTGAAAAAATAGTAACCATTATTGTTAAATTTTTATTATTTCCTCAATCATTATTGAAGTTCTCCAGTTACATTATTGAAGCAAAAAACACTGCTCATTAGAGTGTTCAGGCAATAGAGAATTTAGCTTAAATAAATTTTCTGCCTAATACAAGTCTTTCAGAGGAGCCATTTTCATTTCAGGCCATGGTGTAGAAAATAATTCTAGAGCATGGTAGAATGCATCCTAACTTTAGAGAGTAATTGGGTACTTTGGGCCATTTTGCATCTTTCATCACTGGTCAGTAGTTCTCATTGTGCAGTTGGGTTTTCACTGGATAGGAGTTGGAGGAGGCTGACTTGAAGGCATATTGAGCTGTGAAAACAACAAAACTAAAACTACAAAGTGGCGTGTCTTGTGGTAGTTTCCTTTTTCCTAAAGGTAGGAGTGGGGGAAAGCACAGAATAAAAACAGATGGTTTTGTGAGCTGATGGAGATTTTTGCTGCTTGTTGCTCCAGGGGATTGAAATAAACAGGTCATGAGATGGGGCTTCTCTTCAGCAGACACTGGAGACGAGCTCTTCCTAGAGGCTTTGCCTGAATAGACACAGGCTTCCCGGCAGGGAAAGAGGTGTTTGGTGTTGCAGCTAAACTTGCTAGATGAACTGGAGAGACCATTTTTTGATCTATGGATATAAGTTGTAAATCCCTTCCTTTCTCGTCTTTTCTCTCCCAATATACAGAGAGAGGATATAAAGTATCTCTCTCTGTCTCTCTCTCTCTCTCTCTGTCTCTCTCTCTCTCTCTCTGTCTCTCTCTGTCTCTCTCCCCCCACCCCCAACCACCCCCACTATGGGTGTAAAGTACATATTAAACATTAAGTACTGAAAGAAAGTGCTAGGATATGTTAGTGACATATTTACTGATCACATTTATTGATAGTCTACTACTATACAAAGTGCTTGCACATATTTCTTTTAATCCTCACAATAGCTATATGGGACAGATTTCAAATGATTTCCATTTTACAGGTAAGGAAACTGAAGTTCAAAATGTTAGGTGACGTGTGCAAAGTCACACAGCTTATGGGAGGCAGAGCTAAGAGTCGAATCCAAGTCCTCCAAATTCAAAGTCTGTACTCTTTCCAAAGAGTCTAGAAACTGAGTCTAGAAATAACTAGCAATTATAAAATATTATAATTGAAAGGGAGCAATTGAAGATATAGCTTTACTTTCAAGATGTGTCCAGAGAGGCAAAATCATCTGCTTAAGATCACACAGCTCATTAGCAGCAAAGCCACATCTGGAATCCGGGATTCTTTCCATGATTCTTTGCTGCCCCTTGAAGTAACTCCCTAAAGAATAAAAAGCTCTCAGGACAGAGTAAACACTAAGGTGCTCCTCTCGTTGAGCATGAAAGAAAAGCCATCACTTCTTCTTCTATTTCCCTGATTTGGATCTTGTCATGGAACCTATGAATGGTAGTGGACGTGAGGTCTCTAAAAGGACTGGCTGCTGTAAACACACAAAGAGGCATTGATGTGTTTTTAGGACTGCAGATTTCCTCTGAGAACCTTAGATCTTTCTCATATCGCTCCTGTGTCAATATGACTCATATGAAGGCATGGAAAGCCACTACATGTCACTGTTATAAAAATTAGTTGTGTCCTATTTAAATTGTTCAAATGTAAAAAAGAACCAATTGCACATCATTACAACGGTACCATATTTGAAGGAAAATATAAGATCTTAGTAAGAATTGTAAACATATGTGTTGTGCGGGGTGTCAGGCGGGGTCTGTGGGGTCTCTGCTCCCACTCCCCACATAAGAACGCAGGACATGGTGAGGCCAAACAGGAACACCCACGGAGCCATAGGTAGGGGAGTCATATCTCTATACTCTCGCTGGCGGTTGGGTTAGAGAAACAGGAAAGAGGAGCAACACAATTCTCAACCCTCACTCTGCCGCTTGCAGGCTCAGCCACCATCTTCTTGCTAGCCCCCACTTCTTTTTTCTGCTAGCCTAGCCACGGCAGTTATATTAGTGGCCAATGGCTCACTGGTTACAGCTGACGGCCAACTAGCCACAGCTGCTGGCCACTTGATCACAGTTGATGGCCATTTACTACCTGAGCCAGCACCTTTCTATGTGAGGCCGAGAGCCTGGAAACTGTTTTTTGGGGCTCTGTCCCCACAATATGTAAAAGACTTTAAGTTAGTTTCTAAGCATCTGCCCCTCTGTGAGAGGTCAGTCTTATATTTCCATTCCAGCACATGCTCATAGTTTGCACAGGAGTTAAACACAAAGGCAGAGGAGATGGATAGATGCCTGGGTGATGATCCTGGCCCCATCATTTGCTGATAAATTTCTTCAACTCCTAATCCTCAGTTTCTCATCTACTAACTAGAAGGTGGTAAGAACTATGGCAGAGAAAGCTAGTTTCTTTCCCAGTAACCATTTTCTCCTTTGCTAACAGAGTCCTGATTTTATTTGGGATGGTAATATGCCCAGATGAAGGAATACATTTCTGGCTTTCTGTGCAACTTTGGATAGAAAATAAATGGAAGTCATCACATGAGGGTTCCAAAATGTTTCTAAAGAGAATTACATATCTAGACAGTGTTCTCTTTTCCTCTACTCCTGACCCCTCTTTCTTCCTGTCTATCAGGAATTCTAGCAGCTATCTTGCATCATGAAGACCCAAGCTCTGTCCCAAGGGTGGGGGGAGAGAAAGGTAAAAGGAGTCTGGGTCTGTGATGACCAAAATGATACCGTACCAGCCCTGGAACATTCATCTCTGGATTTCTTGTACATAAAAGAGAAGTAAATCTTTATTTTAATACACTTATTTGGAATTACCAATTATATAGTCACATCCTATGCTGACTGAAGCACCTAATTCAAAGATTTTTATAATGAGTAAATAAGATAATTCATATAAAACATGCAGTGTGGGGCCTGGCATTTAGTAAGTACTCAATAAATGTTAGTTGCTGCTACTGCTATTACTAAAGTTCTATTAAGTACTATGATTAGAACTATACCAACTATACCACCAATAGTATTATATCTTATCTTCCCCAAACTTCCAATGTAAGTTCCTTGAGAGCAAACCTTGTATTTTACTATTTGTATCCCCTGTAGGCCTGCCACTGTGCCCTGCACCTATTTTTTTTTAAAGGTATCTTCTACTTACAGAAAAGGTAATTTTAAGTTGATTTTTTAGTTAAATCTGCTGAGTAGAATCAAACTTATCAATCATTGATAATAAAACCTGGAGAAATAGTTCCAATTTCTACATAGGTATTTATATTTCCTAATTCTTGTTTTAAATTATGTATTGTCTCATTTATATGTGAATTAGCGACCAGTTTTGTTAAGGTCTGGTGTTAATAAAACATTACCTTCCTTTTTTTTTTTTTTTTTTTTTACAAACAAAATGTGCAAAAAACATGGAAAGTCTGGCCACTGGATGCAAAAACCATCACCCACCTCTGGCTGTCTCGTGTTATTATTGTGCCTATTCTTCATTGAGCTCTTAATATGAACTTTGCAGCAAGCTAGGCACTTTCTGTACATTGCCTGAATTAGTTGCTGATATCAATCTTGTAGTAGAGGTATAATTACCCTCACCCCTTTTTGTAAGATTAGGACCTAGGAGGAAATAATCTAATAGATGTCAGTTATTCAAACCCAAACCAGGTTACAGAAAATGTTTCTTAAGAGATTTGAGCCTATAGAAAATTCACAAGAGTTTTGCTTTAGTCTGTATTTATTTTCTTTTCCAGAGACTCATTTAGAGGAGAAACAAAGTCTTCAAAAGGGAAAAAAAAGCTTCATTTTTTTGTTTCCATTTTCCTCTAAAATAATCTCCATTATTTAGAAAAAGATGCTCCACGGGGTGGCCGGATGGCTCAGGTGGTTAGAGCGCCAGCTCTGAACAACAGCGCTGCCGGTTCAATTCCCACATGGGATGGTGGGCTGTGCCCCCTGCGACTAAAGATTGAAAACAGCGACTGGTCTTGGAGCTGAGCTGCGCCGTCCACAACTAGATTGAAGCTGAAAGGCCCTGAAGAAACACTGTTGTTCCCCAATAAAATTAAAAAATATATACATATATATTCTTACTCACTAGTTAGAAACAAACCAAAGACTTAAATGTTCATAGGAAATTTACATCCTAAGAAAAAGGGAAATTTTTATTGGTACTTGGGGAAAGCATGAATTGAGGAAGTCTTTAGAAAAATACCTCCCCACCCCACCTCCTCCATTTTCTTGCAAGATCTCTTCACTTCCTAGGCCTGCCTGGATCCCTTGTGCCTATCGGGAGGATGGAATCCTCTTGCCCACTCTTACGACTCACACCCTGTATTTCATACCTGATTCTTCCCATATTTCTAATTCACAAACACGTTGTGTCTCATTCTTGTTCTATATGTTAATTTCTGTGCAATAAGTTTGAAGTAAGAATACTGATTCTGTATGTCAAGTTAAATGCATACAAGTAAGAGGGTAGCCTGCTTTTGACACCGACATCATCGCGAATTTGTTTAGGGGCACTGAGAGACAACTAATCCCACAAAAGCTGCTCTGTGGACCTATTTTACACAGTCATTTGGTTCAACTGGGTATTGTTTTTTAAAGCCGCATAGAAATCAAAGTGTTTTCCCAGGCTCTTGGAGTGCCCGGGTCAAGAATGCTGACAATCTGCTGTCAGAGAGAGGCTGTCAGCATCACCCCCTATCAAGCCCTCCCAGTCATCACTTGCCTAAGAACAAGCAGGCAACCCGCTGCCTTGTGACAAGGGCTGTGACTCCCGAGGGAGCCAAGTGCTATGAATGAAGCCCTGTGAAAGGTCATTTTATGTAAGAGGAAATAATGGCGTCACCCCGGGCGCATACACAATTTTGAATTAAAAACCTGTTTACTGGATGCTGGAGTACATGTACTTACTAGGGATCCCGCTCCTTATTTCTCCCCTATTCTCTCATTAAAAGGTACGAGATCTGAAATCTTTGCCAAGTTGTCAAGTATGGGGTATTTAATGTACTAGGTAGGTCATAAACTGTTATTTATGATTGAATTTGGGGTTATGTGGATTACAGTCACCTATTTCCCTGGAAGGGAAGCAACAAATTCGACCACAACACCTATCGTGATTTCATGGTCACCCATAGATCCATTACCCTCGACATACCTTCTTAGGGGAATATTTCTCCCTACACCCACACAGATAGGTGAGAAAAGCCAGTTAGCTCCCTCCTCAAGTAACTGTATAAACATTCAAGTCACTTCAACATTTTTCAGCTCCAGAGATAATTTCAACACCTTGTGTGTGTGTGGGGGGGGGGGGCGGGGGGACTGGGTGGAAGGCGGGACTAGTAATACTGGAAATATTCCATGAATATTTTAGGAATCATGTGATAAAATAAATTCCAAACAGCTTTTCAACCTAGTTTCTAAATAAATGATTTTCCATTAATTTTTGAAGAATATATTCTAAGAAGCGTATTTGAAAATATGTTTGTTTCAAAATATATATCTCCTTTGTTTTGTGAATTTTTCTCTTGCTTAAGGTTTCTGGTAACTCACATGGATTATATTTGGAAGGTCTAAGTCACAACTCACTTTTTAAAACTCTAGAATTAAAAATTTTATTTTCAATTTTTATAAACCCTTTCAGACAGTTTATATCATTTAAATTAAAATATATACTTTTGGGGGAACAATATGATGTCTGAAAGCTTTAAGTGATTATTTGCAAGAATGACAATACCTTGAATTTACATAAATTATCTTCCAAGTCCTACGAAGTAGTGGTAGAGTGGAAAGAACATTAATTAAGAATCAGGGAGCTGGGTTTGGTTTCTAATCCTGTCCTTGACTTTAATTGGTTGTGATCATGGGGAGTTCACTGGTCCCTTGTAGATTCATTTTCTTTCTCTGCTAAAAGGGGAGGGATGAACCAGACTTTGTCTAACGTCCTAAAATTCCATTTTCAGCTCTGGTCTCAAACTCACCATTTATACAGGTAGAAGAGAGATATGATTGCCATTCTTCTACCATTTTATAGAAGGCAAATACAAACCAGGATCCATCAGCTTGAGACAGCCATGCAGCCCAGGTCTTCCAGAAGCTACCTGGCACATTTTTTGGGCATCAGGAATTGAATTAGAACCTCTGGCGATAATTATAATTATTCTATAGTGAGCCAGTGCATTGTGGCAAGGATCAGATTCACCCTCACACCTGCAAACAAAACTCATACTTATCGCCACCTTAAGAGTATCCTTTGCTGTCAGAAACTGAAAGAGTAAGTTACGAAATTGTTCTCCCACTGAGACTAGAGCCATTCCCTCCAGTGGGGGTGTTGAAACAGGGCAACAGGCAATTACAAAGGGACCTGGCACCACCACAGACTGTTTTGTTAATAGGGGTTTCGGCAGGCTGGGGCTAACCCTCAAAGCAGACGTTCAAAGGTCTGAGGAGGCCAGCTCTGCCCAGTGCTCTTTCAAACCCTTCAGATGTCAGGTTCCACAACAAAAAACTGACCAACTCACCTTTATGAGCCATGCAAGTTACTAGCAAGAAAAGTGAATATATAAACACACACACACACACACACACACACACACAAATGTATGTACTGGGGGTTACTTGGAAGGATCATTAAAGGCAGATATATGTTTATAAACTGCAGCCAAGCTTTGTAGAAATGAATATTTCTTCAGCAGCTAAAGAGTAAAAAAGGAATATGCTTAAAACTATTACATGGTCAGTTTCTTTCACTGTGATTAGTTACAAAGCCGGACTGCTCTTTAGAGGTGACGAGGCAGCCCTGACAGAGTAAGCCACACCACTCGATAGGTTTTGCTAAAACCAAGGACAAAATACTTGCAAAATAACTGAACTGCTTGCTGGCTTCAGTAACAACTGAACTCTGTATGAGCTGTCAGCTTCAGGAGAAAGTCAGTGGAGGACAGTGACATAATGAAAACTTTGAAACTCCTCAAGGGTCACTTCCTGTTTCTTTGCGTATGATAGTTGAATATTCATTTCTCAGTTGCCTCAGAAGTGCAGGCTGACTAGTCTGAAAAGACTGCAGCATGTGTTTCCTCACTCTGTCATAAATGACTTTGGCAGCGTTTGAGAGTATGCAACATAACCACATTGACTTTTTTCAAGTTTTCATTTCCAGGGTCTAACTAAACATCAAATGCTTCAGGTGAACGCCCCAGCGGGGAGGAAGTCACTCCCACATCTACCCTATCTCAGAGCAGACTCTGTATCAAGGTGTAGCCAAGTGGACCTCTCTCTGTCTTCAGGTCCTAAAAATCCCTGCAAGATAAAAGCTGAAATAATTGCAAATCAGATTCAGAGCAAGATAAAATCAGACTCAGAACAACCCTCCGACCAAGGAGACCTGCCTACACTAAGAGTCCAGTACGCCTCATCAGCATGCATCATTTAAATCTCCAAAGCCCTTTGGCCCCACCCATGCCATCTTTGATAACCAGACTCACTTTGTAGACAAGAAAGGCCAGGTCTCGAGCACACCCACACCATGGCATTTATTTGCTTTTCTGTGTGGTGAGGGTTTCCAACAAGGTCTCTGAAAAAGAAACAAAGCAAGGAAGAATACCTTGCTGAAGAAATTCATATGATCAGTGAGTTCATTATTCACCGAGTCAATAATTCTGGACAGTTGTAATGTTGTGTTCATATGATTCCTTCCACTTTAAAATAAATATAAATTTGGTTCATGGTCTACAAAAAAAAGGAATTACTTAATGTTCTTTTTTTAGTAGCAATGATACCCTGTTTCTTAAATCCAAATTATTTGGATTGGAATACACATTATGCATACTATATACACATGTAATATCTGTATCTATGTAGGTATAATAGAAATATAGATATATCTAATCCCTCTTAAAATGGTCTCCAGATAATGTTTTCATTTACATAATGCTTTACTGTAAGTCAAGTGGTTAAGCGGTGGCTCTGAAATTTGAACTTATGTAGATTTCACTGCCACTTTCATAGTATGTGCATAATAGTATGTGAAAACTATCCCTCAGCAGGGCTATTATTCCCACTTACAAATGAGCAGACTAAGGTGCAGGGAGATTAAGAGAACTGCTAATGTCACAAAACTAAGCAGAGTCAGAACTAGAATCCAAGTCCATGCTCTTTTCAATAAGATGGATGCATGAAGATAATAATTATTGCAGCAGTATTGATAACAGCATAAATATAGAAACTCACTAGATTTCTGTATGAATGAAATAATACATCAATTCAGTCGTCATTAAAATGATAACTTTAGATAGTAATAATGAGGACGATAGCTGCCTTGTATTGAATGCTTACTTTGTGACAGGAACAGCCATAGTTCTTTATGGGAACTATCTGATTTGAGGTTCACAACTCCATGAGACAGGTAAGGTCATTGTCTGCATATTACACAGGAAAACTGACGCTCAAATAAATTAAATCACTTGATCAAGAGAACTCAGCCAAAGAGAACATGATTATCTGACCCTAAAGCAGAGTTTCCCACCTTAGCACTATTGACACTTTGGGCTGAATAATTCTTTGTTGTAGACAGCTGTCCTGTGCGTTGTAGGATATTTAGCAGCATCCTTGACCTGCACCACCAGTTGTGAAAGGAAAAATTCTCCAACTTGTCAAATGTCTCCTGGAGAAAAAATCCCTCCATGTTGCGAGCCATTACTCTAAAGCACAGGCTTAACCATCAGGCTAAATACCTCCTTCCAAACACCACCAGCCTTCCTACAGAAACATGGTGGTAGGAATATATATATATATATAGTGTTTCTACACGCAGTCATAGACAGAATTATATATATATATGGTGTTACTACACGCAGTCATAGACAGAATTCCCTGAGGAACAGGTTCTGGGACTCTAAGATTTGACTACAGGAGGTTTGGGTGTGAAGAAGGGGAGAAGGGGCAGTGTTCTTGGGAACCTCACCTGTGAGGGAGCAAAGGAAATAGAACTAGGCGGAGAGTTGAAGTGTAATGCCAGCTGATTGTTGGGACAGGACTCTGCCAATTCTACAGGGAGCTCTGGAGCTGGGATGGCCCTTGACAGTTGTCCTGATTCAGACAACAGGACTGGGTCTTTAACCATTCTCCATAGACCAGTCATTGCATGTAGGCTACCCCCAAGGGGGTGCAGCCTAGGACAAGCTGGCTCTCCCTGAGACCAGGTAAGGATGGTTCTGAGAAAAGGACTCACCAAGAGTACAACAGCCACCAACACTACCAGACCTGTGGTCTGAATGCCTCTCTGTCCTGAAGTGCCAGTCAGGATGGAGCACTACAGCTTCCTCTACAAAATACATATATGAATATTTTGATTGTTTCATTATAACTCACTTAAAATACATAAGCATATGGACCAAGACTGGAAAGTAATAGGCAAATGAAAATAGTAATACTATAAATAATGATTTTTTTTTCTTTTTTTCAAAGTTGGATACAAGGATGTTGCCATCATAGTGGTCTTATTATTTAAAAGAAGTGCGCAGTTTCAAAAAATGAAACTCATAGTTTTGAAACACCATACATTACATATTCATATACATTCACATAATGATTCCCAAGCCAGTTTATGTGCCATAAATTCAGGAAGTTTCTAAGCACTCTTATGTGTACTAATGTATTAAATCTTCTCAATAACTCTAAGGTAGGTACCTTTATTAGCTACATTTTATGGAGAAGGAGACTGAGTTTCCACAAGGTTAAGTAACTCAAGATCCACATGACTAGTGAGTGGTGGCCCTGGGACTTGAACCCATGTACTGTGTCTCTCAAACCCTGGCTCTTACCAACCCTGCTTCACCACCTATGACATAACTTTATTTCACATAGTACCCCTGAAGTCCCCTCACAATGGCAGTAGTCTGTCTTCTCAGATTTCTTCTTAAAAAATGAACAAACAAAAGAAAACAAAAGCCCTGGAGAAAACAGTAGAGTAATAAAACTGTAAATATAAGGCTACACTAAGGGATAAAAAATTGCCTCCAAATTTTCTATTTTAAAGTCTTTTGAGATTTAAAGGCTTTAAGATGCCAGTGGAGATTGCTAGAGTAAAGTTATGCTATTTTCCTTTAAAGAATCAATTCTCTCTTCTGCTCTTCACATGAAACAGGAAGTTGCATAGATACCTGTTTGAAGGGTGATTCTCTTAGAGTCAAGGCTTTTTACCGTCTCAAGAGACCTAGGAGGACTAGACTCTCTCTGGGACTAAAGAGGCAATTGCCTTCAAGCTCATCACTAAGAACCATTTCTCGTCCTCTGGTGCACTACAGAAAATTCAACTCA
This sequence comes from Rhinolophus ferrumequinum, assembly GCF_004115265.2. NCBI lineage: Eukaryota > Metazoa > Chordata > Mammalia > Chiroptera > Rhinolophidae > Rhinolophus > Rhinolophus ferrumequinum. The sequence continues at coordinate 70,443,729 of NC_046293.1, forward strand.
AAATCATTAGCATTCAGAAAGGTAATTATTTCTCCAAAACATCTGAGTGGATTTCTATATGCTATATTCAAAATGCTCAGGTAATGTTTTTAAAAGTCAATTTCCAGCCTCAAAAATGGTCTTCTTCCCAGAATGGTCATGGCCTTGACAACAGACAAGCCCTTTAGAACCTTTCTCCCATAGAAACACATACATCCGTGCCAAGTGAACAAGGCCTTTAAAAGGTCCACAGATTGGTCATCTCAATACTTTATTTGAAATGGAATGCATTTTCTTTTAAATATGAAAAATAAATCACATCTCTCCAAAACCATTTAAGAGACGTATTTACACAAATTAGGATCACACTAAGTTCACAAATGTGATGGTAAAGCATTTGGTACATGGTGATACTTGTTTTTCAGAAGCTGACATCTGCATATTCTGAAACTTTAAGCAGAAAGCTGACAGTGGAATGTAATAGTTGTTTTGTCTTTCTTCTCAAAATAAATACAGTGATCTAGAAGGACCATCTATTATTAAAACCTATTTCCTCACTACACAGTTGATCACCAACAGGCCAGCTTCAGAGCAGGTAGGAGTAGATCTTTCCAGCTTTTATGCAGATGCTTCTAATGACCCAAAGTCCTTTTGCTTCTTTCATTGGACAATAATGCCCTCTCTGATAAAAACCTGATGGATCTTATACGCCATTTGGCAGATGTCCTGCAAACAAAGTCACAGCTCCCTTTGTCATCCAATATTACGTAACTCTAGATTGGCTGTTCAACACTGCAGATCAAAAACTCACCTTTCAAACTGTGCCCAAACTGTAGGAAGTAGTTCTTAAAAACCCATCTAACACAATTTCACAATTAATACATCTTAGGTTGCTTCAGGCAAATAGTGTTATTTCTCATGAAAGAGTCACTGATGGATTCAGTATCAAGCTCTGTAATTTCCAAATTTAAATTTTATTCTGCTGAGGGCATTTTACTGGTAAAGCAAAAACAAGTTTGTTTGACATTTATCAAAAAAAAAGAGAGAATGAATGCTCACAGGCCCATTCTCATCCTGCAAAGCTCTGTGTTCTGCGGGACTGCGCCAGTTTCAGTCAAGTCTTAGACCCCTCTTCAGTGCCTGCCATTGAACATGAGACTGTAAACACATGGAGCCAAGCTACAACCCTGGGGACAGAAAACAAGTGATGTGTTTGAATTCCCACACTGGCAACAAAACTCATTTAATGTCAGAATTAAACTGAGGAGTCTTTAAGAGAAAGTGTTTGGTATATGAGAACAGAAAGCATTAAAACAGGCCTTTCAATTTAAGCCAGACTTCCTAACGGTGTTTATATGTGAGGGGAACTTTGTGAAGCAACGAGTTGGGTTTTCTGTCTTTTGGGTGTTTTTTTTTAACCTCCATTGGAAAAACTATGTGAAATTATAACGTGGGTTCGATTTCTACATGACAAGAGAATCCCAGCTTCCTCTATGAGGGAAATGTTCATTTTGAAAGGGCCCTTTATAGCCATTTATTCTCTGACATCAGTACTCCCTGTAGGGCATACGCAAATCTATGTGATTTCCGCTAAGAAAGGATCCCTAAGGAGCTTCGTCATGTGGTGTAGCCTGATCCAGAATTAGTTGTTCTCAAGGAATGACATGAGAGTGAGTAAAGGAAGTACTTTGTGAGGCAAGAGAAACTACCTCCTGGGTGCTGGGGAGTTACACATTTTTTCCTTCTTTCTTTCATTTGTCCCAACAAACAGTTATTGAGCTCACTGTGTATGAGGCGTGGTGCCAACACAAGTTCAAGGACAAAAGTTCACTTTCCAGATGGGACATTCCTTTTAGTTTTCCAGCATTTTACATTTTATGTTTGTTTAAGGGGTGGGTTTTCTATTAGACCTGCCCTTTCCTTTTTCCTTTTCTTGGGTTAAAAGAAGTAGTTTTACCTTTTACCATGAAGCTGATTTGTCAGGCCTCATAATACTGTAGGTGGTTTGCATCATTTTCTTATGGGTAGAATAGAGCACTGACACATTAAATGACTTGCATCAGTATTTTGTTTTGTTAAGCTTTGTTAAGCATATTTGTTTTCTTGTTCTGGAAAAATGATTAAACCATAATGATCTCAAAGTGTCAAACAACAGAAACCATCTTACTCCTTTCCTTTCTCATTTCTGAGGTTTCAATTAAATGCTAAGAGGCATTCAGACTAGAGAGCCACTAAACGGGTCAACTCAGCATAAACATCACAGCAGATCAGGGACTAAGTGCTGTGAGGAACCATGATTCTGGTGGCCTCATTAAGAATCATGGCCATTGTGGGGAAAAAAATTCCAGCAGCCAGCTTAGTTTTTTCCAATGACACTACCTAGCCTGTATGTAAACTAATGACATACAAGTGCCTTTTAAAAACCTTCATGAATCTTAATTTTAAAAGTGCTTAGTATGGATTTTACTTTTTTTATAGCACAAGAATTTGAAGGAAAAAAAATCATTCTATGTGGAACAAACACTGTGGTTTAATAAGGGTTATATGATCTACACGTATTAAAACTACAGTACAGTGAGGCATTATTTAAAAAGTCCAGCAGTGGTTCCAAAGAAGCCAAACCAAACTTGACTTAAGAACTCTTTAGATCTGGCTCTCTGAGCTGCTCATCATATATATGTTTATAAATGTCTGATTTTTTAAATCTTTGCAGCATATTTTTCACAGCCACAACGTAAACAGCCATTGGAAGTGGGAGTCTACTTAAGTTCTGCTTGCCACTTGCTCAAGTTTCAGTTTCCCCTGTAACTTTTTGGATTAGAGGTATGATCTCAAAATTTCATCATTTATATATTGCACTAAAATGTAATTTGACCATGAAACTCCTTTCAAGATGGAGGGAGAATAAAGACATCACTGGCATAAAATTCTGTTTTCATTTTTGGACTACGTAACTTAGCACAGGCCTGACCTGACCATTTCAAATTGGATGCTGGAAAAATACTGATCAAGACTTGGTGAAAAAGATAATGGAAAACAGAGACCTGTTAGTAAAGCCATGCAGATAGGAAGTGATTTTCAGCCCCGAGAGGATTTGGTATCATCTATGGCTCGTTTTAAACTGAAGTAGCATCTGCCCTTGTGGATTTTGACCATTCTTTTGATTTAACACAGAAGAGGGTTTGTTCTACCTTTAAAAGCACATCCTCCCCCACCCCACCCCTCCTGAACAAGTGGCTGCTAAAACAAGACTGGGGTTGTTTTCTTACTGAAAATCCAGTGTTTATCCAGTCCTTCCCTTTTCAAGTTCTGAGTTTAGTTAACCTAACAACAAAACACATAACCTTCTAATTTTTCACAGAGCAATAAAAAGCAAAACAGTTGGTTTCTCTGATCAACATTATTTTCAGTATGAAAACAAAGGTATGACTCCTAGTCCTCTGAAATATTTATAAACTGTATTTTTGAACTCTAAGATTCTAGAGTATGCTTCTAGAGTAAAATAAGAAACCGTGGTTCAAGTAATGTATGCAAAGCCCTCGGAGAAGGGGTATCTCTAGCGTGGACAGAGCACAAACGTTGTCTCAAGCGAGTTGAATGAGTCCCTTTCCCCCATCACTACATTTTTGGAAATGAAACACCTACTGCTTTCATACTCAGAAAGCATAGAAACCGCCCTAGTAAAGCCTTCACACACAGATCGTATAAGCAAGGCTTTCCTTCTCCTACAGTAGATGCAGCCCTACTACACATTCATGATAAAACCATCCTGCCATCAGTTGGGTTATGTTTTAAATATTTTGAATTAGGTATCGTTACTACCCATTTCCTTGTAGAACAACAATTAGGTTTTCATAATTACACAATTATGAACATTTAGCTTCTTTAAACTTCTATTCTACACAAAATATATGCCCAAGGGGGGGTAAAAAAAAAAAGAAGTTATATCACAGAGTTTAATTTCAATCACCTGGCATAACAATGAAAGTGTCAGACATTCTGAAAATGCCCTAGAAATAATGAATTCTTAATGCTTTCCCCTCCACTGCCCTTTTCTTTTTCAAGATTAGAACTTACTAGAGAATAGGTTTTTGAAAATAAAGTTTCCTTTTTGGAAAACGGCCTACATTCAGAAATGTCTAAGAACAAGTATTTTTTTTAAAAAAAACAAAACTAATAAATAATCATAAATCAAAATACATTAAAATAAAATTACAGTACATCATCGCTCCTAGAAGGTCCACCGCTCTAGAAGTTCCTTTCAAAGGTTCATAAATAAAGCTTCTGGACTCAAAATCGTTTCCTGCATTGTGATAAGAGTATGCAGAAAACTAAGAAGAATTCCAAGTTATCGGTCGGGTGACGTCCAAGCTACTTGGTCTCGTGCGGGGCGGGGAGAATGTTTTGTTTTCCATCCAAGTGAAGACAATAGAAAGATGCTCGTCCCACTTCCTTAAGTCCTCAAAACCTGGAAAGAAATGACACGGAATGAAGTAGGTGCTCAGAGTCCTCAAATACCCAGTTCTCTTCGGGACAGTCGGCGGACAAAGCGTGCTCGGAAAGACGCCACCATCGCTCCCTGGAGTGCCCAGACAAGGTCCAGTGGCGCTTGTGACACGGAGAGAGTAGCGGCGTCGCCGGGAGCGCACGAGGGAAAGCGTGCGGGGGTAGCGTGGGCGGGGAGGCCGTGGGCGAGGCCTCTTTGCCTGGCCAGAGTCCCCTCGACCCTACCCTCTCGGCCCGGCCTGTCCTGGCTCCAGCTTGTTTCCCTTCTTTCTACCTCCCCAGAAACTTGGAATAACTAACCATTTTTCCACCCAAGAGCCAGACCCGTGAACTCCTTTCTCCTCCTCCTAACAACCGCGACACCCACTCCGCGGAACGGCCCTTCGTAGCGGGAGTTGCCGGGACCTTACCTTGTGGGGCCCGGGTGCTGCTCCCTTCAGGCAGAGTTGGACGTGCTGCGGAGAAGCCGGTGGCCGTGCGGCTGCGAGAGCGCTTGTTGGTGCGGGTGCGGTAGTTGATGCGGGTGCGGGTGCGGGTGCGGGTGCGGGTGCGGATACGGATGGAGCTGCTGGGGCTGCGGCTGGAGCTGAGTCTGAGGCTTGGGTTGGGGCTGCGGCTGAGACTGAGGCTGGGGCTGGGGCTGGGGTTGAGGTTGAGGTTGAGGTTGGGGCTGAAGCTGCGGCTGCGGGGGCTGCTGCTGAACCAGGTGCTGCTGCTTCTGCCGCGTGGACTTGACCGCCAGGATCGCCTGACGATTCTTGTACTGCACCATCTGCAGCGTGATCTCGGCGTTCCAGCCCTGGTCCTGTGGGCATCGAAAGTCGATCTCCTTGCCCTCGGTCATCACCACAGTGAAGTACATATACTTGCCCTTGCGCTCTACGCAGTCCACGGTCTTCATGTTGGAAAAGTGCAATTCCTTGAGCTTGACCGGCGGCTCGAGGCTGGCCACGGCGGGGCCTCCGGGTTGGGACGGTTCGGCCGGCCCCTGTCCCGGCTGTGGCTGCTGCTGCTGCTGGTGTTGCAGCTGCTTGGGTGGGATGAGCAGCAGCCCCTCCTCAGTGAGGATGCAGCACTTTTTCTTCCAGAGCTGCAGCAACCCGTCGCTTCGCTTCTCCAACACACCCTCCTTCAGCGCCTTGCAGCCGCTGCTCTCCAACATCCTATCGGCATAGGGGGGGCCGCCGCTCGGCTCGGCCTCTCCACTTCCAGCCGCCCGGGCCCGGGGCAGCAGCAGCAGCCGCGCGCCGTCCTCGCCCCAGCGGCTCCCGCGGCCGCCCGCCCGGAGCGCGCAGAGGAGGCTAACACGAAAGAAACAGAGCGTCCGCGGCTCGGGGTCCGGGCAGAGGGGCAGCCGCGTCCTGGTGCGCCACAAGGTCCCGGAGCTGCGAGCCGCCGGGCCTCTGCCGTCCTCTTGCGAGCGCTCACTGAAGGGCACTGGCCGGGCCCCCTCGCGGCGCTTTTGAATGGGCCATCCCCCCCACCCCCGAGTGACACCCAGCGGAAAAGGCGGCTCCTGGCGCCCGCACCGCGGGGGAAAGCCCAGCTCCGAAAGGCGCTCTGCCGCGGGCGCACGCCTCATTAACTTGGGGCCTTTCCAAAGCCGGTCGCGTCCACGCCCCCCGCGTCCCTCGCCCCGCCTCTCGCCGCCCACTCGCTTCCGCGCTCCTTCCCCGGGATGGCAGCAGGGACCCAAGCCCCGGAAACTCCTCTTCTTTGCCAGGGGCGACAGCCGAGGGCGCCCCAGCTGCCCGGCGACAAATGCCGACGCATAGAGGGCGCTGACAGGCCATCCCCACCGTCCCGCCTCTCCCCGACCTGCTGTCTGCTGAGGGTGTCTGCTGAGAGCCTCAGAAATGGAAGATGGGGCTGCGAGGTGGGTACAGCTACCAGACAGTGCCTGGAACGCCAAGCTGTCTCTCTGCCCTCGGGAACCAGCCCTGGGGATTTGCGCAGGGCTCCGGGATCCCGCAGAGCCAGTGTCCTGGCCAGGGCGAGCAAGGAGGCTGGGGATGAGGCTGATGTGCCACGGAGTCCCCGGGAAGTGTGCCTACCCCGGACCCTATGTACACATCAAAGGCCGAGAGGACACAGTATCTCACATTCGCTCACGGTCATTAACTAGGTCTCCTTGGCACCGAGAGGGTGATTGTTAAAGCAATAGCGCTCCAGTCTGTCCCTTTTGGAAGGGGTAGAGGAAGGTGACCCACTTCAGATGGCATCTCACCTTCCTTTTCTCTGCCGGCAGTGCAGGCGCTAGCCTACCTTCATCTGGGACACAAGCTCTCCAGCGTCCTTCTGGACTTATCCGTGCAGCCTGCCACATCTCAAAACAGTTTACTAATCCGGGAACTGTCCCGTCCTGAGAGACCCCACACTTCAAGGCACAGCCAGCCCTTCAAACAGCAGATTGGCTTCTGCGGGTCCTTTGCTTTGCAAACATCTCACGGACCAAATCTGTTTTGTAGTCTTATTTGTGAGCTGGGGAAGGTAACGCTGTACTCGCCCCTAGCTCTCTCCTGCTCCCACATTCAAACACTTTCTATAGAAATTCTGGGAGACAAAGGAGAATAAAGAACACAAACCGAAACCAAACCTCTTTTTTTGGGGAAATTCATCCATTACGTAAACACAGACCCCCAACTACGTATGTTCCCTAAGGATGTAAAGAAGAATCCCATGAAGAAGTAAACCGGGAGTGGACAAGCCAGAGTTGGCCAAGGTAAAAGGAAAGGCTGCGGCTTGTGCCTAAGAAGGAAGAAGGGAGAGAGCTTAGCTTATCTGCTAGATTCATGTGGCTGGAACAAAGAACTCAATAGGGGAAAAGAAGTGAGTGATGAGCTTGAAGAGCAGAGCAAGAGTCAAATCCTTTGTGCCATGCTAAGAAATTCAAAGTTAATCCCAAGGCAATCAAGAACAAAGGGTAATTTTTAAACACAGGAGAGTCCTGAATCTTAATCTAAGGAACAATGTTTTAACAAACGGGACAATTCCAGCACAATCCTAGTCCTACTGAATTGTACTTGGCAGGTTCTCAGAGCCTTCACATTGTTAATGGATTAGCAGTCTTTCAAGGGAAAAGGAAATTATTAAAATTACATAAAGATTTCTAGTAAGATTATGAAAAAAAAAGAACAATTCTCTATACCAATAACAAACACTACACCTAACATCTCAGTTCTTTCCTTGCCTTTGTAGGACAAGTGAGCATTCCAGAGAATTTCTACGCGACCAGCTGTTCATCTTAACAGAATGCCATTCTTTAGTTCATTTGGAAAGGATACTTTCTTTAAGTGTGTGATTCACAGTCCCTGAGGGCAGGTGTAGTTGGGAAAGACATTTCATATGGAAAAATGAAACAATACAAACTTGACTGGGTAAAAAAATAAGATGTAATCTGGAAGCCCAAGCCATTTCCTTAGGAGAAACTCAATATATTTGGAGTTATCTAACCTGCAGTTTATCAAGATACAACAAATGCAGTCTATCTAAATTACTTCAGAATGTCTGAACAAGAAGCACGGTTTTCAAAAGCACTTGTTTTTATTATAACTAGAGACTTTAAAACTCAGAATTTCCTGGTGGGTATTTCACGACTTTGTGACCAGCTCAGAAGTAAGTACAATGTGCTCTCTGACCACAGTGCATGGATTATTGGAAATCTCAGTAGTATACAAATCTTGTAGATTGGTGACAACTTTGATCATAATTTATTTCAACAGTCACCACCAACTCACAAAACCGGTCATATTGGCAATGAGATAAATTCACAAAAGATGAATTGTAGGAAAAAAACTGTTTCCAACACTATTAAGATTAGCTGTAGATGTAGTGAAAACCTACAAATGTTGCTTAAAATTTACTACTTAGAAAGCTAACAAAATCATTGCTTTGGTAAACAAATTTGAAATGGCCAATTCAAATTGCACATTACGACTGGCTGCATCAAGTTGTCTAGTCGCATCTGCCAGTCGATCATTTGCTCCTCTGGGATACAGTTCTTCTCTTGGCTTCAAGGACATTACTCTTAGTTTTCCTTCTACTTCCCTGGTTACTGTTTCAGTCTCCTCCACAGGTTCCTCCTCTTGCCCCCAATCTTTTATTCGAGAGCCCCAGAGCTCAGTTCTCGGTTCTCTTCTTTATCTACATTCACTGCCTTGTTGATCTCATCCAGTCTCACCATTTTCAATAACATCTATGTGCCAAAGACTCCCAAGTTTATATCCAACTGCTTCTTGCCAAAGAATAAAACAAAGACTACCAAAGTTTAAAAAAAAAAAAAATATGCCAGGCAAGAGAATACACACTAGTGAAGACGTTCACTGAGTAATTCACTAAAGGGAAAAGTCTGAGGGGATTTTAGGTCATAGAAAGCAGGGTTCATAAAGCTTTGGCTAATAAAAAAACCCTGGAAAACTGGATAGGATAGAGACTGTAGGTTTATATACGATGGGTTAAAACAAATTCCTCAGTGGAACTGGTTCAGTAACGGTCTGGAGTCTCTTAATGTTCATGGTTTTTTAACAGCTTTAGCTGGTTAGGATGGCTCTAGTGAAAAACAGCCTTCAGTCTTGCTTGATATATTATTCCAGGCCAGTATTACTGTAAATTGAACATTTTCCTTTTACGCTTCTCTATGGTACCATTTGGGTATCTAACAGAGAACTTAGATATATGTGCTCCCAAGCTTATCTCCTCACCGATTGATCTCTACCTGCACCCCCTTCTCAGTTGATGGCACTTCCACCTGTACAGTTGTTCAGGCCAAAATCTTGGAGCAGCACTGCCCTACAACCAGCCAAAAGAGGCCCTCACCCAGAGACCTGAGCTTTAGAAGAATCAAAATGACATGTCTATCTGGAGCTCATAACTATTCTAGACTATACTCCATCCAGGTACTCAAGATTCCAAATACCCTGCCTAAATGGCCTTGGCATTTGCAGGGTCTGCATTCTACAACCAGTGCGTGCACTGGTATGTAGGGGGAGAGGATTTTGAAGACACAGGCCTAGGATGTCCGTACAATATGCAGGAGGCCCCTTGCCATACAATTCAGAGCCAGGGATGGGAAGAGAAGGTGGGAACATGGGCTCCGCTCGCAACTAATGTTCTGGCACTGGGCTTTAAGAATCTGAAATTCAAACCGGGTCCTCCAGGTACTTTTGAAGGTATATTTGTCAAGATAGGAGTATTGAATGTATTTTCACTTAACAAACCTTCCAAATATTTAAGCATTGGTGTCTTCATTGTACTCTTGCCCCAGAACTACAAGTGTTTAGAAGCCTACCTTGCAATACTCCTTTACTCATTTCTTTTTGATACCCAACCCACAAATTGAGTCAGGAAATCCCATCAGGTAAGCCTTCAAACTACACCTATATTCCGTCCATTTTTACCCACTTCCTTACCACTCTGATCCGAATCACCATCACCTTTACCCTGAATTACTGCAGTGGCCTTCTAACATGTCTGCCTGATTCTAACTTTGTTGTCTTAGAATCTATTTCAATACAGCAGTTGGGGTCATGCTAATCACTTTCTTCATCTTTGCTCAAATGACTTCTCAATGAGGCTTATCCCAGTCACTCTAAAAATGGCAACCAACCAATTCCCCTTAATTTTCACCATAGCATGTATTACCTCCTAAAAAACCGTGTTTCCCCGAAAATAAGACCTAGCCAGACGATCAGCTCTACTGCGTCTTTTGGAGCAAAAATTAACATAAGCCCCGGTCTTATATAAGAAACTACATTATATTATATAAGACCGGGGCTTATGTTAATTTTTGCTCCAAAAGACGCATTGGAGCTGATCGTCCAGCTAGGTCTTATTTTCGGGGAAACACCGTAATATATTAACGTCTATTGCTTATTTCTGTCCTCCCTTGTATAGAATGTAAGCTCTTCAAGAGGGCAAGGATCATTGATTCCAATCACCTAGAACAATTCTGGGTACATAGTAGGGACTCACCCCATGGAGAAATTTAATTTGAATTAGAAGCTCCTGTTATAAAAAAGAAAGTCAATGTCTTTAAATGCTTTGGGCAACTTTTCATAATATATCCTACTTTAAAATTTTTTCAAACTGTAATAAGACTATGAAGAAACGTCCAAAACCAATATATATTTGGTATAATTTTGTTTTAATGGATAACTACTACATACGCTAGGCCTCTCCTGAATCTTAAATGCTATTTATTCTATAGGTGCTACCTAAAATAAGTCCTACAAACCTTTCCTTTTCAAAGCAACATACAATTTAATATTGTGAGAGGTAGTTACATAAACTATCACCCTATTGTTTTCTAGTAAGAGTAACAAAGGATGAGAAACACAGTAATGGAACTGAATTGGTAGCAATTTCTTACTTAGCAGTTAAGGCGTTCATTGATTAATACTGGCTTAAAGACATTTAACAGAACTTCAAATTATTAAGTATTTACTTTCATTTTCAACTTGATTACAAGATCATAAAGTCTTTAATCTATAAACTTCACAATTTGCAATATACAGTAAAAACCCATGACAATGATTATTAGTAAAGGTTTGGATAGAGCGAAGTTCAAGTGTCTCTCGAGAAATAATTAAAAGCCAAAGTCTACGAAAATGTCAGGTTACCCGCATCAGTGCATAGACCCACGTTCAAACAGCAATTTAGACTTAACCATTCATTTCTTCATCATTAAATACTATACAGTAGAAATCCATCATAAAGACTGTAACTTCCAAAATGCCGAGTTGAAAAGGTTAATTCTCTTCAATTGAATACGGAACTATCCAGACTTGCCAGGTGCATCGGCCAAGCTGCCTTACTTGATGAACTGACGCCTCCTAGTGATCAATTTGTAGAACACAGCTTAGATCAAGTCAGAAAAGTCAACGGTGTTTAGTGCTGTATTCAAGCGTTTTTAAAACCCACTTGTCATTACAACCCACTTGTAGATCAAGCAGTTTATCAGCTCTGTCTTTTCTATTCTGCCTATTGGCTAATTCAGGTTCTCATTTCTCTCATTTATGCTCTTGTAATAGCCCAACTACTTGAAACCTATTCCTAAATTGATAGAAAACTTTTAGTCGCCTCCCACTGTGTATAAGAGAACATTCCAATTCCTTACCCCGGCATGGAAAACCCTCCGCAGAGTTAAGTCTTACTGCCTTTACAATTTTAGACTCTCCTTCCGCTCAACCCTAAGTGAGCTCCAGGCACTATTTACTTGTTGATAGCTTTGCTTTCCCAAATCTTCTATAACCTTTTGTTCCACCTCAGATTTCTTTTGGCTAATTCCTCCCTAATCATATTCCACTACCTTCCAATGTGATCAGCAGTTAACATCTTGCTTGAGCGTTTTCATCATTGTATCTAGAAAGTGGATGATGGACTGATTGACATCATTTAAACATTAGTTTAAAAAGTTAGTTCTGGCTGTAAATATATTGCTATTATTCAAAACAGGGTAGGTAGGATGAAGAGATATTTCATTTCAGATGTTCAAAAAGTAACTAGGTTCAGAAGAGTCTGGTGATGATTAGATACTTGTTAGGGTATATTAGCTTTGAAGTGGCAAATTAAAATGAGTGGGTAAAATGGAGCAGGGGTTCGGCTTTTTTTTTGCCCTAAGTTCAACACACATGAGATGGGAGCAAGGAGAGGAAGTTTCCCAATGAAGGAAACTGAGAACCAATACTATGGTGTCACAAAACTGCTATTACCAAGTATTGACACTGACTTCTGCGACTTCAGGGGTGGCAGCAGATTCCAGTGACTGACAGTGGAAGCACTGGTGAACTTGTTTTAAGTTCACTTTGCGTATTGCCATAGCTGAGTAACATCCAAGCCTTTGTCCTCCACTAAGAGCCCCAAAGCACCGAACAGCCTTCCCTAAGTCCTCTTCTACTCCAAGGTAAATGCTCCTGCTGTTTGCAACTCAAGTATCTTATGGATAGCCACTTGGACAAATCTCTCCACTTAAGGGACTTGATTCCAAGGACAACGCTCTCTTTTGCAGTCTTCTGTTACAACATAGCACGCAGTATGAGAACAGACTATTCAATTTGGTCATTATTGATATCTGAAAAAGAAAAAAATTCAGTAAATGAGCAAAGGCCTTTTTCTAGGCATTAGAAGAAGTAGCAGTGAACATGGATAATTATTTTCAAAAGTTTGAGGACAGGGGCGGCGGGATGGCTCAGTTGGTTAGAGCGCAAGCTCCCAACAAGGTTGCCAGTTCCATTCCCACATGGGATGGTGGGCTGTGCCCCCTGCAACTAAAGATTGAAAACGGCGACTGGACGTGGAGCTGAACTGCGTCCTCCACAACTAGATTGAAGGACAGTTTTTGGAGCTGATGGGTCCTGGAAAAACAGTTCCCCAATATTCCCCGGTAATAATAAAATTCAAGGATGCTATGACAAATTTGCTGGGGTGCTGACTGCAAGTGGTAAGTTTACTGTAGAAAAGGAACTCAGGTTTGTTGGCCAAGGATTGGAGTGTGGAGGTTGCATCACAGATTACAGAATGTCAGAGGACCAAAGAGTGAAAGGGATGAAAGAATTCTGTACGATAGCCAGCCCCAGAAAGGTAGAGGGATGCTTGTACCAAAGATAGAACTCAGGAAATCTTCTGACAAGCTTCCACACTGGTTCTCAAAAACCTATCGGAAAAGGCAAAACCCCATGTTAGAGACAACAGAATCACAACACGATTCTTAACAACAAACTACCTGACTCAAATAAATCATTGTTATTAGAATAACTTAGCATCCCTTAATAGCTCAGAAACTAGGACATGTAGTAGTTGCTTCTAATGAGATTCCAGTTACACCTCTAAGTCATTGTACCAACCTCATTAGTGTAGGCACGGTTCTAGGAAAGGTAACATACAAGACAGCGAAAAGCCTTGAGGACTCCACTCAGAACACACCCTTTGGGCTGCATTCCTTAATTACCATTCTGGGGCCCATTTACCTATTTTTGAAATGCAGTTATTTGCCTCATGTGTTCCAGGAAATTCATCAAATAATCCTTTTGTAAACCTGAAGTTCTTCATTATATGTGGCCAATGTGGTTGTCAACCCAACCTCCATTATCCAATTCCAAACAAATTCAGCTTTGGCTCTAGATGTCCAGGTCTACATCTACCAATCTTTTGGGTGCTGTAAGAGTACATCATAGGCTCTTCTTTAAAGATGCTTGGATGCCAGGACTCTCTTGCCTTTCTGCCCCACACACTGCCTAGAACCTGGACATGGCAGTGAAGAACCGCAGCAGCCATTTCAGACAATAAAACAACTTTAACGATGGAAGCCGTATGCCAAGGACAGCAAAGCAGGGGATGGAAGCCTCTTTCTCTAACTCTAAAATTAAGTCCAGTTTAATTCTGGTCTCTGAAAGATGTGACATTCTGAAATCTCTAGCTTAAAGAAAGTGCCTATTTAACCACTATTTGTGCACGTAGAAATATCTCCAAGGAAGCCAGTGCGGGGGGGGGGGGGGGGGGGGGCTCTCAGAGCGAGTAGGATAGGCCGAGGCCAAAGAAATAGACTCCAACTTGTGGCCTTGTTAAAGTTATTTAACTTCTTACATATAGAGAGGGAATTACCATCCTCAAAGTATGAAGATTAAATAGAGGACAATTCCTATTATCTTAAATGGTTAAATACCCACAGGGATCTTTCAAAAATGTTTCTTAAAATACATAATGCTATAGGAGCGGGGGGCAGTGACATGGCGACTTGGACACGTTTGTTGCGGGGCTGTGCACCACCCACAAGATACAGCATTTCACAATCTAAATTGGCACCCAAGAGCAAGGCTCCTGACTACAGGCTCAAGATGGCAGAGGAAGAACCCAGGCTCAGCTCTTCTCATTGACATCAGAACTACACCTTCATATAGAACAGCTCAGAGAATGACTTGAAGACTAGCAGATTTTCTACAACTAAGGACATAAAGAAAACCACACTGAGATGGGTAGGAGGGGTAGACTCAATCCAGTCAGGACTCACCCTGCCCTGACACCCCTGTGGTGACCCACAAGCGGGAGGGATATCCCAAGCCCCCCCAAAGAGCAATAGGTCCAAGACCCAGCCCGGGGGACCTGCACTGCACGGGGAAGGGGAGCCCCTTAACATCTAGCTTCGAAAACCACTGGGGCTTATGTCTGGGAGAGTCAAAGAATTGTAGGAAACCAAGGTTGTACTCTTTCTGAGTCCCAGGGCAGAGGCAGCAGTTTAAAAAGGACCCGGGTTATATGTAAAGGTGATACAATGATTAATCTTAGTGTGCTGGAGGGGCAGGGATCTGTTCACTTTCTCCAGGGACAAAAGTGCTGGTGGGTGCCGTATGTTTTTTCTTTCTTTGCTCTCCTTCCACCTACCTGGTCTGACATTGGCCGGCACCATTTCTCACACTCCTCACTAACCTTGCTAACACTGTTCACCCCACACTGGCAATTCCCTAAGGACCCACCCCAGCGAGCACCCCCCCAAAATGGCTCCTGCCCTGCCGCATCCAGTGGGTAGCCTCAGCCGTCACTGGTATCCCCTCAAAGCAGCCTCGCCACATCTGGTGGGCAGCCTGTCAGCACCAGCACAGAGCAATGTATCTGCAACCACTGAAGTTGGGCCTCGCAGCCAACCACACCAGAGGTCCGTCCTGCACACCAGAATGCCAGAAGCAGCGGCAGTCAAACCCACCAGCCAGCAGCACCAGGGGGGCTGCCCTGCATACAAGCGCACCCACAGCAGTTGTGGTTGGGCCTCACAGCCAGGGACCAGCCTCGCTGGCCAGTGCATCTACAGCAGTTGTGGCCCACCTACAACGGGCACACTAGTCTACACAGGGAACATGTCTGGAGCACCCGGTTCTGGTGACTGGAGAAAGGGTTTGGGGGGGGGGGTAATTGCACCACTGGGCCCCACAGGACACCTACTACATAAGGCCACTTTTTCAAGACCAGGAGATCTACCTAATACACAGAAACAAACAGGCAAAATGACTGAGGAGACAAAATAATATGTTCCAACCAAAAAAGTAAGACAAAACCCCAGAAAAAGAACTAAATGCTGGTAAGCTGTCTACTAGCTAGAGTTCAAAGTAAGTCATAAATATGCTCATCAAACTCTGCAGAACAGTGGGTCAATGCATTGAGAACTTCAAGAGATAATGTAAAAAAGAACCAATTAGAACTGAAGAATATAACGGAAGTGAAAAATACACTAGAGGGAATCAACAGATCAGATGACACAGAAGAATGTATCAGCTGTCAGGAAGACAGGATAGTGGAAATCACCCAATTGGAAGAGCAAAGTGAAAAAAGAATTTAAAAGAATGAGGATAGCACAAGGGAATTCTGGGACATCATCAAGCATACTAACATTCACATGACAGTTGTCCTGGAAGGAGAAGAGATCAAGAGACAGAAAACGTATTTGAAGAAATAATGGCTGAAAACTTCCCTAACCTGGTGAAGGAAACAGACATCCAAGTCCAGGAATCACAGAGAGTTCCAAACAAGATGAACCCAAAGAGGCCCACACCAAGGCACATAAGAATTAAAATGTCAAAAGTTAAAGAGAGAATCTTAAAAGCAGCAAGAGAAGAACAACTAGTTACGTACAAGGGAACCCCCATAAGACTATTGGCTGATTTTTCAACAGAAAATTTGCAGGCCAGAGGGAGTGACACAATATATTCAATGTGATGAAAGGGAAAAACATACAGCCAAAAATACTCTACCCAGCAAGGTTATCGTTCAGAACTGAAGGAGAGATAAAGAATTTCCCAGACAAGCAAAAGCTAAAAGAGTTCATCACCACTCAACTGGCATTACAAGAACTTTTAAAGGGAATTCTTTAAGTGGAGAAGGAAAGGCCATAACTAGAATACATGAAAGAAAAATATTCTTACTAGTAAAGGCAAACACATATAGTAAAGGTAGTAGGCAAACCATTTGTAAAGCCAGTATGTACAGAAAATGGCAAAAGTACACATGTATCAATAATTCCTTTAAATGTAAATAGACTGAGAGCTCCATTCAAAAGACATAGGGTGGCTGAATGGGTTAAAAAAAAGACTTACATATATGCAGCCTACAAGAGACTCATTTCAGATCTAAATACACACAAACTGAATAAGATAGTCTATGCAAACAAATGAAAACTGGAGTAGCAATACTTAGACAAAATAGACTTTAAAACAAAGACTGTAACGAGACAAGGGTAAAACATAATGATAAAGGGTTCAATCCAACAAGATCACACTTGTAAACATCTCTGCATCTAACATAGGAACACCTACATGCATACAGCAGATATTAACAGACATAAATGGAGAGATTGACAGTAACACAATAGCAGGGGACTTAAATACCCCACTTACATCAATGGATAGCAGGCAAAATCAACAAGGAAACATTGGCTGTGACATATTAGACTAGATGGACTTAACAGATATGTACAGAACATTCTCTGCAAAAACAGTAGAATACGTTTTCTTTTCAAGTGCATGCGAACATTCTCCAGAATGTATCACATTAGGCCACAAAGTAAGTCTCAATAAATTTAAGATTGAAAAATATAAAGCATCTTTTATGAACACAATAGTATGAAACTAGAAGTTATAAGAGGAACACTGGAAAAAACGTGGGAGGCTGAACAACACGCCACTAAACAACTAATGGGTCATGAGGAAATCAAAATATCTTTTTGAGACACATGAAAATGGAAACGTTACAAAATCTATGGGACACAGCAAAAGCCTTTCTAAGGGGAAGTTTACAGCAATAAAAGCCTACCTACCTCAAGAACCCAGAAAAATCTCAAATAATCTAGCCTAACACCTAAAGAAGAACAAAGCCCAAATGTTAGTAGAAGGAAGGAAATAATAAAGACCAGAGAAGTAAATGAAATTGAAGTTGGCGACCTCATTCTGCCTTTACTACAAAGATTTAGTAATCAAAACAATATGGAACTGGCACACACACACAGATCAATGGAACAGACTAGAGCCCAGAAATAAACCCACGCTTTCATAATCAATTAAATTTACAACAAAGGAGGCAAGAATATGCAATGGAGAAAAGTCTTCGATGAACGGTGTGGAAAAACTGGACCACTCTTACGCCATATACAAAAATAAACTAAATGGATTAAAGTCTTAAATTTAAGACCTGAAACCATAAAAGTTGAAGAAAACATAGGCAGTATGCTTTCAGTGTTAAAAATATAGTTTGGAATGTGTCTCCTTGGGCAAGGGCAACAAAATGAAAAACAAATGGGAATACATTAGACCAAAAAGTTTTGCACAGCAAAGGAAACCATCAACAAAATGAATGGGGGAAGATATTTGCAAATGATGTATCTGTTAAGGGATTAATAGCCAAAATGTAAAATGAACTCAACATAAAAAAAAAAAAAACACCCCAAATAATCCAATTCAAAAACTGGCAAAAGATCTCAATAGATGTCTCAACATTTTTCCAGACACGTCGACTGCGGGCACATGAAAAGGTACATAACTTCACTAATCAGGGAAATGCAGGTAAAAACCATGACGATATCACTTCATACCTGTCAGAATGGCTGTCATCAAAAAGACACACAAGTGTTGGCGAGAATGTGGAGAAAAGGGAATCCTTGAGCACTGTTGGTGGGATTGCAAATTGGTACAGCCACTATGGAAAACAGTATGGAGGTTCCTCAAAAAATTAAAAACTATGATACAATTCAGCTATTTCAGTTCTAGCCATTTATCCTAACAAAAAAACTAAAAAAAGATATATGCACCCTTATGTTCATCACAGTATTATTTACAATAGCCATGACATGGAAGAAACCTCAGTGTCCATTGATAGATGAATGGCTATAGTACACACACATATACATACAATGGAATATTACTCAGCCATAAAAAAGAATGAAATCTTGCTATTTGTGACAACATGGGTGGACCAAGAGGGTATTATGCTATGTGAAATAAGTCAGAAAGACAAATACTATGACATTTCAGTGGAATCTAAATTAAACAAATGAACAAAATAAACAGACTTAGATACAGAGAACAGTAAGTTGCCAGAGTGCTGGACAGTGGATGGAATGTACAAAAAAGGTGAAGGGGATTAAGAGGTGCAAACTTATAAAATAAGTCATGCAAATGTACAGCACAGGGAATAGTCAGTATTGCAGTAACTTTATACAGTGAGATGGTTACTAGACTTCTCATGGTGATCACTTCGTAAGGCATATACATGTTAAATCAATATTGTACATCTGAAATATTATGTCAACTATAAAGAACTTCATGTTCAAAAAAAAAAAAAGATAATGCTATAAAAGCAAAAGTCCCACCCAGTTTATTGACATATTTACTTAATGGTCACTTACACTTGCCATTTTAAGGTTTCTTTACTAATCAAACTTGATTACTTTTATGATTCACAATGATGTAATTATGTGTACATTTGGGAATCTCAACTGTGCAGATAAATTCAAATGATAAAATATTCCAATATGATAAAGTAAAACATTTTTTCTCCACAAACAGGCATACAATATATAATTTAACCTTTCTTGATATTTCTGGTCATTCTGGAAGACTATTGCAACTTTTGCTGTATCAACACTATTCCGGCCAACAGTCTTTTCCAAAAAAGACAATTTATGGCCACCAGAAGATTCCAGTTCACTTTTCTAAAATCTTATCCCTCCAGCAAGATGTGGAGTCCCCTCCATTTAACAACTTCAGTGGGTCTGTGGCTGGCTCTATAACCAATAGAATACAGAAGTGATGACTTCCCAGGGTAGGTCATGAAAAGGATACACTTTTGTCTAACTCTTGGAAACTGCCACTGTCCTGTGAGGCAATGTCTAGGTAGAGTTCTGGCCACATCACAGCTGGTTTCATTTAGCATCAATCACCCGTACAGGAAGAACCTTCAGTAGAGTGAAAATGAACTATCCAAGCAGTCAGCAACATACATCTTGTCAATGGTTGAAGTTTTGGTAGTGGTTTTGTTATGCAGTACTAGGTAACTGCCACAATTACTGACATACTCCATTCTGAGAGTCCCATTGAGTTTATGAAACAATATAGAGTCCAGCTTTGTTTTGGTTTTCCTAAATACAAATGACTCAGTATGTAGAAATGTGACTACAAAGGATCTTGGAGTATCTTGGTTGAGTTAGGAGACTGAACTAATGAGAATCAATCATTTTACTTGCTACAAGGCCCCATACAGTATTATGGTTGGTACACTGGAAGTTGTTCAGATAAACCCTAAGGAATCTACATATACAAAAACTTGCTATACACCTACCATGTTCCAGGCCCAATACTGCAAGTTAGTAAACACAATAGCAAGCAAGTATCCCTAGGGTCCTTCTTGAACGGGTAGAAACAGTTCAGAACTGAAGAACCAAAGAATGGGTATTAATTCAATGAAAAGGTGACTATGTAGAACTAGTAAGATACGCACAAAAGACCAGTGCCAGGAAGTGAAAGAAAAGGCAGCCAAGCAGAGCTGAAAAAGAGCTCAAATGCAGGTTAAATAGGGCAGGTTGTTGATGTTCAAGTTGCTCTAAAGGTTCTAGGTCCACTCACCAAGCCAAATGAACAGCAAGACAACAGATCCAGCCTCTAGTTCTGAAACATGTATTGATTAGCTTAAGCCAAGCCTAAAATTACATCTCAGGACACCTCTCACTGTCTACCCATAGGCTGTCCTCCAATGTCCAGGGCTCCAGGGAGATGTTAGGGACGTGCAGAACAGACTAATGACAAGGTGGGTGTGGGTGTTTTGGAGCATAAGCTAGCTAAATACAATCAGACTTCATTTATTTCTACCCTAAATCACTTCTGGACTCAGCCAAAGGCAAACAAATCAACATATGAAGTTTTAAAAATGAATCATAAAAAAACTTTAGGTTAAGGGCAGCAAATTATTTTCTTCAACTTCCATATGTATGTGTATATATTTTACAACAAACATCAAAACCCTTCAAAATGAGGGCATACGTTTCTAATTATTATGCAGTTTTAGTCTCTGCATTCTTTTGTAACCAAGTATGGCACCTCCTGGCCAAAATTGCTCAAAAGCAATTTTACCTTTAGAACAAAAAACCCACCCAATTCTGAAATTAACTGCCAAAATCAATTTAAAAGGTGATCCCAACCAAATTTTAGTTTTTCTTATGTTAGGAAGCACATTTACACACACACACACACACACACACACACACACGTAATCAGCTTTTAAGTACTCTTCAAGTACTCCAAGCACTAATATTCTCTGCTCACCATCTTTCACAAGATGAATCAAAACACCGAGCCTGAATGAACAAGCGGTCAATAGACTCCAAAGCGTTTAACCCTCCTCCTACCTAACGTTATCAACTATTTTACTCCCACATTCATTAAAGTCATTTGTTTAGTAGTTACAAAGTTTCAGTATAAAATTAGACCTTTCCCATTTTTATTAATTTCTTATTTCTATACAGCAACCTCACCTACATTTCTCAATTGGATCAGCTACTAATCCCACCTATTTGAAGGTAGTTACAAATATGGACTAGGGTAAGGCTTGGAATCCTGTGTTGGGTTAACTTTGTAGTATTCAGTGTGTATTTAGTTTTTGATCTATTTCCTAAGTCTGTCACCTGAAAAGGCCTAGGAACAAGGACATCCCAGAAAAAAGCATATCCAGCATCCAGACTTGGTTTCTAAACACCATCCCCAATTAAAAGAACCAGGGATCCTAGGAGAAAAAGCCTAAGAAAAGCCCAGTGTTTCAGCTGAAGTATGGTAAGTGCTCAAACGATGTATACGACACAACGAAAGTGCAGAGAAACCAGCTTGAAAAGGATACCACTGGTCATATCTGAATGACTTAAGCATCAAAATGAATCATGATCTCATAGTTAAGATTTCCTGATTTTCATTCACTGTACTGTGATTCTAAGAATGTCTTCATGCTGAGAAAACACAACATTGAGGGTAAAGGCACGATGCAGGAACTTTGTCAAAGTTTTAAAAAACACTGTGTACATGTTCGTATAATATAAATGTAGCAAAACCAATAAATGGCAATTTAAGTATAGATCTCAACTATTACAATTTCAGAGAAATTGTTAACACCAATAAAGACCCCACCACCCCAAATCATGGAATTTGACGCGATGAAGAGTAGATAATCCTGAATCCATAAAAGATTCACCCCCTACTTTTGACAAGGTAGATAGACTACTTCAGACCTAGCCTCTAAATAGCCCTGAGCATAAATGTTACTACCTTCAAATGGCTCTTATTAGTTTAGCATGTCTTAGTTTAAAAATTATCTTCATGGAAAGGTCATCCTCACTTGAATTACTCTGAACTGGTGGTTTTCCGTGTTTTAAAGCCTTTAAAAGGATTTCTATGGCTAAGTCTTCATAGCTTGGCCCCTTGTATTTCCATCCATTCTTTCAACACCCTGAATTGCCCTACTTAAAGACCCTCATTTGTTTCCTCCATTTGTTGCTCTCTGCTCAGAGGCTCCATTTCATCCCTCACTACACAAACTCCTACTCATTCTCGAAATTCCAGTTAAAAGTCCACACAAACTGAGTATTCTGGCACAAACTATTTTACCACTCCATTGAAAGTTAAGATCCACAACCGCCTAACTTCAGTATGACTGACACAATTATGAATATCGATACCATTAACTCCTGCTGAGATACGTTAACTTCTGGCACTATTTTTGATCACTTGTCCCCAGTTCCTCCTTGCTTTTAAGTTTAAAATACTTAAACTTAAAAAGTACTGCTTTTATTTTAAGCAACATTTTATCCAGAGTTTCAAAAATAAACAACTGGATTAAGGACTTATTTCCTTCAGTCAATTTATTATTTCTAAATTGTTACACTGTTTCTCATTTCATACTTAAGAAAATTAGTCAACAACTTTTTTTTAATCTGAAAAACCTAACAGCACAGTATGTCAAACAGAAGAAACACAAGATACAAAGCATGCTGTATTTTTTGAAAATACAATTAAAATTTCTCATGGATAAACACTTATCCTTAAATAATTTCACATTCCAACAAAGAGGTTTGCATTTCTCTGAAGTGGTGCTTAATCAGTCCAATAAGTTGTTTTTTTTATCCAAGTTATAGTTTAATATCTGGATTTTAAAACCAGGATACAAAATCACTATACAATGATTAAGTTAATCTCACTGTTATCATTTACATTTTCAGCTATTAGAGACTTAGGGCTATAAGTAGCAAATTACCTAAATTATGAAGACATTATTTTCAAAACAAAATCCAGTTTACAATTACCAAATATATATACAGTTCAGATTTGTTAAAAAACTAAATTTGCCATGTGATTTTTCCTTTCTAAGTTCCTATAAAGAATGTATGCTTCCTCTAAGCTATCCATTTATTCTGTACATTTAAAATAACATCTCGTTTGATTTAAAGTCAAAAATAGAAAGGCTAATATTTTTATAAGACTAACCCACAAAAATGGACTCGAATTCTTAAGCCCTGAAACCATTCAAAGAATATTTGACTATTAAATAGTTTAATATTTCTGCATGGTACAATAAGGTTTTCACAAACAATAATTCCAAGTTTTATTTTGTCAATGGAAATGGTCTACAACTCAGATAAACCCACAATTGTATTACAAGCAACAGTAGTATAAAGTTAATTCAGTTATTTTAGGGGACTTATTGTATACCAATCAATATCATTAACCTATTCACAGAATGAAAATATTTCTATCAAAGCTATTGTCTCCTTTTCAGGTTTATCTATTATTAAATAAGCTAAAAAAGGAAAGAGGTAGAATTCCCACTCAATTCCACACAGTTAAAATACTTTTTTCACAAATACTAATACTGCTTCAGTGAACCAGATAAACTTATGTAACTTCTCAGAATTCTTTTAACTGCCAGACACCCATATTAAAGTACAAACTAACAATTTATGGAACTGTTCTGTTTACTTACCATAGTTGACTGACCATAAAATGTCAAAAATGTTTTCACAGTGTTACTTTTTAGGTGATCATATTGGATTTTACCATTTCTAGAGGGAAAAAATGAGAGAACTTCTTGGTAGCCAGTGCCAGGACTAGAGAAAACTATAAACTGAGAATGTAATATAAAGATAAAATTTGAAGCGTCTCAAAAATGTCTATGGTTAGGCTCAAGTAAAATTTGTAGAACTGCGGAATTCCTTTCTAGTCTTCCAGTAACAAACTCCATTTAGCAAGATTTGGAAGGTTGCTCATAATTCGAAAATATGCAAATTTACAGGCCACCATGGTCTAACCTTAGAATAGCCTATTCTGAACATCTCTACTCTTTGTTCCAAAAAAAGGCATATAGAAATTAAAAAAAAAAAAACCACCCAAAATATCACCAGTACATTTTATAAAATTAAATGCAAATTTTATTAAGGATTTCAAATTACATATTTCAAATTTCTAAAATGGAATAGAACCATTTTGGAACTGGAGAGATGGCATAGATGAACACTGATAACCCTTGAAACTCCAACTTTATTAAGAGAACAATTCCTCTGCAAACCACATCACCTTTATAACAAGACGAAACAGTATCTACTCCTTCACTTTGGCAATAGCTATTTCCTAAAGGAATGGAAAAAATCAAAGTAGTGGCTTTGCTACTTTAAGGTCATTAAAAATGGAATTCTATCTTTAGATTAAAAAAAACTTTTTTAAAAATTTCAGCTGTGTTCAAATGAGCTGTAGGCCCAAAAAAATATCTGCACAGAATGTCTAATCAAAGCAACCAAAATCATTTTGAAAATGAAGAGGAAAAACATAAGGTGCTTTCATAGCATTTTTCCCCCCGACAAACTATTGCAACTGGTTAAGGATTTCCAGTAGATAATTAAAACCTAAAGCAGAATGGATAGTACTATAGAAATGGTAAAATATGTTCACATTCCAAGACCTTAATACTAAATTTTCAAAATGGAAGCTCTATTACCTCTAAAAATGAACCTAATGTAATTTTACTAAATGCAGAAACTCTAAGCTGTCCTCTAATTACAATCCAATTAGTCCACTCTCACTGTCAAAGCTTTAAGTTCACCACAAAAAAATTAACAGTAATTAGCCTGAGGTATTTTAAATGTGGCTCCAGTCTCAAATTTAATGGCATTTTTTTCCCCTAAAAATGGTCTTATTTCTATTTTAGTTCCATAATCTCTACAATATGTTTGTAACTAAAACACCTAAAAACAATCCTTGGACCTTTTGAAATAGTTGGTTATCCATCTACTTGTATTAAAATAGGAGCCACACAAAGGCCAAGAGTGTTGCCTGACCAGATCCAGAATAAAGTACTTAACTTTTCTTTCCCAGTTTATTTATCAAACCCTGGTATGAATAAAATGCTGAATATCATACTTGTGATGCAAATAGGTCCAAATTGTTAAGGTCGAGAAACATTTCATAAAATTTAACTTAATGTGCCTAACACATCTGTGAGGTAGTTAAGTAAACAGTACTACCCATTTTAATACACAGTAAACAGAAGCATGGGTAAATAACATACTTACACTTTAAGCACTAAGAACTGGAATTAACCATAGAGGCCTGGAGCCCTCTCTCATTCTAACCAAAGGAAATAAAACTTAACTATTTTTAATTTTTTTTAAAAAAAACATTAACATCATTTAAGATTTTGTCTTTTTTACTTTCTTATTAGGAGATGCAGTACACCTCTTCCAAAGTTGGCACCCTTTTCTTCAACATGGTAAACTGGGTACAATGCTTAATTCAAGCTAGGACTTTGCTTCTACCTGAATTAGTACAAAATTAAGACATTACCTTGTGAGAACTAAAATTATATTTGACAATTTTATTTTAGGCTGCAAAAACAAAAACAAGCAAACAAACGAAAACAACTTGAAACACGCTTGTCAAATGATGAAAATTCATCCTTTCCAGGGAAGCAGAAGGTAGACCCTACCACAAAGAAAAGATGCTTAGTTAATGGAGGTTAAATTTAAAAGTACGGTTAAAATAATGAAGCTTAACTTCTGAAAATACTAGGTTTTATTCACCTCTCTGTAGTAACCAGTAACCATACTACTGAGTTAGAGTTCTTTAGTTAACTATGTCACCTAAAATACCAAAAATCCATTAACAATCTAAGTTAGTGGGTATGGTCTTACTGGAAATTCTTAACCATATACTTGTCTTGACAAGCTTTGTTTTTGTGGTTTTTTTAAATGATGAATTGTCTTAGTATAAGCACTGCACTTCTAAAACTAATGAAAGGCAAAGCTAGGGCAAGCAAACAAACCCATTTCATTACCAGCTGAAAAAATACTTTGGTTCTTCAGGAAAAAAATTAGCAAAACAAAAAATCTGTTTCATTTAACAGTTGTGTTTATTTTCATAGCTGTAATCTAATAGTTACAGGATAAAAATACTCCAGAAGAACCAAACTATGTAGCAATGAATGAAAATGTGTAAATTTCTACATTCAACATATCTGGCAGAAAAACTAAAATTAAAATGCTAGTTAGAACAAATTGGTCTTTAAAATATCAATTCCCTTCCTTTAAAAAAAATTCATTACTGAGTCTACCAAGAAGATACAAAAACATAAGGCTGTAAGTAAATAATAGTTGTGTTTAGGCTATTACAGTGCAGGTTATCCTCAAGGCCACACACATCCTGCTTCACTGCTGCTTGCACTCTGCTGGGTTTTGATCCTTCTGTTAAAGGAAAACAACAAGTCAATCTACCTTTTTCTACCTGCTTCAGTTAACTTTTCAATAGTAATTAACTTTATTCAAACATTAGCAAGTCACAAAAATGCTAAAATAAAGCCCAAATTTTGCATTGTAGACTGAGACTCTGAGATGGAGAACAGAGGTCGTTGTTCCCAAGCACTCCTGCATTCCGATGATTTAAAAACTGAACTTTGTTTATAAGAAAGGTGGTTTTCTCTCCAAAGGAAAGCTAAGGCCACAAGCTGTAAAGTAATTTAAAATGCTTCTAAAAAACCATTAAAAATGTCCAAGATGATATGCCATTAAGATAGAATCCTAGGGTTTACTTAGCCTGAAACTATGAAAAATAACATGTCAGAACCAAAAATAACTTTCTTAGAAGAGGTGCACTGAAATTACATGTATGTTGAAATGCCTCTGGAAGTTAAAATATATATAATCTCCAGTCAATGGGCTTATTAAAGACTTTAATGGACAAATATAAAACTGTATATTCATAAATAGCAACTCTTATTTAAACCTGCCTTAAATTTAATAGAAAGCAGGACTAATTCTGCTCACCTTTGAGTCATAGTCTGGATCATTTTCCTCATCTTCTTCTTCCCCTTCCTATATTAAAGTTCAAAATGCATCCATGAAGTAGGTACACAGTAGCAAGAAATGGCTCATAATGTAGGGAGAATTTAATACAAGTTACTCTATAGGTTAACAGATTTTCATGATTACAGAGTTTGGTGACAATGCAATTTAATCTGAAAGCTTCTAATATGAAAAATTTCCCAACACAACTTGAGACATCCAGACAGCTTTTATTGAAAAGATTTACTGCAGCCAACGTTGAAAAAGTTTACTGCAGCTTTTGACTTCTTCAAAGAGCTGATAACCCTGCAGCAGAACAGAATTATTTGAAATAAAAAAAATGTTCTGAGTTTCGCAATTTATTTATTGAAACCTTATACATACATTGTTTGGCTGTAGAATTCTAAAACCATAATTTTTCCAAAAATGCTTTTATTCCGTATCACAGAATAATGATTATAGCAAAGGAATACATAAGTCATTCAATTTGCTTCTCAATGTGTTAAACAATTATTTGCTCATTTGGTAAACATTACCTCATCCGCTTCTTCACCTTCTTCATCATACTAAAAAAAGGAAAAAGGATCAAGTTTGAATGAAGCTAACAAACATTTGAGAACAGCACATCCATCATTGTATCCACTAATATCTAAAAAGAAGAGAAATACTTCCCCTAAGGTCACTGATTGTAAGCTAAAACAAGGACAATAGCTGTAGGAATCACTCAGCTCGGTGCCATTATATAAACCTGACAATCTGTAAAATTAGAGCACAGTAAAATTGTGAATAAAGTGTGATCAGACAACCATTAGTGTAAATATTTTACTTGCCTGTACTTATGTGTGGAAGACAATGCACAAAAAGGACCTAAAGCCTAACTGAATGATTGCCATTTAGCAGTAGATGTCCAAAACATTTGAATTTGAGGGCAGCCTAATTTTACCTTAATCACTACTTAACATTCCTCTGGATAAAAATTCTATGCTTCCTAATAAATATTGTTATTTTAAGCACTAAAAAAGTCCTACGCATGTTTTATTTGGTCAAAGACAAGAGCATAATAGATCTGTAACAGTAAGCAAACATAGTAAAGTTTCATTAATTTAGAGTAGTCTTCTTATTAGCAGCAAAATAAAAACAAATGAACCTAGAGGACCTATTTAAAACAATTCAGGAAAATTACCTACAGGACATCAGTAATTATCTTAATCGCATTATGTGTCTTGCTTCCTAAAAAATACATCTATTCATTAAACCCCTCACCAATTCCGACCATCACACCCTCATCCAATGATTTAATTGGAGGATTCAGATTCACTCACATCATCATCATCATCTTCAATAGCTTCTCCAGTAAAGTATAACACTGATCTTGGGATTATACGCTCACGTAAAAAGTGACCAATTTCAAAGTCTGCAGCAAGGATAGCTTCAGCATCATCATCCTATTTAAGAAAAAGAAAAGCACAAAATTTAATAACTTTGTTATTTATTTTGGCATATGTGAGTCTTGGGTTTAAATCACAAAGAAACTCTCAACTTCACTTTTAACTTCCCATCACTTTTAAACTAGCTTACGTGGATGTGATCAAGTCGTCATCTACATATGCCCTAGGTTTACAATATAGGTTTTTAATAAAGTTAGCAGGCCAGTCTACATACTCAGAGAAACTTTGGGAAATAAACATTAGAACTGGTTATTGCTTATTTTTTTTTCTGGTTTAAAAGACATAAAAAAAAAAAGCAACTCTGTTATATGACTGCAGTTTTCCTTTTAAAATATTAGTTACTGAAAACATCAAACAGAATAACAGAAGAATCGCACGCAGGCTTTTGTAAATAACATTAAGTATATGACACATAATAAAAGACTACAAGAGGATCATTTCACACTTCCTACAAGAAAGCACCCAAGCAACTGTGTAATGCTAAATGAGGAGACAGATTCCTACTTGATAAAGACTAAGCCAATCTAGGATTTCTATTTAACGGCAAAGCACAGCACAGAAACGCGGTGACATTATTCAAAATAAAAATAACCCCATTTAAGTTGTATGACACTAAAAACTGACTAAACATTCCGTAAATTCCATATTTATTTTGATTCATCAACAAAATCTACTAATAAAGCAACAACAAAAACACAAAAAGGGGGATGCAGACTTTAAAGGAAAGAATTCTATTATAATCAAAGGTAGAAGTATTCCACCAATAACTACTCAAAATTGTTTTGTTACCATCAATATTTGGTAAAAGACTTAAAAACTCGAACCCATCAGTTGACATAAAATAGTGCAGAACTTAATAAATGCTCGTTAAGCAGTTCTTTTGACCTAAAATTCACATGCTGCTTTATATTCCCCATGTTTGTCCTATAAAAGACATTTTGAGCCAAGCTAGTTATTACTCTTTACAACATAAAGAAATACTTGCCTTTTGCAGATCTGGTCTAAGTCTTAGCTAAAACTATTCCAAATCCAAAGTATTCACAAACATCATTTCTAATTCCATATATGTATAAAACTATTAAAAAACCTGGCCAACAGAAAACCAAATTCAAAACATACCTAGCCTACCCTGCATGGACAGACTTCTTTGAGGTTGTTCCTCTTTCCAGGCTGTATGCCAGGCACATCGTAGGTCCTGGCTATATAGCCATATATATAAAACTGTATTTCCATTGGAATAATAAACAGAAAAAGAGTTCTAACTAGAATGTGGTTAGACAAGCTTAGTAAATAACATACATAATTTAATACATTTTAGTTTCAATAAGAGAACTATTGTCTTGAAAACTTGAATCCCTCACAGCAATACTTGTAAATCTCAAAAGAAAAGAAAATCTTTAGCTTTTCTTTAGCATTTCCCAGTGGAAGGTCTATGAGCCTTTTGAATGCAGTAACTTTACAAATGCATAAAGGTCTTCCCCATGCATTGCACGCCTCAGCACAAAATGCTAGTAGCAATTACCTTACCCCACTCCCCACTTTTGAGAACCAGACCTTTCATTTCATTTATAGTGAACAATTCAACAAATAAACAATTTAGCTTACCAGATCTCCACTCTCAGGAACTGCAAAATTAAGAAGAAAAATTCAAATGAATAAAAAAATTAAAGTTTATAATAAAACAATCATCAATACCCACACTAAAACACTATTTACCTTCAGGAGGGGCAAAAAAGTTAAAGAAAGAATCATTGGAAACTGTTTTGGTCACAGTACGAACTGTTCCACGTCCCTTGTGTTTCTGCTTCTTTTTAATGGTTTTCAAAGTGACATTCTTCCCCTTTTTCCAATCTATCTGACACCTTCCAAAACAAAGGGGGGGGGGAGGAATCACAATTAACACATTATTTTCCATTTCAAGGAGAACTAAGATTTTGTTCTAATTAAATGGTATATTTAACTTCAAATTTTAGAGAGCAAAATTGGTTCAAATGTTTTCTGGAACAGTGTAAAGAGAAAATATTTCTAAATAATCATTTTCTAAATAAATATATTTGTAATTACCACAAACTCACAGTATAATTTAATTATACATTTCCTTTGGAGACACATCTATCATAGTCTACAGGCCAAGGAGAATTCTAGGAAAATCCATAAGCTCTTCTCAGAAAACATTTTACTCCCAACTATGTATCTATGTTTTCAAGCACACACTAGGAAATACCAACTATCACAAATTATAAGTAAAACAAAAACATAACATTCTACTATAGTAGTAAAATTAAACTCACCCTGTACAACCCATAATTTCTGGTCCATCAAAAGAAAAGGGATCAGAATCATCTGGTTCTGACCTCATCCTGTATGTCTTTGTCAACACTTCATTTGTGAAATATTCATTGGGTTCAAAGTGAAATTCTAAGACAAAACTCTTTTAAAAAAAAGTATAAGAACGAATTAAATTCCTACATCATCAATTTTGATGCTTTAGTAAGTAACGCTTAATCTCTGATATTTATAAACATAAAATTCTAAGTGATCATATTTTTCCTACTCTGGGAAATGACCAGATAAATCCTAAATTATATTAAAAGCAAAATGAGGCACAAAATAAACAGAATAAAATTCAGCTTACATCACTATTTAGTAACATGTTTTCGAAATAGGTTAGGCACACTTCAATAAAGTGACCAAGTCCCTCTTCCTCACAAGAGGACTTTAAATCTTACACTAAAATCTGAGTTTGACAGAGAAAAAGCCCAATCTTATTACATGCAATACATGAAGCTACGCCTATAGTATAGCTCTACCCATACTTTACATTATACTGATGGTTCTGGAGAGAAGCTGTTGATCTTTCATAATGGGGAAGTGGGCCCTAAACAGCTTGTTTTATGTAATTCCCAGACACATGCCTTTTAATACAGAATTAAGTATTTTCTTGCTTTTTAAAATTCACTTTTAATTCAGGATGAAGCATAGACTATACTTTGAAAATAGTTCTGTTCAGAGGGAGGAAAAGCAATAAATGTTGCACCACACTACCACACTATCAACATCCAAACATTTATTTCCTACCAACAATTAAGTGTACCAAGTATCAGTTTCAATTTCCTTTTACCCCCATCTCTAACCCTTGCATGTCACACCTCTTTTTAAAAAGTTCCATTTATCTACCTGCTAACATCTAACGTTACAAAACTAAAAGTATTTCAAAGTTCTTTTACCATAGGCTGGCCAGCATCTGAGAACTTCACTTTAATATCTTTCAAGTGCTTCAGAATAGGTTCATCATGTTCCTTCAAATTAAAAAAATATTAAAGTAAGTATCTAATATGGCACTTTAGGATTAGTGTTCTGTTACTGGATAATAAACCTTTGGCTGACTGGTATTTTATAGTGAAGTTTTATGTAATAATGACTACATCATTATACAGACTGAATGGGCTGACAAATACAGAACCAAATCTGAGAAAGGCATATGTCTGCTTGTAAAAACATTTCCTGACTGTAACTGCCTTTAGCTTCTCTTGTTCCTTTCCTTCTGCCTGATGCTTTCCTACTTTGCTAACGTAGAAATTCAACAAGCAATCATTGTTTTGAAATAGTTTTTCTTGCTGTTAAACTTCCATCAAAAGTACTACAATATAGATGGTAGTCACTCAAGAAATGCTTAGGAGAGGCAAAGTTTCCAGAGAAAGTGACAATCATAAAAGAGTTAAAGATATTTATAGTATTCTTTTAAAATGCAAATGTCCCTTGGAATAGTTCAGACTGAAAAGGTCTTTTGGATAAGACAATTGAAAGTGCTAAGCCTCTGTCATCCTATCTGCACACTAAGCATGTAAAGACAAGGCTATGAGAAAGCACCAGGCAATAATGAGCCATTATCAAAAGGACCATTTCATTACCTAATTTTTGAAAATGAATTATAATTTATTTGATTATATTAATCAAAGCTGCAATTTTCCCTGTACAGATAACAGCTATTTCAAAAGAAAGCAATCATTGTACAAAGGTCAACAATGAAGAGACTAGTCATTACAGAATTTAAATTTCAAAGGTTTACTGGGGTAAACTGGTGCTTTAATGAATAATATTACCTGAACCATATCACTGAGCAAGTCAACATTCTTAAAAACAGTCAACCAAAATTCAGGAATTCCCTTGGGGTCTTCTTTTTCTTCATCTTTTTTCTCATCTTCAATCTTGGCCTTTTCTTTCAGCTCCTCCTTGTTAAATGACAGCATACATTATTGAATACCTAGATCAGACCTCTTGATATAATCTTATACATGCCCGTAACTTAAATGCAGTGGCAGTTTAGAAACCAACAAACCCTTAACCACTAATTAGGTGGTAAAGGTGTTCAGAAGTTCAGCCCAAATAGTTGTAGTCTAATTGTGCAAACACTGCTGTTATCCATACCAAATATTACTTGAATAAATATTGCTACTATGATACCCCTCCCAAAAAGAACCACTATAATGATGAGCTGTAGGAAGGCAGTTTTAGGGAGGAAAGAAATTTTAACTTCATGAAAAACAGAGACTTTTAAACACCGTAAATAGGAAAAGTGAAAGAAATGTATAAACCCTGTCCAATGCCTCACCCCTTGTTTTATTTTATTACATATTATATTAATTTAATTACATTAAAATAGCAATTCTGGAGAGACAGGTTCATGTAACGAGCACTGGATTTATGTCACAGCTCTGCCATTTATTAGTTCTGGGCAAGTCACTTAGAAGCTTCCATTTTTTCACTTGGAAAGGGAACAATCCTTTGTATGTCCATCATGAAGTTCAAAGAAGTTTATATAACTCTATATACATTAAATACTCTAAAAATGTAAGGAAAAGTCAATCTGTATATAGATGATGCTGCCAAGTTGAACACTGGCTCATTTGCACTCACTACCCATCTTATAATAAAGAAAATATTTCCAAGATATAAAACACATTAAAGTTAATACCAACCGAAATTTCATCTTCCTCATCTAGTTTCCATTGACATTCTTCTTCTGTAGGTTCATAAATTGCATTAATGATCTCAAATCGCTAAAATGATTTGAAAAAAAAAAAAAAGCTTGCATAAAAACACTGGCATCCAAGCTAAAAACTAGCCACTTCTCATTAAGAACTCAGAGATTTAATTAATGCATACCACAACTTGAATCGCTATTACTGACAGTTTCCCCAAATACATCTAATACTGGTAACCACTTTGCTGAGGTCTAAAGCAAGTTTATGTTTCCAGAGCTTTATGTTCGCTAATTTTAGATAAATAAAACAAAGTAGTAGAAAGCATTACCTTATCAAATAAAGGCTGATAGAGAACAGCATACTTTCTTTCAAGATCATGAACTTCCTCATAGAACTTGGCTTCTATGTGTGCACATTTAACTTGAAGGTTTTTGAGCGCATTCACTCGTCTTTTAACTACCCTAGGCAAGCTGAAAGGTTAGAAAGCACAAGTTATATAGCATCACAGTACAAGTCACACTTCTTTCATCATACTGAAATTGAAGCATAAAAGTTAGTGAATGATAGGCTTCCTATTTAAAGCAAAAGATAGACAAGTCAAAGTAATTAAAATTCAAGAGACATTAGTACATGGATCTCTGGACTGTAGGAGTTCTAAAGCAGAAATTTAACCAGATACATACAGTGAACTAGTAGGAAAGTATAAATCATATCATCAACCCAAATTGTCCACTGTACTCAAGTTCAGCTTTGTTCTTATCAGTGCTGGCATCTAAGCTATAAAATGTAGTCTTATAAAGCTAAGAAGTCATGGAATGATGATTCTAACTCTAGGAATAACAATAACCTGAATTTTTAAAAAATATAAATATCTCACCCATAACCAATTAGTATTAGAGAAAAGGAGGGGAGCATATGTATATTGGCAAAAAGGACAGCACTGTACAGCATTATTTCCTATTTTAGTCTCTAATTTGGAATTTGAAACCATATTAAATAAGAATGTAATGTTTTATTAAGAGGGGACTTTTTTTTTTAAACAACAGCTTTATTGAGATATAAATCATATAATACAATTACTATTGGGTATAGACTTTTGAAAGGTTATACACACGTAGTCTGTAAGCCCCTTAAAGAATGTTTAAACGTATGACCCCTCTATCAACAAAATATGTTTACACTCAAAATTTACCTAACTTCAGGGAATCTGTGCAACAGATCCAGAATCTAAGTTAGAATTTCCTGCCAGAGACAGATGTTGTAAATCAAGTAATTATCTTACTTAACCAAAACTTAAGATAATCAGAAGTAAAAAGCAAATACCTAAAGATATCAACCTTTTTATTTCTTACAATTAAAAATAAAAAAGTTAATGTTCTGTCAAGGTCAAATAGCATGAGTTGCAGGCCTCTCCTCCCACCCTCATTTTAAAAAATAACCAACCCTAGAAACTTTAGAACCAAGAAGGAAACTATTTCAGTGTACATGTACATACATGTACACATGCACAAACACTCCACAAGCAACTTCTGAATGAGCCTGAAGCTGTCTTTAACTGGGACAGGGTGAGCTGCCACCTGGGGAGGGAACGGGATGGTCAGAGTGGGCAGCAGTGAGGACAGTTTGGAAGAAAGTTTTTTATGTTCTGTGCTTGCATTGTAACACTCACCCCTGTCCCCTTCACCCTTCGCAAAGCCCAGTGCCAGTGTTACTCGGGTAACATGAAATAGATGAAAGCTGGACTGGCTCAGAGCCCACACTCACTCCTCTACCCTTCCAATCAAGGTACTATGGATTACAACCAAAGAATACTTTAGCCCAGAATTATTCAGCATACTTTGAATCTGAGGTGACTGGAGCTCTCCTTAGCTTAGACTCATCTTATCCCCTTCTTAAACTCCACAGGACTTCACAAACCCGAGTCTGATTTTCATTCCTCCCTCAATACTCATTATAGGAGTAACTTGCCCAGTATTCCTGAGCTCTAGGCCAAAATAACTAGACACTTGAGGAGTACAATTTCTACGACAGAAGGAAATGCTTATTATCTGAAGCAGCATTATTAGACTTAGACTTTCAGCAGAATGTAAATATATGTAAAGAGATGAGGGAAAAAGAGACAAGACCAAGAAATCTAAAACAGGGTGGGAATATTATGAAAAATACAGTAACTAAAATAACCAACAAACAGGATAAACCAGATAAGGATGAACTGAAGAAAAAGTCTATGAGACTAAAAAGCTCTCCAGAAAGACAGCAGGAAAGATGGATAGAAAAAGTATGATATGGATGACAAATTTACCAACAGCTGAAAAACAAAGGGAGGTAGATAGCTAAAGAAATGAGAATTTCTTAAAGCAATATGAAAATCCTTACTCGAGCCCCAGACATGTTGCAGTTTATCTCTATCTAAAAGAAAATTCTAAGAGTTCAATGAAGAAAGCAAATAACCTACAAAAGAAAAGGAATCAGACTTCAAAAGAAAACACTATATATAAGAAATGAAGTAAATTTTAAAGATAATTAAGAACTTCGAACTTACAATTTTATAGGCAAATTATTATTCTGATCTGAAGGCAAAATAAAAATCGTATGAGGTATATCCGGCTTCAGAAAGTATGCCAGATACTCATTATACTCACTAAAAATAATTTCTAAATTAAAAAAAAAAACCCAGGAGATGCTATATATAAGGTATGGGGGGTCAAACATCTTGGTAAATTTTACTGTTGTCTTGAAGGAAAGAAACAGGACTAGATAAGTTCTTTATAAACAATACAGATGGGGTAAATTTAAAAAATCACAATAGGGCTAAATAAAGTTAGGTATTAGGTTATAAGCCACTTTACCATAACAACAACAAAAAGGAATGCATTAACTTTAAAACCAGCAAAAGACAGACAACTCTACCTACTTAATGGAAAGCAGAGAAGGAGAAAAAAACAAAGTACAATATATTTAAAAATTCAAGCTGGGGTAGCTATCTTAATAACAGACAAAACAGAATTTATGAGACAACCCAGAACTGATAGAATGACATGGAGAAACAAATAAGTAGAGATTTAAAAAC
Organism: Rhinolophus ferrumequinum; assembly: GCF_004115265.2. NCBI lineage: Eukaryota > Metazoa > Chordata > Mammalia > Chiroptera > Rhinolophidae > Rhinolophus > Rhinolophus ferrumequinum. The sequence continues at coordinate 70,480,056 of NC_046293.1, forward strand.
TTCCCCAGCACTGTTAGATAAAGCAAAAACTCATTCAATAAGCAGAAATGAAGAGAACCTGAACAATACAATTACTAAGCTTGAGCTAGTAATTTCTACATATAGCTCTTCACATTTTACACTCACAGAACAGAATACTAAGGCTACAAAATATACAAATTAATGTTTTTACAAATTAAATGAACTAAGCAAGCATTCACTTAAAGAAAATGGAAAAAGGAACAGAGCAAATACAGATAAGAAAATAACATTAAATCCAGAAGGAAAGCAGCAATAACAAAAAAACAATATGGAAATGGAAAATCACAAGCTGGTTCTAGAAAACATTAACATACCTGGCAAAATTAATGAAGATTCAAAATACAAAATATAAAAGGAAAACAATTGGATTTTTTTAATATCATGAATTGTATACTAATCAATTTGAAACCTAGATAAAATGCACACATTTTTAAAAGAATATAAAACTCCAAAATTGGCATGAGAGAACTTGAAGAGTTCAATATCCATGTTTAAAAAGGACTTGCAATGACCGACTGCCTCAGCCAGGGGGGAGCGCAAGGCTCCTAATACCAGCATGGGCCAGGGGGCTGTGTCCTACACAACTAGACAGAACCAACGGCTTGAACCGGAGTGGGGAGGCAGGAAGAAGAAGGGGAAAAAAAAAAAGGGAAAAATTCCCCAAGACCTCTAGTTCCCAAATCCTAAAGGCCCAAGCAAATTTTAACAACTATTCAAGGAACAGATAATTCCAATCTTAACACAAGTTGCTCCAGAAAACAAGGAAAAAGGTAAAAGCAACCATGTTCATTTCATTAGGCAGTTGAAATCTTGACTCTAAAACCAGTGTATACAATTACCATCCCTGAAAGCTTTTTTATTGTACATATATACATGCACACATGTATATGCTCATTTCACTAAAATAAGTACCCTAAATAGACATTAACTACCCAACTCAACGGTGTTAACAATACATCATGATTAAGCTTATTTCAGGAATGCAAGGTTAGTTTGATATCCAATATATGTACTTCCAAAAAATACATACTTAATAGGTTCAAGAAAAAGTCAAAAGACCAACTGAATTGAGACAGTAAAAAAGGATCATAAAAATCATAAACAATCACAAAATTTAATGGAGATTTTACATTTATCCCTAGTTAAGATTGGAAATACAAAAATGCCCACTTTCATGCTAATGTTTACAATACATTATGAAGAAACTTTGTAACAAAAGACACAGAATGTGATCTGAATAAATAAAAGAATATGGATAATCTAATATTAAAAAGGATTTCTACCATGTTAATCTATATATTCAATGTAATTGCTATCAAAATTTCAGTTTAGAGAACCCCGATAAACATACTGTTAACCATATGTTCAATAAACTTCTACAGACAGTTAGGTCAACCATGGGAGGTTGGGGTGGTGAAATAAAGCAACTCACCCTGCCAGATATAAAAACATACTATAAAACCGTAGTAATTAAGTGTGACAATAACAAAAGAGACAAAAAGATCAATGAAACAGAAGAGGGCTGCTCAAAGACAAACACAGGTGTTTATAAGAAAATGTTATGCGATAAAGGTGGTACCATAAATAAAGAAGAATGAACTATTTAGTGAAGTGTTATAAAAACTAGCACACTAAAAAAGAAAAAAGGAACTGATGCCTATTTACATCAAATACAAAGATGGATTCTAGAGGGATGAAAGACCTAAAGGTGAAAGGTAAAACTAGTCAATAGGAAATGGAGAAGGAACTAGGAAGGACTTAACTTCAAAGAACAAATCATAGGTCAAAAAATTTAATGAAAATAAAAATTAACAATTTGTTTAATAAAGGATGCTATGGATAAAGTTAATAGAAATGACACAATAGATTATTTACAATGTCTAAAATCGGTAAGGGATTAATGCCTAGAATACATAAGAATTTCTGCAAAACAAGAAAAAGTAAACTCCAATAGGTAACAGGCAAAGGTTACAAATGAGCATAATCATTATGAAGAGAAGCTCAAAACTGAATAGAAATCAGAAAATACAAATAAGCCTGCACCTGGTAAAAAAAAAAACAAAAAAAAACAACACAAAAAGCTATAAAGCTGAATGATGCCAATTATTGGAAAGGACACATGGATAAAGTAACCTCCATGTACTAGAGAGTCATTCTTGAAAGCAAGCTGGAAGTACTTAAGGCTTGCAAACCCCATAACTAGCAATCCCACTGATAAGTACATATCCCAAAGAAATTCTTACAGTTCCTTAACAGGACATGTACAAGGATGACCATTATAAGAGATTTTGTGTTGATGGACTAATCTTGGTGACCACCCAAGAAAAAAACCATATAATAAAACATGGAGGACACACATCAGAGAGTTAGGCCAATAGGCTAGAATCTACTAGAGATACATACAGATAGCAACATGAATGGATCTTAAAATCATAAAGCTATGTAAAAAAAATTATAAGCAGAAGATACTTGTATTGTTAATGATTTATATCACCAACGAAATAAATAAGAAAGCTGTATTTGTAATTCAGTGCATTTCAAATAAACCTCTATACAAATCTCAGAAATGGTAAAGCTCAATCTACTTCCCGTGGAGATGAACCAAAATAACATTTAAAAGACCAACTCTAACTTGGTGGTACTTAGCAAAACTTTCAACTCCAAATAATCCTATACTAGATACTAACAAATATTAGCTTTCCACTATTATATACATGAGTCGTAGACGGTCTTAAAAATAGACAGACCTGCAATGTTAATTATAGGAAGATAGGTAAGGGCTATGAAAAAGAACTTGTACCTTTCAATGTATCCTGTTGGTGTTTCTACCAGACCATCAAGTCTTTCTTGGAGGGCTGCAAGAATCTGAGGATTTTGCATCATCTGAACAGTCAGCTGACGCGCTTTAAAAGGAAAAAAAAAAAAAAAAAAGGGCATCGAAAGAAGGATTTTATGAAAATGTATTATGCTTTTTTAAAAGGACAATCCAATCTTGAGGTTCTCCTTACTAGCCCATAAATGACTTGTATGAGTAGAGACGAGAAGCAAGCTAAAGAAAACTCTCTAGGAAAACCCAATGTACAGGATAAGTTCAGATTCCTGATGATCTCTAATGCATGCCATTTCCACAACTATCAATGATTTTTCCTCTTCCTACTATCTTGTGTTTCACTTATCTTGCATTTTGGGAAGCTCAAAGCTTCACCCAGATGCCTATCTATGACTCTTGACAATCCTTTGACGGCAGACACCGCATTCAGAAAACTGCAAATATGGTTTCAAGCTTGGAAGACAATGGAATGAGTGACCTGAATGTTTACTTGATGATTGTATAATGTGTCTGTGTATCTCAATAGGGAAAGTAAAAGCTGAAATAGTCAAAGGTTATAACTAAAGCCAAACAAAAACTGGTTATTAATGGTGTCTAAAAATTATACTCACTCCAAAAATAAGCTTGATTTATGCAAAACAAATTATTTTGTCATCTTCAACAGACATTACACAAAATTGCCATTTAATTTTCCCAGTTGTTTTAAAGTTCAATTTACTTCTAATACTAATTTGATTATTAGATGATGTGCAGTTGTAGCAACAATCATGCCTTTAGAAATATCAATATTGGCCACTAAGGATAGTCTTTACCCTTTAGGAAAATGTTCCAAGATGAAAGCTAAATGTAGAAGTTCAGTAGTCTTTTAACAATTACTGTATTTTGCCATGTATAATGCGCACCCACGTTTTGGACCCAAACTTTCTTTGGTTTTAATTTCTTAATTCAAAATTTTATTTATTTACATTTAGGTACTTTTTTTTTGTATTATAAAGGAATTTCAGCATTTTTAAAAACATGTTATGTTACAAGAAACTTTATGTAACAAATACTTACAAAACACAAGAGCAGATAAAAGATGTAAGAAATTTTATGTACCGGTAACAAATTTACCATCTTTACACATTAAGAAGGCCAAGAACTCTTAATTGTTGCAAGTTCATCATAAGTTCAACAAAACCAATTATTGTATTCCAGGGTATTATTCTGCATACGGATATCATTATTGATTTCTAGAGTTACACTTTTAACTCAAACATAAGTGGAAGAATTAAAAACGTTTTTTATAGATACAGAATTAGTACTACCCATGTATAATGTGCATCCTTATTTTTCCCGCACAAATTTAGCCCCAAAAGTGCATATTATACATGGCAAAATACGGTAATCTCATTCTGGCTTAAAAATGAAGAGTCATCGGTACACCTTGATATTCTTGGCCCATATCTACAAGGCATTACTGAAAGCAGTGTAATTCCCACCACCATCACTAAACCCCTTTAAAATTATCTGCTTAAAGAAAAATTGGAATGATTTTGTCTACACTTAATGTCTCTATTTTGTTGTTTGGTTGGAATGGATTTAAAAAGACACACACACACTACATATTAAATACTAAACATTTTCAAATAAGTCTAAGCTAGTGGTATTTGTCTAGAAGCACCACCAAAAACAACTCCCACCAACACCTGTAACATTTCTAAATTCAGATAAAACTCATGGGTAGCTGTTTGACACAGCTATGCCATGCCACTCTCAGAAGAGGATACACAGTGACTTCGGAGGGGTCACTATATCCATCCCTTCCTCCCTTCCTCCCTACCACTTCATCTCCAGCTCCCTCTGCCCATCCCCACTTCCCCAACACACACAAACTGTTAACTGAACTGAGGAATGGGCCACTGGATAAAGCAGACAAGGATCCAAAAAGAGAATGGTATTTATTACTACCCTCTAGAAGACATGTGCCAGCAATCACCGGCTCCTGAAGAAATTTAAAATAATACCTTTGATTTTTGTTTCTTCACCAGTTTCCTCTTCTTCTACTTCTTCAACATCATCCAAATCTTGATCAAGTTCAGACTGTTCTTTGCTACAATATCATAGTATCATACCAAGGTTCAAATGTACCAAATTACCAAAAAATTTTAATTAAAAAATATATATAAACTTGAATTTATTTCCTAGGTTAATATGCCTTTCAAAAATAGGAAATCCAACGGTAATTCATTTTTCTTTCTAATTTCATATGTAAACAAGTACAAATAGGAAGTACTTAAAATTTCATTTAACATCAAGTAGTCAAATATAAAGTTTAAACTTCAAGCTTTAAGATGTGGTTTCATAGTTTTTGGTTCAGAGAATGAGATGTCAGGAAATACGCATTTTCTATTCAATATCTATTGACCATTTTTCTTAGTAACAGCATGCTAATTTTGAGATGGCAATACACCAAGCTAAAAAGTCTGTATTTCCCAGACTACCTTTTAGTTAGATGTGGCTATGTGACTATGTTTTGGCAGTGAGATAAAAAACAATAGCGTAAAACTTTGAGGAAGCTTCCTTTATAGGATGGTGAACAGCTGGTAGGCCTTTTTGATTTCGCTTCCTCCCTAGAATAGGGATGTGATGGCTAAAGCTCTGGCAGCCACATTGGACGAGGCATCCTAGAAAATGAAGTCACCAGCTAAGAATGAAGGAGGAGCTTGACAAAACAGAAGGATCCTGCATGGCTGTGGAATAACCACTAACTATACTCACTATCTTTGTGGACTTTCTTCCTTTTTTTTCACTTCATAGTGAAGATGGGGAAGAATAGTAAAAGTTAAGGAGAAGGCCTGAGTCTACTTCATGCTTAAAGCAAAGCCAGGAAGATGGCACCATTAAAGAAGGTAAAAAGTAGTAAGATAACATTCTTCCCATTTCATCCTAAATATCTAGTTTTTGAACATGAGATTACAACCAGCATTAAAAAGGGTATTTTTTAAGTCAATATACAGGTCATCATATAATTCCCTCTGTGATTTTACCTTTTAACATTTGGTTTAGCAAAGTTGTTGGTTTGCATTTATAGAGACAGCATTTGAAAATTTTTCATATATGGATAAAATACTATCTGATTTTCACATAGGGCAAGTACAGAAAAGGTCAACTGTACTCTGCTAGCAAAATTTATGTTCCTGTTAACTAAGGAAAAAAAAAATCAGCCTTCTCCTCATAAATGATACAGATTATACCCGGAATATCTCTGACTTAATATAAACTTAAGCATACTCAGAGTTAAGGGTAACTAAAGATAACATAATATGCAACAGCTCTTTATTCAACCATTTATTAAACATCTAAATCTTAAAGCTTTAAAACAGGTCAACCAACTGTGTCAAATGGCCAAATCCAGCCCACTCCTATTTTTGTAAATCAAGTTTTATTGGAACGTAGCCACATTAATTCATTTACATATTATCTATGGCTGCTTTCACACTACAACAGCAGAGCTGAGTAGTTGTAAGATGCCATATGGCCCCAAATGCCTAAAATATTTAAGATCAGGTCCTTTACAGAGAGTGTTTGCTAACTCTTGCTTTAAAGAACAAGAATCCCCTCTTCCCCTTACCCTTCTAGGGCTCAAACATCCAAAATTAAATAATGAAATAAGGAATCTATTTTTTCAAAATTCAAAACAAAATGAAGGCTAGGACGGCAGACTGCACATACTCCTCCCATCTTAATCCTTCCAGAATCCCCACTACAATTACAATAAAGGGGTTTTTACACAAACACTGAAGGACAAGGATACACGAGCAGCAGCTTCACTGAGAACTGATATCTAAGCAGTGGGGAAAGTTGAAAACCCGTCCAAAACCAGAATCTTAAAAAGGATACTTCTATAACTATGGCTGGGATAAATGTGGATAAAAATAGAGGACTAAGCAAAACCTGATAAGCAGTTAAATCCTTAGATTCTCTTCCTCACTCTAGCAGAAGTATGGCAATTTCTTTTCTGGAAAGGGTTAAACTGAGAACATAGACTACAGGACCACAGACACAATTAAAGAGTATCTAAGATATGACATTGTACACACTAGAATGCTGAGAATGGAGAGACCCTCCCTAGCCACCTTCTCCCAATTTGTCTCCCAGAAACACTGGAAGTCAGATATTTACACACTCTTTGTTGAGAGATATCTGACCAGCCCAGGAAAAAAGACCCTTCTGACACTGGGGCTTTTCACAAATGCCCACCCTGACGACCTCACATTAAAATCCCAAATGGACAAGCATCCTCCTCCACACACTCAAATTTTCCACTCAATTTTTAAAAAACATCCTTCAACATCCCCACCCCACCCCAATCTTCATGAGCAGACAATCAAGTATTACCTCCTTCTGAGGAAAGCTTCTTACATTGAGACCAAACAGAGGAAAGAAAAATTTAAGAGCAAACGGACTATACAGGAGAAAAAAACATGCAGAGAAATTATGTTACAATGCATGAAAAAAGAACAAGATGCTATAAACACAGGAACAGAGAGCAAAGGAGCACTTGAAAACTAAAAAAACAAATTCAGAAACTCAATACAAGAGTTGAAAGATAAAGTTTCTTTAGCTTTGCCTAGAAAGAGCAGAGACAAAGATGGAAAATAGTACAAAAGGTAATTAGAAGAAGCAATCCAACACACAACAGGAGCTAGAAAGAGAAAACAGAAACAAGACAACCAACAAAGAATGTTCCCCAGTACTGAAAGCCATTCAATTGCCACATGAAAGCGGCCACCACTGAATGCCTAACACAAGAGATTGAAAAACAGACCTAATGTGAAAATTTCTGAACTCTGAAGACAGAGTATCTTCCAGAAATGAAGATATATGTTGTGTATGTTAAAAAAAAGTGCCACATACAAACGATCAAGAATTGTAATGACTTTGAACTTCAACACAGCAGCAGTGGAAGCCATGTGACAATGGAACAGATGCCTTCAAAATTCTGAAGAAAATGACTCCTAAATTAGAATTCTACACCCAAACTATCAAGTGTAAGAGTAGAAAAGTAATTTTCATTCATGCCACCTCAAAATAATCGACTTCCCTTGTACTGGAGGGAAGAGGTACGAATAACCAAAAAAGAAAACATGGAATATAGATAGCAAACAGCAAATCCAAGAAAGAAGTAAAGGAAGTAGAACAGATGCACAATGACAACTTTGTAACCAAGGTTAAGAAATCCAGATCGGAAGAATTTGATTCAGGAGACAATCACTTGAGAGCCATTATCACTAAAATGCCTGCTGCCACTGTCTTTCTATGCTGAAGGCAGCATTCACGGGAGATTAGCCCGATTTTTCTATGTACAGTACCTGAATGTGCTGTCCGTGTACTGAAATTTCCTGCCCTTCCACCTCTATGTTCTGCTTCCCACAACAGTTGCAGGTAATTCCCTCCGACGCCACTTTTATTTGAACCTACCCCACTAAGTTGGCAGGCTACTATAAAATTACAAGCGACAAATAGAGCCGCGCATCCCATTTTCCCTGACCATATTTCTGCAAACACCCATCCACACGACAACCCTGACAGATGCCAACTTCATTAAACCTGTTTCCAGGATGTATGACCTTGCCCAGTGACTTCTCCAAAATAAGCCCTTGAGAAGCCTCAGGAAAGGTGAAGCCAGACTATGACCTAGATCGTTTCTTTTGCTTTTTATTTCCCGACCTTAGAGCCATCAACTAATAGTGGTAGCATTGCCTTTTTCTTTACGTATCTAAAGTTTGTTACTGCTATTCAGATTTTCAAAATTAAAGACTAAAAATCTGTCAGTGGTAAAACTAAAGAAAAACAAAGAAATGAATTAGACAGAAACCAAGATAGTGCTTCCACTTCCTCTGGAGAGGAAAGGTGGAGGGTGCAATTGAGAAGGGGGCACACAGGACTTCTAATCGCGATGTTCTATTTTTAAAAACTTATATACAAGTGTCTGATTATTCTTTAAACTCTACATATATATTTTATACGCTTTTTATCTTGTCTATATACATTACAATGTTAGTAAAAATCTTTGGGAAACATATGGTAAAAATGGATTCTGCAAGTATTTGATTCATTGTTGTGCTCAGCACTTTCCTAAGAATAAACACTGACAAATGGCTTACTATATTTATGACAGTGATTATGTATACTATGATTTTGTCTTGGATACACTGTACCCAACTTTTATAATAGCAGGCACTAAACATAAGTCATTACCATACATTTTCACAAACATAATTAGTACTGCTGTTAACTTTATCACAGTACAAAATGATGACAAATCTCTGAAAAAAGAACCAACTATCTGTCACTTACTTGTCAATGTCTGCCATGTTTTAAGAACGCCAAATATCTATGGAGAGAAACATCAATGTTAAAAAAAAAGCACACTATTTAAAACCAATAAAAACATTTAAAACCAAAACCCCTTAAATCACAGTACGTTGAAAACGATCCCAAGAAGAAATGGATACTCCCGTTAAAAAAGGATCAGTATCAGGAAAAACCATGGAACATAGACACTTGCAAACTAATCAAAGTAATTTTTTCAGAGGATACTGCTTAAAACAAGCAAGTTACTAGTGGGCGTTTAGAATCTATCATGTAAGGACTTTCACAGTAGCACTGTTGGTATGCTAGAGTGACAGAAAAGAACAATACAAAAGGTCTTTATTCAAATTCCTATAACAACCATGAATCGTCAAGTTTTGCTTATATTTTTAGGTTACTTAAGTACCTCACAAAAACAAACCCACTTCATTTTTAACAGCATTAATTTTTCACTCAATTCATGTTAAAAAGCCAAAATCTGCCACCTACTTACTACACTCATTATGCCTCTGTGAAGATCTTTTTAAAAAAAGTTTAATAATCCCCATATCAAATGTCAGGCTTTTAACCCATGTCAAGTAAACCTTACCCATCTCTTCAAATGTACTTCATATCACATCACTGATAACCACACCCCTACCTACCACGGAATATGCTGGCACATTGTCAACTATGCTCTTGGTTAGCAGATCTGAATACTGTTAGAACTGATCAGAGCACATCTAAGTTCTTTCTCACTGTTAAGACTAGTATCAACTAAAAGAATACTGCTTTTAGAAAACCAAAACTTAAAATGTTATATTCAGGCAGAAAAACTGGCTGCAGACCACAAGTAATGCAGATTACTTTAAAAATAAAGAATTTTTTAGGCAACCAGATGGCTCAGTTGGTTAGAGCGCGAGCTCTTACCAACAAGGTTGCCGGTTCAATTCCCACATGGGAAGGTGGGCTGCGCCCCCTGCAACTAAAGATTGAAAACGGTGACTGGACTTGGAGCTGAGCTCAGCTGCGCCCTAGAGAAACACACTATCCCACAATATTCCCCAATAAAATTAAAAAAAAACAAAAAAGAATTTTTAAAATCAAGCTTAGAATCCCACATTAAAATCAAGTTTTTATCTTTTAAAAATTAAAACATTAGTTAGTCTTTAACTCACAAAATGCTACAAGATGTGATTCCTTATACTGACATGCTTAATACACTTATTACATGGATTTAAGAAGTTACTGATTCTAACAGCGCAGCGCTAATACTTAGAGTATTACTCCTAAACTGTTAACCCTCAGTGTCCACTTTGTGCCATTACATTCAGAATTCAACCTCTTACAACGAAATTATTTTGATTCTTTATTAAAGAGGATTCAAGACAGAACAGGATGGCATTTACTTTTTCAGAAATGCCTTCTCCAATATGCCCATTCTGGATAAATTAGATTTCTTGGTTATACATACTTAAACAAAAAGTATTCCCAATTTTGTAGTCAGATCATTTGGGTTGACACCAATCTTGCTTTGGGAAACTTCTAGCCTTATTTGTCAACAAAATTAGGAATAAAACTGTTCTCTCATTGATCTTATTAAGAAGCACATTCGTGTAAAAGACTTAATTTGCTGGGATGGTTAAAAACAGATTCTTTTAGTTCTGACAAATGTACAGACTGACCAATAAATGGACCACAGTAACAGTAAGACATTAACATTAGGGGAAACAGGGTAAGGGGTATATGGGAACTCTCCTACAACTTCTCTGTAAATCTAAAATTACAAGTAAGTTTATTTAAAAAAAGAAGATACCCATACCAGGACTCTGAACCAATAGGTGTGATGGAACGGACACAAAAATCTGCATGCTAAGTAAGAAGCCTAGCTTCTGAAGTAGGTAATCTCAGATAATCAGATTACACTGAGAAACACAAGTTTAGGTTAACACCTACATCAATTATTTTACTGCAATCAACATTAAATAAAATCAATGAGAATTTTATTAATCAAAAATCAAATTGCGAAGAGATCTGAAGAATTTCAATTCCTGGTAGTGACAAGCTAGATTATGCAGATCAATTCCACCAATGAAAAAGAATTAAATATTGTCAAAAAGATTATAAACAAACTTGTAACTACAAACTAAGACAACAATAACTGTGCTTACTAAGTTTGAAAATACAATGTCTGCAGCCTCATCTATGAGGAAGTCATCTATTAAAAGGTGATATAGCAAATGTGGCAAAGGACTACACAGAACTTCTAGAAATAAAAATATAATGAAATCAAACTAAACTGTCAGGTTTAACAGCAGACTAAACACAGCTGGAGAGAGAATTAAGTGATCGGGAAGCAAGTTTAGAAGAAATCTCAAAATATGGCAGAAAGTAGAGGATGGAAAATACTGAAATTAAAAGGAATTTTAGTATACAATAAAGTCTTGAAAAGATTTACCACAAGTTCTAGGAGAGTATGGAAAGAATATTTGAAGAAATTAATAGCTAAGAATTTTCTAGAACTAATGGAAGATAGCCCCACAAATCCCAATCAGGATAAATAAAAAAGACACCCATACTTAGATAATATCAGTGAAAAGGCAAGGCACTAAAAACAGAAGTCACCTCAAAAGCACACAGAAGACTTAGATTAACTTCACAGGTACAAAACAGCTGTTTTCAGTAAGAGACACCAAAAGACAACAGAATGTACTGTTGTGCTTAACATGCCTGAAAATAACTGAGAATTTTAGATTATGCCCAACCAAAACATCCTTCAAGAATGAAGACAAAACTGGCAGCCAGTTGGCTCAGTGGTTAGAACGCAGTGCTCGTAACACCAACGTCGCCGTTTCGATTCCCACATGGGCCAGTGAGCTGCGCCCTCCACAACAGATTGAAAACAAGAGCTTGACATGCAGCTGATGGATCCTGGAACAACACTCTTCCCCCCCCCCAAAAAAAAAATTGAAAAAAAAATGTAAAGGCAAAACAGATGCTTTCAGGCAAAACAATCTTTAGCACTAATAAATTCTGTAAGTGTATTCTTCAGGAAGAAGGCATGTGATCCCAAGTGGAAGGTCTAATATAAAAGAAAAGAGGGGCAAAAGGGATATCCACATATATCTAAGTAGTTTAAATATTTTAAATGTAAGTATTTTAAATAAATAATTTAAAAGAAATAGTATCACACTGTGTATATAGTGTGTTAAAGATTTTAAACTACCACAACATGAAGTCAGTGGTGAGACCAAGGAGACAGGAAATGGATTCAAGTATTCTAATGTTCTTCGTTATGTATGCGTATTGTAATTTATAAAGTGATCCCCAAAAGATTAGAAACAGAACATGTAAGTTCTAAAGTAGAAGAAAACAATTAAAATGTATGTAGTTTTATATCAACTTAAAAGAAAAATAGGATGGACAAAACAGCACCAAAAAAAATCAGATTTGTACATAAACACCATAGTAATTACAATAAATGTAAATTACCTAAAGGCTCCCATCAAATATTATCAGTGAAATACAATCCTAACCGAAAGAGAGCTGGTATTATTGTATTAGCATCAAGAAAAAGACTTTAAGGAAAAGCATTACTAGAGAGAAAGGTGAAAGGTTCAACTCACTACGTAATATATTATAGGAAATCTCAATGTAAAGACATGGTTCTAATAACATCACTGAAGGCATATTTTAACCTGAGAACTTGAACACAAAGAAAATCTTTTAGTGCAGAAAAAGGGGGAACAAGTTACTGAATCAAACTATAAACTGATTTTGTGATCTTGTTGTAACTAGATGTCTAGACATGTGCTATCAAATAACTTACCATTCTAGTAAACCTGTTCTGAATAAGTTCTCCTTACTTTTAATGGGAACGAAAAAAGCTAACATTTACGGAGCCTACTCTGTAAGGGACTATCATACTTTCCTCTTATTTGCAGATAAATATTAAGCAACTTGCTCAGCAACAAAAGTGAAGAAACTAGAAATTAAGAAATCGGACTTCCAAAACCAATGCCCAGTCCATTATTCCAAAAACCAAGGGGCCTTCCGTATCAGCCTACTGCTCCATAGATTACGTACACAGTAAAAAACTGGTTACTGTTCCTTTATGGAAAATTACTACTTCATGGTAAAACAGGCAATCAGTAAAAACTACAAACGTTTAAAGCAAGAGTTCAAGAGAACCAGTAATAAACATCCCAAGGATAATAAAATTTCCCTTTACCTCAGACCTCATATCTCATTCCAAATGCACTGTAACAAATCTTTCAGACATTGTTGTTCCATTAACATTTTCTGTGGTCCAGGGTCTCAGTACTTTATTTGGCTCCAACACAGCCTCGTAGTCAGAATATCATATTCTTTATGCTCACTTTTTCAGTTAACTTACAACTGACTTTTTTATTAGAATCCCAAACAAAATAGACTCTTGTTTGAGAACACTATCTTTTGTTCAAGGGATCTCATTATCTAGAATATTATCTGATCCAATGGCAAAGAAACATACTGGGATGAACTGGTATTTGAAAATTCACCCAGCATAAACAAACAAAAAACCCACAATTGATTCAAGTGGAATATATACGACATGTTTGGAAAACGACTTCATAACCATTAAGTGTTGTAGCTTTTCCCTGGAGCACAGGAGAACCCAAGCAAGAGTGCTTTTGAAATCCAAACTGATGTACAGCATAACAATTTAAGTCAAGGGAACTCCCTTTAAAACCAATACAAAATCCTCATAAATCATCATTGCTCAGTTATGTAACCTTGAGTCAATTCTTTACTCTGGACCTCAGTTTCCTCATTAGAATGTTCATAGTATCTACCTCCAGGAGCACTGGATCAGTTAATAATATACGTAGAATAATTTTAAATATTGCCTGAATAACCACCCAGTAAGTGCCATTACATTATCCACCCATTGTTCTCTTCTGTATCTTCTTTATCTTAGAAATTAATCCAATAAAAATCAAAACATACAAAGGTTCTGAACAAATAAAAATGTATCAAACTATGTAGCAGTAAAAGGCAGAGTTGATAACCACAAGTATACAGACTATTACCTTCAGTGGCAATCCCAATAATGTGACCTAGTGGTCTACTGTCAATGTACTAAACAATTTAAAAGGATGAATAACAACAGCAACTCACCTTCTAACTCCTACTCTGCACAAGGAAAGAACATATTCAAATGAAATCAGTATGAATGGGACTTAACATCACCATTGTTAACAGGTTCCTTCATGTAAAGAATGTTATATATGCCAAATAGGTACTAAAATATTTACTCAAAGAATCAACTAAGAACACAAGTAATTACAGATTTGATTAGACTTGAAGGATCTCAATAGATGATTAGTGTTCTAAATTGATCAGGATTCATTCCCTCTAATTCTACCTTTCATTAATATTCCAAAGTCACAACCAAGCAAACAAAGAACAAAATAAGCAAAATAGCATTTTGACATTGTTAAACAGAATACCACAAGTCCAAAATGGCATCACTCATGCTAAAAGCCCATGATACCAACCTAGATTTAATATCTGATCTAACTGCAGTTTTAACTCTCCCAGAAACATAATCTATCAGGAATTTTCTAGTCAACACCAATGAGGTAATTTGTCACATGGACCCTCTGCCCCCACCCCATAGAAAGAGGCAACTGCATGATAAAAACACCCCTGCAGAAAACAATCCTTTCTTTTCTTTTGTTAATAGCAATCCTGCCCTACTCTTCTTACTATAAAAACCTTTCATTGGCTACAAACCCTCAAAGGGCCTTTCTGGTTGCTGGATGGGAAGTTGTCCATCACTTAAAAAAGCCAATTACATCTTCAAATTTACTCAATTTTGTTTAACATCTTCAGTACCTTGAAGCTGAACAGATTCTGCCTCTTTTAGCCCCCTTTCCTACAAAAGACTGTATATTTAACAAATTTTGGGATGTTTAGAATCAAATCAGTCAAGTGGATACTATGGGCAAGTCAAGTAAATAATGAAACAAGCAACAGCATTTTGGATTAAATTAGTTCTGGTGCAAATGGTTATTTTTTCATTTTGTTTTTTCAGTCTCTAGAGGACAAAGACAGTCAAACACCACATTTAGTATTAGCTTAATAACGTTCTCTGTTAATAGACCCAACATCAAAAATAGATACTTTGCAACACATAAAATTTATCGATTTTCAAACAGGTATAGTGAATTTTTAAAAACTATTTACAAAATCAACGTAACATTGACCTGAAAAGACAATGAAGTCAAGCTTTTTATATTACATGTCCAAACAGACCTACCAATGTTTAATTTCACCTACCCTCTATCTTTCTTAAAAAGTGAATCGCACATTTTAGATTTGGCGCATTTGAACTCGGACAACTTTGAACAAGCATTTGAGACTTAGTACTCCCAGATCACTGTAAACCTCTTTTACCTCCTATCAATTTTAAATAAGTTAATCTACATACAACAGGTTTTCAATTATCATGGTTTCATTCAATGTCAAAGTTGATTAGATACTCTGACAACTTAACCCTTGTTGATAACCATTAGCCTTTCCTAACACTGGTTTCCTTATACATCGTTTCGCTTAAAGTCAAAGAACCTATCCATGACATTGAGGATTTACAGTATAAAGTTTTCCCCTTATTCAAAGATAATGTGGGGCAGGCCCGGTGGCTCAGGCGGTTAGAGCTCCATGCTCCTAACTCCGACAGCTGCCGGTTCGATTCCCACATGGGCCAGTGGGCTCTCAACCACAAGGTTGCCAGTTCAATTCCTCGAGTCCCACAAGGGATGGTGGGCAGCGCCCGCTGCAACTAAGATTGAACACGGCACCTTGAGCTGAGCTGCCGCTGAGCTCCCGGATGGCTCCGTTGGAGCGCGTCTTCTCAACCACAAGGTTGCCAGTTCGACTCCCGCAAGGGATGGTGGACTGTGCCACCTGCCACTAGAAATAAATGGCAACTGGACCTGGAGCTGAGCTGCACCCTCCACAACTAAGAATGAAAGGGCAACACCTTGAAGCTGAACAGCACCCTACACAAGTAAGATTGAAAGGACAACTTGACTTGGGAAAAAAAAAAAAGGCCTGAAGTACACTGTCCCCAATAGTCTGTTCCCCTTCCCCAATAAAAATCCTTAAAAAAAAAAAGAGAATGTATATTATTTCCTAAGTAAAATAAATGTAGAAGTAGTATTAATTCAAGTTGACAAGAAAATAAGACCTAAATACTAATTTGAAACGCTATTTTGATGCTAAATTCAAAAATGGCAAATTTCGTTTTAAAGCTCAGCTCTCCACAAACCAGGCAAGCGGTGTTTTCATTACAAAAGTAACTAATCAGACAGTGATGGTCTAAAATACGGGTTCCTTGAGGACATCCTGCACTCAGTTCATTTTTTGTACTGAAACCCTAGCATTCCCAGATAGGACTCCCTTTCCCACCCCCCTTCACTGCCTTCTTTCTTAAGGAAAAAGTGGGGTCACTGATAAGGCAGCAGGTTACAAACTTGGATCAATAAGTTTACATTAACTATTCATTCCATTCCCTAGTTTCTCCACCATACCCCACTCATCTTAAAAGAGCGAGTATCTCATTCTGGGAACTACAATAAAGGAACAAATTTATAAGAAAATATTAGTCCTTGAAAAATTAAAGACATTGCAGACTAAATCCTCTAGCATTGCCATCTTAGAACCATTTAGAGGATTACACTGATTAGGATCAATTCTCCCCGAATAAAAAAGCCTGGTAGAGACACCCATCCAAATTCTAACTGGGCTTGAGCTACACAAAAAATCTTTTGTTAAGAACAACTAACATTAGCATTAATTCTTTTAAACATCTAGCACTGATGGCCCTGCTTCATTATCCATCACCTAACATTCGTACTTTCCTCCAGAACCAATAAAAAGGTGAAGACCAAAGAGAAGCAGGGATGAGTCTGAAACCCAGGGGCTGAACCTATGGGCTCACTATTCCTTTTCACATCCCACCGTCTCTACAACTTTCAGTAAGGACAACAGACACAGGGGTCGCCAACCTGTCCTAGGCGGCGGCCACGTGTCGAAGGAAGCCGCCGGGGTTTCCCCGCCCAGCACGGTCGCCGCCTCCAATGGGCGGAGAGCCCCAGAGCCTCGCAGCCTCCCCGCCCCCTCCCTGCCTCGGGGCCTCGTCCCTTCACAGCCCCTCCCTCCCATCGGAATTCGCAGCCTCCACCTTTCTTTCCATTCCCCAGCGGCCTCTCTCCGGGTACTAGTTTTGAGAAAGCTGGGACAGCGAGGCGGCAGGAAACTAGGCACTCGCGCCCGGCCCGCACCCCGGGAGCCTCCCGGCCCCTAGCGGCGCGGCCGTCGCCTCTTCGGGGCGCCTTGGGCGACGCCGCGGCCTCGCCCCCGTCCGCGCGTAGAGGCCGGTGGAGCTCAGGGCACCTCGGCGCAGACTGGCACGGCCCCCGACCCTCCCGGGCCGACCAACCCCCCGCATCTTCTTAGCCCGTTCCCGGAAAATGCGCCGGCCGATCCCAGCGGCCTCGCAGGCTACGGGGTCGAAACTCCGCGGACGGCTCCGGCTCTGACCTCTTAGGACGAGCCGAGAGGCCCGGAGCGGCCAGCAGCCGCTGCTCTCGGTTCCGTCCCCCATCCCCCCGTCCCTCCCCTCCGCGCCGGCCAGCCGGCCGACATTACGTTCCTCCTTCCCTTTCAGGCCCCCATCCGTTACCGGTGGCCAGCACGGGGAACCAGGCGGCCGGAGCTGCGCAGACAGTGACTCAGGGAAGCGGCGGGAGGAGCAGGAGGCGGCGCCGCGAGCAGATGGCGCTAAAAAAGACCCGAGAGCCCGCTGCTCGCGCTCATATACAATTAGCGTCAGCACGTAGGGCCCGCTCAGCCGCCCTCCCCCGGCCTCGCCGTCTCCTAGCAACGTGAGCGGGAGGCGGGCCTAGGGCGGGTTGCATAGCAACAGAACTGTCCTTCTTCCCTGGCGACCTCCAACCCTCTGCGCCTTGCTTAGGTTCCTTGGGTTCCTGCCGCCGCCCCCTACTACGTACCCGCCAACTCTTCCCCCACCTCACCTTGAAAGGAAATCTCAACCCCTCCCGCTCTGGGAAGGGCCCTGACCCGGGCGCCTGGACCGGTCCACCTCGCCCGCCTAAGTGTGGTGCAGGGAGGGATGAAGGTTGGGGCCAGCCGCCCCGTGTGGGCTTGCCGCATCCTTAGGGCGAGTGCTCTTTAGTTTCCGTCCTCTTCCCAACCTAATTCCTGCAACTCCCCTTCCTCGTAACCATTTTCTCTCCCTGCCCACTTTTTCCCTTTGGCGGAGTCTTCTACCGGTTTTGCTTCTCCTCACTCAGTGGACCTCCATGGCTTCCTGGGGTGCTCCTCATTCTTACTCCAACATCCTTTTACTTGACGTGCGATCCCTCATTTCCGCTTTAGTTCTTTTGACGGATGTTTTATGGCATGTTTGTGTATTCTCCGGATCCTTTATAATGAGGACAGTCGTTTCATATTCCTGAAAAAGGAAACCCTATGTAAATCCTCAGGACTGTGAAATTGCTTGGCTAGTTTTCAACTGATGCAGGATTGACCAATATCCACTTTAATAATGACTAATATTAAAATAGTGGTTCTCAAAGTGTGGTCCGAGGATTCTCGGACTCTTTCACAGGTGAAAGTCAAAAGTATTTCCTAATATTTACTAAAGCGTCATTTGCCTTTTGCACGCTCATTCTCTCACAGTGCAGTTTTCCAGAGGCTACATGACATGTGATATGGAAACATGGAAAACAGAAGCAACTATTAGGATCCAGCCATCTGCTGTTAAACCAGAGAGAGATTTGCAAAAATATAAAACAATGCCATTCTAACTTTTTGTGTTTTAAAAAATAGTTACTTTGGTCAAACCATGGTCTTGGCGCCAATTCAATGACAACAGGAACCCCCAATTTGTGGTAAACTACATATAGCTCAATCCTAATACAGCATAGCTATAGAGCTGTTTAATTATGTACGAAATAGCAGGACTGTGAGGCTGCCTGAGCAGAGTCCCCTCTCTAATAGATAGCTCTGTTCTCCTCTGCTTCTCCCAGGTCCACAAGCCTCTTCAGTATTTCAGGTCCAGCCAGCGAAGCACAATCTTTAATGGAAAGGAAAAGTGCTCTCTCTGAGCCACTGGGGAGCTGACTTATACAGAGAGAGGTACCCACTCCTGGTCCCCGATTGGACCATCTTCATGCAAATGAGGACTTCAGATCCTCACAGTTTGATTGGTCCAAAAAGCACTGTCCTCTTTGGTTAAAAGGGAGCAGCTCTGATTGGTCAGTGACATACATTCGCTTATAGAGTTGTACAGCTTTGATTGGATGGGGAAAGTCTCAATCCTATTGGTTGAAATGGGATTCCAGAAACTCCTTTAAAAGGGTTGATATTTATCATATGCTATGAGGCAGGCGGGAGGCAAACGGCTTAATGTGGGAGCGAGGCAGCTTAGTACAGGGTTTTTCTTGAAGCATATGAGAGAAATATTTAGAAAATGGTTGCGAAACTCTGGTTTTAAATTTGAGCCCTTCTTAGTGGGTATCTTCTGTTTTGGGGTCAACGTTTCTCGTATAAAATATTCTTTATGTTAACATTTAATTGGCTTATTGTTTTTAAATAAGATAATGAATAACAACTCTTAAAATCTACTCTTAAAACTTCTTAATTTTAATTCTAATATGACAAATATCAGTAATGCACATAAAAGTTCTTTGTAATCCTCAGTTTTTTAAAACTGTAAAGGGGTCCTGAGACCAAAAAATTTGAGAACCTCTTCTCTAAATGTTTCGTCCCTTGAAACTTCAAACTGCCTGGAGTCATCTTTTGTAATCCTCACTCCCATATCTCATTGAAATGCATTGCCTTTCCCACTCCATGCGACAGGTGCTCAGTTTATCCATTCATTTTTGTTCTTCATGTGTGATTCTTTTGTATTTCTCAACCTTATTTCTTCATGTACGTCATACTTGACAATGATGTAAGGCTAACAAGGATTATAATAACATCAGTGATGATTCCTCATGAAGAATCCACAAAACATAAACTAGGTAGGCCAGTGTCCAATATGTACATACACTTGGCACTAATTTCAGTGGAGGCCTCAAGAGCGCTCTGCATTTTATTCAAAGCTATACATAATGCAAGATAATCAACATATTAAAAATGAACTAAATAGCTTTCTCCTTTCCATAAACCTTTTCAGTGGTAGAACTAATGAGACTGAATTGAGAAGTTAGCTTTCATGATGGTTTCTGTCCCACTCCAGGGACCCCCACAAATTTCAGGCACTGACCAAAGTCTCCAAATTTCTGACGTTTCAACCCCCACTCCCATATTTAAGGGCTTATCATTACCAGTTTATATACATTATTTCCCCCTTTTCTACAGCACCCTTCTCCAGCTCTTTCCTCCAGCTTCCTCCTCCCTTTCTTTTAAGGTGTCCTAGCTAACCTAAAAGTGAAATACTAATAAAGTGCTAATAATGCATATCTTTTAATGTGATCTTTTCAATCATAGTTTGTAAGTCTAAACCTTGGCTACTTAAGTCCAGGGAAGGCCAATCATTTATACATTCATTCAACAAATAGTTATATGTTGGAAACAACTTGAGACACTGGAAATACAGTATTGAACAAGATAGACAAGGTTCTTGATTTTATTGAACTTACGTTCCAGTGAGGTGGGGCAAGTGACAAACGAGAAATGAAATAATTGTAGATATTAGTAAGTGAAAGTGCTATGAAGAAAATAAAATGAGACAAAGGGGTAGAAGATGACTGACCTAAAGAAACCATTGAGATTTGCACGTTGACCCCTCAAGTCACACAATATAGCTAACTCATCTAATTACTATAAATTGTGGCCCTGGTCACTGACCTTGGACCATGCTAAACTTCCGGTTAAACTTCCTTTTTGCTTCATCTCCCATTATTTTCAGTTGGTAGATTTTTATAGCATTGTAAAAGCCTGGTGGTTTAGAAGTGTGGCTCTTTGGGAGTCAAACAGCCCAAGTTTTGTCCCTATTTTGTTGTGAAATTTTAAGCAATGTGTAAATTGCTTAGCATGGTACCTGACATTTAGTAAACACGCAACAAAAGTTAAACATCATAAACCTCTTACATCGTAAACTTTTGTTTTTGTTTTAATTAATGGTTGGAGAAACTTCCCGTAAGTCTTCTAATAGTATCTAACACATTTTTGTGAAATATTTTATCAAAAGCTATCTTGTCACAAATTTTGAAACATGTTTTCCTGAGCTGAAATGATCCACACTGATTATCACAAAAGTACAATATCCCATATTTCTAAGTACTGAATACAGACACTGTAGAGATCAACCAGATAAGACAGTGACAGAGATGATATTTTAAGTGTGCCTGTGTCTGTATTTCAGCCCCTAAGTAGTAGGAAATACATAGGCTTGAAAGTCAGACAGGCGTAGATTCAACCAAATCTCTGACCTCCCACATGTATCTGTACACTCTGACCCTTAGGTTTTCCCCATCTGTAAAGTGCTTTAATAATTCTTTTTTTTTTTTTCCTTTTTAACAGGATCAATTTACTTTATTTTTCTTGTATAAATTATGTGGCGGCCACAGCTGGAGCCTGGGTTCTCTACACAGAATCTCTGGTGTGGGTCTTTACAAGATGGTCCGTGAAGGGAGACTTGATGAACACAGTCTCTGTCCAGAGGTCAGGGGTGAAAGAGCTGCAGGTCTTTGACTTATCAAAGGTGGCCTTGGAGAAGTTGCCCAGCATGGTAGTGCAGCCCCTGGCTGAGGTAGAACAGTTGACAATATGAGCCATCATCAACAGCTTCTTGGGCACAGGAGCTGAGAGATGCCAGTGCCTCTGGGGGCAGGGATGAGGTGCACAGCACAGAGCCACAGCTGCAGGTCACCTTACAAAGGACAGTGTGGGGCTTGCCCATCTTGTTCCCCGGTAGACTCGCTGCACAGAAACAACGGAGAGCTTGGCCAGGATGATGGCCCCACGGATGACAGGGGCTACCTCCTTGGAGCACTTAACACCCAAACCCACATGTCCTTTGTAGTCCCGGATGGCGGACAAATGCCTTGAACTGGGGCCTCTGGTGTGCACAGGTCTGCTTTTGCACCGGCATTATCTTCAAAACCTCGTTCTTGAGGGACGTCCCCAGGAAAAAAAAATCAATGACTTCAGATTCCTTGATGGGCAGGGAGAGCTGGACAGAGACTTGATCTCCAGGTCCTTCACCAGGCGGCCCAGCTTGGTGATGACGATCCACTCCTGGTCCTCAGCCTTGCCTTTGCAAGCTCACCCACATCCCGCACGACCTTGGCCAGGGACCCCGCTGCCAAATCGTCCAGGGCCCCTCCCCCACCACACCCCAGGCTCCTGGGCCCTCCTGGTGCACCGGTGTCATCTGTCATTTGGTGTTTTCTCAGAGAAGTAATAGTTCTTCTAATAACACCTGCCTCTTCATTAGCATGAAACAGAGAAATATATGTGAGCCCTCAGATCATTGACCTGCACTTGAAGTACACAATAAATGTTTATTTTTTCCCTTCTCAATTAATCAGTATGTAAAATGTCTAATGGCACCAATAATAATCTAAAACTGTACAAGTCACATTTAAATAACTGTTTTCTTAGTTTTGAATCTGGTTGGTTTTAATTTTTTTCCAATTGTTAATATAAATGCAATATAAAATCAATCTAAATTCCAGTGGAGAATTGTGGACAAGTTGCCTTAAATTCTTCCCTCTACATCTGAAAGGAAAAGGGAGGAGGAATTAATAGAAAATATTTTTATTTTGCTATCATTTCAATTGAAACTTTTATTGAAATGATTGTAAAGCCATACGCAATTGCACAGAACAACACACAGAGATCGTGTAAACTTTACCCAGTTTACGACAATGGTACAAACAATCCATAATCTTATTGAGACTTCCCCAGTTTCACTTGGATCCACTTAAGTGGGCCTGTATATTTAGTTCTTCTGCACAATGTTATCGCATGCGTAGTTTGTGTGTCACCACAAGCGAGATACAGAACAGTTCTATCAACACCACAAGGATCCCTGAAGTTGCCCTTTTATGATGATTGGGGTTTGTTTTCCTAATTTACATGCCAAATATAGGCCTACCTTCCCAGATTTACTTTTTCCCTTTGTTTCTCACAAATAGACCACTTAGGCAGAAAATAGGCGATTCCTTAGTGTGCGTTTTCAATATTTCTTACCTGAACTGTGTGCAATAGCCTTGCCATTAATTTCCCTAATATCTTATTCCTCTCTGGTCTACATTGCCAAAGCTATGGTTCTAAAATACAAGTCTAATCAAATCCACTTTGTCATAAAACGTTCAATGGCACTTTATGTCTACATAACAAAATAAGGCCTCCAAAGCCCAGTCCAATCGGAAGGCATCCTACTTTTCTAGCATACTCCCCACTATCCATACTCATGAACCCCATACTTTATGACTTTGAACTACTCACCAGACTCTCCTCATGCCAAGCGTTTTTATGCTTTCTGTGCTTCCCTTCTACTTGTCCTTCAACTTCTAGTTCAAATTTTTATCTTCTCTGGGGAACCTTTCCTAACTCACAAAAGCATATCTGGCTGCACACGCTTGTCTATTCTTTTTTGTATGTATGTTTGTTCCCATGTTTCCTTCTCCTTCAACACACACTATCCTAGATTGTTAGCTGCTACAGGGCAGTGTCCTTGTTTTTGTATACCCCCGGCTTGGACAGTGACCGGCAAGGCAAAGCCTTCAATAAATAATTGTTTGAGAGAACGAAATAAAAGGAAGAAAGCAAGAGAGGGAGAAAGAGAAAGAGAAGTCATAATGCTTAAAAATAAATCAGACGTCATCATGCTTTATTAAATAATCCTTTGTTGAAGACAACTGTATCAATTCTATATTTATCATAGAGTCTATGTTTCATAGAGAAATGTTTCCATAGAGAAAATTTCACAATCTACTCTATGCAAGATAGTATTTGGATATGGTTTGGATATTATTTGGATATTATTATTTTTCCTCATCTATGAAACAACTTGCTGATAAAAAGAAAGGAAAGAAATATTAAAATCCTTGAGATCGTAATGACTGGAGACAATAAATCACATGATAGTGTTTGGAGACAATTGGAGGGTCTGTTATTGGGAGAATTGATAGTGAAATGCAGTGGATGTATACCAAAAAGTACTATGCAGCAGAAACATTGATTGTAATACACAACAGGGATGATCTACAAAATGCAGTGCTTGCAACATATCACCACAATTAGATATCATTATACACTCATTTGAATTGCTCAAATTAAAACAAACAAACAAAAATCCTGACGGTACGAAATGCTGATAAAGATGTAGAATGACAGGAACTCTCATTCATTGCTGGTATGAAAGCAAAATGGTACAGTCATTTGGAAGATAGTTTGGCAATATCTTATAAAGTTAAATATAGTACCTTACCATACGACCCAGGTATCTCACTCCTGGGTATTTACCCAAATGAACTGAAAACTTATACACACACACACACACACACACACACACACACACACACACCTGGAGGTGAATATTTCTAATTGCCAAAAACCAGAAGCAACGAAGATGTCTTTCCACAGGTGAATAGATAAACAGTGGAAAAATGGAATACTGCTCATAAATAAAAAGGAACAAACTACCAATTCACTCAACACAGATTAATCTCAAATACATTTTTGCTAAGTGAAAAAAGCCAGTTTCAAAAAGATATATATTATATAATTCTATTTATATGTCGTATGAAAAAGGCAAAAATATAGTAATGGAAAACATATCAGTGGTTGCCAGGGGTTCTGGAGGAGTGAAGAGTTGACTACAAAGGCGCTGAAGCGGGAGGAGATTTTTTAGGGTAACAGAACTGTTCTATACTCTATAAATAGTGGATACTGATATACTTTATACCTATGGGCTTTATCAATTTGTCAAAATTCATATGCTGTATTCAATTTTTAAAAAATCAACCAGGATGTTGAGGGATCCTAGGATGGAGTGCAAACAAATTAATCTAATTGCCTTACAAATGTACAATATAACCTAATCGACGGGATAGGTAAAAAAGGAAACGACTTTGGAAAACAGTGTTTTGACTAGATACTGTAAGGCTAAAAAGCAAAAAGAGCTATACATAAACATTGTGCTCTATTTAGTAAATTTGTTTCTCATAGGGGTGCTAGGAATTCCAAAACTATGTGTATACTACCAAACTGGGTAGCTTAAGCAACAGAAATTTATTGTCTCACAGTTCTGGATACTAGCAGTCTGAAATCAAGGTGTTAGCAGAGTTGGTTCCTTCTGAGGGTTGTGAGGGAAGGATTTGCTCTAGGCCTTTATATTTGGCTTGTGGATGTCCATCTTCTCCCTGAGTCTTCTCATCATCTTCCCTCTATGGATGTGTCTGTGACCAAACTTCCCCCGTTCTAAGGACACCAGTCATATTGGATACATTAGGGCCCAACCTAATGACCTCATTTTACCTGGCTCACCCTTTACCTCTGTAAAGACCGTCTCCCAATAAGATCACGTCATGCGGTGCTGGGGGCTAGGACTTTGGGAGAACACAATTCAACCCATGGGGTCAAACAAATAAGTAAATAATTGTAGTTAATGGGAGCCAGGTCTCTCATTATCAGAGAAAAAGTCACAAATAATCAAGGAAAGAAGGCTGAAATGAGCCCTGTGATTAGACCCCTAGATTAGGGGTCGCGATACCAGTATGTACTCATGTTTACAGATAGATGGATTTGTACATATACAGGTTTGTATATACACATATATTTCCTAGCTCTGTCCAGGGCAATAAGCATGCCAGCACCCAGGTTTTTATTTCTACATACAATTTATCTATAATATACTAATTAAATACAAATAGATACATATTAAACACATTGCAATGGGAGTAGAAGGACATGAGAGTGGAGTACAGAAATAAAAGGGAATCAATTTATTTATCTAGAAGGATCTTACCAGGGAGTGGCGAGGAGTTACAGGATAAATTATTTAAAAGAATGGAATGTGACTGCACCCTTTGCCAATACTAGACATTCAATATCTTTCATTTCTCAATATACTATCTTACAAGATCAAATTGTGATTCATATTTTGAAAGGTTAGTTCTGAATATAGAAGAAAGGGAGAGCAGTAAAATCAGGTTTGTCATCAGTTGTAGCAGAGTAAATCTGAGCAATTGAAGGAAACCAGAAATAAGATATGGAAGTAAAATTTTAAAAAATCAAGTCAACAGCAATGATAATAATAATCACTAATATTTAATTAAATGTCTTCCATGTGCCAGACACTGTTCTATAGAGTTTTACAAATATTAGCTCATTTAATCCTCACAAAAACCCTAGAGATTATTATCCCTATGTTTTAGATGAAGAAATTGAAATTCAGAGAGATCCGGGACCTGTCCCTAGGCCACACAGCCCATAAATAGCAGAGTCAGGATTTGAATCCAGGCAGCCTGGCATCAGAGCCTGAGCCTGTAGTTATATCCATTCTGCTTAAATGCATACAATGTCCCAGAATTCACGGAATTCACTCCAAGAGAAACACATGTAAACAAGCAGTTACAAATCAACGTAAGCGCTAATAATAGGGAAGAGGGTATCAGGAAAGATGTCACAAAAGTGACACTGAAAGCACATCTTGAAAGGGATGTAAGAACCTGCTGTGTGACGAGAGCAGGGCAGCACTCTTGACAAGAGAACAGCCATATAGATGAAGTTTTGGCTTAGTTGTTCAAGGTCATGCAGGAAACACATGTGGAATACAAAACTGTTCAAACAATGACTTCTGCTTTGGGCTAGGCATGGATTTCATGTACAGAAAAACTCTAGTCAAGTCATGAAATGTGTTGGTATCAAGTGTTTGCCATTTCATCGTGGGCCTATCATTCTCACTACTTTTAGTTGTCAAACTGAACCTCTATTTAATTCCAGAAATATCAATTCTTAGTAATGAAAAAATGCATTTACATAGTTTCACACAATCCAGGTTATAGTCTTTACAGGTCACAAACCAGATTAAATCTATATTCCAACCATTTCTTTTAGAAAAAGTTTTGAGAACTATGTTACAAAAATCCGGAAGAGAATAACAAACAGCACAGGCTGAGGCAGCCAACACTACGCTTTATGATGTGTTGGGCATTGTTCTAAGTTGCCTGTGTGTTTTAGCTCACTTAACTCTCACAACAACCCTGTGAGGTAGCTAATTTCATTTTCCGTTTTATAGATGAGGTCACTGAGGTCCAGAGAGGTTAAGTAACTTATGCAAAATTGTAATGAGTTTAGTAACTGGCGGAGCCAGGATTCAATAAAACCAGGCAATTCCAGCCTGAATAGGAAAAGGTGATGCTATTTGGTTCTTCACTTTATGCCTTACTTCAGCAGGTGGTCTAGTATGGCCTAAGTCAGTGGTCACAAACCCAGACATCTACAGGTGCCCAACAGAGAACATACTGTGTGAAGTCAGCCAGGTACAGGACATGGGGTGGTGAGGACTGAGAGCAACAGGGGACCACAGGTTTCATTTATAGGGGCAGTTGCTCCTCAGCTCCAGCCAGGTGTCGTCCCATACCTAGCTGACCATTCAGTATTATCAGATTTCCCAATTTTTCAAGAGAAGCTGACTTTGATGTGAAATCTTCCAACTTGGGAGACGTGTACAAAATGAGTTGCGTTCTGACATGCTGTGTTTGAGATAGCTGGGACACCTTCAGCAGTTAGAAATTTGAATGTGCAGTTTCAGGAGAATAATTTTGGGGGCAGGTGTGGATGTAGAAGTCTTAAGTGCAAGGAGTGTAGATGAGGAAGCCCATGGAAAAGGAAGAAGGAACTAAGAGGACCAGGAATTCCAGCGTTTAAAGAGTTGGCAGCAGAGTCAGCAAGCGAGAGCTGGAGTGGCGCAAAAGGCAGGAAAGAGTAGCGTCCGAGTTGCCTGAGGAGGAAGGCGAACGGGCAGGCTCTATCAGTCTATTCTTGCTAAGAGTTGATGTACTGATTCCCTTGGGTGGAAGAGATCCCAGACCTCAGTAAGAAGAGCTATTACAAGTTCAAAGAATAAATGTTTAAGTCCAAGCAGGCTATAACTTTCCTGTATCCAAAATTAGCACTAGAGGAGGATCCCAGCACTTTCCCACTGCCAAATCACTTAGATGGCTCTAATTTGAAAGGCAGAAGTATTTTACTTCCATTTTTCTAATTTTTGTTGATATTTTATTAGCATCATTATTATTATCCACTTCGTTGGGTGTTCTTTTTGTATATTTGGGTTGCTCCTGTGACGTTTTGAAACTTCTCAAATACCAAATTTCACCAGAATCACGAATAACAAACACTGTGATTCTCTGGGGAAAGCAATACCCATTTAGATTTATAATGACAGAAAGACGCTTTTCACACCTACAATTTAAAACTTGGTTCACACATCCAAAATTATTTATCCCTTTGTTCAGATACAACTTTACAGTGAATTTAGGACACCTTCTTCTATGAATAAGAAAAATAAAAAGAATGCATTTATTTGTTGGGTTCTGGGGATCCAGTAAATAAAAGCAATTTTCCCTGCCTACGTTTAGAATCAATTGAAAGAGAGACGCAGGAGGCAGGCAAATGGAGATCAAAATAACGCCTTTCTTCCAGATAAGTCAGGTTGGAAAACATGGTTTTGTATCTGCAGTGGCTTCACCTCTGACTAACACTGGCCTCCTTGCAGACACAGCCCCCTTCACACCCACAGCAAGGCAGAAGGCAGACCTCGACCTATGAGTTCTGAAGAAAAGGAAACCCAAGACGGACTGGGCTTTGCTTGCCCAGTTCTTTCTCCCAAATAGCCCAATCTGATACATCCTTCTGTCCTGAGGATAAGCAATCCAGACTGGCAAGGGTAAAGCAGATTTTTCCAGTGGAGGTTCTTCCACACTGAAGCCTGAGGCCAGGGAAATGGAGGCCCCTCTGTGACGTTCCCTATTGCTTCATCTCCTCTCAAGCTCCTCCCACAAGGTGGGTCCTATTATCCCCACAGAGCTAAACCTGGACTCAGACCCAGGTCATAGGATTTCAGAACTGCGACTTGCATGCAACCCCAGGAGGCTATGCCCGAGGTCTGTGGTTAAATGGAATAATCCCATTTAAATTCATTGGGTGGGCAGTTGGGAACAGGCAGTAACGAAATAGCCATTTCTGAAATGCGGGAGTCCTAGAACATGGTTGCAACAATGTTACCAACTGGTTGCTCAGCAATGGTCAAGTTATTAAATCCTTTGTTACTTAGTTTCTTCCTCTGTAAAACCAGTTTAGCAAGTCTTGCCATTCTACTGACTGTTACTAGGGGATCAAATGAGATATTTCATAAAAGCACTTTGGACCAGCATCGTGACATAGTAAAAAAAAGACTTATTATTTGGGACGAAACTATTATTTCAATAATCTTAAATAAAATAGAGAAATCAGACTTTTTCTGAATGTTTACATTTTAAAAGCAGATGCATTAGAGGCTAGCAGAGGTGAATTTAAAACTCAGCGTCCTTTACTCACTACCTGAGTAAACGTGGACAAGTAATTTAATCTTTCTGAACTTGGAAGAGGATCAGAATATGCCCCCCTAAAATATGCCCCTTTGGCACAGAGGTTATTTTGAGGTGAAGGCAATTGGAAGTCAACAGATGCCGGAAGGGTTCTCTGCCCTCCCCTCATTGCCTAAAAGCAGGATATAGATTTCCCATTGAGTAAGGTACCCACCCTGTCCCAGGGAGAGACGAGCAACTCCTATCATCAAAGATGGGACGTCAATACTGAGATGAGTTTGTGTAAACTGGCCTTACTAAAATAGCCTTAGCTTCCATTAGTTTCCCCCACAGAATTCCTAGTCATTTCCCCACAATTTATCATCCTCTGAAGCAAAAATTCTCTTCCTTATTTAAGAAGGGTATAAAGCACCTAAGTATAACTACTTCTTTGAGATTTGTTTTCTGTAAACTCCTATGCATGTAAATATGTTAGAATTGCATACCTTTTCTCCTGTTAACCTGTCTTTTGTAAATGTAATTTATAGGCCATCATGCACTGAACCTAAGAGAACAGAGGAAAAGCTTTTCCTCCCCATAACCTCCTTCTGAATTTGTGAATAGTTGTATGTTCTTTACCTAACAGGGTTTTGTGAGGATTATATAAAGGGCCTATCACACAATTAACTCAGTATTAGTTTTCTTCCTTTTTCTTGTTCTAATCTAAGGATCGACTATGTACAGAAGGCTTTACCTTCTTATCAAGTGGTTTTTATGTGTATAAACCATTTGACTGAATGATTAAAAAGTTGGATTTTTTGATTGTTTGACTGTATTTTTGTAAATTCTGGGTTATTAGACAAATTAAATAAACATGATTCCATGACTCAGCATTATAGAAGAAATTAGCAGCCATCTCTGATACCCCTTAATAGCTGTCTTGAGTAACTGAGTATTAAAACATTAGTTCTTATCAAAATAATTAACCTAGTATGCGGCAAGTAGTCTGCTTCTATTAGTTTGTAGCATCAGCACATAAATATGTTTATCATTAATTCAGTCATTCAATTAGCAAAATTTTATTAAGCAATTGCTATGTGTAGATGTTGAATTTTATAATGTTGCGGGCACAGTTTTATGATCTGATTGAAGATATATCCCAAATAAACATAATAAAAAGAAGAATGTACTATAACAAGGAAAAATATTCTCTGATTTACATAACCTAATGCCTCAATTTCCTCACCTGCAAAATGGAAATAACACCTTTGATCCATAGAACTGTTAAAATCATTATATAAAATGATGAAGTTGATATTAGAAGAATGATCCCCCGCAGCCCAGTCAACCTTGGTGAAGACTATTATTTACCCACTAAAATTCATTCTCCTTTCCTTCTGGGTACATGGCTGCCCTCTTAAATTCCTCAGCCTTCTGCACATTGAGGTACGATTTTGTGATAAGTATTTTCCTAGAACATGAACAGAAATGACATGTGCTGCTTCTAGGCTTGGGTTTTAAGACATTTGATATGCCTTCTCCATGTTCACCTTGACTTTCTTGCTACAGAGCCTGGCTTGGTGGCTACAGCTCTTTGAAGACATGCCCCAGAGGGTGATGGAGAAACCTCACAGCTGTCTTGCTGACCTGGAACACCCTCTTCAAAATGGTTACATGACAGAGAAATGGACTCTATGTTCTTTAAGCTGCTGTAGTGCTGGGTGTCTGTTACAGCAGTGTGGTCTCATCCAAACCCATACAGCCTCGGTCTAAGAATTCAGCTGGGCTTTTACAAGTTTTCACATGTCTTCATGGAACTGGGAGACTGGCCATAAGAAGTAATGGCTCAGTGATGAGTCTGCTTCTTATTTCCGGCAGGCCTAAACAGATAAAACTAGAAACTGAGAGATAAAAAGATGAAGGAAAGGAACTAATACTACTCATTAAGCTATTGTGAAGTATTGATTGCAAAGTAAATGAGCAGCATTGCAGATTATGGGACAATTAGGGGGAAAAAATGTTTCTCTTCCTCCTTACAAATTTACTAGATGGTACAGTTTTGAGAACAAATATTTTCCGTGTGTGTGTGTTTGTCGGGGGGGGGGGGTCACCAGTGTTTGTGTATCAGAGGGGAGAGAGACAGACAAAGATAGACACACAGAGGCACAGAGACCCAGCAAGACCAAAACAGAGAAAGAGAGACAGAAAGATTTCAGATCCAATAGTTACTCTCTGAATAACTGGACAAAAAGTTAAAAAGGACAATTTAGAACTCATTCTGATGGGGAAACCTCAAAAGGTACGCATTTGGAGTGCGCACATATATTTTGGCTGCCCTTCAGAACCTGGATTGCTAGGTTATTCTCTGCAATCATTGGGACACCACTTTAGACTGAATGTCTGTGCCCCCCACCCCAATTCATAATTCAAACCTAACCTCCAACGTGATGGTGTTAAGAGGTGGGGGCCTTTGGGAAATGATTAGATCATGAGGGTGGAGCCCTCACGAATGGGATTAGTGCCCTTATGAAGGAGACCCCAGAGAGCTCCCTCACCCCCCGCCATGTGAGGACAGCAAGAAGATGGCAGTCTATGAATCAGGAAGCTGGCCCTTACCAGACACCGAATCTACCAGCACCTTATCTTTGACTTCTCAGTCTCCAGAGCTCTCGCCTATTTCTCATGAGAAATAAACATTTGTTGCTTAAGTCACGCAGTATGTGGCATTTTTGTTCCAGGAGCCTGAACAGACTAAGACAGACAGCACGAACCACACCACACAGACACATACTTATGGGACTCAGAATGACAAAGGTCATCATTAGTAGCCAAAGGCAGTTTCTGAATGCTATTCTGTGCTGAACATCTCAAAGTCAGTGCAAGGAATAAGGGTCCTGGGCCAAGCTCTGTGGGTAGAGGAAGAGTATGCAGATGGGTAGACCTAAGAAGAGGGGAAGTAGGTGAGGAACTAGAGATAGCTGCAGCGTCTGCAGCTGCTCCATCCAACGCAGTAGCCACTACCTACAGGTAGCTATTGAGCACTTGAAATGCGGTTAGTCTGCATTGAGATGTGCTATGAATATCAAATTCTACATCAGATTCCACAGACAGTGCAAAGAACGAATTTAAGATATTTCATTAATGTTTTAATGTTAATTTCATGTTGAAATGAGAATATTTTGGACTAAATAAAACATTATTAAAATTAATTTTATGTTTTCCTTTCCTTTCCTTTTTTTTTTTTTTTTTGAATGTGGCTGCTAAAACCTTTAAAATCACATTTGTGGCTGTGGCTTGCATTACATTTTTATGGTATAGCACCGGTCTAGACCAGGGGTCAGCAAACTTTAGCCCACAGGCCAAACCCAGCTTAATGCCTATTTTTGTAAATAAAGTTTTATTGGAACACAGCCAAGTCCATTTGTTTGTATATTGTCTATAGCTGTTTTTCCCTTCAATAGCAAAGTTGAATTGTTGCAAAAGAGGCAAACTAGTCAAAGCCTAAATTATTTACTATATGGTCATTTACAGAAAAAGTTTGCCAAACTCTGTTACATTTAACACACAGTTTAAAATTATTTTCCCTTGAATCCTATCATTTCTTTTAGTAACCCCAACTTTAGAGAAAGCCTGAAAAAACTATATAGGCTGCAATAGGATGTAGGGGACAATAAAGTCAAGACAATAGAAAATGTGAGAAGGCATTTGTGGAGAGGCAGCTGCATCCTCTCAAGTAATGTTAGGTGGAGACCAATATCAAAGTGTGTGTGTGTGTGTGTGTGTGTGTGTGAAGTGATGTGAGTCCTGCTTGAACCAAAATGCTAGGGAGGGACCCCCAAGCTGACAAAGAGTTCAAAATGAAAATCTTCAAAAGAAAACATTCAATTCTTTATAGTAGAGGGCCTCAGTGTGGCTTGTAATCGAGGATGGGCGTGGCAGATGCACCCATCACTAACAGGACAGAACCGTGTCCTGGTTAAAGAGTGGAGAGATGTCCTGCCACTAACTAGCAATCCTGCTCAAGAGTTGTGAAGATGAAACGAAATCCTGCTTAAATGCCTTGCATAGTGCCTGGAACATACCCAGCATTTAGAAGCTTATTATTGTTTCCTTTTATAAACAAAATACAGTTCAATTTAGAGAGAAAGAAGTAGAAATAGTCTTAATTTTTCAAAAGAATAGCAGTTTTGTTGAAAACTGCAAAGGCAATGAGGAGAAATGTCATTTGATTTTTGTTCTTAAATCCTACCTGACTTAATCATATATGCGACTATGTGATAATAAATGGTTCCTTTGCTATTTGCTATTGTGCTTGATCTCTCTCTCTGTCCTTCTGCCTGTGACATCTAGGTCTGCAGAAGGAATAGCATGATGAGAATAGCCCTACCTGAAAATGAAATGCTGCTTTTGGTCTTCCAAAAGTTTCCCACTTTCTGAAATTCTCCCTCTCCTCCCCTAGCCTCCTGTGAGAGGTTATTCCATTTATATTGGGCCTGAAACCCACCTCCCCTTCCCCACAGAATTATTCTAAGAGTTAGACAGTATAATGGACTCCACAAGGTCACTGCTACAATACATCTGAGAAGAAGGAAAGGAGGAGGCCCAGATATTTATTTTGAGTGTGTTTGGGGTGGAGGTGGGGGTGGGGGTTGGTGGTTATTTTCCTGCTATTGAAACTTGATTTGTTTCCTATTTCTAATTAAATGGTTCTTCCTTGAGGCTTGGGCTATTGCGCGCATGTGTGTGTGTGTGTGTGTGTGTGTGTGTGTCTGTGCCTATGTGAGAGAGAGAGAGAGAGAGAGAGAGAGAGAGAGAGAGAGAGAGAGAGAGAGAGAGAGAGAGAGAATCACTGTTGGAACTGTGCACTAGCAGGCGTAGTTTGTTTCAACCTTCTTTCTGAGTATAAAATGCAGGTCTTCTGTCTTAAGTTGCAAAGGGGCACTCAGCTTTGACATTCTGCGTTTCTGCCCTAGTTCATGGAAAATATTGCCCCGGAAACCCATCAGGTTCCCTGTGTTTATGAATTCTGAAACTTGCCTCCTAGCAGTCCATGAGAAAGGCTCTCCTAGACTCTTCTGAGATTCAGAACTGCAAAATTAATGACCCTAAATAAGGTCTGCATTTGACAGCAGTCCTCACATGGCCCCTTATCTGACAATATTCTTTCCACTCAAAATTTCCAATCCTCTGTCCTTTTCTTGCTTTCTCTAAAAAGAAGTTTAAGTGAAAATAAACTCTGTCTAGGCTTTGGATAAACCTCCTGAGCTCTGAGGATTTTCTGCTTTTTTTCCTCAGGCTTTTTGGAGAAGTTTCTCCTTTTGTGACACCTCAGTAGACTGGCTGAAGCCAGCCACCTTTGTGGGGTGTGGAGATGAAGGAAGGCCCGGTCATCCATCTCTTTGTCTAATATCTTGAAAAGCAGGTACCATTTTAAAAAGTGTTTTCCAGACTTTATAAATAATTACATTAGCAATTGAAACTACCAAAAGTTCTTTCTCAACCTCTTTTTTAAAACACTGAATTAGATAATAACGGCAAACATTTATTGAACTTTTACACATGACCAAGCACTGTTCCAAATGTTTCACATACGCCTAATTTCACAACACTTGGAGGTGGCTACTACTGTTATCATTCCCATTTTATAGATGAGGAAACCGAGGCACAAAGAGGTCAAATTTTTTGTTCATGGTCACACAATTAGTAAGTGTGAGTGTGGGAGTCTAGGTCAAGAATCTAAAGTGGCTCAAAAACAGGAAGCATTGTAATGATTTTCTGTAGTAGAGAGTCTGCTGAACAGTGAGTGCACAGGGCTTTGGAATTAGACAGCACAGGATTTAAATTCCTATCATCCCCTTACCAACTGAATGATTTGGGACAAGTAAATTCATCACACTGAGATTTACTTTACTCATCTGCCTTTTGAAAATAATAATACCTGCCTCATGGAAGGTATTACTGTGTAAGTTTAATGACAAAACCCATGCTTTGTAGAGACCCTGGTAACAGCATTAGTTTTGGAATGAGAAATGGTTCTCAGCTGTCAGGACAGAATTACATATGGCATGACATTTGTAAGAGGAATCAAAAATTATAAATTTTCATTGATAGTTGGACAAATTACTGCCTTAATTCTACCACCTTAGAATGATCTCAGTACTTTATAAGGTTCTAGGAAGCATCCCAAATTGGCAGCCAGTGATTTTAGTCATTCTAGTACAATACTGTTCAATAAAACTTTCTGCAATGATTGAATGGTCTGTATCTGCACTGTTCAATATGGTAGCCACTAATCACTTAATGGCTCTTAGCCCTTGAAATGTGGCTAGTAGAATTGAGGAACTGACATTTTAATTATAATTTTAAATTAATTTTAGTTTAGATAGCCACATGTGGCTGGTAGCTACTGAATTAGACAGCTCTAAACGATCGAATCAATTATTAACACCTGAAGAAAAAAAAACCCTAGAAAAATCTCTAGGCATTAGAAAATTTAATTTCCTGTCCTAAACGCAGGATAGAAAATAAAATTGCTTAACTATTTACTCTAATGAACCATATAGGTATAGCCTAGATGGATCAAGGTGGATCTATTCTCACCCTTAAGTTGTAGACCAATCAATGTTTTGAAGTAGCTTTCTTCCATAATTCTTTTGCAAGTTCTGGAAACATTTATTCCTTTATTATCACTACAATGCTTTAGTCCATCACATGGAGAATACAGCTAGGAATAAAAACTATATCATATATCCATTTCATTTTAATGACTAATAAATGATTAGAATAAACTCTTTTCTTCTGTAAAAAAAGAGGAAGATGAGCACACCTTACCATTTCTTGTAGCAAAAGTCGTCCTAAGAAACCATGAGATCTATTGGATGATTGACGTCACAGATCTTGGTAGTCATTACACCTGAACTCAGAGAGTTGTACGTGTAGGCAGTTTGTGACATTTGAACAGAGCCCTTTAACAGTACCTAAGGCAGGTGGGAGCTGCAGCTTTTACCTGATTCATCTGGCAATCCAGGATGACAGTGTTCTGTCCTTTCTTTTTATGTGGTACGGAACTTGGGAACCTCACTCAAGTATGTATCTAAATGTTTGATAAAAGAGTTTGATTATATTCACAAGCATTCCGGCTATCAGCACTTCTGAACAACTGAGTGGAAATTCTGTCTGGGTCAGAATATGAGTTGGAATCTTTTTCTTTCTTAGCAGAACAAATTTGCCCCCGACTACCTAGTATCTAAAAATGACTCTCTCTTTAACCATTAACCATCAAATTTCTTCATCTCCCACCCTTACTAGAACAATTCAATCAGGAACTGATTGAGAGATGTCACTTCGTAATGCTTACTTAAACCTTTGAGATGGGGAGAAACTGTTTTTATCATTATAGTCACAATTGATTCCTTTAGATCCCACAAGTTTTGCTTCAGTATTGTTAGCTAATAATACTTCCCTCATTCATTGAGCACCTACTCTTTGCCAGAGGATTACATAAATTATTTTTTAATTCACACAGCACACTGATGAATAGGGACTAGTGTTACATTTTACAAGTTGAAAACCGAGGCTCAGAGAGTGAGTAAATTGCCCAGATCATACAGCTTGTAAGGGTACAGCCAGCATACAAACCCAGATCTTTCTGAATCAAAAATTTGAACAATTAAACACCAAACTATGTTTTGTCTTGGTTAACTGATATCAATGTACTTGGGCCATGTAATCTGTTATCTATAAACACATTGTTGTTAGTTAAATGTAATCTTAACTTGGAAGGAGTGTCTGTGAAATAAATCATTAGAATAGCGTTTGGTTGTTCTGCAAAAACACAGATGTGGTCATTTCTGTTCCTGGGTGTCTCTGAGTTTAGTTCAAGGAAAATTGTCTCTTTATGTGCATGCTATTTTTAGCTAGAAAAAAAGCCCAATATGTTTTGCTTGAGCCTTAACTGCCAAGAAACTTTTGCCAAATTCATTGCTCAATTATCACAATGAACTTATCACAGGTGCCTTGATATATCATTTGTTTACTCGATGTATGATAATTGTATGTATGAGGCCTTCACTCATCCTGAGAATGCCAGGGGCTTTCATCATACTGGCAATGCAAATCACGGAAGTTCCTCAGGCAGCCCACAGTCAAATAGGGAAGAAAGAGATCACATAAATAGCAACACAAATGATTAACTATAATTGTGACAAGAGTCATAAAAAGTAAATGAAGGGTGACATAAGTTGACCAGGCAATAGGCCTAGCTTAAGGGCCTCGTTACTAAGAGGGCCCTAGAATCTCTGAAGGTAAACTTTGTTATCATTAGTCAGCAATTCCATTGTGCACTGATATTGCATTGTATGTAATTTGATAATTAGGACATCAGAAAAAACACAAACATAAATAGGAGGCATAAATATCCCTTTTACTTATCAGGAAACACCTAATAATTAATTCCTGCGTTTGTTTTTCTTTCGGTTCTTTTCCAGAACTCCAATTTTAAAAATTCTTCTGGAAAGTATATAAAGCAGTTTTACTGTAACAAATATGGAAATTGAGTTGGAATGATGTCATTGCTTGGGACATTTGCATTATTAATTTGGAGAAGACAAAGACTAACAGTGTCTTAGTCTTCTGTTTAGAAGTTAAGGATGACAGGAAAAGATCATACCTTTGTGAAATAATTAATTCTTACTTCAGAAAGTTATACACAAAAGATGACTAAAAAACCAGCATGTTCTGCTTTGGAAAGCTTTAGTCCACCATCACCATTAAGAACTGAGATTAAAAAAAAATATCATCATAGGTTAAGAGTTCTAGAAATTAATTTAAGACTTTCTTTTCTCCTTAGAGCTTGCCTGAATGGGGGTAAATGTACATTAATTTTTACATGGGTCAGCCAATGATCAGCAGGTACAGGTGTTAGCACATTAACAGCAATAATAGGAAACCTGGACCTAAAAAAGACTCTCATATTTTTTTTTCACAATATCACTTTCCCTGCCCTTGCCTTGGTACGTTCTGTAGAATTTAAGAGAAGCTGAGTGTGCTAATTTATCTTTGCTGGTATTCTTCCCCTGTGTTTTTCTCATGTTCAGAAGAAGAGAAGAGATGATGCTTTAAAAAAGAGAAACAGCTCTGAGCTGTGGCCTCCATACCTCAGAAGGGCCAACCCTTCCACCAAGTAACTTGGAACCCCTGCCTGCCTACTCCTCATTGCTAGACCAACTTGCCTGAAATATCACCAGATACACATTTGATTTATGAGGTATCCTCTTTGCACATGAAAGCATCTCTGGAAAGTTTCTTCCTAGCAACTAAAATCAGCCACACAGAAGTAATGAGAATTTTGATGAGTAGGGGTTGGAGAATAGAGGATTTTAGAGCATGGAACACCCAGGAATATCAATCTAGCCAGAGCAAAAGCCAGAGCAGAGAGCACAAGACAATCCATGTGCCCTGGTAATGTGGAGAGAGGACATATAAAAGTCAGAAAAGAGTACAGAAGGAAGATGGCTGACAACACAAACCAAAACATGTCTCCTTAAATGAGTTACTTTATATAAAGCATTTAGAATAATGCCTAGCCCAAAATAATAAGAAAACAACTTTTTAATAAAGGCATATGCACATAGAACAGGAATCAGGGACCTGCCTATGTAAATGGAACAGGCTACCAAAATGTCATCACCCACAAAGGTTTTCAATTAGAGAATCAACACTTAACAAATTACATTCCGAAGAAAATTCACTGCAGCTACCAAGAATTTTTCCTTTCAGATTCTACATGGTACTCAAGAGAAATGACTGCCTTCAAAATAAGAGCCCAAGGCACCATTAACCCATTTGTATTGGTGAATATAACTACTAGTTTGGTTCATGACACAACTGACTCAACTGTAGCAATTGCCTTCAACATGAAGACAGCATAAATGAATAGGTCAATCATGCCCCAGTCCAGCTTGCTAGCCACAGGACGCTAAAAATAAACGTCATGGAGAAGAGCTTCAGAGAGAAATGTTATCTACTAAAAAGGATATATTAGCCCTTTGTGTTTTTCCAAAGTCATTACTGAATGACTAGGCCAATTCATATGCCTCAGAACTGCACTGTTTGTGTTTTGATCCCTCAGCAGTATTTGGGTTTAGTATTTTTTCTTAAAAGGCAGTGTTAGGATGCAGCTTGCTTTGCAGTTTCCCAAAGTGTGCATGTTTTTCAGGTGCGCACAAGAGGAAAAGCATTATATTTCTGTAGGTAGGCCTCTCAGGTCAAGCTTGGAGACGTACGGCGTCTTCAAATGTATTTGATACGCAGCCTTCAGTTCTCAGAGAGAAGAATTGAGGCAGGGTGGGAAATGAGGGTTGACCAAGACCTCATAGGGCGACTAGAGACAGAAAGAAAAGCCCTTTAAACCTCACAATGAGGTGGAAACAGGTCGGGATGAGCTGACAGACAAGCATTTTACCCATGGAGACTTTTTATACTTACTTTCTGGTTATGATCCCAGAAACAGAATTTCCATTTATGGTAGTATATAGTTTCCTTTTTAGAGAAATATTTGAAATTTAAAAAGTGAGGTGATTTAAGGTAAAATGCTTATTAATATGGCATTCAGATATAACCAAGTGTCTGAAGCTGATACTGAAGCGCAGAGCTGGCATGTAGAAGATGGTAGCTTAGAGGAGAGCGCTGGGGTTAGAGCCACTTCCTCACGGCCGTGTGGAACCTCAGCGATTCACTTACTTTCTCTGAGTCGCATGATCCTCAACTACATAAAACTCTTGGATGCGAAACACGAACCTCTCGGGGTGATTGTGAGGAATACGTAACAGGTGCTCAATGAATGCTTACTTCTTTTCTTTTCCTTGGTGAAGTGTGGGAAAAGCAGCAAAATTCTCTCTTTGCATGGAACCCTCCTGTCTAGACTCTAGACAATAAAGTGTAGGCAGTGATTGTTCAATAACCAGATAATCTTTTATACAAACCGACATAGGCTATATTTGTAGCCCAGTGTAGTAGATTTGCAGAGAAGGCAGAAAAATTAAGTATCAGTGCAACACTTCTTGTCATCGAGCAGTATATTCTGAGGGCTGTGCCCCACCCCACTTGTTTTTTTTTTTCAATTTTATTTATTTTTTTTAATATATATATTTTTTTTAATTGGGGAAGGGGAACAGGACTTTATTGGGGAACAGTGTGTACTTCCAGGACTTTTTTTTTTTCCAAGTCAAGTTGTTGTCCTTTCAATCTTAGTTGTGGAGGGTGCTGTTCAGCTTTAAGTTGTTGTCCTTTCAGTTCTTTAGTTGTGGAGGGCGCAGCTCAGCTCCAGGTCCAGTTGCCATTGCTAGTTGCAGGGGGCGCAGCCCACCATCCCTTGCGGGACTCGAGGAATCAAACTGGCAACCTTGTGGTTGAGAGCCCGCGCTCCAACAAACTGAGCCATCCAGGAGGCAGCTCAGCTCAAGGTGCTGTGTTCAATCTTAGTTGCAGGGGGCACAGCCCACCATCCCTTACGGGACTCGAGGAGTTGAACCTGCAACCTTGTGGGTTGAGAGCCCACTGGCCCATGTGGGAATCAAACCAGCAGCCGTCAGAGTTAGGAGCATGGAGCTCCAACCACCTGAGCCACCGGGCTGGCCCTGTGCCCCACTTCTTGTTTGTATCCCCAGTGATGAGCATAGCACAGCAGACACTTAAAACGTGTTTGAAGAAATAATAAAGTGATCTCAATTCTGTTATTTTCTGTTTTTTAATGCTGCACACTTTATCTTGGAGTGGATGCTTATTATTAAAAAATTTTCTGTATTGTGGATTTAAGGTGACCACACTCAGGGACGAAACAATGACTGGACAGGGACTACCTTTTCCTCTCTGTAAGGCGGCACTTCAGCGACTTAAAATTCCAATACTAAGTAATTTCCTTCTTAACATTTCTCTAGAGAGATTCACTTCCATGAACAATTAGTCATCTCTGAGGATAATTCCCCTTTCCTTCCTCTCTTTAACCAAACTACAGTGACTGAAACACATGCTGCTGCTGAAAAGTCCAGATAAAGGTCTTTCTAAAATATTTGAATCTGGAGTCCATAATAACTTGTTTTTAATTTATGATTGTGTGTGTTTATTCATTAATTTACCACGTGTGACTGTTTTTGTATGAGTGGTAAAAATTTAGAAAAAATTTTTTTATAAATGTAAGTAATTTTAAACCATGTAGTAATTATTGTGTGAGCTGTGGGAAACTGGACAGACTGACAAATTTTCAAACAAAAGGACCAGATGTAGATTTTGAGCTGCCTCAGTATGACATTTATCCTTACCCATAAGTATTTACGACCTACAAATAGCACGAAAGTAGATTTAAGAAAAAAAAAAAAACCCACAGTTAACCCTTGAACAATTTACTGGGGGGTGATTAGGGGTGTTGACTCCATCCCACTGTGCCAGAGAAAATTTATTTTGATTCCCCCAAAATTTTACTAATATCCTATTGTTGACTGGTAACCTTACTGATAACATAAACAGTTGATTAACACATATTTTATATATTTTATACTATATTCTTAAAATAAAGAAAGCCAAAGCAAAGAAAATGCTATTAATGAACTCGTCAAAATTATATGTTCTCTGCAATCCTCTCAGCTCTGCTTCAGGCAGTACTCCCCTTGCTGCTGGTCACTTCTTGGCACTCCTGGGCATGGTTTCTCCCACTGGATGCTTCTGTTTCTCTGCAGGTGGGTTAGGTTCACCTTCTCCTTTACTGCCCTGTAACCTTTAGAATCCTCAGCACCAACATACAAGATGGTGTGGACTTCCACGGTTTCCTTCATGTTGGGGTAACTGAAGAAAATTGTATACCAGGAGAGGGACAGTTGAAGCTATTGGCTCAAAATGTCTCTTTAGAGTACCAAAGGAAAAGGATGTGATCATTTAAAACGTTTACTGTGACCCTCTTTGGCTACCTCAC
This sequence comes from Rhinolophus ferrumequinum, assembly GCF_004115265.2. Lineage (NCBI taxonomy): Eukaryota > Metazoa > Chordata > Mammalia > Chiroptera > Rhinolophidae > Rhinolophus > Rhinolophus ferrumequinum. Next base: position 70,522,807 of record NC_046293.1, read on the forward strand.
TGTCCCTAAATTGCTTCTTTGGTCTTCAAATTTACATCCTTCTCCCCAAACCCTTCCTTTTGCTAGCCTTCCCTGGAATCTCCCCCGCCTCTAAGAAAACCCCACACGCTGAACCCAGTTATTGACGCTGCGTGTCCTCCTTCCCAACAGGTCTCTCCACTCTCTCTGTAGCCATAAGTTCTCCTGAGTCCAACTCACTCAGTCTGGGATAACGTCCTGGGAGGTAGCCTGTTACTAGTACAATCAGTGTGGTCTACTGGTGTCCGCCTCCCACAGAATAGTCTCTCCACGTCTTGTGATGCCATCTCCAACACGCTTGGATTCTCCACATAAAATCGGGTCCTTCATGGTCTCCTCACAAGTATGAAGGGTAAGTAGGCTTGCTGGATCAAAGATCAATTCCTTAAAGCATAAAGACAATACAGTCAAGCCTAAGTAAGGAGCGAGAAATAAAGTGGGCTGAAACAACAGCTTTTGTTTGATGTGTAAGTCGTGAGGATGCTGACGGCCTTGGGCTCATGCACTAGATCTGTAAGGGGCAGTCACTGTCCAACCCAGCCGAATGTTACCATAGAGAGGTGAAGTGCTGTGTTTTAAACTTAAATTTCTTTGTGTTGATTCATTTTTTCTTTCATGAAAGACACTTTACGACCTTCAGGTTGGATATGATTAATGTTTTGCCAGTCTATGACTCCCTTCACTAACACCATACAAACACGTAAAAAGGAAAAAACATTTTTCTAACCATTTCCTAGTTTACAAGGCATCTTTCCCTCCAGAATCCATACTCTTGTAAGTCATATTTTTGTGCAAAGCAATGGTCTTGCCTTTATCCACCCCCTTTCTCTTCACATCTATCGAGAATGAGAAAGAGCTATTTTCTTCATAATACAAAATGAATCTTTGAGATTTGATGACGTTCTCTGCCAGCATCCTCATTTCCATTTCCTCATATTCTCATTTCCATTTGAGGGTCAGGGAAGGAGTGATTTTTCTTTCACTTCCACTGGGTAAGAGGCAGATTCCAGCCGTGGGGCCCTTCCTGTGCACTGGCCCCTTTCAAGGTGCTGGAAAAGGCCTACTGTTGTTTTCACATGGTCAGATAGATTTTGTAAAATTTGCAAAAGTGAGATATTTTAACTATAACTGGCTAAGACCATTCTATCATCCCATTCCAATGTCTCCTCTGTCACATTTTTCCTTATGGCTGATTGGTTTGTTGCAGTGGCTGCAGGCATTCTGTGGACTTGGATAAGGAAAATAGATTGGTAATTTATGATGTTTGGGATATGTTTTTGGGGTTTCATCACTTCTATGTGTAGATAAGCCATTGTTAGCCATTCTGGTGCAGAAATGGCTTCCAGAAATGCTCTAATAGCCCGTTATGCAGACTTAGCAGCACCATAACAAAGGTGCAAAGCCAGAGGTTTCTCACAGTAAGTATGTGTCCCCTTAGTGGCCAGCACAGGAAGGATGTGGGTAGATCAGGAGAAACATTCTAGAGGCAAGACTAAATTATTTTTCCACTTTTTCTACAGTAAGTGATAACAAAATCCTTACCATCTGAAGAGGCAATCAATGGGCATATAGGGGAAAATGTAAGGGAAAAAATTATAGAGGCACATGAGGAAATTAATAAAAATAATATTTTTATGGGTTTGTGATATTTGTGGTATTTGTCACTTTTTAAAAATTGCAATGTTTTGATTTCTTGTTCTAAATAAATATTTGCTTTCATACATAATTCTATACTTGTGATTTTGTGTTCTTTGTCTTAAGGAGGATTCTACTACCAAATTGTATAAATTTCAGACTCCATAAATCTGGATCAACCTCTATCTACTATGGTTAAGACTTTTTATTTAAACAAAGTGTTGTGATTGCATGTTGCAAAAAGGTAGGCTATTAAAATAACACAAACACATAGGAAAACCACTGGTGAAACAAAGCCACGACGGATGGCAAAAGGAACTATTTTAGTCAGAGTTCATTCTCTTCAGGAACTCAGCAGATATGACACAGGACTTGCACTATCTCCTGCAAATTCACCTCCAAGCACTGTCTCCTACGCAAATCCCCAATGATTTACATTTAATTTCTGTACTTAACCATAAATACTTAACTTTCCAATTCTATTTTCTGAATAAAATTTGGGGTTTCAATTGTATAAATTGTGAATAGTCTTTTGTTTAAGTTTGTTTCTTGCCTTATCACACAAATGTCATCTTCTTTAGACTGCATTTTGGAGCAACCGGGGATCATATTGATTTAGCATTCAGTCATCCATTAAAGAGGTATTCTGCCAGGCATTGTGGTAGTTTGAGGAAACAGTGAGAGGAACAGGAATATAAAGATGAATAAGACATTGCCATTGCTTTCAAGAAGCTTACTAACTCATGGTCTAATGGGAGAGACATACTGAAATGCTGTGGGAAGGAAAGATGGAAGATGATTAACTGGGGTGGGGGTGGTCAAGAAGACTTCTTATAGGCATTAAAATTTGAGCTATGTCTCAAAGAGTGAAAAATAGCTAATCAGGAAAGTGAATTCAGTGCAAAAAGAACAGTAGAATCATGGCAAGAAGGCAGGATTAAACACGGTTTGTTGGAATAAAAGGAGCAGCTGAATAAGATGCACTAGGAGAGTATCAGGAGTGAGAACAGAGTGTGGGCTGGGGCCAGATTATGGATTTTCCTGAAAGGTTTTTAAGCAGTGTGTCACGATTATATTTGAGTCTGAGACTATACACTCTAGTTAACTTTATTTGGCTCCATGAATACAGGAAAACTTAATATGCACATATACTTTTAGTTTCATGGATCTATCAGTATGACAAAACTTAACATTTTTGGATTCAGTGTTGTTGACTAATAGTTGCCAAGACATGATATCCCTTAGATGGAGTTCAAAACTATATCAGAGAGATCTAAAGCATAAATGTATATAATTCTTATGAGCAATGATGTCAGTGACAAGTAGCTTGGTCAAAATTTCAAATTTTCAGAACTGAGCAAAAATTAGTATTATTTCATACTGGTACCCTTTGACCTGTGGTCCACTCACCTAATTCCTCCACCTCAAATAGACTTGTCTGGTTTCTTACATAGTACTTAAAATCAGGATCATACAGTGGTTATGCTACCATACAAAAATTCCTTAGGTTTCTATTTTCACAGCGTTAATTTGCAATTTAAGACTAAATAAATTATGTTTCATAAATTCTACCCATCGGATCCTGAAACAATATTTTGGGTATATTGTAAGTACATTACATGTATTTAAAATGTAATGTTGCCAAAAAATTACACCTATGTAGGCTTTTAGCTTTTTGAAAGTAAATTATTAGTACAAGATTATGTTTAATTTTGAGCTAGCTTTCTATAGCAAGAAATTAATCATTTAAGTATTTAAAAATGTACTTCTATTATTATGATCTATCATCTAGGCTAAGAATAAAATTAAATAAAATCTATATAAAAGGCAATACTAAATTAATTTACCAGGCTTTATATGCATTTCTTACCTTGTCTAAAAAAATGCCTTCCTTAATTTTTTAATCTCTACAAGTGATAAAAAACAAAGCCTTATTTATGAATTAATATGCATCCTCAAACGATGATGATGGAAGGATATACCATACTTATACAGCCACAGCAGACTGAAAATGAAAATAATATAATTCTCGATTTATGTAAATTCTTGCCCACAGCATGTCTAACCTGATTCCTTCTTTGCCTTGTCTAAGATTCATGCTAATAATTACAACATAGAGGCAGAAAAACTGGTAATCACTACCTACCCTCCATGAACTTCCCAAAGTAATTTTGTCTTGTTGGTCAATTTTTAAATAATTTATCCTCTAAATCAAATTTGCAAATTAAAAAATGAATGAGGTATGTATATTTGTGTGTGTGTGTGTGTGTGTGTATTTGGAAATTCTCCCTCCGGTGATTCTGACCTCCCAAAATACACTACTGGATCATGAAACCAAAGTTTTCAGAAAGTGTAAAATCACATTAATAAAAGTATCGGGCAAGCCCGGTGGCTCAGGTGGTTGGAGCGCCGAGCTCCTAACATCGAGGTCGCTGTTTCAATTCCCATAGGGGCCAGTGAGCTGCACCTTCTACAGCTAAGATTGTGAACAACGGCTCTCCCTGAATCTGGGCTGCCGTGAGCAGCCGGAGACAGGCATGAGCTGCCATGGGCTGCCGCAGGCTGCTGTGTGTTGCCGCGGGCTACCGTGTGCTGCCAGGAGTGGCCGGTGGCCAGTGTGAGTGGCCGGCAGCTGGCGAGAGCTGCCGTGAGCTGCTGTGAGCGGCCGACGCGCTGCCTCAGTGGAGGGGAGCGCAAGGCTCCTAACACCAGCACGGGCCAGGGAACCGTGTCCTACACAACTGGACTGAGAAACAACAGCTTGAACGGGAGTGGGGTGGGAGGCAGAAAAAGGGGAAGAAAAATAAATAAATAAATAAATAAAAGTATCACATGCCAGGAAAGGAATGTTGTTTCTGATTTGTAAAGCTCATGGGGAGGGAGAGGAACTTTTCGTCTGTCATTCCTTCAAATTCTGAGGCAAGGGACCCTGCCATCAACAGCAGAGAAAATTACCTTGTTCTTCCTGAATTTTCATCATCATCAGAGAGAAGCCGTAGGCTAAAATTGTTCTTTTTTTTTTCTCCCATCCTCAGATAAAATAATCTAAATTAAATACAAAAGGATGTTAAACACAGGCGTCTACATCTCCACGTCCACTATAATATGATTTGCTAAACCAGTTATTCTATACGGGTCATAATCCTCCAAATGAGGTCTGCTGAGCAATGCACTCACTTCGGGGTGGGCTGCAACCACCAATCTTTGTATCACAGAGCACTGGGCTGCCATTAATCATTAAAACAATCATTCAAAGTGATTCTTGGTAGGCATGCATTTTAAAGGCACTGAAAAAATTTAAAGATTTAAGTTACAAAATTATAGAAGTTTTTCTGATCTGGTTAACTTCATTTATGGATTATTAGTGATATCTAAAAATGTTTTCCTCTTGAGAGCCCAAAGCACTAAGCAGTCAAATTCCAATTCCTTCTTAGAATGCCTGACTCAACATATAGAGAGAAGATATTAAAGTGTGTCCATCTCCCACACAGAGAAAACGTTACAAAATATGGATGCCTAGGCAACCACCCACCATCCAATCACGTGTTCAGACATGGTGGAGATGAAGATGTGTAGTAAAGATGGGGGTTGAGCTTTTTCTTTGGTCTTTGGGGTTTATTATGTTTGGATTGGCCCAAGTTCTCAGTATTTTTTGGAACATTAAGCTTAAATTTCTTGGAACTTCAGATATGTTATAATATTGAACTCAATCTACCTATTCTCCTGGTTATATGCCCTAGAGAGAAATTTCCAAAGATGTTAGGTCTAAAGAACAACATCAGAGAAAAAAGGAGGTTGTTTAGTGGACACTCATTAACAACCATTTATTAACTTTTTACTATATATTCTAGATTATCCTATTTCATAGGTACTATGAAAAATGGAGGGGAAGTCAGATTATTACTTACCTTTAAACAACTACAATTATAAAATAAGATAATAAAAACTAGAACACTTCAAGCTTCTTGATTTCTGTATTACTAAGTAGAAACCTAGTAGAAGGTCTATTTTATTTAAGAAAATATCTTCATGGATTTTTTGGTGGAGTACTGAGTTAATCTGAATGGGAAAGACTGATTGATATCGGAGGTCTAAACTGCACTGTTTATTCAGATATTGGGAGTGTTTTGTTTTCTCAGGACTCATTCATAATATATCAGTGTGGGAGGAAGTAACTCCCTAAAAAATCTAGAATGCTGCCACACACACACACACACACACACACACACACACACACACACACAGGAAACGGATGCTGTATAGGCCAAAACACAGATATCCACAAACCCAAAATGACAGTGGTGTTAGCGGACAAGAATAATAATGATGCAAAAGGTTTTATGTACCACAAATACATAAAGAATAGGATTGGACCCACAGTGTGGTAGAAGGCACTTTATAATGGCATTACCTAGCCATCTATTTTATGATAATTAATCTTCTCCTAAAGAGAAAACGCATCAATATGCCATTACTATATAGCCGATTATAACCATCAGATGATTTTTTTCCCCTAGGTTTCTTAGTATTTCCTATTTTGTGTCTCACCTTTGTATTTATTTTTACTTATACTATTCTAGTACCGTGTTTCCCCGAAAATAAGTCTGGATCTTATATTAATTTTTGCTCCAAAAGATGCTTAGAGCTTATTTTATATTACGAGCATCCTGAAAAATCATGCTACAGCTTATTTTCTGGTTAGGTCTTATTTTCGGGGAAACACAGTAGGAAGATCTTTTAAAACTGTCTCTCCAAATGAAGCGTAAATATTTTTAGAGGAAGGTAAAAGAATTTTCTCCACTTGAAGCATAAATTCTTTTCTTTTTTAACCCTTCTTCTCTTCACTCCTCATATCTCCATCTATTCTCCCAAGATATATTCAATGTGTGGAAAGAAAGCAATTGCGGAAAAAAGATAACCGGTACCTTAGGCATCACGGAGGAAGGTTCTGTGACATGATTGACTCTTAAGCACCTTAGATCCAGAAGCCACAGGCAGTGGGTAGAATTTAAGGGCAGGAGAATATTGGGTGTTTGGAATATCTACTGTTTTCTCCTGTGATGGCATAGCTCTCTGTGCGTTTGCCAGGAATTACTTGTTGTGTCGTTATAATATTGAAAACAGTATATGCTTCAAGAATGTAATTCCAGTACTGTGGAAAGAAATCCTCTGTCTTTGGAATTCTTCAGGAATCAGAATTCAAAGAGAACAAAGAGAGGTGAACAAGGAAGTAACCGGAGCTGATGGCTCTTGAGCTCAGGGCTGGCCAGTGTCCCTAGTTTGTTAAAAGGAGCGGCACCAGATGAAGACCTTACAGAGGAAAATGGGAGAAAAGCCTCAAGAGGAGCGAGAGCTTTCAAATCCATCCAGTGAAACTACTTCTGATAGTCCAGTCAGTCAGGTGAAGGCTGAGGTGAGGTTGAGCTTCATGAATGGTTAGGAAACCATCAGAATCACCTGCGGAACATTTAAAAAGCAGGCTCTTGGTTCCACCCCAAGCACAATGAATCAGAATGGGGGTGGCCAGATAGAGGATGGGGTGTTTCGTCTGTGTTCTAGTTACTTTTATTATTCTAGGCACTACATTATAATAGCCACTATCATATGATTTAAATTCATTCAGCCATCTCATTAGTCAGGTATTGGTCCCTTTTTACCAGTGAGGAAGCTGAGGCTCAGAGAGTTTAAGTAACTGGAAGCAAGTCACAGAGCTGTGATACGAATCAAAGTTTGCTTCTAGAGCCTTCTTAACCCCTGCACTCTGACAGACCTGGAAGTGAGGCAATGCAGATACACTCAAACTAGAAGTTTGACTATTTTTATTTAGCACCCAGAAAAAAATTCAGAAATAGTATTCTTTCTTATGTATTCATTTCATATGTAATTTCTTTAAGAATAAACTTTAACTTTTTGGAATATTGTTAGATTTTTCAGAAAGATTGTGAAGATAGTACAGAGAGCTCTCATGTACCCCACACCCAGTTTCCCTGTTATTAACATCTAACATTTATTACAAGTAATGAACCAATATTGATATATGATTAACTAAAGTCCATATGTAATCTTTTTTCAAGTATACTACTTAGAGTCAGCAGAGCTGTGTGCAAGACTCAGGGTTTCCTCTTAATGCCTCAAGTGGTCTCGGGATGTTACCTGTTGGAGGTTACTTTACTCATCTCTAAAACAGAAAAAATAAAAATGATGATTTCACAGAAATACTAAAAATAATGATTTGCCATACCTAATACTCTTTTCCTTTACCTGGGTCTAGTAGAGTCAAAACGATTTCGTTTAGGACTACTACAACTTATAAAGAGACATGTGACTTTTATCTGCAGTCAAGTGGTGTACCAAATTCCAGAAAAAAACACGTTTACACTACAGTACACACTGACCAGGTAACACCTGGGAGGACAAAGGAACAACAGGCAGTCATCCAGGAAATTTTCTTTCAGGGGAAGAGGAACAAGGGCTCAGTATGCCCAGTTTCTTCATCAAAAATCTCATCAATCCCCTGAAGTCATTTCCCTTTCTCTAGGGAGAAGAGCTGGGTGGGAGGGGCCAGGAGCATATTAATGGTGATTGGGCAGCATTAGAAGTGAGATTTACAATGAAGACTTAATCTACGTGTGCAAGATCAAATGATTGTATCCGGTACAAGGAGTTAGGAAGATCTTTTAAAACTGTCTTATTTTTTTTGGAGCAAAAAAAAGCATTTGCTCCAAATAACTCCTTCTGCAACAGATAATGATTTTTATTTTTCAGCAAACACTGTCGTGTTTTTGCTTCAGAAATAGTCCAGTTGCTAATAGTGAGTAGGCACTCGTGTAGGGTTGTAAAAAAATGTTACTTTGAGACGAATCTCTTTATTATGACTATGGAAAAGGAGGCCAAATGATTGCATTCCTTAATTGCGTTTCCCCACAGTGATTTCCAAAACTGGGTCACCTACAGAGTAACCATTTTGAAAACACAGAATCCTAGGTTACCGCTGGATCAGAACATTTATGGGTGAGGCCAAGGTCTCCATATTTTTGAAAAGACTGTAGGAACTCTAATGACGAAAGAGTTTGGGACCCTGTCACGCAGGGCGGCCTGCAGGGTCTCTGGTCCCCACATAAGAACGCAGGACATGGTGAGGCCAAAAAGGAACACCCACGGAGCCATAGGTAGGGGAGTCATACCACTATACTCTTGCTGGCAGCTGGGTTGGAGACACAGGAAACAGGAGCCACACAATTCTCAACCCTCACTGTGCCGCTTGCAGGCTCAGCCACCATCATCTTGCTAGCCCCCATTTCTGCTAGCCTAGCCACGGCAGTTATATTAGTGCCCAATGGCTCACTGGTTACAGCTGACGGCCAACTAGCCACAGCTGATGGCCATTTGATCGCAGTCGATGGCCATTTACTACCTGAGCCAGCACCTTTCTATGTGAGGCTGAGAGCCTGGAAACTGCTTTTTGGGGCTCTGTCCCCACAGATCCACTGGTACCCACTAGAGGGACATTTAACACTGAAATCTGACTGGGGGAAAAAAAACTTTATTTCTTAAAAAATAACATAGTTCTGAGTTACCAAGATGTATAAAAATATCAATTTATTTTATAAGCCTTTCTTACTTTGGAAATCTTTTCAAATGAGCAACATATTTTAATCTCAGCAAAACTATTATATCACATCGTTCGCCTGGTTACACATTATAAAGTATTAGTAGGCAAGCTGTTGGAAAAATGAAATTGTTAGGAAGTTTGTGATTTGGGATGCAATTGCTATAGCTATGTTTATAACCTCAGCATTTCCTGAGAAGTTGTACTCTTTGAACAGATTAAAATGTAGCTATAGCCAACATTAAAAATAGAAACATGTTTGAAATTTGCACACTCATACTGCTCCGTGTACTTCCTGCACACACCCACAGCTTTCTCCCATTTCCATCCCTGGCTGCAGAACCAGCACATCCCCCTTTCCCAAAGAGCCTCTATATTAATGCAGGAAACACTGGCGCTGTTTCTGTGTCAGCGGTAATGCTTTGTCCTTCCTACCTCATCCAAGGAGCCCTGGATTCTTACTGAACAAGAGTTTTCATGAGTCATCTCCATACTTGCATTGGGCGGGGGAGGGGGTCAGTATTTTTTTTTTAATAAGAGCCAGCATGAGCTCAGCAGATTCACAGAGTAGGTCAAAGTAGAAGGTGAGTCAAAAGTTGGGGATACAAATTTATTTCTGCTGCTTTTTGATTAATTCAGGGAGAAAAATAAGCTTATCCATTTGTTTAATCAGCTTATCCATTTGCTTACCTCTGCCTATGCTATTTAACAATTTTCTCTTTGCTGTGTTCTAAATATATATAATTATCTTCGCATTCTCAGACTCTTTTTAGACATCTGAATTAGCAATTATTTGTTAATTTGTACTATATCAGTTAGCTATGGCTGCATAACAAACCACTCCACAACTTACCTGCTAAAACAACAAGCATGCATGTAGCTCATAATGCTGTGGGCTGGTCAGGTACTTCTTTAGGCTGGCTTTGCTGGGCTTGTAACCGCAGAACTAGCTCAAAATGGTTCTATTCTGTTTAACTAGATATTGAATTGCTTTTCAGAGACAACAGACCAAAACTGCAAGTCATGCTGCTAAAGCATGCGCAGAGGAAAGAACTTTGACCTCCAGCTGCACCCAGAACCAAATTCTCGCCCTCCCCACCAACCAAAGGATTGGAGTATAAACAATTTGGACACACTAGGACCCTTTTAGAAGTGAAGGATCCATTGTCTAGAAAGACCCAGTGCTGAAGCCCCTTACCATAAAAGGCCAAGCTCCAATGTCCTCCAATTAAAACTTACCCTGCCGGCACCTGTGCCCCCTAAACCCTTAAAACCCCGCCCCAATCCTGAATCTGGGAGTTTGGGTTTTTGAGTCATAGCGTTTCCCTTTCTGCTTGCTTAGCTCTCTGCAAATGACTCTAATTTCTCCACTGCAGTTCTCAGTGTTGAGTGTTTGGCTCCGCTACCGTGTTTCCCCGAAAATAAGACCTAGCAGGACAAACAGCTCTAACGCGTCTTTTGGAGCAAAAATTAATATCAGACCTGGTCTTATTTTACTATAAGACTGGATCTTACATAACATAATATAAGACCGGGTCTGATATTAATTTTTGCTCTAAAGGACATATTAGAGCTGATTGTGCAGCCAGATCTTATTTTAGGGTAAACAGGGTAGCACCACGTGGATGAACTCGTTCTGTTCAGTAGCAGGCTGATTTCTGTTCTCGGTGGTCAGCTGGCAGTTTGACTGTAGGCTGGGTGGTCTGGGATGACCTCATGCGCATGTCTGGCTATTGCTAGGTTGTTGACTGGGGCCTGGCTGGCTAGAGTACCTCCAACCTCCTCCTTATGCCCTGTCGTCCTTTCACTCGCCAGCTTGGGTTCCTTCACATGGTAATGTCAGGGTTCTAACCCCAGTTAAAGATGAGGCCTAATGTGCAAGTCTCTGCTTGCTTCATATTTGCTAGTCTCATTGTCTAACTCAAGTCACATGTCTAAGCCAGATTCAAGGTGTGGTGAAATAGATCCCACCTCTTGATGGGTGGAACTTCAAATTCACATTGAAGAGGTGTGACTACAGGGATGAGAAAAAAAAAATATGTGGCCATTTTTACAATCTACCACAAGTGGCTAGTTTATAAAAAGCTCAACATTTTAAAAAATATATAGATAAGACACCTGCTGTGGTTTAATGGCTGGAATTTATATTTTATGTTAGCTTTCTGTGCTGATTGAGTTGCAAGTCGGGTAAGTGCAGAAAAAAAAAAAATCCCATTCAGCAACACAAGTCTCTACTTACTTTACCATTTTAGTGTTAAGATTCCCCACAGAACTTGTTGCTACACGGAGCCCCTGCATTTGGACACAAGTGTGGTGATTACAGATGGGGTGAGCGGCCCGTGCTCTGACAGAACAGGCTTCTCAAGATAATCAAGTAAGCTTTTAACCTTCCATGATGCCGGAATGGGTGAAAAGGTGACAGAACCAGAAGGAAAATAGCAATAACACTTCATTTTCCCATGAATGAAAAATAGATGTGGCCTTACGGGGGTTCGGGGGGATGTATGCATGATTTAGTGAATGGGCATATTTGGTGACTGAAAGAAAGGGCATTTAGCTGAAACCCAATCCCTGCATGAGAGACAGAAAATGAGACAAAAACTCTGGGGAACAGTCACAGAGTGAGCTCATGCTTCATGGGATACTGTCTAAGCATCCTTCAGTCTGAGGAAGGTGAAGATTCTAATGAGTCTGGACATCAATACCACGTGGCCCTATTTTTCAGTTTCCTTGTTTATAATGAGGGAGAATCAGGTTGTACTAAGAATCTTTTCCCCCTACCCCAGCCCTTTCTCCTCACCCATGAAGAGGCTTTATGGATTGTGGTTCTTAGATGACGTTCCCCTCTTTCCCAAATGGCCAGCTCATGAAGTCCTCTCTCCCCTAAGCCAGTAGACATTAGCTGTCAGCTGTCAATCACTCTTGGTGAAGGCCTCCTGATGGGCACTGAAGAAATATTTCCCTTTCTGAAATGCCAACAAGATGCAGCTTTGCTTGGTGTCTTCTGAGACAAAGCATGGTTTACGTGATGGGTAAATAACAGTGTTTTCCATATACTTCAGTTTTCCTCCAGTTTTCAAAAAGCCTAGGAGAAAGGAAATATTAAGATAGTAATGGAAGTGAATATACATTACATGGATCAATGCCCTCGGCTTAGAAATGGACCCGCGTGAGCTATGGATCCAGGTGGACGAAGAGCATGACGAAGGACCATATGCACTGGGCCTCTTGGCCCCACCTCCACCAGAGCACTCTGCTCTTAGCTGTTTTGTGCATTGGGATTCTGCAAAATATGTCTTCTGATGAAAGATTTCTGATGCTAAGACTTCATTTTGTAGATGAGGAACTGGAGGCCCTGGAGTGACTTGTTCAAGTCAGAGTGATGGTTAGGCACAAAGCTGAGGGCAGAAATCAAGTTTCAATATCTGTCCAATGCTCTTTGTCCTAACGCATGCTATCTTCCACTTCTTCATCCCAAAGCTGGGCCACTTCTTTTCAATAGATGCTCACGCCCAAGAAACTATTGCCAAAGTGTTTGACACAGATCAAACGATCAGAAGATAAAAATTATTTTTCATTTGAACAATTGCTAAACCATGATATGGGTTCTTGGCTTCGAGTTCTTCCTCTGCCTTTCATGAGCCAAGTGACTGAATCTTCCTCTGCTGCAGTTCCTTCACTGTAAAAGACAGACCATGGTTCTCGACAATTGAGCTACTGCTCAGCTTTCTGTAAGCAAGCAGATAAATAACATAGAATATTGCTATGATTACTGGTTTATCGCTTTGGTTGCCCAAAAAACATTTGCAGTTCATGGATTGTACAGGCCTCCACGAAAATGAGTTGTCTCGTAGCAGTTTTGGAAAAACGGGAAGTAATAATCAAAACAGTCACCATTCACGTGGTACATAACTTGAGTTAATTAGACCATGATCAAAGGACCCACTTTCTGTCCGCAAACCATACACTCAAAAGTGTGATGAGAACTAAGGACTGAGCCTCAAGAAATCAGTGAACTGTTCTGAATCTTACAAAGCCTGGAATACGAAAGGAGTCCTGAAGAATTCACCTGGGCTGTCTTTTAAATGGTAAACAACAAAAGCATCAATAACCACAGTTGGTCCTGAAATTCTCTACTTGCCATTTAGGAGCTGATTCTAAATGTGGCAGCTCTCCCACTGCCTAATTAAAATGCTTTTGCTGAACAGCTTCAAATCTGACAAGATGAATAGTTGCCAATGAGCCCCTTTCTTTGCTGGGCCTGTAGATAATTTGCCTCCAGCTAACAAGAGTTGGCACTAAAAGCCACAAGAGGGTCTACATAGGATTTCAGGCACTGGGTGAGGACTGTTCTGTGATGCTCAACTGTGGAATGACACTGTGGTGTGAGCTCAGATTATTCTATCAGTAAATTGGGCAACTGCATGTTATGTTACATGCAATTGGACAAAGTTACGTTACAAAGGTAGGCAAAAGGGTCTTTAGATGAATACAACTCTAGTGTGTACAATGGTTCTAGTTGCTTTCACGATTATGCACAACATCTAGATTATGTCTTCATTTGCAGATCAAGAATAGAAAATAACCATAAAGTAATGGATTGGTGTTAGAAGATTTGTGTTCAGGTTCTGACCCAGTTATTGGGTATGTTTGCTGGGTTAACCTTGCCGCCTCTGTTTCCTCACCTATGAAATGGATGGTGGGGCAGAAACTTAGATTAAGGATTTCTAAAGTACTTTCCAGTTCTAACAGCTTCTTATTTTATGGCTTAAGGCAATAAGGCCCAACAACCTTCTTTCTTTGGATTATTTAAATTGCTGCCTATATCAAATCCCAATGGATTTTAAAATTATATTGAATTTGTGGTCTATTACTCTTCAATGAAGCATGTTAAGAAAGCTTAGTGCTTTGATCACTGCCTGGGTTAGTGATTCAGTAAGGACCAAATTGTGCTGAATGGAACAGAGATCTGACTACTGTGGTTTAAAAACACAAGTGTTTCTTTTTTGGCATAAAAGAACCCTGGAGGTAGGAAATCCACAGCAGGTATTGTGGCTTTCTGAAGAAGTTCCACTGTGTGTGGCTGCTAACCTCAAGGTTACCTCCTAATTCAATGTGACTGCTAGGATGCCAACCATTGCATCTACCTTTCAAGAGCAAGAGGATAAAAGGGGATTTATCCTCTGACTAGGAAATGTTGTTCTTTATCTGGACACGTTGCCACCCCAAATAAAACTGGGGTCCTGTTACTAAGAAGAAAGTGGACCAACCAGCAGAGCCTGTCACAGCCAGTTATCTCAGTTGGATTCTTTGACTGAAGATCACTGTCTCGGTCCAGAACAGCTTTCTCCCAAATACGAAGCCTGGTGGGCGAGGGCAGGTGGATCTGAACAAACCCCTCTGTTTTCCAACCCCTTGAAGCCAAGAGAGGAGACAAGAAGCATGTATTCTTGATCAAAGGTCTGGAGGACCATTCTCACAGGTGGAAGAAGGAAAATTTATCCTACTGCAGATGCCACTTGAGGAAATTGATAGTTTTGAATTATTATAATAAAAGTGTTTTCCAATTTTGTTTAGGAAATAAACTAATTTCCAATTTCCAAAAAATATCCCAACTGTTTTAAATGGCTCTGTTATGACTATGGATGAGTCCCACAGTTTAGCAACAGGGAATAGAGGGGAGACATACAAGGCCTTAAAATAATAGCTCACCCTGGAGCTTGGATTAGGTAAAACAGCCATTCAAGAAAAAGGACCTCACTTTCTGAAGATGTTTTTATGTGTGCTGCTAAAAGTCCCCTGGTTACATTTCTCAGTTTGGATTTGTTTTGTTTTAATAATCTTAGTTCATCTGACGAGTCAAAAATGCCTAAGAGGCACATAGGTTTTAAGAAATTAATAACTAAACCCAGTCAAAACCTAAGCAATTTGATGGCTGAAGTCACTTAAAGATAACGCTCCAGCTCAAACATTCCGGTTCTCGGTTCACATTTGCCACAGATCCCTACTCCCCACCTGTGGTGGTTAATTTTAGTGCCAATATAGTTAGGCCACGGTACTCAAATATTTGGTTAAACACCAGTCTAGATGTCGATACGAAGGCATTTTTTAGGTGAGATGAATATTTAAATCAGTAAACTTCAAGTAAAGCAATTACCTTCCATAACGTGGGTGGGCCTCATCCAATCAATTGAAGGCCTTAAGAGAAAAAGACTGAGGTCACCCAAAGGAGAAGAAATACTGCCTCCAGACAGCCTTAAGATTCATGACTGCAATAGCAGCTCTGCCCTAGTTTTCCATCCTGCCATCCTGCTGGTCTTCTTGCCAGCGTCCACAATTGTATGAGTCAATTTCTTAAAAATCTCTCTGTATCTCTATATATGCAAATACATCCTATTGGTTCTTTTTCTCTGGAGAACCCTGACTAATCACCACACCAACCTTTCATTCACAGATATTTGTGAACAAGCCCATTTTTGCTGCTTCTCATTTCTATAATCCATTTTTTCAAAGCTAACTGATAAAGACAGTGTGGTCTAGAGGGGTAAGGAGTACGGAGTCTGGCGTGAGTCGGGGCTGGAATCACAAGACCGAGGTTATATCCTCTGAGTACGCTTTTTATCCCTCTGAACCTTAGTGTCCACGGCTGTAGAACAGGTCATGATGCTGGCTTTAAGATTAAATGGTAATGGTAGTAATGACAACAACTAAAAATACCTACTTTTTCAGAGCATTTACTATGTGCCATGGGAACATGGATTCTGGTTTCCTTCCCACACAGCCTTCGGAGGTAGCTATGAGGACACTGAAGTTCACAGAGGTTAAGGAGCTTGTCCGAGTTCACACAGCCAGCAAGTGGTAAATGCAGAACCATAACCAGCACCACGCTGCCTCCGTAACACACGTGAAGACTCTTTGTCTATGCCTGGCACAGAGCAGATGTGAAATATCAATCCGCTTTCATTTTCCTCTTCCACTGCCTTTTGTCTGGTTCCTCAGCTGTTTCTGCTAACGTCAGAGCCAGTGAAAGCAACACAGTGTTGTACCAGTCAATTTATAGCTCTTGTGCAGTCAGGCATCTGCCCCCAAGGTGATTCATTCTGCAACTTCCTTGCCAGAAACTGAATCCGAAAGCAGAGACTGCCTATTCCACTACATCACCTTGGGTTGTCTCAGTGTTCACACCGGCCAGTGGTCCACAGGGGAGTGTGGTGACGAACTGGAGAGTCACTGTCTGTACTGCTAAATTCATCCCCAGAACCAATCAGAAGCCAGCGCGTTTGAAAGCACCCCTCACAGCCTCCACTTTCCTGGTGTAATTTGAAGTGAGAACGAAGAGTGGACGGTGCTCTGAGTCTTCTCTCCAGGCTTGATGCTGCCCAGAGAACAAGCTGCCTTTACTCATCTGGTTATGTTGATGTGTAAACCATGGGGAGTGGCAGAAAAGCTACCCTCTCTTTTTTCCTTCTCTCCTCTCTTTGGAAATTGCTAAAGAGATCTGTTCTTTAGATTGAAGAGTGCATTTATGTATTTTTAAGTGGTTCTTTGGTGAACCAGAGAGCTGCTGAATGACAGGCTACAGACATTTTGTCTGCATCTCTTCATCATCATAATAGGTGTCCTTACAATACCGATATCCCTGAATGTAACCTCATCTCATTGAAAATTCATTTCATGTGAGGACACCGACGCTGGTACCAAGATATTCTATAATTCTAGGGGAAGAGATTTTTGCGAGTCCTCTGGAGCTGGCGTAATATATATCCGTGCTTGGATTTTGATCAACTTAAATAATTTAAAGTTCGAGACTATTCTACAAAGACTGGTTTTATTCCAGCCTGATTACTTCAGGGCTTCCAGTATAAATGCTAACACAGGAAACATTGTTTTTGTTATTAAGATATTGCTGTAAAATACATCTTTAAAATTGAGGACTTATGCATGTTCATGGTGTAATGCAATGAACGACGTTTGGCATTTGTTACAACTATACCTATAAACACAAAGTATGGCATGGGTACAAACTCACAAATGTTAGAGCTTCAATTCCTTTCCAGCTTCCTGTCCCTCCATACTTCCTTGATGATGGCAACTCCTTCTTGGTCCGTGATCATATCATTCTTTTTCTTGCTTTGCACATGCCTTCTCCTTGGTCTACAGTGACCCACCTGTCCTTCATCCCTCTCCTCCCAATACACTTCACAAATTCCGGCTCATCCCTTGATACCCATAACAAATATCATCTCCCTCAGGAGGCCTTCCCTCATTTTCCCACACTACTTCCTTGGATCTCAGTATCTATTTATCTCTTACAGCTCTCCAAAGGGATATGACTCCAAATATAGTTAACTAAACTATCATCTAATAATCCTGGAAGTCAGGTAGCAGCCTGGAATGAAATTCATACTTCTTGCAAGAAGGAAGTTAGAGATTACTAAAGACAGTTGTAACCAATGCTTTGAAGGCAAAACAATGTCTTCCAGGATTCTGCTTTCCTTCAAGGGCCAGATGGCAAAACTAATACAGATTCCTTGAAGAGGATTTGGAAAGAGGAGCTGGAGACAGACAAAAAAAAAAAATATCTTTGATCCATTCAGTGATAACCTCTGTTGATGTTTAGTGAATATCTTTGTGTTTTTAAACATTTTCAATGTATATGTGACACATTTGGTTTTCTCCATTCCTGAAGCCACTGAATGACCACCTGCTTGGACTAAGCACATTGGGCCTTGCCTTTCTTTAGTCAAGTTTTTATTGCAGTAACATATATATAAGTTCACACACAAGTCAAGAGTACAGTGTGATGGATTTTTACAAAATAAACACACCCACGTAACTAGCACCTGGATCAAAAACCAGTATTTTACCAATGCCCTAGGAGCACTCTTGGGCCCCTTCTCGTTATTACTCTCCCTTCACAGGTAATCATTGTGCATACTTCTAACACTAAATTATATCTTACCTGTTTTGGAACTTTACATAAATATAATCCATCATCTAGTATGTGCTTCTTTGTGTGTGTGCTGGGCTTCTTTCACTCAATATTAAGTTTACAAGATTCACCCATGTTGCTGCAGGTAGTTGTAAAGAGTTCATTCTCTGGTAGCGCTGAATTTTATGACTATTCTACAATGTATTAATCCATTCTAACGTTGATGGGCAGGTGGGTTGGCTATGAATATCCTTGAGCATATTTTTGGGTGTACATATGCATGCATTCCTGTTGGGTGTATATCTAGGAGTAGAACTGCTGAGTCATAGGGTATGTGCATGTTCAGCTTTTAGTAGATTCGGCCAAATAGATTTCATAGTGGTTGTATTGATTTACATTCCCATTAGAGTTCCAATTGCTCCACATCCTCTCCAACACTTAATAGTGCTTATGTTTTTAACATTAATGATTCAGGTGAAATGTATTTCATCACAGTGCAGTTTGCATTTCCTTGAAGTCTCCTCTTATGTCTACTGAACACCTAATTATTTTCTTTTGTGAAGTGACTGTCCAAATCTTTTACCCGTTTTTCTATTGGGTTATCTGTCTTTTACTGGTTACTTACTAGGCATTTGCAGGATATAAATATAGCTAATATCTTCTCACACTACGTGACCTGCCTTTTCACTCTCTTAATGTTGTCTTTTAATGAACCAAAGTTCATCATCTTCGTAAAACCAAATTTATTCCTTTTTTCTCATGGTAAATATTTTTGTATCATTTTTATAAAATCTTAGCTCTCTCCAAGGATATGATGATATTCTATGCTTTCTTCTAAAATCTCTAGTGATTTTACCTTTCATCTTTAGACCTACAACCTAATTCAAGTGATTTTTTTTATGTGATATGAGGTAGGAATTAACATTCATTATTTTCATGTCAATATTTAGTTGACCAGACCATTTATTGAGAAGTTTATTCTTTCCCCAGTGTCATACTTGTCATAAACCAGTGATCTTACTTGTGTGGATTAGGGCCTCATCTTTAAAAGTCCACTTTTAAGTGAGTTTTAGGTCTCCTTAACAAAAGTGCATCTGCCTTCCTAAACATTTGGTCAGAGCAAGGAATTGGATCCCTAAATATGTTTCTTTCACTGTGCTCAGAAAATATTTGATAATACGGAATCACTGCCCACAATCTCCTGAATTCAAGATACTAAAACCATGGGTGTAGCTAACCAGAAAGCAACTGAACTGTCACTTAGTAAAGTTGCAATATGTGTAGCTATTATCGTCACCATAGTAACCAATTTGGTTTCTCTATAATTCTAAAGTGTTCTAGAAATCAGGCCTTTGTTCCAGGCCTACTCCACTCAAATTGACCTCGACTTGTTTTAAACTTATAAAAAAAAAATAAGTGGTTATGGACTGCTCTGTGATTTGTTCCTTAAAAGTATGAAGCTAATTCATATGCATAAAAATGACATTTCTATATTCCATATTCAAATAAAATTCTGTCAAATTAAAATTGTTGATTTTTGTAATGAGTAATATGATTTTAAATTGAGAAAGAAACAGGGTATCTACTGGGGTGGAGATGGTGGGTTATTTTGCATATGTAAATGTGCCCAGGATACAGAGAATAACTCTCTTCTTTCATGAAAAGTGCTCTAGGGCCTCTGTGTTCATAACCCAAGTCCTATGGTCAGATTTAGAACTCTTTCAGAGCCGCTGAATACCACCATACCACCCTAGGTTCAAGCAATGGAAAGTAGACACCATTCCCATTTGCTCAAACTGGGATTACAATTCAATTCTTTTAAAAATAAAATACAGGACTAACCCAACAAATTATTTTAAGCATGAGAGCATGAGAGAGGGCTTGGC
Source organism: Rhinolophus ferrumequinum (assembly GCF_004115265.2). Lineage (NCBI taxonomy): Eukaryota > Metazoa > Chordata > Mammalia > Chiroptera > Rhinolophidae > Rhinolophus > Rhinolophus ferrumequinum. The sequence goes on from NC_046293.1 coordinate 70,542,887, forward strand.
TTCCTGGAAAGATTCTAAATTGCGTATGTTGAATAAATACATTTTCCTGTACCAGAAAGTATAAACCTATGGATCTGATGAATCAGATTTAGTTCTAAGAGGAAAGACGATGATAAATCTAATAAAAAGAGCTAGCTTTTAGTAACTGCTTCTCATATATGTCAGACACTGGTGTCTATACACATCAACTGCTTTGTGTAAATGTATTATACAGTCCTCGGGAGAACCCCAGATCTTATTATCCCCAATTTATAGCTAAGGAAACTAAAGTGAATCTGCAGTTCCAGATCACCAGTGCTGGAGTGGGGCTAGCTGGTGAGTTGGTGAAAGGAAGATTTTCAAAGAACAGTTATCTGTGTTTTTTTTTTTTTTTAATTAAAGTTTATTGGTGTCACCATGTTTATAAAGTTACATAGGTTTCAAGTGTACAATTCTGTAACACGTCATCTATCTATCACATTGTGTGTTCACCACCCAGAGTCAGTTTTCCTTCTGTCACCATATATTATGACATTTCTTAAGAATGGCAAGACAGTGGGAATCTGAGCATCCACTCCATAAGATAGGTTCTTTCCCTGCAACTACATGGGAAGGGATTTAACCTCTCCAACTAACATGGAGTGGGATAGATCTCCTTGAGAAAGAGTCCATGTCAGTAGAAGCCTATAAAGGAACCCAATGCTAGATCTGAGGAGGGAAGGTAGGGTGTGATTGTATGGGCAGGGCATCATTCAGGGATTCTGGTCTCCCAGAGCGGCATCCAACTCTCCTCTGGAGGCATAGCAAAAGATCCTACTAACTCAGCCTAAACCCCTAGCATAATGCCAAGGAGACCCACGTCCTAGAGGAGACAGTGAAGGAGTTCTCTATTACCTCCTAGAAACCTACCCCTCTGAGCAGGCCTCAATGATCAGGTATAGAATTTTAAATCTAAACAAATCTTGAAGCAAGGGGATGAGTGTTCCTCTTTTTACAGCTCTGTTTGTGAGGCTGCCCTCAGCCCACACCCTACAGCTTCTACCAGCCCACAGCACAAAGGAGAGAGTTGAGGCCAGTCACAGCCCAGAAGGCTCTTCCTCTCAACTTGCCAAGACAGGAAGGGAAACATCCTTGGGAGAATGATAAATGCAAACTGGTTTCAAGCGGTGCCAAGACACTGGCTGTAGATGCTCTACATCGGAACATCCTCTAAGGATTTATTGAGAATTTGTCAGCCCCTCACCAGGATCAGGCCTGGAGAGCATCTACGTGGAGACCCCCCCTTCCAGGGTTGAACCTCCCCTGGGCATGGAGCTGGCAGTTCCCTCCAAATTCTTCACCTAAGGAATAGATGGTAAGGGATATTAACAATCAACACTGTCCCAACAAATCAAATATTCCAGCTACAGAATGGGGCTTGTTCCCCTGGAGAAAATTAACTGAGTTCACCAAATCTTTCGTGGTGAGGTTCTCTGGAGAACCATTTTTAATAGGTCTGAGGGATAATCTGATGAAGTAGCCTAAGGAGGAAAACTGGAGGGGAAAAGATAGCTTTCATCCTTCCTGTGCAAAAGCAAACTCTCTCCACTGTTTATATCCCTCTGACTTTCAACTTCCTAGCCATTGCAAATACAAGGAGGAAGTGGGGGTGGGAGAAGAGGCATGAGGGAAGCAGTGGGGTGAAGAGGGAGGGAGAGGAAGAAGGAGGTGAGAACAAATGGGGTAAAACGCCAAATAAAAGATAGGTTAGGTGGTCAAATAATGCTTAAATCTACCAAGTACATTAAAAATAAGCACATTGAAAAATTAAAAAGAAATCATGTGAGAAATAACACCTATTTAAAATTAGATTTGAAGTGGGATATAGAAAACTGAAAGCCCCAAGAAAAAAAAAGAGTTAAATCTAGAGCTAAATATTCCAAATTAAGACTAGGAGTTTATAAAAATAGAATAAAATTTTTATTCTATTTACATATTTATATGTTTTTAAAAAGACCAAGTGCTAGTGAAATAAGGTTAGGGTTTAGAAATGGAAAGCTATAAAATTAACATGGAGTTAAAGCCCATGTGATAAAATGAAGAAAATGAAGGTAAATATTTTAATAAGTAGAAGAAAGTAAAAAAAAAAATAAATAAAAATAAAAAAACATAAGGAACTCGTAAAAACAAAAACTCAAAACAACAACCTTACCAGCCAGGCCAGTCAACGGAAAGTACGAATGAGGAAGTTCTTTGGATAGTCAACCTTTCCTCAGAACTGAATTCTCTTGAGGCCCACCCCTGGCAGGTTTTTTTAGTTTGGTTACCTATTCATCTATGCCTACCTCTATTCATTTATTGTGCCAAGACCTGGGAATTCAGTGGTGTGGGCCAAAGAAAAACTTTACCCCCGCGAAGCTTACAGTCTAGTGGTAGGAGCTTGTGGTGGGAGAGAATACAGATACTAAACAAATGATTGCATAGACAAACCAATAATTACAGAGTAATGAAGAAAAAGCCCAGGAAGCTATGGGAATATATGAACTGGCCATTGATTGTATGTATATTTGGGGATGAGGAAGTGGAATGTAGGTAGATGGATATCGGGGAAGTCTTTTCTGCCATCTGCTGAGATCTGAAGGATATATGAAGAATTAACAGGCAATAGGGGTGGAGGTGGCCAGTATATGTCCAAATGCTGAAACGGAATGTTTTGGTACATTTGAGGAACTAAAATAAGGTTGTGGCTGGAACAGACAGACCTAGCAAGGGAGAGGTGTTGGATGTGGTTGGAGAGGATGGTGGTGACCATATTAAGTTTTGGTCTTTATCATAGGAGCAATGGGAAGCCATTTGTTTATTTCCTTCATGGTACTTAAAACAACAACAAAAAAGTATTACATTTGTTGACTTTTTTTTTTTTTTTTGGTGGGTTGGGAGTCCCCTTCCTTTGGTTCAGGGACCATGTCTGTCTTATATATCATTGTATTTCCAGCACCTACACAATGGAGAATCATTAAATATTTTGAACAAATTAATTTCAGTAGGGCCACAAAGTTCCGGTCTTCTCCGAAATCCATACCTCTTCCAGGATGCCATATTCCTATCTTAGTAGTTTGCTTTGAGTCCCATCTGTTCATGAATATGGTAGATGTTAGTTGTCTCCCTCAATGCTGTTGCTGCTGTTCAATTAACAGCTCAGCTTCTGAAGCATTGGTTACTTTTGAAAGTTTTGAAAATTGCTAATGAGTTATGCCACCTCCAACGATGGTAGATGGATGCCATTGCTGACTATTGGGGACAAATGGTGCAAGTGGAAGAAGGAGTTTATTATTGTATACTCGTGTGCCCTGGCATTCTTTTCCTGAACAACTAATACATGCAGCAGCAAATTGCTTTCCCACCAACAATTTTCACAAGACTCAGAGGAATTTTAGTAACACTTGGCTTCTTAGTAAGTTTTCCCCTAGGCACACCTAGGGTATTTGACACCTGCAGCAGATCAGTTTTTTTTAACGCCCTCCTGTTGTATAAGACAGGGTTATTTTTAGTAATAGCTATGTAATAATCAGGAATAGTAATTCTTTTTAAAATTATTTTTTCAGTTACAGTTGACATTCAATATTATTTTATATTAGTTTTAGGTGTACAGCAAGCATAATGGTAAGACATTTATGTAGTTGATGCCGTGATTCCCCCATTAGTCTAGTACCCATCTGGTACTATAGGTAGTTCTTGCAACATTATTGACTATATGCTCTGTGCTGTACTTTACATTCCCATGGCTATTTTGTAACCAATTTGGATTTCTTAATCTTTTCACCATTTTTACCCAGCTCCCCAACCCTCTGACAACCATCAGTTTGTTCTCTGTATCTATGAATCTGTTTCTGTTTTGTTTGTTCATTCTTGTGTGTGTTTTTTTAAGGTTTAAAACAAACCATAACTTAAAAAGTATAAATTTTAGTCTTAAAAATACTACTTTAAATTCCGCAAACTACTTCACGCGTGAACTAAAATTTGCACTTAACAAAAATATCACACCTTGCATTTTGCACTTTTTATCACAATTTAACATTGAAATACAAATAAGAAAACTCAAGAGTGGTCACAGTGTCAGAACTGAAGGAAGGCAAATTCAGTGTGTTTGTTTTGAAAGTCACTAAGCTGTGATTGTTTATTTCAAAGCTACTTGTTTAAATGAGGAAATGCGTAGTACCAAAGGGGTTGGTACTACCCCTGCAGCTAAAGTGAGTTCAAATGTTTCTGAATATTAGGGATGTGTGTTCTCACAAGACTTTGTTGCTGAATTTGCATGGGGAGGTGGAAGGGGAACTCGAGATGGGAGGGCTCGGGGAGGATGGGAAGAGGCAGCCACTGCATAACTGTTGAGTTCTCCAAATTAACCTCCATATCAAATACAACATTTATTAAAGGAGAAGAACAAAATATGCTAATCTGAAGCTTGAATATATTTAATTACACTCCACAGTAACCACAGCAATTATTTAAACCTTAAATTAACAAGATATTTTTTCAGGAAAGAGTATTTTATCACTGACATTGCTTAGAATTGTGAGCACATAACAAAAAGCAGAGCAACTTTTTAATTCATTATTCAAATTATTCTTCTTAAATGCTGTCCTTGATTGTCTGTACCTACCTAGGACTGCCTCTGTCCCTGCCCTTGGTAAACCAGGACTGCCAGGGACTACAAACAATTAAAACAATAACAAATCCCCATTAAAAATGTTACATGTTGTTTAAGAAACCAAAGGTTCCCCAACTTCCCTTCCAGCCTTTAAGGATAATTTTTAGAGACTAATTTTCTAAATAACCGCACTTTGGGAAAATCTCCTGTGATCTTCTATTTTGGAAAATTAGGTTGTTGTCTCTTTTCCATATTTGAAAAAGCACCTTGACAAACCTTCTGTTTGTTGTTCACTTACTGCTTAAAGGCAAACTACTAAGTGTGGAATTGCTGGGTGGAAGCATACAAAGGTTTAAAGCCTTCCATGCTTTTACTACACATCAGACGAACTAACTTTATAAATATGAGGAACAATCATGACTTCCTAGTTCCAGAGTTTCCACTGATGCTGCCATAGAAACTGTGGCTTAAAAAGGCGCCACACTTAAAAGAATCCTCAGATTCAGAAGCAGACAGGGCAGATCTGTGCTGGGTAGGGAGGCAGAGGGGCAGGCAGAAGGAACTCTGAGGTAGACGCCTAGCCCCTCTCAGAATAGCGTGCCCCTGGCTCCCAACTGCTGAGACAGGTCTGCTTCTCTTAACAAGTTCCTAATTAGAGATTACTATATTCTTTCGAACTGCTTCTGTAATTTCTACAATGAGCAAGGCAAAGTTTGATGGACGTTGCAGTTTGAATCAGAAGGCACATGGGAGGCGTTTGATCAATCCTATGGAGTATCACAGTGGGGACCTGAGCCACACTAAGACAGTGGGGATCAGAAAACACCGAGACACAGAGATGCAGAGTGGGATTGGAAAGACCTCCAATTCACCTATTTCAGCTCTGCCCAGACTGCAAGTACTGTCTCGGCTTTTATTCTTGCTTTATCAAATGACTCTACCTCAAACTCAAACGATAATAGCACACATTCGTTTCATGATAATATGAATTAAATAGTGTTTTAATAGAGCCGTGAGCTTTCTCTATATATTTATATATAATATATATTTTATGTATACATATATGCATGTATGAAATATGGTTTCCATGGAAAACTATTTGTAATTCTCTATAACCAATTTATTAAACAAATAACTGAATAACCAAAGCAATGCCAGAGTCCATGTAATGGGTTCACAGCAGTACTTAACACATGCGCATAGTAAGCACTGACTAAATGTTAACCATTATTCTGCTTGGTTGTCCTCAGGGTTATTATTCCAAGTGTCATTACAAAGGGCATGGAGACGTGGAAGTCATGAATTGGGACCATCAATGTAATGTATCAACTTCTCTGGTAGACTGGAATTCTTTAGTATTGGATGCTGGGGTCGTCAACTAGCAATGTGACCATGTCAGGTCTTGCACCACTGGAGAGGATTACACGCTTTGCCTCTCGGGGACTGGCCACACTGCTTTGAATCAGGCTCCACTTCTCACCTATGGTGTGGATGGGGGTAACTGACTTCACTTTTCTAAACCTCACTATTCTCACATGCAAATAGAGATAATAATAGTGATTGGCTCCTAGAGTTGTTGTGAGAATTAACTGAGACATAAAGCAGCCAGCATGACACCTGGTTCTTAGCAGAAAATATTGGTGATTATTATGCATTCGGACTGGCTGACTTTTTTGGTGTTCGGTTTTTGCCCAGATTAAATTATTTATCTTTTTCACCATTTAACAAAAAGAAACATGTTCTAGAAACTAGAGTCAGCTCACAGTGAGGCACAATTATCTAAGATGGTTGCCTCGAAAGGTATTTCAGTAAAACTTTGTATCTGTGGGTGCAGAGACAAGTCTCTCCTCATCTGTCTCTATATCTGTCACTTATTTTTTCCCCTCTTTTGTACAACTGGGCTATTTCATCAAATCTAATGCCCATTGAAAGTAACAGCTGACAAGTGCCATTGTTGTTTCACACGATACTTGACAGCATCGTGGGCTCATTTTTCCACCTGCTGCCAAGCTGAAGAACTCTCAGAATTCTCCCTTTGTTTTCTTCCAGCTTTGGTATTTATAGATATGAGAAGAGATATAGTGAAGATTCAAGGCCAAGCCAATTTTCTAATTATGTGAAGGTTGAGTTTGTAGATGAATGAGAAATAGTGTGTGGGATGCCCGGCAAAGGAAACTGGCAGGGAATAGATCGTGGCGTGGTTGGCGGAGTCTGAGACACTCCCCACTCCACACCAAGTTCTCAGCTAACTGACCCCTTGAACCCGCAGCCCAAACTCTAGGAGCTCAGCAAGGAGGAACTTATTGAGCCCGCATGGTTCTGCCACAAGTCAGCCACCTCCCAGGTCGGTTCTGACGTCAGGTCCCCGTTCTAGCAACGTAATCGAGTCCTAGGATTATTCTCCTGACCTTAGATCTTTCCTGATACTACAGCTCTTCTTTCAAGATTGAGTTCTGACTTGTTCTGACCAGTACCCCATTTCTCCAAGCGGGGACTGGAATCCGACTCCTGACTGCCAGCCCTGTGTCTGGGGCCTTGCTAATTCATGCCAAAAATTTCCAATGCCAATCAGGATTGGCCACAAGACTGTGTCATTGTACTCTTCCCAATTTTTGGAACCCCCACAACTTGTCGACTTTGTGGCCAGGTCTCAGTTTCCCAAAAGAAGGTGTGTGTGTGTGTGTGTGTGTGTGTGTGTGTGTGTGTGAGAGAGAGAGAGAGAGAGAGAGAGAGAGAGACAGAGACAGAGACAGAGACAGAGACAGAGACAGAGACAGAGAGACAGAGAAATTACCTGGTTTTTCAGTCTTTACAACTAATTCATATTCCAACCAAGACTGCAGGCCAGGTTTGGCTTATGAGTTGCCAGTTGTCAAGTGCTTCATAATAACCCCTCTGTGCCATAATTCATCATCTGTGAAAGGAAGAAGCTTTTCTAGTTAAAGGCTAGGGTCCCTTCCACCTTCAATATCCTTGTAATTCAGTGAAGAGAGAACCCTGGATAGGAATGGATCACAGACAATTTTCTATCTTTTTAGTAGGAATCAGGAAGTTGTGTAATGAGAGAAAAAGGAGGAAGTGGGCAAGAAAAACTGGCTGATTCTGTCAGCTCTCTGTTATTACTCCTCATCTCTGATTAACTCCAGCCCTTCTGTGGCTTCTCTGGAGTGGGTGTCCACTGCCACCCCCAACTCCGGGCTTTTTCGGGATATATCAGTCATCTACTGCCACACGATCAAGGTCTCTCCTGTCTCCTCTCCCTGCAGCTCCTGAATGCAGTTCCTCAATCAGATTTGCAGAAGACTGTGCTAACCCCAGCATGGTAATGGATACTTTGAAAGTCGTCTTCTCTATTTGGCTTGGTAGTCAGTTTACTTAATGCGCTTGCTTTTTATTGAGAAAGTCATGGGTTTGTTCCAGTTGACAGTATTTTATTTCATGGACAGAGAATGTACCCTTCTTTCACCAACCATATCTCAAGTGGGATTTGTGGAGAGAAGAGTATGAAGAGCACAAATTCATCATAGCTACCAGGGAAGCCATTAGGTATGTTTTTGATGTTGTTCTTCTGAATTTTTATAAGAGTTTGAGTCAAACTGACAACAAATGCCGAGGACCAAAATTGCAAATGGTCTGGGAAATAGCAGTTTTGTAGTCTCTTTTATGCATTTGAAATTAACAAGGGAATATGGTTTTGAGTTCACTCACCATCCTGGGCTGTTCTGTGGGATGAAGGCATTGAGCCTGTGGTCACTGGTGCAAAACAAACACCTGAACACTCTTCAGAGTAAGTGGATGTTAGAATGGAACTCTTCCTGCCTCTGTTTCAACTGTGGGGGCAAGATGATAGATGTCAGATACCAAAATAAGAGACAGACACTCCCTTTCCAAATAATAATTTAAAAGGATATGTCTCCAAGAATCTGGTCTGCAATCCTTGAACTGCTCCATGAGATCAAGACAGGACTGAGGAAGAAAACATCTTCCTCATAGGGTGTGAGTTGTGTGTAGTGGATGTTGTTAATGTCCCTCCAGGTCCCCTTGACCAACTGGTCCACCCCCCTTCCCCAGCCATAACAACACTCAGCTGACCCCTCTCTGGAGAATTGCCCTCAGCCAGACAGCACCTGTAGGCTGCACATCCTGACCCAAAGCACCCCAGAAACCTTGGCCCAACTGGCAGGAGGATATGAACTGAATTCCTTGCCTCCAGGTGGGACTCTGTTTGTGATGCACTTTGAGCTGCAGGGTTTTCTCTCTGGGATCAGAGAGAAGCTAGTCTGCAGCTGGGGTCAGATTATTGCTTAGCTTCCCCTCTCCCCTGTTTTCCCCACTCTTCCAATGAGAACATTTCCTCAACAAATCATTTGAACAAGAACCCCCGTCTTAGGCCCCTCTTCTAGGGAGGCTGACCTAAGGCAGTGGAGATCCACCTCCTAGGTGGGGCAGGGAGTTGATCTTGAAGATGAGTGCTTCAAGGTAAGGACTTGGGGAGCGTTGAAGTACCCCTGCAATCAAGGGACAAAGAGGACCGATTCCTCACTCAGATCTGAGAATGGTCAAGTGGCTGGTGAATGGTATCTGACATACCTTGGAGATCTAAGGTCAACTGCCTCACTGTGGAGCCAGGAGGGTGCTGCTACTTAGAGATGGCTTGATCCCAGATCATGGGGAGACAAGGGACGCATGAGGGAAGAATGGACCACTGTAGGCCAAGAAGAAGTGCACTGTGGGGTCTTCTTGGTCTGATGGGACTGTCTGAAGGGCCACAGAGACCTCAGCTAACAGTCTACTCTATTAGAAGTGTACCCCAGGGTGAGAAAGTTGTCATAGATGGCCACCGAGAATACAGAGCAATCATTCCAGGTCAAAGGAGCTGTAAGAGCAAGGAACTCAATAAGAAACCTCTGAAGAACTCACAAAATGCTCCCACGAGAAAAGAATCAACTGCAACCCCCTGCCAACCCCTTCCAGAGATACCAGCTTTAACAATTGCCAGGTTCAGCCAAATGGCAATGTCATTTTGACTCCTGCCAGAGAGAACTCACAGGTGGCACAGGAGAGCTGAGAGAAAAGAGAGAACAGATGGACCACAAACTCCTTTCCCACTGAAGGCTTGTGAAGCAGCCCAGGACTGCAGGAGGGGTGATGGTTTAACCCTGACTTCAAGTTTGGATTTTTGATTATTATGTGAGACTGAGAATATCCTAAGCTTCTAACGTGAGGCTGTTTGACAACTGAAACTGACTGACGCTGAGAGTGACGCCAACACTTTATCCATAGACAAGAGAAGTTTATCCTCACTGAGTTGCGTTTAAAGTGATGGAGGGAGACGAAAATAAGGTTTGGATCACATTCCACGGGTCATGCTTGTGCAACACATGGTTCCATAAGCAGGAAGCGGGAGTACTTCCCTCTGCTTCCCGAAGAGAAGCCCTGCGCTGATGCAGTCGGCGGCACCCTCAGACCTGGCTTGCAGGATAAAAATGTCTGTTGGCTAAGAACCTGAAACATCAGGTTCTGACACTTTTGACTGGCCATGTGCCTGGTGACTCAGAGCTGTGTAATATGACCAAATGAGTCACAGCACCCCTCTATATGAGGAATCTGCTGTCTTCAAAATGGTGGCCACTATTTTGTGTGTTCACTCATTGCCCTATTGAGCCGCTATCAGGTACCGAAGATGAAAACACAGTGAAACACAGACCTAACTGGCAATGATACAGTTTGCTATGTCTTTTCCTTTAGGTGCGAAGGAGAAATGCTTCTATCAGAGGTGGAATGATTCTATCAGAGGTCATGATTAAAAGTGAGGCTTGATCTGGGGCTATTTAAATCAGTGGATTGTAACTTTGATGGAATATTGGAATCACTTGGAATGCTTTAAAAACTACCATGTTCCACCCTTGAGAGATTCTGATTTATTGCTCTGGGCTGTTGCCTGGGCATTAGGATACTCTTTAAAGTCCCCAGATGATTCTGATGTGCAATTAAGGTTGTGAACTATTTTAGATTATCATAACAAAAGCAAGTGCCAAGGGAGCAATATGATAAGTGTATTAATTTTTTATTTTCCAATGAATAGTTTTAGTAGAAATTATCATTTTATGAAATGAAAGCCAATAATAAAAATTTTAATGTATGCATGTGCCTTTTGCAGTCTTTTGTATTCTTCTTAAAGATAGCCAATCAATTAATAAAAGAAACACTAGCATGTTGTCATCTATCTGAGACCAAATGTTTTTCAATTACCATTAGAGTAGATTGCCACTTTTCTATAAAATCTCTTTTTGTCTAGTGACCTTGGTTTCACACTGGTCTATAAAAACAAATTTCCTATGTTAAAATGTTGACTGCAAAATAATAAGACATATCTGTTAATAATTGATAAGTGATCTCCTGATTTTTCTTAGGGATTTCAATATCCCTGACTCAATAGCAAAGACTGTCTTTAAGAAATCAAATAATAGCATGCATGATACCAAAACATTCAGATTAATTCTTCAGACAGCTTGCTTCTAGGTGTCAGTTATGGAAAGAAAAGATGAAAAAAATTCCAGCAACAATTTATACAGGTTTGCTTTTTAAAAACTTAGATTATCCCCAGTATTAAACAAATCAAAATTAAAAAAAAAAAAAAAAACTTGGAGTAGAGCTAAAGGTAAAAATTATTCAGTAGTAATTTCTGGGCCCATCATTAGTCATCTAATTTATTTTATACCCTAGAGGCAAATGTATATTGTGAAATAGTACCAGGTACTTAACTTAGGTAATTTAAATAAATTGTTTTTTGTGTGTACACACACACACACACACACACACAGCAGCCACATATCGGCGTGCTTTTTGCCTGTTCTGTCAGTGAAATATAGCCATGGGGGTGCGTAGGAAATGAACATGGTGTTTTTTTTTTCCTTTTTAATATCATGCACATTGTTTACAACCTATTTTTTAAGTTCTATACATCAATTTTCTCCGTATCTCTTTTTTAAAAATAGTCTTTTCCCTTTAATTTTTTTTTGTTCCCCAGTCTTACCTTCTATTAATCAGACTGCATTCTCAATTATAATAGGCCTGTCCACCCACTTAGTTCACTCATTGATCCTTTAATGCACCATTTGTGATATGATAATTAATTCTATTGTAGTCAACTGTCACACCATAGATAATGGCTTTGAAAAGAAAGGACACACTGATTTCTTTATTGATAGATTGAGTAGCTTGCTTCATAACCCAACTTTCTTTGATCAAAGTTTAATCATCAACAGAGCAACTTCTTAGTGGATAATAAAACCAAAAACTAGTGTCTCTGGGCAGTCCCCTTGCACATCCTCCCACCTCCTCCTTCCACCAAGTCGCTGGGAACCTGCAATGAACCAAAGTAACAGACTCAACTACATTCAAAGGTTGGAGAATCTGAGTCATAAACTGTTCCTGCACTTTCAACAGTACTTAATTTTTTTCCTTCCTTCCTGTCTTCTATTTTGCATTCTTTTTACTCCCATTGTTTTGCTCTTCTATATACATCTTTTCTTTTCTTCCTTCCTCTTTCATTCTTCTCCTGTACCTACCCATGCATATGTCCATGGCCAGGGATCCCTAGGCATTGTTGATTGTCACCAATATCTCTATAAAATGAACCCAGTGCCCTCTGAGAGACCCAAACCAGTCAGTTCTCTCTCAGCTCAGAACAATGGAAGGCTATGACAATCATAGAGGTAAATCCTGAATGTCACAGGGATGCCAGGAGGGAGGTATAGTCTATAAACGGTGACCATAAAGGGATGCAGCGGATTTTCCAAAAACAACTATCAAGTCACTTCCAAAAACACCTATCCCAAGAGGTCTGGGGCATTGGTACTACAGGGTGGAGCATCTCAAAGCAACATCTTTCAAATGGACAACACTAATTTGGATGTGTGACAGAACAAAAATAACATATGGAGGCTCCAGGTCATTCCCTTTTCACATGTGCCAAAGAGAATTCTAATTTGACCAACATGGATTCCTGTTCTGCCCCCAGGTGGGTCCTGGACCTTTCTGACAAAGAACAGAGAGATAACCGAAGACAGAAGGGAAATAGGAGCCCAGAGAGGAGTTTGCTAAGATGAAATCCTACCCCCAAAGGGGACAGGGCAGTATTAGTAGGTGGGGCCTCTGGAAAGTGCCTAAGTCATGAAGAGCCCTCAGGAATGGGATTAGTGCCTTACAAGAGACCCACAGAGATCCTATTGCCTTCTGCCATGTGAGCACAGAGCGAGAAGGCACCAATTATTTATTTATGTATTTATTTATTTATTTATTTATTTATTTATTTATTTATTTATTGGGGTGACAATTGTTAGTAAAATTACATAGATTTCAGATGTACAATTCTGTATTACATCATCTATAAATCCCATTGTGTGTTCACCACCCAGAGTCAGTTCTCCTTCCATCACCATATATTTGATCCCCTTTACCCTTATCTCCCACCCTCCTCCCCCCTTAGAGAAGGCACCAATTATTAACCAGGAAGCTGCCCTTCGACAGAAGGTGACCATACTGGCGCTTTGACCATGGATTTCCCAGACCCAGAGCTGTGAGAAATAAATATCTTATGTTTATAAGCTACGTAGTCTGTGGTATACTGTTATAGCAGCCCGAGCAGACTAAGACAAGAAACCTCCTTGCCCCAACCCTGTTTCAATGATTTACTAAGAGGACACACAGGACCCAGGATATAGTCTTACTCATGGCTAAGATCTATTGCAGTAAAATGATACAAAGCAAATTAGCAAAGAGAAAAGAAACGTGGGGCAGAGTCTGGAGGAAACCAGGTGCAAGTTTCCCAGAGTCCTAACTAACACGGCAGTTGTTTAAGCTGTTGTGAGACATGGGAAATGGTGTCAACTAGGAAATCTCATTACCAACTCAATGCCCACGGTGTTTTCCTTGGGGCTGGTTTTGTTGGCGCTCTCTGCCAAGCGTATACCAAAATTCCAGACTCCCAAAAGGAAAACAGGCGTTAAGCATAAACCGCATTCTTTTACAAACAGTTTAGGCCCAGTGAGCCACTCTTAACATCTAGGGAAAGGTGGGAACCCTCCCAAAAGCTAAGTTCCCAGACACGAGCCAAGGGCCAACCCAGTGATCAGGCATTTCTGATGACAGCAGTCTTAGGCTTGCTATTAACTCCTTTCTGTACAGTCGGTATATTTTTATCCCCCTTTATACGTATATGAGTAAAGGAGGCTTAGCGACATCAAATAGTAGTTACTTAGCAAGTGGTCCAACTGGGATATAACCCCAGATCTCTGACTCCCAATGTCTGTGCATTAGCCTCTGAATTATACTACACTGGAATTTTACCAAAGAAATTTGAGGACTCCAGTTCCAGCAGAATAGGTGGGTACTGAAGGAGTTCAAGACCTGTCATTCCAAAATATGCTGCTTGGCATATCAATTGTTTTGAAAAGCACCAGATACCAGAAGGGCACTCTAACCTTCCTTTTTTCCCCTAAAAGCAGGAGATGAAATTTCCATGTGAAAGGTGCCCTCCCTATGCCAGAAGGAAGAAACATCTTATCACTAGAGACTGGGTGTTGAGGTTTAGGGAAATCTGTACAAAGAAACCTTGTTAAAATAACTCTTAGCTTCCTTTAGTCTCTCCTCATGTAATTAATGAATTTGGAAACTGATATATCATGAGGACACCTGTAGCTTTAGGGAGAGATGCCTGTGTTTTCTATTAGTGGGATAGGCCACAAATTGATTTAATTAACATACTCATTTATCTTTTGGGTATCTTTATAGGAAAGAGGGTAGGGTTGACTGGAGGCCACTAAGATTGACATATTAGAAGTATATATTTCCATTTTTATGGCTTATTGGCAGGATTTTCTTTTTTTTTAATTTTGAAAATATAGTTATTTTGCATAAAAATTTATGTTAACATGTAATAGATTTGTCATCGCTATTTTAAAGTGATTTCATAAAGAAACCTTTTTAAAGTTCTCAGTTTTAATTTCTAATACAGTAAACTCGTGTATTTTAGTTACTTTTCCACAATTGCTGCTCTTTGTTCAACCCAGAATGGAAGCACTGAGGCCTAGTCATTTCTTTGGGTCTGTGGGGACGGGGCCCCGGGGAGCAGTTTCCAGGCTCTCGGCCTCACGTGGAGAGGTGCTGGCTCAGGTAGTGGATGGCCATCGACTGTGATCAAATGGCCAGCAGCTGTGGCTGGTTGGCCGTCAGCTGTAACCAGTGGGCCGTTGGCCATGAATATAACTGCCGTGGTTACACTAGCAGAAAAAAAGGGGAAAAAATGGGGTCTAGCAAAAAGATGGTGGCTGAGCCTACAAGCGGCGCAGTGAGGGTTGAGAATTGTGTGGCTCCTGTTTCCTGTGTCTCCAACCCAGCCGCCAGAGAGAATATAGTGGTGTGACTCCCCTACTTATGGCTCCGTGGGTGTTCCTTTTTGGCCTCACCATGTCCTGCATTCTTATGTGGGGAGCGGGACATGATACCCCGCCTGCCGCCCCGCACGACACTTGGCGTAGTCGGCAGGATCCCCCGCACTACACATGGCGCAGCGAGCAGGGTATGGTGCTGGCCAAAGCTCTCCGAAGGGCAGTGGAGCAGTTTGTGCATATGAACACTCAGTCTCAGGAAGACCAGGAGGAGCAGCTGCCTGAGAGCTGGAACCCCGTGGAGGGGTGGGAAGACGTGGACGGTTCCCCAACCAGCAGAGGCCGGAGAAAGCGAAGGTCCTTGCAGCCCGGTGGGCTGGGAAGTGCTTGCTGAGGCAGCCCGGATGCAGGACTTGTAGTCCCAGGAGGAAAGGCTTGCTGAGTCCTCCGTGGGAGATAAGGGTGAGGTCAAGGTCATCCCTCACCCCCAGGACAGCCCTGGCGAATGACTATGGACTATGGGGAATTGCCTTCCATCCCTAATTTAATGGACCACTTGACTGTTTGGGAACATACCACCATGTAGTGGAACTGGGGGATGTTTGCTTTTGTGTCTTGACCGGCCGCCATCAAGAATATGTAAGCACCTTGACTGTGAGCCGCTGTTGTTCCAGCACGGTACCCTGAGAGCCCTGGCTGAGTCCAGGAAGTCTGGCTGTGTCCAGAGAGAGTGGCAGTGCCCTGAGAGCCCTGGCTGAGTCCAGGAGGTCTGGCTGTGTCCAGAGAGAGTGGCAGTGCCCTGAGAGGCCCTCGTGTGCCCGGGTAGACTAGTGGTACCCTAAGAAGTCCAGGAAGTCTGGCTGTGTCCAGAGAGAGTGGCAGTGCCCTGAGAGGCCCTCGTGTGCCCGGGTAGACTAGTGGTACCCTAAGAAGTCCAGGAAGTCTGGCTGTGCCCAGAAGTACTGCTGGTGCCCTGAGAAACCCTGGCTGTGACCAGAGAGCTTGGCTGTGTCCAGGAAATAGCATTCACCTCCAGGCTCCTCGCACAGGGCCCCTCGCGGAAGACGCTTGTCACGTAGATTGTGAGGCGAGACCCTGTAGGGGTGGAGTGTGGGGACGGGGCCCCGGGGAGCAGTTTCCAGGCTCTCGGCCTCACGTGGAGAGGTGCTGGCTCAGGTAGTGGATGGCCATCGACTGTGATCAAATGGCCAGCAGCTGTGGCTGGTTGGCCGTCAGCTGTAACCAGTGGGCCGTTGGCCATGAATATAACTGCCGTGGTTACACTAGCAGAAAAAAAGGGAAAAAAATGGGGTCTAGCAAGAAGATGGTGGCTGAGCCTGCAAGCGGCGCAGTGAGGGTTGAGAATTGTGTGGCTCCTGTTTCCTGTGTCTCCAACCCAGCCGCCAGCGAGAATATAGTGGTGTGACTCCCCTACTTATGGCTCCGTGGGTGTTCCTTTGTGGCCTCACCATGTCCTGCATTCTTATGTGGGGAGCGGGACATGATACCCCGCCTGCCGCCCCGCACGACAGGGTCTCCAGTTTTTTGTGTGTGAGGGCCATGTACATGTGAATAAAACTTGTAAACTTTTCTCCTATTAAATCTGTTTTATGTCAGTCCCAGCCAGAAACCCTAAGACAGAGGAAAAATTTTACCTCCCCTAGAGTACATTCAGAGAAGTGATATATCTATACAGTGGTACCTTGGTTTTCGAATGTCTCCATTGATGAACATTTCGGTTTACGAATGCCGTAAATGTTGTGGATCTATGGTATCATTAGATAGTAAAATTCATGCTAAATTTTCAGTTTCAGGGGTTGATTTTAAAGGTCTGCAAGGGATTAATCCATTTTGCATTATTTTCTATGGAGAAACCGTGCCTCGGTTTTCAAACGTTTCAGAACTTGAACGGTTTTCCAGATAGGATTATGTTCCAAAACCAAGGTACTACTGTGTGTGTGTGTGTGTGTGTGTGTGTGTGTATACATTTTTTAAAAAATCATTGTTATAACCTCTTTTTAACTTAGGCTTGGGCAGCTTAGGAAATGCAAGCCACATTTAACGAATGCAGGAAACTTTGTTATGTATGAGGAAAGAATGAAAGCAGTATGCCATGAGTGTGAATCCTTAGAAAATATCTGAAAATTACACAAGATCCTGATTTGTCCCAGCTCCTGGAGGTAATAGACAAGGTTCAGACAGGAAAACAGGGCCCAGGTATTTCAAGCAGAAAGACATTAACACAGGGATTCCTAGTTTGGCTCCTACTGTGACTCTCATCTTTCATGTCCAGGAGTTCCAGTGACACATCAAGATAATGTCATTTCCCATTCTTGGGAGAACAGTCCTGATTTCCCTGATTCTCTCTCCCCAGCTTGGTTTTAGTGCCAATCAAGGAAAATCCCTATAAGAAAACCGTCACTTCTACTTAGCTGTTTCTTTAAAAGAGTACCCCCTTGACTGTGGGTTCTTCCCCTCCCTTCCCACCCCGCTTGTGAATTCTGGTCAGAATGGTACAAGTTTTGATGGAGGAAAAAAGAATCACAGAAATATGAGCAGCATTTATTTCCCCCTCAAGTTTTGTCTGCTAAATGTGAGTCTGGAGTGTGGTAAAGAAAACAAAACAAAGGACAAGAGGAGACACACAGAGTGCAGCAACACCTCCTTGTTTTCAAGTCACAGATGATAAAAAAAACCTCTCTGACAAAAGAGATTCTTGCAGACTTGAAAGGATTCACGGGATTCACATCATGCAAATCTAACAACTTCACAAGGTGATGCTTCTCTCGTCAGAATCAACAGTGGAGGTTGTAGGAACCAGTTTTCCTGGTCCTGAGTTTCTCCTCCTTTTGTTGCTGTCTTTTGCTCACTTCGCTGCTTTTAGGGCCACAATAGTTGAAATCCCCCGTGTCTCCTAGTCTCCTATGTGTAGACCATAAAATTAAGTGACACAAAATTGAATAAGGAAAGTAAAAAACAAATTATAAGATTAAAGTTTAGGAATGTCTGTGAATTTAATATATTTCTTAAAATGTAAAAATATGTCAAAATGAACTAAATAGTTACGTAATCATTGTCTCCTAAGGCCACATTCAAGAGTGGGTGGGTGATATTCATAGCAATCGCCAAGCCCTTGAAGCTGCCTCTTTTTCCCCCAAAATGGCTAACATTTTATTGTAACATTTATTGTTTTATTGGTACAGCGAGTTGAATTGTGTCCCACCCCAAATGTTATGTTCGTCCTAACCCCCAGTACCTATGAATATAACTTCATCTGGAAAAAGCGTTTTTGTAGATTGATGAAGCAAAAAAGGGGTTAATACAAGTGAGCCTAAAGGGGGACTGCCCAGGCCTGCACCCCCTCCCCAGAAACTGCCCAGGCTCATCCCCTACAAATCATTCTAAGATGTCTAAACCCCTCTAGAAAGGGGAGATAAGACCCCACTGGTTTTAACTGGTTCTTCGCACATGCGCAGAATGCCAAAAACTGTCCTTTAGTTGAACTCTAGCCTAACTATAATGCAATTAGAATGGAATGAACATTAAGGCTTGCCCCCTCCCCTTGGGTTTTTCTGTATGACATTCTGGATAATTGCATGCGTAGAAAGAAATCAGTTATATAACCAATATATGTCAATCAAATGACCGCAGTCTATGCATCACATCTCCTGCTGTAAGGAAATTTACCTACCCTTTCCTATAAAAGAAAAAGCTACCCTAAAGTTAGGGACAGTTATCTGCCCTGACAACTTCTATGCTGGCTTCTTAAATAAACTTACTTCCTTGCTCTCCTCATTTCAGACTGAGTCTGTGAATTCTTTTCACCTTTTGCAAATGACCAGGGGTTAATTCCGCTGACACAACATAGATGTAACTAAGTTATGAACCTCAAGATAAGATCATCCTGGATTTAGAGTTGGTACTAAATTCAATGACATGTCCTTATAAGAGACAGAAATGAAGAAGACCTGGGGAGGGGATAATGTGAAGATGGGGGCAGAGATTGAAATCATGTGCCTACAAGGCCAGGAATGGCAAGGATCACTGGCAGCCACCAGAAGCTAGGAAAGTGGCATAGGATCACTTCTCTTTCATCACCTCCAGAGGAACCAGCCCCTGCCGACACCTTGATTTTGGACTTACAGCCTCCTAAACTTGAGAGAACAAACTTCTGTTGTTTAAGCCACCCAGTTTTCAATAATTTGTTATAGCAGCCCTAAGAAACTAATACATTTGGTAATTCTTGGTAATTTCTCATTGCTAGAGTTTACTCTCTACACCCAGTACTGCTGCTACAGTTTCATTATCACAGGGGTTGGCATGGTTTTTTGTTGTTGTTTTTTTGTTTTGTTTTGTTTTCTGTAAAGATCAAATCAGTAAATATTTTAGGCTTTACATGCCATACAGTCTCTGTCACAACTACTCAGCTTTGCCATTGCAGTGCAAAAGTAGCCCTAGACAATATGTAAATGAACGGACATGACTGTATTCCAATAAAACTTTATTTACAAAAGCAGGTGGCGGGCCATATTTGACTTGGGGGCCACAGTTTGCTGACGCCTGCATTATAATGTTTGCACCGGAGATCCTGGTCCCCATCTCTTGGCATTCCTCTGAGAGACCTCTCTACACCATTTCTCCTTGAAGCACTAAGAGCTCTTCATGCCAAAGGACTTCATATGGCTTGCTTTGATTTTTCAAATTCTCCGATATAGATTTGCTTTTAGTCCCCATTGTCACCACAGCTTATTTTAAAAACAATCATCTGACCCAATTTATTTCCCATTTCTCAGTTTAAAAAAGTTCCAGTCATGAAATGTCATCTTTCCTTTTCTTCTTACATTACAGAACCATTTTCATAGTGAATTTGTGGAACTAATGATGGAGGAATTTGTGACTGTCATTTGTGTTGACTTGTCAGCTGCCGGAGATTGTGCTTCAAAGTGTGTGGGTGGCTTCAAACACTCGTGTACAAGCAGCCTTACAGCCTCACAGCTTGCTGAGTGAAGGAAATAACAAGAGCAGAAAGAAGAGTCTGCTTATTGTACGGAACTTTTATTTTAAGATCAAGCACAATAGCAGGGGAGTAGGGAGAAAGAGTGACTGATAGACTGATTCTTCCAAAACATTAAATGATTGGAGACAGAATATAAGTTCAGGGGGAGGAGGCAAACAAACAAAATAGAAATTTGTACTAGTAAGTCAGAATCGGTTAGTCTGTGTAGGACAGTGGACATTTACAATATAAGCATCAAGGTAAGAGAAGATTTACTTGGATTTAGAAATATTTGGGTTTGAAAATGGAAAGGAAACCCAAAACCTTCATCAAAAATCTGAGACAAATAGGCTCTGAGCTAGACAGTTTGTCCTTTCTTCGGTTGTCTAGTTTAGTCTCTAGCTAGTTTCCTATGGCTGCTATAACAAATTACCACAAAGTTTGTCATTGAAAACAACAGGAATATATTCTCTGGAAGGCCAGGTATGGAGGCCAGACGTGTGAAATGAGTATCACTGGGCCAAAATGAGGGTGTCAGTAGGGACGGTGGTACTTCCCTGTCGAGGCCCTAGGGGAGAATCCCTTCCTTGCCTCTTTCAGCTAAGGTGGCTGCCTATGTTCCTTGACTTGTAGTCACATCACTGCAACCTCTGCCTCCATGGTCACATGGCCTCCTCCTCTTCTATCTGGCTTCTCTTCTGTCTGTGTCAAATCTCCCTCTGCCTCTCTCTTAGTAGGATCTATGAGATAGTTTAAAAACCATGCAGATAATCAAGGATAATCTCCCCATCTCAAAATCCTTAATCACACTTGCAAAGATTTTTTTTTTTCATATAAAGTACAAGGCTCCAGGGATTGGGATGTAGATATCTTCAGGATCATTTTTCGGCATACTACAGCCCCCCCGCCCCACCCCAATTTTATACCCAAGAACAACAAAGGAAAGCAGTGTAGCTCACAGACTCAGCTTCCTCAAAGGGCTGTTTAGCCCCTTGAGCAGGGCAAAGGGGGTGGGGAGCAGGAGGTTGGCTCAGTTTATCAAATATTTCTTTTAAATACATACAATATTTCAGCCCCTCCTCAGAGACTGGTTCCCCAGACATCGACATGGCTGGCCTTTTCTATAATCAGGCTTTGCAATAAGGAGTGATTATGGAAAGGACCTAAAAAATGCAAAGGGCGGGTTATTTTTCAAACAGGCAGAAACCCAGGAAAAATTCCTACAGTGAATATTATTCTGATAAAAAAGATTATTTCTAAATATGGACATGGGAGAACCTGGGCTCTAGGGATGGGGCCCATTGTACTGATACACACCCACCCACTTCCTGTCAATTTAAACATACTTACAAAATCATACAAAACCAGGAAGCATTTTAAACTGCTCCTGGGACATTTCCACCTGAATATCCTGCCATATGTACCTCCAGTGCATTACTATCAAGACAGAACACAATACCTCCTGCCAGCAGCGTGTTCTTCCTTTATTCATTGTTACAGCTTGAGAGCAGCTGTGTTAACCTGAGATGGAAGAGCTTTGGAATTCGAAACCCCACGAACTGTATGCAAATCTTTGGATGTAGTATGTGCATTGGTGCCTTTTTCAGGAGAGAATTCCATAATCTTCATCAGATTCTCCATCTTTGACCTCAAAAGGGAAATGAAAGTCTGCTTTGATATGGCAGTCAGCCAGGACTACAGAAACATTTGCTGCATGCCTGCGCATTCTCAGTAGAGACTACCCACTGCTTTGTTTTGCATGCATTTGTGTCATCATAAATTTGCTGGGTAGCTTGTTGGGGCTTCTTGTTCAGTGAGTCACTGTCAAACAGATTCTGCCACCACTCCTTTCTCGCACATAGGGCTACATGTCCAGGATCAAGCATGAAAGTAAGGTTTTGACCTCTCTGAAGAAATGAATACCACTCTTAAGAACATGAAAGCAAGGGATCATAGTGAGTACTTTTTCTGCTTCCAAGGATTATTTTGACATGCCAGCCTACACCTAAGAGACCTGTCCGTTCTTGGAATGCTTGCCTCCTCCAACTTTGCCTAATTCATCCTTCAGGTCTCAGCTTAAATGTTCCTTCCCCCCGGGAAGACTTCCATGATCAGCACCCCTGGGAAAAGACCATAGACTCAAATTGTGAAGTATGGGTCGTGTTGCTTTTACTGAATATTTATGCAGGAAAGGGAATTGACCACCAGCTGGAAACGGGAGGCTGTCACTTAGGTCTTGCCTCTTGAAATAACCCAAGGTTTTCCTGTAACCCCATCCCTTCCCAGAATTGCTTTCCACAGAATTGGTATCCACAGGGAAACGAAGTCAATATGCTATTATATTCGAAACAATTTAAATGGACGTTTTGAAAACAGGGAGGGTTACAGTGCTCCTTGGGAAAACCAAGGAAGATTAAGGAGACTATGCACTGAAAACAGTCATGATGAATGTTCAACGGAATAAAACATTAAGGATTTTTTCCGTTGGCTTTTTAATTTTTAGAAAATATAGCAAAATTCTAGTTAGTTTAACAAAATACTAGCTAGTTTTCCCTTCCGAAAACATTCTTATATCAGCCCATATTTTTCGTTTATGGAATAATCACAATTAATTAAACAATACGTTTATATAATTTTATGTTTAATGACTTTCTTTTGGAATTGTCCTTGCAGAGCTAGGGGCAGAGGCTGTCTTATTCATTGCTTAGCAGTGCCATGCACATAGTAGATATCAAAATATATTTGATAGACAAATGGATGGATTAATTAATTAATTAATTAATATAGAATTATGGTTGTGTCTCTTTCCCAATGAGAACCATGCTTTGACCATAGCAATTAACTGCGATATTTGATATGATTCTTGCAACGGGGTTGTTCCACACACCTCCCCTTAAAGCAGGTTTTCTCAACCTCAGCTCAATTGGCATTTGGGGGCAGGATAATTCCTTGTTGTGGGGGGTTACCTTGTACATTGTGGGATGTTTAGCAGCATCCATGGCCTCTACCTACTAGATGCCAGTAGCACCACTATCCCTAAGTTGCGACAACCCGAAGTCTCCAGACATTGCCAAATATCCCCTGGGGAGCAAAAACTGCCCCCTTTCCTCCAGTTGAAAACCACTGCTTAAAGGAAGCAAAGAATCACAAGACATGTTTCTGAATCTGGGACAAGAGTCCCCTGGCAGGATGAAGAAGAAGAAAAGGAAACTGGGGCTGAATGCCCTAAAAGCTATGCATCTGAGGTGATCTTTGTCTAAGCACTTTTTTTTTTCATTTACTATAATAAATCTGTAATCCAAAAAATTTCTGGTTTTCTTATTTTGGTGTTTTTTATTATCTCTTAGTTTCTTACTGAAAATGTCTTTTGAAACATTCCAATTTTATCTTTGTTGAATTAAGAAGCGGAATTTTATTATTATGCTTTTGTAATTCAGCAGGACGGTTACCTGAGGCTGAGAGATGGGAACGTAAAAAGATCACAGAACTGGGTCAGCTGGGATGCGATCCCCAACTTACCTGGGCCACTCCACACAGTGTGTTCCGCAACAGCTTCTGACAGCTCCCTGCAGGCAAGCAGCTGGAACTACTGACAGTAAAGTTCTTCAGAGGGTAGGTGCTAGAAATTGGTTAGTAATCTGTCTGAGTTTTTTGTTTCCTCAGTTCTGGGTCTTTTTAAAGAAAGCATAAGAAAAAGGGAGCATTTTGAAGGAATCATGGTTTCTGAGGATGTGGGAAGAAATATTTTTGCTGTAAAAATGTAATTGTGGCTGTTTCTGCATCCTAAAGAGCTGCAGAATTCATCTCTGTAGGAAACCAACTGTTCAGTTTGTGTTAAGGAATCTATGAGAAATGAAGTTGCAAACTGAGCCCAAACTAAAACTAAATGTACAAAGAACATGTAACTTTATTTTCTATCACAGACCTAATCCTCACGAGCTCCCATCCTACCGGGCAGCAAGTAGCCAGACTTACATCCAGTTTGACGGGTGGGGAGAGCACATTAGCTTTCCTAATTAACGGCATATTTGACTGAAAATAGTCTGTGTTGAGTGACTTTTAAGTGCTATGTTGAGGACAGAGAGGGAAAGGAGAAACCCAGCTTTCACAGGGAGTTAAACGTTTTAGACCGGAAGTCTAACCAGTAATCTTAGTTGCTCCGCATCCCACCTTGAGCTCACAGCAACAGGGTTTCTTTGCCTCATCCCACACAGTGACATCTTGTGGCAAGTTCTGCAGCCTGAATCCCAATCTACATTCAGCAGGGCATCTGAGGACTAGATTCCTTACATCTGGAACACGCTAAGGAGTCAAGAGGTTTACTTCAGGTGTCTCTTTGCATATCTCCCTTTCCTGTGAAACCCTTTTCCATCCCACTCCAGAACCGCCATGGAACTAGATACCTCCCGTCTTGGCTGTCTCCCTTAAGGGTTGCAAATAAGGAAAGGACAAAAGCCCTTTGCTATCTGCTCTCCTCTTATTGATTTGATGACCTCCCTCGTCCAGGACTTCAGCCTGGAGAGGACAGGCAGGGAACAAATGTCTCACAGCCTCCTTTCTCTACCTGTTCCATAACCTTTGTGTTCCTTCTTCTCCCCCAAATCCCTCAGGGTCAGGAGGTGGGCTTTCCAGACCATCACCCCTCAACCCCCAGACCCTTTGTAGCAGGGACTTGTCTTACTCTGAGTTCTCTCTCCCTGGACTAATACTTTCATTTTTGCCCCCTGGACTCTGCTCTTGATATGTTGATAATGGCTCGAGCAATTTAGAAATCATTTCCTCTCCTGACAAAGACTGGCTTTAAAAACTTGTTTAGTTTTTGACACCACTGGAAGTCAAAAGCTCGATATTGATTTCCCCTTCTCCTTTGCACTCCTAAGGCTTCGATTGTAACCCTCCCAAAGACAAGCTGAGAGTTCTGGCAGAGCAGAGGCCATGTACAGAAATGTATAAAAGATCAAAGTGGAAGTTATTATAGTAATAAGAAAAAGCACAAAGTCAATCCTTGTTATTTCCATTTCACCTTTTAACAAGCCTTTTAGGTGTGGAAGCCAAGGCCCAGGGCCAGCAATGTGAGTGGGGAGGTTAAGATAAAGTTCAGCAAGATAAAGTCAAAATGCTTCTCTCTGGGGTAAGGAGATTCTTCTGATGGAAAAGGACATTGGGTCTCATCTGGATAAATAGAAGGGGAAGCTGTGTAAGAGAGGAAGTGGGCCAAGGAAACCTGAGAGTTAGGACACTCCTCAATAATATGGGGCAGGAGAACAGCCTGGGGGAGAGGGATGGCTACCAGTAGGGCATTCCCTGTGGGAATGGAAACTGAAGACTGTAGGAATACAGGTGCCTAATATCTGATTTCCCCTCTGTTGGCTGCCCATTGTCACCCTTGTGATAGCACTACCTTGGAGAATGGAGGTACAGCTATGGGTCTGCTTGGGGAAAAAGTAGAACAGAAAGAAATGGAACTTTGATAATGAAATGACCAGAAACAATGAAGAAAAAACCGGGAGTGGGACTTCAGGGTGAGAGCTGACATGCTACACGAGGACAGTTATCTTCTCCACTATCAACTCAAATCTGGGTTCTTCCAGGTCTATTTGAAGAGGACTGAGTTTTTGGATGCTCGATATGAGTGTGGTAGATTAAAAATGGCCACCAATTCTTTGTCACTCCCCACATCAACAAGTGGTGTTTCTTTCCCACAATCTTGACTTCGGCCAGGCCCTGGGACTCTTCACCCAGAGAATGTGATGGTAGTAAAGCCGTGCCAATCCTGAACCTATGTCTTGAAAAGTCTGGCAGCTTAAGCAGCTTTTCAGAACCCTGTGTCACCATGTAGCTATTGTAAGGGAGGAAAACTTGTGTTTCTTTTTATCCTCCTAGGTTTTGCTTGCCCCAGCAGGAAACACCTTGACTGACAAAAGACAAATTAACAAAAGAAAAACAAAGAGAAGTTTCTTAACATGTGCATCATGCATACACATGGGAGCACTCAGCAGTGAATAATTTAGAGATGGTTAGTACTCGGGCTTATATAACATCTTAGCGAAGGATGAATGCATTTTTAGAAAAGTGACAAGACAAAGGAAAAGGACTGAGTTTCTAGTGTAGCAAATTATGGGAAGGTAAAAATATGGGAAACTGATGGTAAATAAGGGCTAGTTTTAGCAAGGTTTGCTATGTAGATTCCTGTGGTGCAGTTGATAGGCTAATGTCTAAAGTTGCCTCGGGTGATTAACTCCGTCTTTCATGGCAGAGAGCAGGGGGGGAATACCTTTACAAATTCATGTCCTGCTTTTAGGCAAATAAGGAGAGAGAAGAGAGCTTTTCTTGTACTTGCTTCTTTTTGATTGCCTTCAGCTCAAAATAATCCTTCTGTCAGAGTGGCATATTTTGAGGTGGCATATTCTGCTATCCTTCACTATGTTCTAGAAAGGTCACATAGAGAAACCATATGCAGTGATCAGGTAGAAAGTGAGAGGCCCTGAGATGACATGGAGAAAGAGAAATCTAGCCAAGCCCAGACTTCCCACCGTCCTTGCCACAGTGTCATACAGGTGAGAGAGTCATTGGATATTGTAGCTCTGGCCATGATCTGATTGCACCTTCCTGAGGGACCTCAAGAGAAACCAACAAAAGGGCCTCTTATCTGAGCCCAGTCAACTCACATAAGCATGAGATAGTGGTGTTTTAAGCCACTAAGTTTTGGGGTGATTTCTTATGCAGCAATTGATAAGTAGAACTGTGAGATAGGGCCAAGGTTAATTTTCTTCCATCAGGGTGACAGAGAAAGAGAGCATGGAGGGTTGTGTACCAGATCTTACATGCTTCCATCCACAAGTGACAGGTCAAATTTCCATTCACATTTCATTAGCCAAAGCAAGTCACATAGCCATGCCTAACTTCAAAGAAGTTGTGTCCAGGAAGGAAAGGACATGGTAATGTCAACTACACCACCTCTACAGCAAGAGAGGCTGGGGAAGCAGAGCAGGTTTGTAATGATTTGTTATGCCTAATCATCATTCATTACCTAGGGTTGGGCACATTGCAGTTTTGAACACAATCAGGATTCTGTCATCAGGGGTGAAGGCAGGAATAGATATTGGGGAGGTAGGTGATCAACCGAGAGATTGCAATGGCTGCCACCTGTACCCTCAGCCCCTACTGACCTGTTCTCACCCACTGAACTCAAGCTCTCTCTCTTTCAATCCATATGTTTGGAATATAAGTTTGGAGAGTCTGGATGGGGGAGAAACGGGGAGAGAGAGGAGAAGAGGAAAAAGAAAGAAAAGGAAGGATGGAGACAAAAGGTGGGGCGTGAAATAAAATAGAGCCCGAGTGCTCCTAACTCTGACTTCAGCACTTTCAGAACCACTTTGGGGGGAAAAAATGTTTGCACAAAAACATGAAACAGAAAGACAAAAGAAAAGGGAATGTTTCAAAGAGGTGTGAAATGTGTGGCAGTCTGGGTGGTCTGGTTGGAAGAGGAAAATGAATGTTCTTTTCAAATTGTGCTTGGGAAAACCCTTGGAGGAATGCGCTGGAACATTCTGATCTCAGGCTCAGGCCTTGAGCGCTCCTTTCTTTATCCAGAGCTCTAATGTAGATAATTACTTTGTGGTTTTTTTCTCCCCTTTCTTCTGAAATTCCCAATTCAGCTCACAGGTTCCTCCTTGTTGGTCAAAATTAAATCCAAAAAGATCAACTCCCTTTGTTATTTTTATATTAAGAGCAAAATAAGATTCTAGGAAAATGTTTAAACATTTTCAAAAGACGATCCTGTCTTCACAAGAAGTTTATTTATCGTCCTTATTTTACATGCTAGAAAATTAAGGCTGATAGAGGTTAATGTATCCAAAGTCATACAATACATCTAAAGCTAGATTTGTTCACACTTATGGTCAATTAAGTTAACCACCATGATACTCTGACTTTCAAGGATTTATTTGATGTGTTGCTCTACATCGAACCAAGGATCTAGAAATTTTCTGGATAGCTTGGCCAGCATTTGTTGTCTGAGTCAGGAATGCAACTTCTATTTCCCATTTCTGATGGAACTGTCTTTAATATCCTCCCACAATTATATCTTTTTTGCTTTCCTCTTTATCCTTATCAAAATGTTCTCTACTGCACTCTCCCACCTAACACGGGTTTCCGCATATGTGGATATCTTCTTGACATAGAGAATTAACCTCTCTCCTAGCCTGTTTCTTAACATCCTAGCCGGTTTCTTTTGACAAGTGTATAGATGGAGATGTAAATAAAACCGACTCCATCTCTGTGTCCTGGACTTCATTTCATTTTTAAGTTTCATGCTGTGACCTTTGGCCACCTTCACAGTCCTTAGCAAGCATAGGAAAGCTTTCTAGTTGATCATTATCTGTGTTCTTTAACATGTAGCCACAAATATTTTTGTTAGCAACAGTGAGAATGGCGTGACAACTGAGATAAATATCAAATTGGTAATCGTATTGATAATAAGTAATCATCTATCACCAGACCACTGTGAGGAATGGCCCCCGGCGCTACTGCATTCTTTGTCCCTTTGTCTTGTCAATCATTAGTACCCAAGTTATACTATAAAAAAGGTACTGTAACAGGGGTCTGGTAGCAGAGAATAATTTGCACAAAACTGCTGGGCTGTCTGTCTGCCCCAATCCAATCTTCCCGTAAGTAAATCACCCTGTAAAAATTCTGTTATAGTCTATGGAGTTTCCTGCTTCATCCTTCGGTCTGAAGATACTTTCTCTTTATGGTGGCCATTACACCTTTCCCCCACCATTAGACAACAATAATACCCATTTATAGCCAAGTCTGCTTATGATGATTCTACCTGCACAATTTTATGATATTTATTAGTTATATTTCTTTTCTTATGTTGAAACCTCAAGTTCACCTAATTTTGCCCCTGCTCTGCTGTCTGTCCCACTCCAGCCTCTACAAATAAATCGAACATTCACCGAGACCGCTCTGGGCTTGAGTAAGATTTGGATGTTATTCATCCTCACTGCTCCCTGATAGTTGATCCATTGCTCTCATGTTTCCTGGTTCTTTTGGGCCCTTCCTGTTTTCTACTTAGTCCTGTTGTTGGTGACTTGGAGATGCTCTCTCAGCTTTATCTATGTCTATACAATGATCACTTTAATGAAACATCTGACGATGATGAGAACTGCTACTAGTTATGGGTCTACCACGTGTCCGCTTCTGGACTAAGTAATTTAGATGTAGGAATGAATTTGCGTTCATTCCTGTAGGGCAGGAAAAATAATTGTTCCTTTAGACCGCTAAATTCTCGCTGGGAACTCTGTAGCAAAAGACATATTAACAAGAGAAAAACAAACAGAAGTTGATTAACATGTATACCTCATGTATACATGGGAGATACCCAGGGGAAAAATGAGTCACTCTCAGAGTTGGCTTAGAATTCAGGCTTAAATACCATCTCCAGATAAAGACAAAAAGAGGGGGTGGAGGAAACCGGTTATCGGGAGTTGATTAGGAAAAGTATGGTAAACAAGAGTAAGGTTTGTTACACAGATTTAAGTTGGTGCCCTCTCCACTGATAAGAGTTTCTTGTGATTTAGTCCTCCTTCTTTTCCTGATACGGAGAGGGAGACACCCTTACAAATAGAGGTCTCCTTATAAATGTAAATTTCCCTTTACAAAAGGGTAATTTCTATTCTGTTTTCAGAGCTTCTCCCCTGTCTGCTGTTTCTCAAAATAATCCTTATATCAAAAAAGCACAT
This sequence comes from Rhinolophus ferrumequinum, assembly GCF_004115265.2. Classification (NCBI taxonomy): domain Eukaryota; kingdom Metazoa; phylum Chordata; class Mammalia; order Chiroptera; family Rhinolophidae; genus Rhinolophus; species Rhinolophus ferrumequinum. Next base: position 70,572,629 of record NC_046293.1, read on the forward strand.
TTTGGGGTAGCATATTCTGCCACCCTTCACCCCTCATGAGGAACTGGCAATCCATTGTTATTTCCTTCATTTCCAGGAAGAGGAAACAGAAGCAGTATCAGGGCTATGGAATATCCTTTACATTTTAATTAAAGCTCGAGCTGGATACCTGGCACTGTGCTGGGTCCTTTACCGTTATTATTTTATTTGCTCTTCAAAACTGTCCTGCAAATTATCCAGGCATTGTCATCTTTACTTTTTTCAGAGGATGTAACTGAGGCTCAAGGAGGTTAGGTGGCATACGAAGCAGGACTAGATTTAGACTCACGTCTCTTTTCCAGCCACGCTGGCCTGCTTGCTGACCCACCTCAGGACTTTGCCCTAGCTGTTCCCCCTGCCTGAACATTCTTCCCCATGTCCACACTGCTCCCCTCCTCACCTCCTCCACATATTTGTTCAAATGCCACCTTCTCAGTGAAACCCTCCTTAACCCTCCTATTAAAATCGCACTCCCGCTCACTGCTGTCTCTCACCCCTTCCCCATTTTATTTTTCTCCACCGCACTTATCACTCTCTGACATAACATACATTTTAGTTACTAGAATGAAAGTTCCAAGATGGCAGGACTTTTTGTCAGTTTTGTTCACTTCTACGTGTACATTCTTGACAAATATTGGCTGAATGGATAGATGAATCAATATCTGTCTATTCTAGAGCCTAATCTCTTTTCACCACAATATTCTCAGATCTTTTGTGTCTGTCATATCTTTTTTTTGCCTCTGGGCTACTTTATAACGCTAAAGAATTTTTCATAATAAATGCCTACGTTCAGTATTATCTAGGAAGAAAAAAACAACAACAACAAAACCAGGCCAACTTCTCCTGAGCCTGGAAACTGGGCTGCCAGCAGTTCTTGTGTTTATCAAAGAACATTTATTATGTGCCTTCTTGGGTGTGATATCCTGCTACGGACGGTGTAGAAAAATTCAACCAGAATGTTTACCTCTGGCTCCATCTCCCCCTCAAATTGTCTGCTCACTGGGAGAGCCAGCCCTCCCGTAGATAAACAAACTGATTACACACGCCCATACAACACAGGTAGTTTGAAGCCAATATTTTCAGGGCAGTAAGAGAGAAAAGCCATGGAAGTTTCATTAACAGATAGGATGGGGTTTGCAGAAGTCATCCAAAGAAAACTTTCCCATCCAAAAATTTTTCTCAAGGGGATATTGCCAAGAAGCAGTTTATGTTATACACACTCTAAAATTCATTCTTTGCTTCCTTGATACCAACATTTGACTGATGGGGCTACCAAAACCATAAAGCTGGAAGAAAAGCTTGTGGCATCTCCTGTCGTTGGGGAGAATCTCTTTTTCCTGGTGCCGTGCAGATCTTGGGTCTGATGTCAAACTCTATTTTAAAAGTTAAGTTCCTAATGACATCTGATACCATCATAAGCTGCTGGTAATTGGGACAACTGTCATACTGTAGCATTCTTTAAGTATGCTAAGGAAGCATAGAATTAGAGGTTTTGAAGTGCATCCACTTGGTTTACCCCTTTTCCACACATACGAGTATACTCCAAGTGTATACATAACAAGACTATCTTATAGAAACATTAAAAATGTGAACACATTTAAGTAACATGTATCCAGCTTGATCGTCAGCAACAAATCCAGCTACCATCAGCACAGCTTTACAGCTTTTTAGCTCCACACCAGTGCCATGAGGTCATTGTGATGAGAAGTTAAATTACGCCAATAAGCATCCTACATGAACAATTCCCAAATTAATTGTACTCAATTTTAAGCACCTGGAGAGCAAGAATAATATTTTCCTTTTATTTGTGTCCCACATAGCACCTATTTCAATGCTCAGTAAATACATCCTCTCCCTCCAACAGACTGTAGGATTCATTAGGAAAGGGATTTTGTTCTCTTATATTAAACAGTGTACCCGGTATCTAGTATGCATTTGCACAAAATAACATTCAATACTTTTTTTTTTTTTTTAAGAATTTAAAAAAAGAACATTGACTTGAATGAATTCTGAACTGTGAAAATTAAATTTAACTCAACATTTGAGTTCTTGGGATTTACCCATAAAATAAACCATAAATAAAAGATTCAAATATTTTATAAAACGGTACTGACAGATCTAAAGATAAAATTCTGAATCAGATCTTGGGAGGTGGTTTGGGGTAGGTGGTGGTTTGGGGTAAGTTATTTATACATACTGGGCTTTATGTTTCCTACTCCATCTTAATGAATCTTAGAAGAAAACGAGGGGTTGGGTTAGAAGATCATCTCTACAGTTTATTCCAACACCAAGTTCCTATGACTATGATTTCAATAACCCCAAAAGATGTAGGTATATACATTAACTGGCCCATTAACTGGTAGGGTTTATTCTTATAAGAGAATAAACCATAAACAAAGCCAACTCCAAGACTCTGCCACGTCCTAATATTCACAACCTTCTGTAGTTCCCTCTCACATCATACTAAAGTTGGTCTGTTTGACCATTAGCATACAGCAGAGGTAGTTGTACATCGCTTCCTTGATTAGGTTATAAAAATAAAAGGTGAGCAATTGAAAGCTTCCGCCAACAGCTATGTGACTGAGCCTGAAAGTAGATTCTCCTCAAAGTCTCATTCAAGCTTTCAGAAGCTGGCAGGCCCAGCTGAGAGCTTGACTACAACCTCATGATCCAGAACCACTCAGCTAAGCTGTTCCTTGCTTCCTGGCCCTCAGAAACTATGTGAGCTAATATAGTTTTGTTGTTTTAAGTTGCTAAATTTGGGGATAATTTGTTACGCAGCAATACGCTTTTTCATCCCTAATTTTTTCTCCTTCCTGAGGCACATGACCAGTGTCAATTTCACCATGCCTGGAAACTACGCAATTTGTCTGGCAACATATACTTCACAAGAAAAGATACAAGTTAGGACCAGCATTTTTCTTAGCCACCTGGTTTTAAAATTCAGCTTCACTCAAGCCACAATTTTTTTTAAAAAGCTACATTATTACATGTAGTGGTGGTCTCATTATGATTTTCATCTCTCCTTTTTCAAGATTATACCTTGCCTTTGCCAAAATTCCCTTCCTTCATGGCTGTGCAGCTGCTGCATTGCTTACTTGCTTTCTTATTTGGTCTTCCTCTGAATCAGTTGATTGCTTTAACAGAAACACATTCACAGTACTTGTTTCTCTTTCAATAACTCGTCGGTTCATACATTTGCTCTTTATTTTATGACAAAATGACCTTTGAAGAACTTTGAAGACTGTTTTTACATCTGTTGCAAACAATTCCCTGATAATTTTACAAAAGAAATGAAGGCAGTGTAAAAATTTTTCAATTATAGCATATGAGGGCAAGAGAAAGCAGTTATTGGGTGTTGTTTGGACAAGAATTCAGGGAACAGTGAATTCTTAGGACATCCAGATATTCTCTCTATCTGGATCCCAGCTGTGTTTCAGATACTAGGTATGTCCTATCACTGGATACAAGAGTTATATAAAAATGAAATGATGCTCTTGCATCATTTCCTCCTTCCCTCATAAAATTGCTCAGTGGTGGTCCAGGTAGACGTATGTGATACTGAACTGAAGTTATTCGCATTCTTCAGGATAATTGAAATGCTAGCTCTGGACATCTTGCCAGTCTTAGAATAATATTTTAAATTAGAAATAATTGCCAGCATTTGGATAACCAAGGATTCATTTATAGTAAATGTTCCCAAGTGTGATAAACATATATTTGATCTCTGCCCCTGGTTCCCGACACAGAACTTCTAAAACCCTTCAAATTTCTTGTTATTCATAAGTAGCACCATTCAACCCTACCTTAGTTGTATATGTTATTGAGGTGACTCTTGGTGGACCCCTAGATAGCTTCAGGATGAGGAATGGTTGCCGGAGGAACCAACATAGTGATTAGAGAGTTAGAACTTTCACCCTCTCCCGTATGACTTCCAGGGAAAAAAGAGGGGCTGGACATCGAGTTAATCACCATGGCCAATAATTTAATCAATCGTGCCCATGTATTATAGAACCTTCTTAAAACCCCTCACCGATGAGGTTCAGAGAGCTTCCAGGTTGGTGAACACGTAGAGGTTGGGAGAATGGTATCCCTGGAGAGGGCACAGAAGTTCTATGCCCCTCCCACCCTATACTTTGTCCAATGCATCTATTCCGTTTGGCTGTTCTTGAGTCATGTCCTTTGTAATAAACTGGTTATAGCAAGTAAACTCTTTCTGAGTTCTGTGAGCCGTTCTAACAAATTATGGAACCTGAGAAGGAGGGTCGTAGGAACCCCCAATTTATAGTCTGTCAGTCAGAAGTAAGGGGGGCTTGGGACTTGCAAGTATCATCTGAAGGAGGCAGTCTTGCGGGAATGAACCCTTAACCTATGGGGTCTATGCTAACTACGGTAGTTGGTGTCAGAATGGAATTGTATGACCCTCAGTTGGGTCCTACCCTCAGTGTTATTTATTCCGACTTTGCCACCTATTGAGAGAAACATATATCAACTTTCATGTCATAAATAAGTCACTGAAGGTGATTATATTCTTTTTTTCCTACTAAAAAAGGAAATTAGAAATTTAGCATACGGTTTACATTATTGTACCTGGGCAGACCTTTGAAACCAAAAGGTCTCTTACAACCTCATTATAATGAAATTAATAACACCTTTTGCAGATATTTATCACTTATGATCTTGAATTTATATGGTCACTTGTACTCCAAACACATGTAACTAATTCTACCTAATACCAGTAATCTATTTTTTTTTTTTTTTGCATAACAACCACTCATAAACTTAGTAGCTTAAAACAGCAACCATTTATTAAGCTGCTCTTGGCAGGGCTCACTCATAACTGTGTGGTCAGCTGCCAGGGTGGCTAAATGGCTTCACTTCTGGGAGTGGGATTGTCTAGGATGACCTCTGCTGGGACAGTTCACATTCACTCTATATGGTCATATGACCTGAGCAAGCTCCGTAACCTCTCTGATCATACTAAGGGCCTTTGCACTTGGCGGTTGACTCTCTGTGGCATGCTCTTTCCCCAGAGGTTTATATGGGTCTCTCTTTATCTCCCTTAATCTTTGCTCAAAAATTCCCTTCTCAGTGAGGTTTTCCCTGTCCATCATCCTTTACTTTAAATTGTACATAAACACCAACACAAACACAGAACCCTTTCCTTCTTTAATGCTTTACTTTTTTCTGGATCACTCACCACTTTCAATTTACATCATTTACATATTTATAGCTTATTTTTTGTCTCTGACCACTACACGGTAAATTCCATGAAGGCAGTGGTGCTTTGATGCATTCTTAATTCTTAGACCAGCATCAGGTACAGAGTAGACACTCAGTAAGTATTAGTTAAATAAATGACCCTGCCTTAGTTTCTTCATCAGTAAAACAGGTAGTTAGCACTAGTAACTACACCATAGGGTTGTTGGGAGAATTAAACAAGTTAATATATGTAAAGTGCTTATCACAGAGCCTGGCACCGAGAAATCACTAAACAGGTGTTTGCTCTTATAATCTCTCTACCATTTATACTGGTTCTTCTCTTGTTACTCAATGAACACCAAGCACTACCTCTCAAGAGATAGCAATAGTAACACACTGAGAATGTACTGTGTCCTAGCAATGAAGATATATGTAAATACTTTCTCTTTTTACATAATTTAACAAAACCCTCAGCAAGTTAGGATCTTGCATTAATTACTACTGGACTTTGGGTATGCATGTTGAGGACAGAATGTTCATTATTCTTATTTTTCTTTTGGATGCACACATGTTAATGTGGACAAAAGAATTAAATTTTAGGCTCTTACCTGTTCAGACGAACCACAAAGGGCAGAGAGATTAACTAAATCCTCATGACTTCCATGGCTCCACATTCCTTTGTCGTTATTTGGATTTAGACGATGACCTTCAATTCTAGAATCAGCACCATTTTTTCTCAGTTTGAATATTGGCATAACAACACACAGGCCATATTAATCTTATTTCAAAATGTCAGAATTCCAATATTCAGAGGATTTAAATAATCCTTCCAGAATACATTTTTTAAAAAAATCAAAGTATTATCATTGGCTTTATCCCCTTGCAACATATACCAAACTGAATCCCAGAGATTCCAGCAAATATATGCCCATTTTCATATCAGGGAGGCCAAAGGACCAAAAAAAAAAAAAAAAAAAAAGCAGAAAAGAAAAAGAAAGAATTATTATCTGGAAACAGAAACTCAGGGGACAGCCAACCTCAAATTTACTCTTCCATGAAAATTAAAGCCTCTCCTAACAAAGTAGGTCAAATATTACTAATGTGTGACTCTTGGGTGGTCAGACTTTTTCACTCCCTAATAAATTGGAAGCACCCAAACAATCAGTAACATGATAAATAGAATAGCTGTTTGTCTTTGATTAAATTTTACCTCTGTTATTTAATTCAGTTACTTCCAAGAAAATTCTGACATCTGATACTAAATAACACACTTTAACACCAAGTTTGAAGATTGCTTTGTGTGGTACAGATCATTCATTGCACATGGATATCTTGCCAAGGGGGCAAGTGAGGCTGAAATATTTTTGGTTTTGTTTATTTATGTTTAATTCCAAAGTTTCATTGTGACTCTTAAGGATAAAGCCTGGAAGCCTCAGAGTAGAAATTGCATGTCATAAACCACAGAAGTGGAAAGAACAGATGATAATATCACAGAAGACAGAGGATGTAGCCATGAGCCATGCATTACCAATGCCTAGATAATTCATAAGACCCTTCCAGAAATTTAGATCAGATCTGGAAAACACTGAATTGGCAATTTATCTAAAGAAAATAAATTTTTCTAAAATGACTGAGTTATAATGATTTGGGAAGATTATGTTTTCTGCAATCTACTCAACAGAAATTGAGAACCTGAGATCCAAATTCAGTTATTAAGCTTTTATTTATTTATTTATTTATTTATTTATTTATTTATTTATTTATTTATTTTAAAAACTGAGTATGTGCATACCTGAGTAATAACGTCTGGGACTACAAAATTTATACGCAGCATACTTGGGTTTATTGAGCTTCCATAGCATTGTGGGCACAATGCTAAGAGACTTATACACATGGTCACATTTAGTCATTCCAGGAGGAAAAGTAGTCCAAGAGGCCGGCTGGATAGTGTCCATCTGCCTCTCCAGATCCTTATGCCCCCTGCTCTGTACCAGAGAAGGCTGACCAATAGAAACCACATCGACTGGTCACCTTACCCACCTGCTTCTTGTTGGGATTGGCCAATGGGAGGGCTGGTGGAGAGTGAGACGAGGGCATTTATTCCTCTGGTTCTCTTTATGTCATATTGCCATTGACTGTTGTCATCCCTCTATTGAGGGTGGTAGCTTCTATCAGGCAGCCCTCTCCATATTGGTAATTATGGACTCCATGTTTGTGTCCCTCCCCCACGTGGAAGCCCTAAACCCCAAAGTGATGGTATTTGGAAATGGGGCCTTTGGAGGTAATTAGGTTTAGGGGAGATCATGAAGCTGGGATTAGGGCCTTATAAGAAAAGGAAGAGAGATCAGAGCTTGCTCTGTCTCTGCCATGTGAGGACGCAGTGAGAAGGCGGCTGTCTGCAAGCCAGGAAGCGAGTTATCATTAGGAACTGAACCTACCAGCACCTTAATCTTGTACTTCCCAGCCTCCAGAACTGTGAGGAACAGTTTTCTGTTGCTTAAGCTACCCGGTCTCTGGTGTGTTGTTATAACGGCCCCAGCCGACTGAGACAGCTACTCTCTCAGAGCTCCAGGAACTGCTTGTTGCCTTTCATTGCCCCTCAGACACAGGTAAGGTAGGGTGCTCGCTGATATTGCTAGTCTGCGAAACTACTTTTTGGTTTCCATAAAGACTGCCACAATTTTGTCAATAGTCACTCTCCAGTTACCCAGCTGGCATGTGCTGTCTATTTCCTGCTAGGACATTCAGTGATATAGATGTAGTTCCTCAGCAGACATTTCTTAGCTGGGATTTTCCTCATCTTTGGGCTAAGTAATTTTTAATGCCTTTTAGAATTCTGAGTCTTTCTATGCTGCTTACTGTCATACCAATACAGACATTATGTTTTTATTCAATTATATATGAATACATGTATTCAATTATACATGAAACAGCAACACTTTCCCATAAAAAAACTCTACATTCTGTTGAGCAAAACCATTTTGTCTATCCACCCCAAAATGCTCTTATTTTGTGACCTCTGCATTCAATTGAAAAGAAAACAGAATTGGAGAAAAGTGAGTCCAATGTCAGTACTGAAGAGCACCCATCAACTTGGAGTCCCTCAAGGAAGAGGCCAAGAGAGTCTGTGGCCGCTCTGTCTGGGGCAGCTAATTAGAGATGGAATTCAGAATCCAAAAATGCTACTCACCAGGTGACAAAGGATTCCTGCCAACAAGCTCAGCTAGTCACAGGGCTCAAACCTTTTGTTTCCAGGTACATCTTAATACTACTGAAAGCAGCATTTCTTGGTGCTTCCTGAGTACTCAGCTCCCCTGGAGAGACTGAGTCTTGCAAACTCTAAGAAAAATATAGTGAAAAAAAATAATGAGGGAAAGGACCCAGTGCTTCTCAAACAATTTCAAATCTCTATTTCATCTCTTCTTGTCTTAAATCAGGAATAATAGCCAAATTGTTGTACATGTGCGAACAATACCTCATACTTGTCTAAGGTTTTATAATTCGTGGAACCTCTCAGTTTTATTCTCACAAGAATATCACACACACAACTGTGAAAATAGATAGGGCAGGTATTCTCTTTTATTTTTACTGTTGGTATTTTTGTTTTAAAGGTCTCTCAATGTCTATCTATTTCCATTCCAATCCTTTAATAATTTTTATGAGATCTCATAAATGTGACTTTTCTGGATATGAGTAATATATTAGTAATACCATATGTTCTATATTGTTTGTTACATATTCATTTGTCGACTGTTTTCTATAAATAGAGGGCTATGATAGGTGTTGTGGGGAATACTACAACAGTGCTGTCCAATACAACTTTCTGCTATGATGAAGATATTCTATACCTATAGTGTCCAATAAGATAGCAACTAACCACACATATGGCCACTGAGTACTGGAAATCTGCCTAATGCAACTGAGGAACACAGTTTTACATTTCATTTAATGCCAATTTAATTTATTTTATGTTATGTTATTTAAATTTTAAGTATTTGAACGTATATAACTACTATCTTAGACAGTGCAGCTGTAGAATACAAGTAGTTACTCTTATTCTGTAGGACCTTAGAACGCACAGGGGTTGTGTTGCAGAAGTGGGTGGCCAGCAAGGACCTGGTTTCAGAACAATTGCAAACTAGTGCGTAAAATTTAAAATCATACCAATTATATCTAAACACTAACATTGTCTGGTGGAGTGACCTGAGTGGGATGACATTAACAGAAGAAAGTCTTTCAGAAAAAAATGGAATTTCAGAAACTGCAATGATGGAGGAAGGAAGAGCAGAGAGAAATGAAAGAAAAAGGACTGCTTGGAGGAGTAAAAGAGATGCACGAATAAAGAATAGTTAACGAGAAAGAGACAAGTGGTTCACACATCTTGATGAAAGAATTTGAAGCAAAAGTGAAGTGAATGTAGATATTGACCCTAATGATTAGTGAAGGGTGGCAGAATGGGCGACCCCAAAATATGCCTCATTGGCATAAGGATTATTTTGAGAAACAACAGACACAGGAGAAGCTCTGAAAACAGAATAGAAGTTACCCTTTTGTAAAGGGAATTAATATTTATAAAGAAATCTCCATGTGTAAGGGTGTCTCCTTCTCTGTACCAGGAAGAGAAGGGTGAGTAAATTACAAGAAACTCTTATCAATGGAGAAGGTACCAACTTAAATCTGTGTAACAAATCTTACTCTTGTTTACTATACTTTTCCTCCTGATAACTGGCCTCCTCTACACCCTCTCTCTTTTGTTTTTAGCTGAAGATGGTATTTAAGCTTGAGTTCTAAGCCAGATCTGAGTTACTCATTTTTTTCCCTGGGTATCTCCCTTGCATCCATGAGGCACACATGTTAATCAACTTCTGTTTGTTTTTCTCTTGTTATCCTGTCTTTTGGTACAGGGTTCCCAGCGTAGAACTTAGAAGGGTAAAAGGAAAATTATTTTTCCCTCCCCTAGATTAGTAACATGGGAAGCCATTATTAGATAGTGTGTACATTGTAAGCGGAAAATGAGTGGAGAGGAAAAAATAAACCAGAGAAGAAAAAAAACTAAAAATGTTCAAGTGCTGTGACCTGGCACATCTTTTGTTGTTTCATTTGTTTCCTTAAAATGGTTTCAAATAATAATAAGAGATTAACTAACCCATTTGCTGGCTTATGAATTTGTTTGTGGAGGGGAGGAAAAATTTTTCCTTCTACCTATCTAGGTTCTGTGGCTGACCTAACAATCAAAATGACATAAGATAGAAATGACATAAGACATAGACATAAGAGGGAAAAACAAATTTAATTACATATGTGTAGGAGCGGCCCCATAAAGATACGAGACCCAAAAGGGAACGAGGCAATTGGAGCTTCAAAGGGGGGGAAGCAAGTCATGGGAAGGTGAGAGGAGAAAATGTTTGATAAACAAAGGTTTCCCTGTTAGTAGATAAGTTTCTTAGGTAAAAAAAAATTATCTGTGGTAGTAGCTCTCTTCCTGGTATAGATCCCCCCCACCCCAACCCTTTCCAATGTACTTGCCTTTATAATTGCAGATTTCCCTCACAAATGGAGAAGTGTATTTTTTTAGGCAGTTAAGGGGGAAGTAAAGAGCTTTTCCTGAGTCTGCTGTATCTTAATTGACTTCAGCTCAAAATAAGCTCCATGTCAAAGTGCCATATTTTGGAGGGGCTTGTTCTGAAGCACTTCATTTGCATCATATTGAGAAATTGTAAAAACAATGCCTAAATATATATGGTCTTTTGTTATTAAACTCCAACTATTTCACACAGGATATTTCTTTGATCTAATGACTTTCTGCTTCACCTCTTTCCCACGCACACACACATACTCCATTCCACACTACTGCCAAATACCATTTTCAGGACAGTGCTTCTCAAACTACCCGGGTAATCTACACAGCATGGATACACTGGACAAAGGGAGGATTCACATCCCAGATGGTGTGAGATTTCATCACCCTACTCGGAACACTGTACAATTTAAACTTATGAATTGCTTATTTCTGGAATTTTCCATTTAATGTATTTTCAGACTGCAGTTGACCACAGGTAACTGAAATTCTGGAAAGTGAAACCTTGGATAAAGGCAACAACTGTATTATATTTCTGATCTTCAATTATTTGTACCTTTAAGAATAAAGCAAATCATTTGAAGATGATTTTTAGGAAGTCAGGATTTTGTTAGAAAAGGCCTTTATACTTCTTTTCTCATATTTTAAAAAGTTAGTCTTTCCACGGACTCTTGGGCTCAAATAAAAACATACTGAAGACTCCAAATGAATATCTAAGGGTATTGATCTCTAATACCCAATGTTTGTCTGTTTAATGTGTTTCTTCTTAAGAACACTTTTATTCTTGAATAAAATTGTATATGATAGATGCTTATAACATTACAGTGTGTTGTCATGAAACAGAATGAGCTATCGGCAAATGACTGAGTTTTCATAAACATCAATGTTTTACTGCCACACATGAGGACACAGAAAGAAAAGTTGGACCAAAAGAGAGGTAAGAAAATCAGTATTTAATACTGCAAGGATTTGCAAATACGCAAAAGTACAAATATGTTCATTAAAAACACATGAGCACAACTGGCTTAAAGTTTGATTTACTTAAAAAATTCCCTCATCTGACATTGCCTTTATTCCTCTTAAATTTTAGGATTAATGATGTCAAATTAATCAAGTCATAGAAGAAGCCTACAAAAGAAAAAAGTAGATGCATATCATTTAGCAATAACAGCCTGGGAAAAAACTGTGAAATTAAAGCTTGAAAGCTGGTGGCATGTATTCTTCCCACACTCCCTTAAAATTCTGAAGACTTGGTATTCTATTTTCATAAAATGTGTTTAGTGTTTTAACATTTCCACCAATTACAGTGAGGAATCTAATTTATAATAAGAGAAAGGCTTTCTTGGTGTTTTCATCATTTTACTACTTACTATACAACATGAAAAACAAATGTAATGGGTAATCCTTGACTGGATCCTAGATTGGGGGTGGAAAAAACCCCAAACAAAAGACTCTCAACAGGACATTTTTAAGACAATGCAGAGTAGTTGGAATGTAGGCTATATGTTAGATAATTTTATTATAGCAACATTAAACTTCTTTCATGTGATATGGTACTGTGGTAATATAGGAGAATATCCTCGTTCTTAGAAAAACACATAGTGAGGTAAAGTGTCATGATGATGTTTGCACCCTACTTTCAAATGGTCCAGCATTTTTAAAAACAGGCACAATGACATAGATAGATGATAGATGGATAGATATTGAGTTGGTACAAAAGTAATTGCGGTGAAAAATTTTTTAAACCGCAATTACTTTTGCACCAACCTGATGATAGATAGATAGATAGAGCAAGCCAGTGTGGCAAAATGTTAATTCATATATTTAAGCAGGCCTGTTCCTAACTCTGCATGGCCTGGGACAAAAGTAAAAATGGAAGCTCACACACTTTGTGTCTAAATATTTAAAGTTGTAAGGCAAACTAACAAAATAACACTATGTGTTTTATCCTCTACTTTGACCAATATATTTTCATAATGACCTAGAAGTCAAGTTCAAATTTAGAATTCACAAACCCCTACAAGTTTCATGCTAGAATACAGCAATGCAAGGGGAGGTAGTCCTAGTCTTCCGGCCTACAGCCAGTCCCCTTTTTCTTCCCACCCCTAGGTCCATCCTGCATCATAAGGGGCCGTATGCACGTGTGTGAACACCTCAGTAGTTAAGCACAATCTTAAGGGTAGAAAATGCCACTCCCCAAAATATGCCACTTTGGTATAATAATAATTTTGAGCTGAAGGCAATGGAGAAGAAGCAGATACAAGAAAAGCTCCCTGCCCTCCCTCTATTTGCCTGAAAGCAGGACATAAGTTGTCTCTCCTGCTCTCTCTACCAGGAAGGACAAAAGTTAACCACCAGAGAGAACTTGAGACCCTATCTACCTGGAGATGGCCCCAGAGGAATCTACATAACAAATTTTACTAAGCAGATTTTATCTACTATCAGTTTCCCATATATTTGCCTTCCCATTATTTGCTGCCCATAGAGACTCAAAGTTTTTTTTTCCTTTGATTTGTCACTTCTATAAACATTGATTGTTTCTTTGCTAAAATACTATATAAACTCAAGTTCTAACTAAACCTTTAACTTACTCATTTTTCCCTGAGTATCTCCAATGTGTATATGAAGCATACATGTTAATAAACTTCTGTTATTCTCTTATTAATCTGTCTTTTGTTATAGGGGTGTTAGCCAAGAACTTAGAAGAAGAGAGGGAAATTATTTTTTTTCTCCCTGATACATCCATACCACCGCTTCCTACTTTCACAAACAGCTGTTTCTTGGCCACTTTGGGCCAAGGGTGTGTATAGTGGCTATGGCCTAACCTCAGGAAGTCAGACCCTCCTCCCCAAAATATGAAAGTAGCAGGAGTTCCGGGGCCTATGATACCTGAAGCATGGAATAAAAATGAGGACTGTGGGTGGAGATGAGCTCAGATGGGTATGCCACTTGTCCTAGAATATTCCTTATGCCTTACGAACGAGCAAAGCTGGAGGACGTAAAGGGCCCTCCAAAGTATGGGGCAGTATTGGATCTAGGTGAAGGGGTATGGATTTTCAATGAGCTTATTTTATCAATTTTTAACTTTAACATATTGGCATATTTTTCCTACTTTTCTAAAAATGCATCAGAGATGATTTAGAAGAAACAATTTTGTGACTTTTTTTTTCATATCATTCTAACAATTGTAGGGGAAGAAAATAATTTCCTCTCCACCCTCTGAGTTTTTAGCTGACATCCCTGTAATGAAGGACAGATTAACAAGAGGAACACAGAAAATTTGTTAACAGGCATGCCTCATGTATACATGGGAGATACCCAGGAAAAATGAGTAATTCAAAGAAACAGCTGTAAGAGTCTGGAATACCATCTTAAAAGGAAAAGTGCAGGGGGGATGCAGGCCTTTTGGGGGAGAGTAAGTGATTTTTAGGAAAGATGAACAGGCCCTTAGAAGAATAGATGGGGATAGTTGTGACAAAGTCTTTTCTGTGATAACAGTCAGTCTTCCCCGGTTGATGAAACTCCTGAGAGGGGATCTATGACAACTGAGTAAGGGGCAGGGAAGGGGAGTTCAGAGAAAGCCTCTCCTTGCATTTACTGTTTTTCAAGTGTCTACAGCTCAAAATAATCAATATACCAAAGTGACATATTTTGGGGTGGCATATTCTGTTCCATTAACAATAACAATTCACATGATTAAAAGTTCTTTGAAAACAAACAAGCACAAAGTCCAATATGGACAAATTGAATGTTGAAATGATAGTATTTCTTAATAGAAGCCAATTAACTTGGTCCAGGATGCAGGGCATCAGCCTGGTGTCGAAGGAAATAGAAGATTTCAGTACCTAGACAGAAGAGGAACAGAGAGAACATTCGTGGTGGAGAACAGCGCAGGTAACAAGTAGTAGGAACACCTTTGACATAACTGGGAATGCAAAACATCTGCTTGACCAGTTTCAAAATATCTTCTGGTATTATCTCTGAGGTGGAGCAGAGTTTTGCCACCCCCAAATAAGCCTTTTTGGGGATACTGATTATTTTAAGCTGCGTATTTTGAAGAAACAAAGGACTAAGGAAGAATCTTTGCCCTTCCCTCAAACTGCCTAAAAGAATTTAGATAGAGGACCTGCTCTACGAAGGGACCTATCATCATAGACAACTATAGTTTAATATGAACTAAGTGTGGCAGACAGGGAGGAACCTAGCCAAGTCTGTTTGTTAGACTCCCTTCTGTGTCCCATTGCTTCTGGGGGGCCTGGCTAGAATTTGTTTGCCGAATGTTTGCTCCTTCTCATCTACCTGTGAATCGCCTGCCTTCCTTTTGAAATCCAAACCACTAGCCCCTTCACCTTAGCTCAAGATTACAAATAAGCCTCAACTGCCCGATTTGTCTTCAGGTCCCATATTCTTACGGAAACCCCATAGCTACATCCCTAAAATATGTGGTTATTTTCTCCTGTTAAACTGTCTCATGTCAGTTTTATTATTAGACCAGCCAGAAGAACTCAGAAGTGTAGAGGAAAATTATTTTTCCTCCCCTACACCTCCCTCTGTAACAGATAAGAAAATGAAAATAAACCATCTTCACTCTTGTAATGAAGAGCCCTTGCTTGAATTTATGGAAATTGCTTCCCAATGGTTTCTCTGCATTTTTTAAAATGATGACTTTCTTACAAAGGAGGTCCAAGTTACTTATTTTAGTTTAAAACCATGGTGTTGTTTTTATAGTTGGAGCAGAGAGTGACTGTGTGCTATTCACTAAAATTTCCGGAATATGTCAGGCCTTAATGGATTTATGTTTCAAACCTTCTGACTTCACTTTTTTTTTTTGCATTGATTTTCGGTATTGACGGAACATATAATCAAGTGGAATGTCAGTCAGAGTTGGAGAACACTCAGTGGCTGTCATGCTAAATAAAGGCTTTAACCTAGAGAAGTGGAAGTTAAAAAGATAACTTTAGATTAAAGGATAGGGGTTCACGAAAGCATCTCTGGAAAAAAGAAAAGAAAAGAAAAGAAAAAGCTTCAAACTACCAAAAACTGCATGAGCCCTCAGGATGTCTCACTGGAAATGCTTTTAGCTAGTGGGACTAGCAGGCTAGTTGCCAATGTTTGCTCCCACTGAGCAAGAAGGTTGAAGTTGACTTCAGATGGTTAGTCGTTGATATATACGTGGGAATCTGCCAAAGAATCTTTGAGGAGCAGAGACTTGGGTGCAAAAGGACTCAACTCAAATTCTCAAAATATTGGGGAAATACATTAATAGGATTACTGAAGATACTAGTTATGTTCCTTAGAGGCAACATTAACTCTGAAATTGTTTTTCTGTTGCTTTAGGAAAAAAGCTAAAATGAAAGAGATGCCAGAAATATGTTGCTATACATAAATTATTTACTGTTAGTGAGACATTCATTTACTCAACAAGCATTAATTAAGCACTGGTGCTAAGTACTGGAGATAAAATGATAAATGAACTGAAGTTTCTGCCCTCAAACAACAGGTAGCCTCAAGCAGAGGACAAGAATTGTAAAACAATGTTTTAGGGGCTGTAATGGAGGCATGCATGAGTGGTGGAGAGGGCATAAAGAAGGTTTGGATAGGGTGGTCAGGGAAAGATTTACAGAAAAGACCATTGGGCTGCTTCTCAAAGGATGAACAGGAGTTTGTCAGTATTGTCAGTATAAGCAATGTTTTCTTGAGAGAGGAAAAATACCAAGGCATATCAGACCATAAAGGCAGGCAACAACTTTCAAGTCAATTCAGGTCATAAGCTCTTTTCATTACAGAATATTTTTGATTTCAAGCTTTTCCCTTTTAATTTACTTTTCTTTATGTTTTAGAGGAGGTGTGTGTGTGTGTGTGTTTGCAAGCACACACACACGCATGTACACAGGGCAAGAAGGGAGTATCTAATGGAAAGCCAAAGCAATCTCACCATTGTGGAGTCTATAGTAACTAGGAAGACATCTTCTGAATCTATTCTGCCAACGTAGTTTTCCCAAAAGATTCCTGGCAGAACCATATAAATGAGATCATGAACATTAGGAAAATAGTATTTTAAAACTCTGGTTTTTCTCAAAGAAAAAAAAATTGTACTCTTTTCTTTAGTCACATAGTTATTCAGGGAAATAAGGATGGAATTTAGGATGATCAAACCAGCAAAAATAGAGAAAAGTAAAAAGAAAACAACAGTAAAGTTAATTTTAAAAATCAGGGTAAAATGGAAGAATTAAAATCAAATATATCAAGTTTCTATATTAATTGTGAATGAACTGAATTTGCCCCTTAAAATCAGCAACTGAGTAACTGAACATAAGAAACTGCCCTAAATGCTGTTTATAAGAAACACTTGAAAACACAATGACAGAAATACGATAGTAAAAGAAATTCGTAAATTACCTCAAAACACACATTTGCTCATAATTTTAACTTTTCTTCATCAAACTTCATGCCTCAAGTGACATTATAAAAGTTAAATTGAACTTCTCATCAAGATGGCAGAGTAGGTAAACTCTGTGCTCATTTCCTCTCTGCACCACATTAATTACCACCAAACCACAGAACCACCATTATTGGGTATTTCCTGAAGTCTAGCTGAACTCTCCTGAAGTCTAGCCCTACAACCACATACAGAAGCCACCTGGAGACTGGTAGGAGGGGCAGAGACACAGATAGGCTGGTCCCACACCTGTGTGTGACCATTAAAAATTGGGAGGGATATCTCGGCTGTGGAGGTCCCCTGCTGAGGAGCAAGGGGACCCAGCCGCTCCCCAGCCCAGGGTTTTAGTGCTGGGGAGAGAAGTCCATATAATTTCTTGCTGTGAAAACCAGCAAAGATTGTGGCTGAGTGAGACGAAGGGCCACTGCACTCTCAGGTAATCCTTGTAAAGGGCCTGCGCATGGACTTACCCACCATCAGACTCACTTGCTCTGAGCTCCAGCACTGGGGCAGCAGCTCAGAAGGCACCAGAAACACATGGGGAGGAACTGAATTGTCTAGCTACAGGGTGAGGGCTGGAGGGGCAGTTTTCTCCTGGATGGAAGAGCTGGTGGAATCCATTATTTCTTTGTTGAAAACTCCCCCTCCCTTAATGCAGACACAAGCAGATGCATATCTGAGTCTCCATCAGACTGGCTATCCCCTTTTGTCTGTCCTGCCCTAGTGATTCCCTGAGACCACACCCCACCCAACTTTCAGGCACACCCAAGCTGCTTCCAGTGGCTACTTCACATAAACAGCTTGCCTTGGCTCATGCTGCAGACTTTACTAAAATCAAGATGAACAAAACCCAAACAAGCAGCATGTGGCTTTGGCATGTCCTGTTCCTCTGGTTGAGTAGCCCTAAGCCTAGCATTAGCGACAGCTGGCCTTGGTTTGCGACTTGGCCTCTCAAGGCACCTCCAAGCACAGCACACATGGCAGTCATTTCTGCATTGCTTTGTGGCTCATTCCAGGTGGCCCCAGGCAGGGCACAGATTGCAGCTGAACTTGGTCTGCAGTGGATCCTCTCCCAGGAGACCCAGGGCTGGCAGCCCCAGTGGCCAGCTTCGAACTGAGCTGGAGCATCACCCACCACCTCTAAGGATGACACGCCCAAAGGGCACACTGGACAGCCACCAGAGCCCCACTAAAGCAAACCCTTCTTTGTAGAGTCAGCCCTTGCACAACAGCTCCTTCACTATAGTCACAGCCAGTCCTCACAACCAATCAGGCTGAGGGTCAATCCCTCCCATTGACATACAAATAGCAATCAAGTTTCAACTAGAATAGGAAGGCACACACAACCTACACAAAGGGACACATCTGGAGCACTCTGCTCTGGTGACCAGGGAAACTGCACCACTGGGTCCCATAAGATACCTACTACATAAGACCAGTCTACTAAGACCAGGAGGCATAGAAGCCCTACATAAAACCAAATACAGAGAGGCAGCCAAAATGGGGAGACAAAGAAACATGTTCCAAGTAAAAGAAAAGAACAAAGCACCAAAAAAAAGAGAACTAAACAAATGGAGATAAGGAATCTATCAGATGTAGAGTTCCAAACACTGGTTATAAGGATGCTCAATGATCTCAGGGAGAATTTCAACAAAGGGACAGGAAACATAAAAATGGAAATAGAAAACATGAGAAAGGACCATCAGAAATAAAGAATACAATAACGGAAATGAATAAAACATTAGAGGGAATCAACAGTAGATTAGATGAAGCAGAGGATAGTAGCAGAAAACTCCCAATCAGAACAGCAAAATGAAAAAAGAATCGAAAAAAAAAAGGATAGTTTAAGGGGCCTTTGGGACATTAAGCATACCAACATTCACAACATAGGGGTACCAGAAGGAGAAGAGAGACAGCAAGGAATTGAAAACGTATTTGAAGAAATAATGACTGAGAACTTCCTTAACCTGGCAAAGGAAATAGATATACAAGCTCAGGAAGCACAGAGAGTTCCAAACAAGATGAACCCAATGAGGCCCAGAGCAAGACACATCATAATTAAAATGCCAAAAGTTAAAGACAAAGAGAGAATCTTAAAAGTAACAAGAGAAAAGCAGTTATCTACAAGGGAGTTCCTGTATAACTATCAGTTGATTTCTCAACAGAAACTTTACAGGCCAGAAGGGATTGGCAGGAAGTATTCAAACTGATGAAAAGTAAGGACCTACAATCAAGATTACCCTGCAAAGCTATCATTTAGAATTGAAGTACAGCTAAAGAACTTCCCAGACAAGAAAAAGCTAAAGGAGTTCATCACCACAAAACCAGTATTACAAGGAATTTTAGAGGGACTTCTTGAAGACAAATGAAAAAGGAAAAAAGATAAAAAATATGAATAATAATAAAGATGGCAATGATTACGTATCTTACTTTAAATGTAAATAGATTAAATGCTCCAATCAAAACATAGGCAGTTGAATGGATAAGAAAACAAGACCCTTACATATGCTGCCTACAAGAGACTCACTTCAGATAAAAAGACACACACAGACTGAAAGTAAAGGGACGGGGAAAAGATATTTCATGAAAATGGAAAAAAAAAAAAAGCTGTGGTAGCATTATTTATACCAGACAAAATAAACTTTAAAACAAAGGCTATAACAAGTGACAAAGAAGTACCCAGTATTCCCATTTCTGGGTATTTATCCGAAGAAACCCAAAATGCGACTTCGAGGTGGCAAGGGCATCCATATGTTCATTGCAGCATTGTTTACAATGGCCAACATGTGGAGGCAGCCTGGGTGTCTGTCAATGAATGAATGGATAAAGAGGAGGTGGTACATATAAACAATGGAATATTGCTCGGCCAGGGAAGGGAATGGGTTCTTGCCATCTGCGGCATCATGGATGGACCTGGAAGGTATTGTGCTGAGTGAAGTATGTCAGACAGCAAAAGACAGATGCAATGTGATTTCACTTATATATGTAATCTAAAGAACAAAATAAACAAGCAAAACAGAAACAAACTCATAGATATAGAGGACATTTTGATGGTTGCCAGAGGGGACAGGGGTTGGGAATGGGTGAGAAAGGGGAATTAAGAAGTACAAATTGGTAGTTACAAAATAGGGAAATAAGAGGTTCACATTTCCAAGTATAAAACAAATAAGTCATGGGGATGTAATGCACAGCACGGGGAACATAGTCAGTAATATTGTGACGGCGTGGTACAGTGTCAGACGGTTGCTGGACTTATCATGGTGATCACTTCTTTAGGTATATAAATGTTGAATAACTATTGTGCATGCATGAAACTAATATAATATTGTATGTTAGCTATATTTTAATAAACATCTTTTCAAAAAAGTCAAATTGGCAACTTTAAGTATCACTAATATTCAGCTGCAGTGCAATTCTCTGATAGAAACATAAATAAGAGTTTATCTTATTGAAGAGTATATCTTAAAGTCAGCTATGTCTGACGGGGTCCACTCAGGAACATGGAATTGCACTCAGTACTTTAACAAAGAAAAGTTAATGTGAGAAACTAGTTACATAAGTTTGGGGGGATGAAAGAGCAAAAGGAGATCAGTGAGGTGATGCAGAGATGACAAGCGCAGGAAACAGCTACCACTGCTACGGTGGGGGGACACAAAAGGAAAGCTGGGGTTAACAGAATCTGGAAGCTTGCAGAAGAGGTCATGGCTCTGGGGCTCAGGCCTCAGAGCTGCCAAGCTCGTGCTGACACCTCGGAAGTGGTGAAATATGACTGGTCCTAGGAGTGCCAGAAAGAAGCTGGAGTTTGTAACCAATTAACACTCCTGGGATGAAGTGCTGTTGCTGGAGTAATGCTGACAGAAACAGCAAGCAGGAAGAAGAAATGCCCCTTTCCCTTCATCCTGCCTTTTTCTGATGTGCTCTATTCGCAAACCCAACAGGAAGCGAGCTGGTAAAGAACAGTAGATTTGGAACCCAGTGATAATAGGTAAATTAACCAGCACCATCTATCCCCTTTCACTAATCTGCATTCACACATGAATACACACACACTCTCTCTCTCTCTCTCTCTCTCTCTCTCTCTCTCTCTCTCTATATATATATATATATATATATATATATATATAGTAAATGTTTAGACCATTTTACTAGGTAAAAATATAGAACACGTGGCAGAATAAGGAATTTATAAATATCAAAGATGGATCTTGAGCAGATACAGAAATGAAGACTATGGCAGTGGCAGTTCTGCATATTTTCTTCCTGGCTAATTTTTTTTTTAATCCCCCCTCCTTTCCCCTTATTGTTTACTTTTATAATATAGTCTTTAGGTTATCTAATGTCAGATAGGACTATGACTGAACTAGAAGAAAAATCAACATCATCCAGAGATGGATACTGTGATCATCGGCCATAAATGAATATCAAGACTCCTGGGACTTGGTGCTTTTATATTTTGGGGGAAAGTGTTAGAGCACCTTCATTTGTACAAAGGATACTTGCATTTTGTCAAGTAGAAGCATAAAGATGTTAATATTGAGGTATGGATGTTCAAGTATATATATATTTTTCTAATGTGCTCTATTAGCAAACATACATATACATATATATATATATATATATATACATATATATATATATATATATAACATTCAGTCTCAAAACTCTGAATCCTCCATTGTCTTTTCTTTATTGGATTGCTGCTGTTTTCCATTTTTTTTAATTTAAGATTTACATTTATTGCCTCTTCTTCATTCATTCATGTTTTTTTTTTAAAGGAGGGCGTAGCTCACAGTGGCCCATGTCGGGATTGAACCGGCAACATTGGTCTACCAGCACCACTCTCTAAATAACTGAGCTAACCGGCCACTTTCCATTAACTTTTTTTATTGGCCCCATTCTCAGGGATGCCGCCAGAGGCCCCCTGGGACTCCAGAAATAGCTCTCTCTACCCTACAGCAGCCCAGTTTCCCCTTGATAATCAGGATCCATTATCCAGCCACTTTGGTACCCTCTTCTTTGCCTGTTGATCTAAAATTCTTGAAAACTTACTCAGTTGTTAGTCAAGAATTAAATGTTAGAAATTTAACTCTATTTACAAGTTATCCCAGTACAGTTTTGCGGATACTAAAAGACACAAGTCTCCTGGATCAGACCCAAAAGATGTTTTATTATTTACAATAGCATTAGCCAGAGTATCAGCATTTTTCACCAATTCCCACAGAGCAAAATGAAGAAGGCCAGATGATACATGGACACAGAGAGGATTGTATTATAGGAGACTAACCCTGACATCAGGTAATGTGAATTTTTTATAATGGGCACTGAGCATATTCTTCACTCTGGAGAGAGGCATTATCTTTATTTTCCAGAGTTATAAGAAAAATTGATGTTTGCTCTGGAGGCAGAGATTATATCTTCCAAAGCTGTCACTATTTAATGATCAAGAAAAGATAGTATGGAACAAAGAGCAGTCGGTATCTAACTTGCAACACCGGCAGACACAGAAAGACACTTGGAGAATTGTCTCCCAGCACTGCACACGCTAAGCCATATTATGAAAGATCTATTTAGATCTTTCCAAGCTCCAGGAAAATTCAGGCTGTTCATTACCATAGGTTTACCCTTCACCCTAATTGTTTCCTGGTAAAGAGGATGGACCACATGGAACCACAGGGTTTCGTTTTATTTACAGAAGTTCCCTCTAAATCCTACAACTGTAAACGTTGGCCAAGTAGCCTCCTCTAGGACATACCAACATTGTAAATGTGGCAAATAAGATCATTCCATTGGAATGATCTTATATATTCCATTCCATTGGAATGGAAAAGGTATAACCCAAATTATATAGTTTGAATATTTGTGTCCCCTCAAGATTTATATATTGAAATCCTAACTCCACGGTGATAATATTAGGAAGTGTGGCCTCTGGGAGGTGATTAGGTCATGGGTGTAGAGCCCTCGTGATTGGAACTAGCGCCCTTATAAACGAGACCCCAGGGAGCTAGCTTGTCCCTTCCATGTGAAGTTACCATGTGGCCTGACCAGACCCTGAATCTGCTGCTGCCTTGATCCTAGACTTTTCAGCTTCCAGAACTGTGAGAAATAAATGTTTGTTGTTTATAAGCCACCCAGTTTATGGCATTTTGTTATAGCTGTCCAAATGGACTAAGACATCAACAAAGTAAACAAGGAAAAGAATGGACTTGGGATTTTTTTTATAGCCCAGAGCAGAGCTGATCTAAGCCATTCCAGGTCATTCCCTAGAAATCAACAATTACAACCTTAAAAGACATGGACTATATCCTCCCAGGAGAAGATGTTTGTGGTTTCTGCACAACTTTTTCTGAATTCCAGATAATAGAAAACATCTTCCACCAACCCAAATCAAGAACTTCTTCTTGATTTATGTATTATATATAAAATTATAAAAATTTATTTTATAAAAAAGTAAAAGCTTCTATTCTCAGTCAGTTTTTACCTAATGGTCAAAGGATATTCACTGGAGATGGGCCTTCTCCAATTTTGCTGAGAGAACACCTGGAAAGGTAATACAAAACGGGGACTTTCACAATATTGTCACACACAGGTGCAGCACCTTGGACAGGGTTTTATTTAATTCATTGTAGTTGATCTGTGCCCCGTGAGAGCTGAGCCCTGTGCTGGAAGCCATAATAAGATTACCTGACTTTCTCTGCCCATGTTATCAATCAACCCTGTGGCTGATGAAATGACATAAAATAATCAGACAAGCCTTTGATGCAATGATGGCGATGACAGAAAGCAGTGAAATAAAATAGGACCAGCACAAATGAATCCTCTTGTGTAAAAATCCAAGGTAGAAAGTTTGGGAACCTAGGACAGTGTCATTAAATATCAGGATTTATCATTTATAACCAAACACTGGATTATCACCATTCCATAAGGCAAATATTTCAAGACTCTCGGGTTGAAAGTACCTTAAACATTATTAGTTGCAGAGATAACAACCTGACCATTGGCCAAATGTGTAGACATGTTGTGTGGCTCATAGTGTTTGTTTTTTTTTTTTCTCCCCAATGGAATTTTTGACAGCACATTTAAGAATCAGGCGGTTTTACATAAAAATGAGAATTCCTGGCTTCTCTTGAAAAACAGAAAGATTTCTCAACAGAGGACCCATATTCCTGCACATAAGCTATTGATGCTAAATAGCAATTGTCCTCGTCAGAAGGACTATGCACAGACCCTATTACTCCTATTTCCAATTTAGAAGCTGAAGGCCAGCCACTGTTTGTCATGATGCTGTAACTATTTTACTTGTTGTTAAGGGGGAAATGAGTACTTCTTACACTTGTCCTCTTCTTTTATTTATGCTTTGTGCCTGGATTCTGTAGGCATCTGAGTGTGGGACCCTGCCTGGCTGACAGCCCCCACTCCACTTGATGCTTGGGTCCCCATATAACATCTTCAATCTATGTATAGTCATAGGGAATTCATAAAGATGGAGGCAGCCAAGTCCATCTGTAGTCAGATTTGGACAATATAAAGTTCTTAATGTTGAAAGGAAATGCATCTTCCTATAGTCTCCACTAGTCCTAGTGCTGTTCCTGGACCCATAAAGCATGCAGAACACTAACAAATACCAAACAATACAATGATTTTTGCAAAGCACTTACCCCAGAGCCTAGCATGCAGTAGTTGTTCAATAAATGTTGGTTTTTCTCTCCCACTTCATTTTTTCACTTCACAATCATTTGACAAATATTTGTTGTGTGCCTACTATGTGCAAGGCACTATACTGGGAGCTAAAAATAAAAGGGTGACTAAAACACAGTCCCTGAATTCTGAAACCGATAATATAGTAGGCTGATACTGATCATTCTGTTAAAATGCTAGGTTAGAAATATGTACAGGGCTCCCAAACTAGAGCGGGACATGCTATTTGATTTTTGTGGGGAAGCAGGGTAGTCTGGATGTGTAGTTTGAAAATTATTGGTGTAGTACCTAAAGGCTGGTGTATACTTTGGGAACCGAATCATACTGCCCATGGCTTAGTGAGAATATACAATACATTTGGCTTTGTATTAGTGAGTTAAGGACCTAAACAGTCTCAGTATCAGTTGGAACATGACTTCGCTAATACTTTCATTTTAAAATCTTAGGAATGCGATAAATTCTGAGATAGTAGTTATATGTCTATCAGTGAGCTATAGGAACAAAGAAAAAGAACATCTGATCCATTTTTTTGGTTATTTACAATGACCATGAAAGACAGTTTCAAGGGTAGAGAGGCAATAGGGCAGGAAGGTGTAAAGAATCCCTCCCCAGAACTTGGGGTCTACAGGTAATACTTAACTTGGTGGTTTCCTCATTGTCCCCTTGTAGCTCCACACATATACCCTGTTTCTTTTCAGCAAGCATTTAGAGGGTGACTTCAGTTTGTTACCTCTGCAACTAGATAATGTTTAAGGTAAGATAACTAAAGGGGAGAATTCTGACAAGTAAATGGGATGAGAGGTTTTTTAAATACATATTTAAGAAATTCTCTGACACCAAAAGCACAAGTTATAGAAGAAAAATCAGCAAGTGGGACTGTATCAAACTAAAAAGCTTCCACACAGCAAAAGAAAAAAAATCAACAAAATAAAAAACAAACCTATATAATGGGAGAAAATATTTGCAAATCATGTATTTAATAAGGGGTTAATATCTAACACATATAAAGAACTCATACGACTCAATAACAACAAGAACAAGAACAAAAACCCAACAAACAACATAATTAAAAAATGGGCAAGGGAACTGAATACACATTTTCCCAAAGAAGACATCTAAATAGCCAACAGGTAAATGAAAAGATGCTAGACATCACTAATCATCAGGGAAATGCAGATCAAAACCAGAATATCACCTCACAACTGTTAAAATGGTTATCACCAAGAAGACAAGAAGTAACGATGTGGAGCAGAGGGAACCCTTGGGCACTGTTGGTGGGAATGTAAATTGGTTCAGCAACTATGGAAAACAGTATGGAGAGTCCTCAAAAAATTAAAAATAGAACTGCCATATGATTCAGCAAGCCCACTTCTCGGTGTGTGTTCAAAGGAAGTAAAAGCAGGATCTCGAAAAGATATTTGCATTCCCAGTATTCATAATAGCCAAGATATGGAAACAACCTAAAAATCTGTCAATGGATGAATGGATAAAGAACATGTTATTGTATTATCCAGTCTTGAGAAAGAAAGAAATTCTGCCATTTTTAACAACATGGATGGACCCTGAGGGCATTATACTGAGATAATTCAGACGGAGAAATACAAACTTTATGGTATCACTTGTATGTGAAATCTAAGAAAGCCAAACTTTTAGAAACAGAGAGTAGAATAATGGTTACCAGGGGTTGGGGGGTACGGGAAATGGGTAGATGTTGTTTAAAGGTACAAACTTGCAACCAGAAGATGAATAAATTCTGGATATTTAATGCACAGCATGGTGACTACAGTCAACAATACTCTATTATAGACTTCAAAATTGCTAAGAGACGAGATCTTAAATGTTCTCACCATTTTGCGTTAATTACGTGACCATAGAGGTGTGAGCTAAGCTACAGTAGTAATCATATTGCAATACATAAATGTAGCAAATCAATACATTGCACACCGTAAACTTATACAATGTGATATGTCAACTACATCTCAATAGAGACAGAAAGAGAGAGAGGGAGGGAGGGAGGGAAGGAGGAAGGAAACAAGGAAGGAGGACAGGAGGAAGGAACTCTGTTTTACTTTGCCCCAATGGCTCTTGCCAAACTGCCTGGCAAAGGATGTGGGAAAGCAGAACAGCATAGCCTCTCTGAGGAGTGACACAGAGCAATCAGGCTTCCTGGAGTTGCAGGGGGAGAGCCTAAACCAGGGCACAGTCACAGCCACAAACTGCAGCCAAAGCTGTTTCCAGAGAGGCTGACTGCAAGGCTCCCAGTCCTGTACCTGCTGGGTTGCTGAGGCACATACGTGCCCAGATATAGAATAGCACCTTCCAAGGAACAGTTTCAGACGTGGAGGCAGGGCTGAGTCGTGTGTCCACATTCTCACTCACTGTCTCCTACACTCTACGTTACCATCCTTGATCTCTATACCATATAAAACTTGGGTAAGCCCTGGAACTTAAAATTCAAGGTCACAGGCTTTCCTAGTCCTGATTGTTTTATTCTGCATCTCTTTGGGGCGGATACACTGTCCAAGCTTTGTATTTAGACTGTTAAGAAAAATTTTTCTCAGATCCTCTTTGGAGTATTTACATTTTCAAGAGTCAGGATCACACTATCAATCAGATTGATGCTATCAAAGTGAAAGCAAGTCTTTGCCATCCCTAAATAAAAATATAGGCTTTAGGATAAGAAAAGTGAATAGTCAGGTTAAATACGTCCCAAATTCCTCTGAAGTTTGTGTTCTGTACAAGTGTTACACTTGAAGAAGAATTTTAAATTATTATTTTTCTTATATCTCTACCTTTTCCAAATAGAATTTAAGTAATTAGACAAATTGAAACATGTTTAAAAGCTGGTAAACAGGATAGTAAATTTCCTCCGAACCATGTCAGGTAAAACAGGAACAGAAAGTTGCTCTCTTTGTCCTAAGTGTCCTCAGTATCTTTGTTTTATAAATCTTTCTTACTGAAATAAAAGAACCAGCATACGCAGATATAGGTACTAGGATATTTTTTGAAGCATTATCGTTTTCTTCTTTTAAAATTTTTATTACATCCATACATTCCATAATCAACATATAATTTCATTTTATATGTTTAATGTTTTATGTAATAAGTAATTGTATTCTGTATTTTTTCACTCAAGATTGTTTTTAAGATCTAAACATATTGTTACATATATATCTAGTCCATTTATTTTAACTATGGTATTTCATTATATGACTACATCACAGTTTACTTATTGATTACTATATTATGAAGCATTATCTTTACAAGTAAAGAACAGGAAATAAAGAACATGTCCACAAACAAAGAAATTGTTGAATAAATAATGATATGACTATATCATTGAATACATGCAGCTATTATAAAGAATGAGGAAAAGGCATTAACTTGGAAAGATGTTCGTAATAAATCACTAAGCATATAGAATGATCATGTTTTTGTAAAAAGAAAAAACCTCATAAAACCCTATATACACGTATCATGTATAAGATACATGCAGACGTGAGTTTGTACAAACATGAAAAACCATACCCGATAAGCCCAATGAAAAGATACTCAATAAACAAAATGTTAATATGGCATTTCCATGGCAGTGGAAGTGAATTTGGGGAGGAGGAGACTACATTTTACATGCTTCTGTATTGTTTTATTTAGCATGTGTTACTTTTATAGTTTAAACTAGCAACAGTAATAAAGCATTATAGAGAAAAAAGAAATTGTTCGACTTAATTTTAGCTTCAGACTCTTCTTTCTAGATAATTTGTGTTAAAACATCATCTCCCAAACTATCTCTCCCTTCCCCCTCCCTCAAAATGTCCTCCAATGTCTCAATGCCTTACTAATTTCTTATTTTTGTGCCAGGTAATGAATTAATTCACAGCAAAGATTGAATGACTCATGTCATCTTAACTGTTAACCTTCCCAGGGATGTTTGCACTTTTTGGAAAGGCTGCAAGCTGTAACTTCATTCATCTGAATGGTTGTCTGATTTTAGACACGGGTAGGGGCAGCTTTAGGGAAAGAAGCCTTTGTGGTAGTCCTCACTCGTGGACCCCTCACAGACCACTTACTCCAACTATATGTGCCCAGGCCCAGTCAGGCGAGAAGGTCCCTGTCAGCCTGTTATGATTACAATTTCAGGAAACCCCTTTTCATTTCATATTGAAAAACTGATAAGGGTTTCCACAGTTCCATCATGCTGTGGAAACTGAATCGTCCAAACAGATTCCAAGAGGACAAATTTCACATTCTGGACAGCAAAGGTGAAGAGAAAATTTTATTTCTGTTTTTTTCCTCCTTGCTACACATAAAGTTCCTGACTCTATAAAGAAATCAATGATCAGTCACTTATCTCTCTTCAAGTGGACTGGCCCCCTGGCTTTCTCCTGCAGGGATAGAATTGCCTGGGGCAATCAACAACTTGAGGCAAACTATTAATAAAGTTGGCGATATCTCCGAAGCTGTAATTCTGCTTACCATGGATCTGCCTGAGGTCCTGGAAATCCTGGGTCCAGTTGTCAAGTTGATGTTTTCAACAATCTAATTTGGGAACTTTCAGTTGCAGTGAAGGTGGGTGAGAATGATTCACTCTCCATTTCAGGATCGCTTGAAATGCTGGAGAAAGAAAGTGCAGCTGCCAAGGATCTCTGACCCAGCCCCCACCCCCAGACTCCCACTTAAGGTCCAGAAGGCACCTGGTGGGCTAGCGAGGATCCAGGTGTTTGTTCTTATTTACTTTGAATGTAATGTTGCCTTTAACGAGCTCTCTGATGTTTTTCTTATTTCCCTGCAATACAAAACTATTTAACCAAAGGGAAAGAAGTAAGAAGAGGGGGAGTTAGCACGGGACACTGCCCTGATTTCCTTTAGAGCAGTGTTCTCAACTGCAGATTTTGCCCCCAGAGAACATTTTTGGCAGTCTGGAGACATTTTTGGTTATCACAGCTGGAGGTCAGGAAGGGGGTGCAAGCTACTGGCGTCTAGTTAGTAGAGACCAGAGATGCTACTTGTCATGCTACAATGCACAGGACAGCTCCCCACAAAGAATTATCCAGCCCAAAATGTCAATGATGAAACTGAGAAGCTCTGCTTTTAGATTTTTGGTCTATTGCTCAGGTGTAACTCTTGGTGAAGTCTAGGTGGCACAAGAGCATATTAAGTACTTCTGTGCTCTCTGTTTCAGAAACCAAAGTGGCTTGAATGGCTTTTGAGTTCTAGAGCACCAAATTAGCATTAGAATAAAATCTTTTGCAAACATTAGATATATCAGCTTTAGAGAATATACATTAGATGTTTCTGAATCTGAATGAAAACATACCTTTTTGCAGTGTTGAACTAAACAGGGTAGAAGAGCGTTTACACTGCTTGAAAGGGTATAGTTTGTCTCCGCGGAGTAATCTGTGGGCCACCTGAGCTAGAATCATGGAAAGTGATATTAAAAACACCGGTTCCTGTGCCCCACCCTCCATCTACTACATCAAAATCTCCACGGGTTACACGTTGTTCCCACCTTTGCCAGTCAGCCCCCACCTCATAGCAGTGAGCAAATGCCTATGTAGCCCTCAGAACAATCTGGCATCCAACAAAGTTAATGATTAATGTTCTTTATCATGATCATTTAGGGGTATAATAAAAATGTGGTTTTTGTCCTTGATTCCTGGTACAGAGCTCCTAAAACTCGTGGAATTTACTGGCTATGTATGCTAATGAGATGACTCAGGGAGGGCCCAATATAACCAGGATGGGGTTTGTTTGCCACCAGAAAACATCTGTGTGATCAGAGAGTTAGAATTTTAGCCCCACCTCCACCCCTGCCTCTGGAGAGGGGAAAGGGACTGGAGAGTGAGTGCAATCACTAATGGCTGCTGATTTCAGCAATAACGTACATATATATAATGAACCCTCCATAAAGCCCCTAAATGGTGAGGTTCGGACAGCGTCCTGGTTGGCGAACACATCAAAGTGCTGGGAGACAGGTAAGGCACGAGGGGTATGCTAGCCCCTCTCCAGCTCCCCCAAACCTTGCCATATGCATCTCTTCCATTTGGCTTTCCTGAGTTATGCCCTTTATAATAAACCAGTAATAGTAAGTAAATCACTTTCCTGAGTCCTGTAAGTCACCACAGCAAATTATTGTATCTGAAGGGGAAATTGTGGGAAGCACTGAACTGATAGACAGAAGTGCGTGAAGCCGAGGGACCCCATTTGTAGATGGAGTCTGCACCTGTGGGGTCTGTGCTAACTCTGGGTAGTGTCAGAACTGAATTGTTGGAAACTGGTTGGTATCAGAGAATTGGAGCATTGGTTGGTGTTGGAATGATATATTTGATGTCAGAAAAACAAAACAAAACAAAAAAAAACCACACACAATTATTTTACCCTCAAGTAACAAAGAAATCATGGAAAGAGAGTAAATCAGATACCAAGAAAATAATATAGTCTTAAAATCTTAACAGGATAACTTTTAAATGATCTTTTCAGTAACTTAAACTAGTCTAGAAATGTTCTCCTAATTTCTGATTCCACATAATATGTTGTGCTTAGATATATCAAATTGTAAAGTATGGATTTCATGTGCAAAACAAGATATTTACATTTTTTTCACTCCCCCCAAATGTTCCAAGATATTATGTAGGACATTTATAAACTCAGAATCTATAGTTTATCTAGGAATGATTCTATCAACAGTTAGTAATAACTCCCAAGGCATGTCACTGGTACACTACTTAGAATATTGCACCCGCAGAAATGAATGAGTGACACATTTTTAGATGTTTCTATCCACACTGCACATTATCTGTGGGAGGACAAGGAGAATCCCCATAGACTCAGCTTTACACATCATTTACTTCTTAATGGCAAACTGACAACACGTGAACAGCGAGAGAGAAAATTGAACTCCGTTCTTTAAGAAAAAAACAACGGATACTGCAACTTTGCCACTGGACGGCCTGTTCATCACCCATCAGGAGAATATTGTGGTCATGCGTTTACTCTTCATTCTCTGTGTATGAAGGTTACTTTGCACTATTTTGACTTTCTCTGGATCCCATTGACGTAGACCGAGATCAATGGTTCCTACTAATGCCGGCCCGAGTATGAGCTAACACTTACTCTCGGAGTGTTTTTGTCTTTACCTGTTTATGCTGAGGAGCCAGCTTCCTGGACTTCATTCCAGTCCCTGCCAAAGGCCACTCAACTTCCCAACCCAAAGTCTCTAATCCTCCTAGAAGACGGATGCTGGAAAGAGGGTAGGAGAGGGATATTAGGACATTAGGGTTAAAAAATTACATGTTTTCTTCCCTTTCACATGTCAAACTGTGAGCACCATTTGGCCAACTCACTTCACAGCATAGGATGAGCACACTGCCAGCAGGGACCAGCGCCCTTTCTCTGACCCTCTTTTGTTCTCCTTAATCCTCAAAGCATTTGAGCTTTTCGTTTTCAGTAAATGAAGAGGTGACTTGACAAAGAGAACTTGAGGCTTAGGGAAAGCATATAAGTAACCCCCAAATGTAAGTATTTTTAAATTGTACATATATGTTTCCTTTTTTAAAAAAATGACTAGAAATCTCTAAGGCAGCTCCATTCAATAGAAATATAGCTACCTATGTAATGTTAAAGTTTCTAGTAGTCACATTAAAACCACTAAAAAGAAACCAGTTAAATTAATTTTAATATTGAGTTTCCATACTACAATCCCTTCTATTTAAATCCAGCCTGAAATTTTCCCTGTAACCCTTACAAATGGGTATGAAAAACGTTAACAAGGGGTGGCCAGATGGCTCAGTTGGTTAGAGCGCGAGCTCTTAACAGCAAGGTTGCCGGTTCAATTCTCGCTCAGGATGGTGGGCTGCGCCCCCTGCAACTAAGATTGAAAATGGTGACTGGATTTGGAACTGAGCTGCACCCTCTACAACTAGATGGAAGGACAATAACTTGACCTGGAGCTGATGGGCCCTGGAGAAACACACTTTTTCCCAATATTCCTCTTCCCCCCCACCAAAAAAAGAATCTAAAAACCCAAAACTTTAACAGGAAACCCTAATACCTGCAGTGAGTGAAGCTGGGGTAGACAATTGATGGTGTAATACAGGAAATAACCGAGAGTTTTTAGAAGTGATGACAGAGATCTTTTCAGGTAGTTCTCAACATGCTCTGTGACTGTTGTTTCAGTCACTCTGTGACTGAAAAGAGAGGAGGATCACCTAAATCAGAGCATTCTGTGACACAGAATAGACAGCAATTTGCAGCCTATATTTTTACAGAACTGTCATTGTACAGATCAGTCCTAGAACAAATAAGAGAACTATCCAGAGTTCTAGGAAAGTAGTTGATGAAACCTCTGTATGACCCCTAAGAAAATCTGCCCTCAAGAAATGTTATAGTTCATTTAAACTTACCGTGTTTCCCTGAAAATAAGACCTAGCTGGACAATCAGCTCTAATGCATCTTTTGGAGCAAAATTAATATAAGACCTGGTATTATATTTTATTATATTACACACAGTCTTATATAATAAAATAAGATCAGGTATTATATTATATTATATTATACCCGGTCTTATAGTAAAATAAGTCCAGGTCTTATATTAATTTTTGCTCCAAAAGACACATTAGAGCTGATTGTCCGGCTAGGTCTTATTTTCAGCAAACACGGTAGTATGAATTTCTTTTTTTTTTTTTAAATCTTCTCCCGTTCGGTTGGTTGCCTCTTTATTTTTCATTTTTATTTTTTTGAAAGATTTTTATTGGGGAAGGGGAATAGGACTTTATTTGGGAACAGTGTATATACTTCCAGGACTTTTTTCTAAGTCAAATTGTTGTTGTCCTTTCAATCTTAGTTGTGGAGGGCACAACCCAGCTCCAGGTCCAGTTGCCATTGCTAGTTGCAGAGGTTGCCAGCATCCCTTGTGGGAGTCGAACCAGCAACCTTGTAGTTGAGAGGACGTGCTCCAACCAACTGAGCCATCCGGGAGCTCAGAGGCAGCTCAGCTCAAGGTGCCATGTTCAACCTTAGTTGCAGGGGGCAGAGCCCACCATCTCTTGTGGGACTCGAGTTGAACCAGCAATCTTGTGGTTGAGAGCCCACTGGCCCATGTGGGAATCGAACTGGCAGCCTTGGGAGGTAGGAGCACGGAGTTTCAACCGCCTGAGCCACCGGGCAGGCTCGGTAGTGTGAATTTAAACACTGTCTCAGGAGTGTTTGCTTTTTGATAATAACTGATTGAGGATGAGATGGCTGAGTGCAATTCAAGATACTTAAGGCACTTGTGAGCTGAGGAAGAGCTATTTCTGAGGAAGGAGCACCTTCCTGTCGCTCTGTCCCAGTAGGGGCTCCATAAGTCAGAGCCAAAGGTAAACAGTAACTGTGGAGGGGGAGGGGGCATGTGAATGGTTTGCCTCTAGGAATACAAGTGGCACAGAGATGGGATGTGGTGCTGGACAGAGGTGATGGGGTGGATGGTGAATATTCTGGGGGTTCTCCAGGCATCAATCATCTCTGGGAAAAGAAAGGAGGGTCATCATCATCATCATCAGAAAAAGAAGGCTCCAAACGTCTGCCTCTGAGAAGCGTTGCTCTTTATTCCTTTCCTTTCCTTCCCAAGGCTCGTGAATGCAAAGTCCCTTGAGCACTCCAGACGCAGGAGGAGCTGAGAGGAGCATGCTCACTGACGTCTGAGAGGGCACACGCAAAGGGCGACAGACAGAGGCAGAGTGACTGTGACGGGCAGGGAGGAGGACTTCTGTTACGTAGGACAGTTTCCTTTTTCTCAGAACCACCTTGGAAAACACCAAAGTAATGTCGACTCTTCTGACCATTCCCGGTAATGACAAAAGCAGGGACAGCAATAGCCACACATGTAGTGAGAGCTTGCCTCCCGCTGTGGCAAGCTCTGTCTGTGCTCAGTCTTTCCTGTGGGTCCTTACACTGAATCCTCACAATACCCCTTACAAAGGTATAAGCACTGTTACCGCTGTCATTTGGATGTGAGGCTTGCCCAAGGACACTCCACTAGCAAGCAGCAGAACAGAACAGCGAGGAGTGTTGTACCCAGAAGAGCTTATGCCGGTGATAGGAGTCCCCAGTCCTGCCTTATTCCTGACGAGTAAGGGGAGAATCTGAGGACCTGCTTGGCTCCATGCGAAAGTACAGACGAGGCTGAACCTGAAATGCAAACATAGCTGAGATGTTGAAACCACTTTCATCGAGTTCCTAAGAGCCCAGGTTTTCTTAGAAAAAAGGAAGTGCAAAGGGAGAACTGCCCTCACATATCTTTTCATTTTTCTCAAATTGTATTATTTTCTGGATCAATATTTCTATAATTC
This sequence comes from Rhinolophus ferrumequinum, assembly GCF_004115265.2. Classification (NCBI taxonomy): domain Eukaryota; kingdom Metazoa; phylum Chordata; class Mammalia; order Chiroptera; family Rhinolophidae; genus Rhinolophus; species Rhinolophus ferrumequinum. Next base: position 70,607,886 of record NC_046293.1, read on the forward strand.
CAACTCTTAAGGAAAGAAGTTATAAGATATTTTTGTATAGTCAACAGTCCCTTCTCAGAAACCTTTGTGGCTGGATATTTCATAATTTAGAATTTTGAAGATTTTTAGAAAGGTTATGCATTTGTATATCATATTTTACATAATACCTCAGTGGAGTCTGCAGATGCTATGAACACGTTTTGTCCCCCAAAAATTCATATGTTGAAGCTTCAACTCCCATGTGACTATATTGGAGATAGGACTTTTAAAGAGGTGATGAAGGTTAAATTAAGTCATAACCCTGATCTGATAGAACTGGTGTGCTTATAATAAAGGAAGATACCAGATCTTTCTCTCTCTGTTATGTGAGGACACAGTGGGAAGTTGGCTACCGGCAAGCTAGGAAGAGAGTTCTCACCAAAAATCAAATCAGTTGGCACCTTGATCTTGGACTTCCTAGTTTCCAGAACTGTGAGAAATTACATCTGTTGTTTAAGCTACCTAGTCTGTGATATTTTGTTATGGAAGCCTGAGCAGATCCCCCAAAGCAAATATATTAATATTTCTGCAGTGAAACATGACTATTCAAATTAAGTGTGCTAAACACTATAAATAATATATATTCATTTATATAGTAACAAATTGGTAAATAAAATAGTGAAATAAGTATTAACCAAATATTATGTTTTATTTTTAAGAGAAATAATCAATAAAATTTCAATTATACACAGGTTAAAACTAAGTTAAAGGTTTTACATATACACACACACACACACATAAAGTTATATGTGTGTATATGTATGTATACACTTACTCTTATGTGTGTATACACACACACGCATATATACAAACATACACACATTCTTGAAGATCTTAGAGAAGTGGATATATCAGTCATTTGGATATAGTTGGATATTAGATGATGGGTCAAGACCACGATTCTCAAATGATGAAGCAGCAGCACTATCCATGGCCTTTAAAACACTTGCTCCAACTTTTGCTTCTGGCCATGATTGAGTAAGTGGGTCCAGACTTGTCCTCCTGCTATAAAAATGAAAACTGGATAAAATATATTAAACAGCTGTTTTTGAACATTAGATAGTATTCAGTGCAAGACTGTGATGTCCAAGAGAAGGAAAACAAGTAAGGTGAGCCCTTCAATCCCCCTTGCTCTCCATGTGGAGGCACTCTTTGGACCACAGCACAAGGAGCAGGATCCTAAGTGGAGCATGGTGGTATTATTGACTCACCTCAGAGGTGGAAGTGACTGGAATTTGTTGACAGGTATACCAGAATGGAGGGTGTGATGCAGAAAAAGAGCTCTAGAAATCCAGTTAGGGCTCCCTATAAGTCTGTTGCTGAAGAGTAAACTACAGATACAAAGAATGCAACTCCATGAGGCCAGGCAGAGCCAGACCAGGGATTTGTATGCTGAATAATTCCTAGAGCTGACACAGAGTTGGGAGACTTTCCAGTTCTCACCAGTCAGAATGAAAAGTCCTTGTTGAACACCGAAGCATTTACTAGATACCCTAGAAAAATTCCATATTATCAGAAAGACTAAACTAGCCTTAAAGCAAAGACTAATCTTAAACCCACCATCATAAGGCTTAAAAAAATAAACCTTGAAACATTAAAGCTTTGAAACGATCAAGCCTACCTCAACAACGTCCAACACTCTGTAACGAAGAAGCCCAACAAGATACAATTTTACATTCCAACATCCAACATCCATCTACTAAAACCAGGGAACTAGAATGCAAACCTAGGAGAAAAGGATCAATCTATAGAAACAGATCTAGAAATGACAAAGATGAGGGAGTGAGCATTTGGGACTTTAAAGTAGCTATCATACGTACGCTCAAGTATTATATTTAAAAGAAAACATCAACAGAATGAGGAAAGCAACGAAAGACATGAAAAGTTCACTGGATGGGCTTAACAGAAAATTAGACATTACAGAAGAGAAAATAAGTGAACTTAAAGATGTAGTAATAAAAACGATCCAAAGTGAAGCAGAAAGAAAAAAAGACTGAAAAAAGAAATGAAAAGGGCCTCTGTGCCAGTGGGACAATATCAAGCTAATATATATGCAATTGATGTCCCAGAAGGAAGAAGAGAAAGACAGAAAAATATTATATTTCAAGAACTAATGGTTGAAAAATTTCCAAATTTAATGAAAACTGTAAATCCATGAGCATTAATTTCCATCACTGTGCAATAACTTAACCACAAAGTTAAGCAATTCTGCCTCAAGATGCTAACACAATAATGCTGTGTCGAATTTCTAGCCTGTTTACCTGCCCTACAGATTTTGGAATTGCTAGCTTCCACAATCATGTGGTCCAATTCCTTAAAATAAATCTCTTATGTATATACTTAAAAAATAATATCCTATTGATTCTGTTTCTTTAGAGAACCCTGACTAATGCAGCTGCCTTCTGACTATTTGCATTGTTTTCAATGTTTAATTTTTATAGTATATGAGTATTATAGCTTGCTTCATGACCAAGAAACTAGTGGTATATGTTCACTTCTCCATTGTCAAATACATTTTACCAGTACATGGTCATAATCTGTATTGTTTGTCCTTTGCGATGTTTTCTTACTTTTCTTTAGTTCTTGATCATCACTATACAGGAAATCTTCCACAACGTGCCATTTTGGTTTTGTTTGTATATTGTTTTTATTTTGATATTCTATTTTTCATTAAGACAGACACCATGATATGTCTTCTGTAGGAAAATTACAACATTATTGATTACGACAGATACCTTCTTTTCTCCCTTTCCTTCTCTTACTTGTTACCTACAGAGGCAGCTTTAACTCGTCAAAGAGTGAAACTAAACCCAAGTTTTAAAATAACAAAAATGCCTACAGCAGATGTGATACTTATGGGTAGGAACTCTGAGACACAACTAATGTCAGAACTGTTTTCGCCACCAAATGAGTTTTGTCCCTGGTCTTACAAAAAACAAAACAAAACAAAACAAAACAAAAAACAACCTTCTCTTTTTCAGACTTTTGGGAATTTGCAGAGAAAGGATTATGGACCTGTACCTGCCTCCTGCTAAGTTGTCACACATTTGAAATGTACTTGTCCTTGTTTGACTAAGCAATAAGACAGAGTGTTCTCTGGGAAGAGAACTCTCCCTGCCACCTACTTTTGTTACACATGGGACATTAAGAAGGTGACAGTGATCTCATCCTCCTGGCTTGAGTTCCTTGGCTGAGCTTCCAAAGCAGCGTCAGTCGGAGCCTCTTGATCCATCAGGCAGAGCTGAGTGATGAGCTGACCTTGGCTCTCACACCTCTTTGCTGATCTAGCATTTTGAGTCCTGGGCAAGCTGGCACCCAAAAGGAATCCCTTTTTCTGCTAATACCAAACCCTATAAAAGCTTCCCTCAATCTCTGAGGGCCTCTACCGCCTGCAATGAATATGCTTGGTTGGTCCATCAAATCTGCCACCTATTAGAAATATAGGGTGATGAAGGGATTGAGGCCAAGAAACTCTGCACACCTGAATTCTGTTCTAGAGTGAAGTGCATGCACAGAAAATGATACTGGTCAATGAAGCGTGGTATATTTAGTTGGGCTCTGGCCAAGCCCAAGTGCACACCTACGTGACCTAGAGCAGACCGCATGCAATTTGGTGAATGTGTTTTGCCCAGACTAATCTGGGCTCTTAGTTTTTCTGTCTTCGTTTCCGTCCCTATAAAGAAAAAGGCATTTAGAGCTTACAGCACGTCCACACTCTTCCGTTTGGGGTAAAATGAGGGGACCCCAAAATGAGGGGATACCTCATTTGGTGTGAAATGAGGGGATCCGTGGGGAGAGTGGGAGAAGCTATGAATATTTCCTAGTTAATAGATTCCCTGATTTTTATTCTTTGAGCTATTCTCCCATAGACTTAACTTCTAGGCCCATCTCATCTCATCTGGCCTTATGGGATGAAAAGTACCCATCGAGTCAGTATCAGCAGAACATTGTCCCTAAAATAGAATAATTTAAACCCTTCCAGTAAGACTATACTCCCCAGAAAACTGTCTCAGTGACCCTTCTTGCTCTTGATCCTGTTCTTGAGGGAAGAGCAAAGGTAGCAGAGAAGGTGGAACTCTGAGCTTCTCAGGGCCAACATGGTGGATATTTTACAAAGTGATGGTTGAATAGGTGAAAATGGAACAAGACTTCTTATAATCACAATCATCCCCTACCTTAGAATGTGGCATAAAGGATGCTGCTCAAGTCATTTGCTTACTTACTACCCTAGCGGGGGGAACAATCTCTTCAGTCTTGGGCTAATGGCGAGCTGAGGCAATAAGAGATTGAAATGCAGTATATGTTGCATTTGGAAACAAGGGATCCAAATAAACCCCAACTTCTCTCCACTTGTGTTTCTTTCTCTTTCAGAAGTGAATCAAAGGCATTGAAGATGTTGCACTGTCAAATATACATCAGACCTCAACACATACTCTGTAATAGAGGTCGCCCTTTAATAAGAAAGAACAACCTCACAAAATATTCTCATCCCACTTTGTGAATTATGATGTTGACTTGATGTACTTGTCTGCTTGTGTTGTTTTCATAAGAGTCTAGACCAGAAATCTAATTATATTGCATATTAGAACACTAATGCTGATGGTATTCCATCAAGGCCCATCTTCCTTTATGGGCTATATATATCTTTATGGCCTAGATTTGTCTTCGTTTACATAACTTGACCCCTCTTGATGAAATGCTCTGAATTAGGCTGAGAGAAAGTTCATTCTGATATGTGGTCAGATCCAGAACTATTTATTCTCAAGTCTCATTGGAAACCCACTAATAATATGCCTGTCTAGAAAAAGTTGATCACTTTTTCCTATGATGGCTTGACTATCTAAATGTGAAAAGGAAAATGGTACTTCTAGAGGAAAATTTAGGAGAGTACCTTTATGATTTGGGGCTAGGTAAAGATTTCTTAAGACATGAAGAACAGCAGCCATAACTAAAACAATAGATTGGACTGCATAAAATTAGAAATTTCTTTTCATCAAAACACACCATAAAGAGAATGAAAAGGGAAGCCAGAGAGTGGGAGAAGATATTTGCAATACTTACAACTGACAAAGAATTCTTATCCAGAGTATATAAAGGGTACCACAAATCAATAAGAAAAAGCCAAGTGACCTAATAGAAAAGGGGGCAAAGGTACTTCACAAAAAAGAGGTTATCAAAAGGGCCGGTAAACATATGTTTATTTGTTTTGAAGTCTACCAAGCATGTGGGATTCTCAATTAACATCCAAGGATCAGAGAATCCAGAAAAGTCAAGTGCTGTGCCGATGTGGTCAGAGAATCAAGTATAAATAAGACAGGATTCGTGTCTACAAGGATGAAATCATTGAAAGACACAACACCGTAAAGAGCGAGGCACAAGGCAGTAAGAAGATAAGATTTAAAACTCACGGTGACTACATAGCTTAAGTCTGAATAAGAAACAAGGAGGCTTCAGAGGAAGTGACACAGAGCACTGCCTGACAGGTGCCTGATGGATGATCAAATGCATGAGCTAATAATGTGTAACTCCCCACTCAAGGGGCCTTGCAGGTGGCACTGTTGATGGTGGAAGGGGAAGAAGCCCAAGGGAGCAAGTCTGGACAGTTGTCCCAAAGCGGCACCTTGTCAAGGATCAGTGAGACATGGTACTAAAACCTCAGCCATCACTCCACAAGCACTCCAAGAGAAAAGTGATCAAAAGGCAGCTCCTCTTTCAACAGTGTACTCTGTCCACCGGTGGAATAGACCCTGCCCCTATTCTGGCTCTTACTCTTTGCACCCCTCCCCCAATTCCTAGGCAGACCTTGGCTTGCAGGCCACTGAAACAGAGATTCCTTTTGGTTGTTCTACGTTTTAGTCAGGGGTCAGGTTTGATCTGTTATCAGTACAACTCGTTTGAGTTTTGTTTCTACATCTTTCGTGAAGCCACTTTTGTAGGTCGTCAGCCTTTAGCCTCTGGAAGCTTCAGGACACTACTATTTCAGTTAATTTCTCTTGGGGGTGGGACACAAAGTCCTGCTCCTTTAAAAGATTTCCAGTGTGAGGCTTCACAGAAATAACGAAAATACTGTCAACCAGTCAGCAAGAATTTCAAAGCAACCCTTTTATCTCTGGTGTGAGGGCATTGAGGTCGGCCTCCTTTGCTGTCAGTCATTCCAGCTCAAGGCATGATAGCTTTGGTGTTCTTCTCAGGAAACAGTGAAACCCTCCCGGAGCCATTTGGTAAAGGCATTAAAAAAAAAAAAAAAAAAAAAAAAAGACAAGAAAAGAAAGAACAAAACATTATATGACTTTCCAGAGAAAATAAGTCATTTGCAAGTGAGTCTTAAATGGAATTGTAGCGACACCCTCCTCAGTGCAGAGCTAAGCAGAGGTGTGTGATGCTTACTGACACAGTTTGTTCCAACTCATTGAAGTTGTGAAGAGTTAGGTAGACTATTTTTTCTTTTGGTATTTCCTTTTCTTTTTTTCAGGAGAGTCACCATACATTGTCTAAAAAATAACAACTCCCTTCCTTAACATTTCCTTATAGTTTTGTGTAGGGCAATGGGAAGCAGGAGAAAATGGCAAGACCTAATAAAGATTTGAATTGGACTTCTGATGGAAAAAGGGAAACGTAAAAAGCTAAAGAAAGTGGCTTCAGTTTTTCAACAAACTTTTCGAGCAGATTAGAAGACACCACATGGGAAATAGTAGTGGATGGCTACAATAGTGGGGTGAACAGCACTTCCGCCTTAATTTCTGCTCTCAGGCTATGGGCACACTCTTTAGATGTGTGGTTTTCAGACTGTGTTCCCTGGAACCCTAAGGTTTTCCTAGGGTTCCTGGGAGACAGAAGTGTCTCAGGCATAGAGGTGCTGAACTCGGTACATCAACGAGGTTTTGAACCCTCATGTCCTAATTCAAACACTATGATCTGGGCTAGTATCTGTTTTACATATTGGTGTTCCTTGTAAGATTTGTTTGAAAACTATATGTATATGTATATGTATATGTACATGGGTATGTACATGTATGTACATGTTCAAGAAAGAGGGGAAACGGGGGTTTGGAATGGATCATGTCCCTTAGCAGCTCCTAGGAGTCTCTTAAATGAACCTCCAGCTCTTCAGTACAGTGTGAGCACCTGAAAACCGTAAGCACTACCTTTAGACAATGGCAGGCAGGGCTGCTGTCTAAGGCGCTGTGACAAAGGGGGCCTCATGTTTCAGAACGCCTTCCTTGAAATTTTCTACACCCTCTATTGCCTGGGATTGGCTGGTTCCAGCACCGCCGTCCAGGCAAGGCACTGCTGCCCTACGTAGTTCTCGGCCCCTGTTTTTTTTCTTTCTCTTCAGGGTACTTTCTGAAACTCTATCTGGTATGCGTAGCCCACCACTTGCCCCAAGGAACAGTGGAACTTGCCGCTATGGGTTGTTCTGAGGTCCTGTAGCTGGACCCTAGTTCCAGGAGTGCAGCCTGACCCGCAGATTGTTTTTACTGAGCAGCGTGGCATTTCTTTCAAAGGACTGTTTAAGATTGGGTTGCCAGAGAAGTGCTGACATTCTAATCTGGGGTTATTGACACTCCCAACAGGCATGAGAAGAAATCCGGCTTTGAGCAGCTGACAGCCCTTTGCCTATCACTGCACTTGAGCTGCCTCTGTGGGCGTGTGCATGGGCTCTGGAGTGTCACTGCTCCGACTGCAGTGCCATCTCTGGTCTCCAGCAATCAAGGTTATTGACAGCCGTAGGGGGAACCCATTACCTCCAACCCCTTGCTACGGGCACCCAAGGCAATCACCAGAGTCCCTTTGCAGGCTACCCACCACATGTCAGGGAGTCTTCGAGGAGGGACCAGGCCTGCCTTCTCCAAGGGCTTTTGAGACCGTTGCTGTGCATGGCAGCAGGGTCTCTGATCAGTGTCTTTTCTTTCCTCTGATTGATATGGTGGCATTGTGCTCTCAAGTTGGTCTTAAAGGGAGCCAGATGAGGGATGGATGCTCCTTGAGTGAGTGGACTGTGCCCCTCCTACTGGGCCCACAGGCTCCTCTCCCACCCTTATTGCAGGTGGTGAGGTGGAACTCAGGAGTGTGTTAAAAGATGATATTTTAGGAATGCAGTGATTATGGCCTAAAGAGTTCAAGAGAAGGCATGCTTGGAATATGTGCTATTTTACGGTTAGGGTATGGGTCTGAACAGTAAATTTCCCATGAGTAGAAAATGAATTATTGCTCGTATTTTCCTGCGTACCCTGGGCAAGACTTGCATTTGTGGTCGTCATCAATGCACACCATAACCACCTCCGAGGGAACCACTGGAGGCCAGTGTTCGCAGGCAGCATGATGGATGGCGCCACATCATGAGCAATGAAGTAACCAGCATGAAATAACTGGTGTTGGGGAACTGCAAGAGCAAAAAGATCTATACTGTTGCTATACTAACAGATTACAAAGAGCCACGGCACTGCGAGTAATAACTGCGCTGCACTTATTTTTCTTGCAGTGGGAGGTATAAATTAGCCAGGAACAGCGTATTCAAAAATAAAGAGCATGAAGTGATATTTCCTGGACCTGAACAGGAACAGCTGGGGCCTGGATACCATGAAGAATCTTTGTATGCACTACTTGGATAGAAAATCATTATAAATACCTCTCCTCTACTTATGTTCTAAGTCATCAGTTAATAATCTTTCATGGGCCCATAAGCTTTGCAATACATTTTTAATAAAAATTTTTATATAGACAGTCTCCCCAATATTTTGCCTAGGGACTCACACACCATGGGAACAGCCCTGCTAAGACCCTCACCATGCCTTGCCTGATATTTTGTAATAACCTCCTAGTTGGTCTCTGTTTTGTTAATGTCTACACTTTCCAGGGCATCTTCCAAACTGCCAGAGTACTCTTTCTAAAATGCAAATCCAATCAAGTTTTTCCTGCTTACAACCCTTCAATATCTAGGGGACTAAACCAAAAGTCTTTGGCTTGGCACATAATTTCCTTCGTGATCTGGCTCCTCCTGTCTCTTTTAGTCTCATCGTCTACAAACCCTAATAGACATTCTAAGGACACAGTTGGCAATTTTCAAAATCCTCAGTGCTCTTCAATGTTCTACTCTCTCTTGGGATTTCCTTACCATCAATTGTCTTCATAGACGATTCTTACGTGTCCCACAAGACTCACCCAGGCTCCCACCACCACCTCCCTGAATGCCTCCTTCCATCCCACCGCTCCCAGGCTGAAGAAATGCAAGGGGACCAGTGAAGTCACAGAGAAGTGGGGGAGGGAGGAAGCGAGGATGGAGTTGCAGTCAGAGGCTGTAGGGTGCAATTCACAGAGATCTTCAGAGGATTTTATTCTGAAAGAGGTGGGAAGCCATCAGATGCCTCCTAATGAATTACACCTCCCAGTATTCACATCCTCTGTAGTTTTCCTAGGCTGTAGAATCTAGGCTGGTTGTGTGACTCAGTTTCACCAGTATAACAAGGCAGAAATGACACTGCCAATTTCAAGTTTAAGTTATCAGAAGGTATGGCAGCTTCTGCTTTTGTGTTTTGGAAATCCCTGGGTGCCTTGTAAGATGTTCAACTACTCTGCTGGAGAGACCCCGTGAGGAGGCCATAAGGAAAAGGAGAGGCCTGAGTCGACATGGGGAAAGCAAGACACCCAGCCACCAGTAGCCCAGCTGTGTCCAGCTTCTAGCTGGCCTTGCCAAGGGGTCCACCTTGTGAATAAAGCATCTTGGATGTCCCAGCCCCATCCACAGCTGCATGAGGGTCCAGTGAGACATCCACCTGAGCCCCAGTCAATCTTGTAGAATCAAGTGAAATAAGAAAAAGGTTATATCAAGCCACTAAGTTGACTGATGACTGAACCGGAGCTCAACAGGTAAGAATGGGTCTTGGCATCAAGCGTCCATGAAAGAATGTTGGATGGGGGACATGCAGCAAGTGCCATTAGCAAACCCCACAACTGGCATCGTGAAGCAGGGCTCAGAGACTGGATGGGCAGGCAGGATGCGCTGGGAAGCATCCAGCGAGACTGTACCGACACTCGTTGATCTTTCACACTCTTTATGATGCTCACTCCGTCAGTCCCACTCTTGATCAAGAGAGATAAGACCTCAAACAAGTTCAGCGTGACATCTATCCATAGCTGTGCCAGCGCAGTAAGGCAAGGGGCCCATCCAGCTGGCAGGACACTGAGGACAGGAAGCCAATACCCGATTAGATGTTACAACAGAAATGACTGGAGCTGACCACCAGTGAGTCCTTTGCTCTTCTGGTCAAGGGCACAGATTCCATCCCAGTTAATCTGGCTTTATTCCATGGCCACAGACTAAACCTTTAACCCAGCCAGCTGTCCAAATTGGATTCCCTCCATGCATCTTGGAAAAGATAGGATGAGACGCCATGTCCAGTTCACAGCTCTTCTCAGGGAAATGCTGTGGCGTGAGTGAGTCCATCTGTAACAGTGGCATTCTCAGAAAAATCACTGGGTTCTAAAATCCATTCACTCGTCTCCTTCCTCCCCGCGTTCCAGCCTAAACTGGTTCCTCTATTTGAGTTCACTATGTATGGCAATGGGATTAAGAGTCTCCACTCAGTCCCTCAGGTTTCAACTTTGACATCATTTTGAAGTCTGTCTTCTCTCTATCCCCTACACTCAATCTGTAATACAGAGGGTGCCAAAAAAATGTATACACATTTTAAGAAAGAAGAAAACAGTATTAAAATTGTAATAATATATACCAATAACAAAAGATGAATTCAAGTCTTGTGTATACATTTTTTTGGCACCCCCAGTATATCACGTCTGCAATGTCTCTTAACAGTGCTTTTATTCCCACGGTTCTAGTTTCGGTACGTATAACTAACATGGAGGGTTCCGGGGACTTCTTAACTGCTATTGCAATTTTAACACTATATTTTTTCTTCTTCTCCAATCTATCCTTCACATCTCTGCAAGAATAATCTTCCTAAAGTATGTTTTGAGCTTGTCATTTCCCAACTCACAATCCACCAGTGGTTCCTAATTTTTGCAACAGGGCTGCAAACTCAAATGCCTTCAGGTGTTTTAAGTGTAAGACATGACCGAATGCTTAGGACAACTGTGTAGACCCGCTGGCAAGCAGAGAGAATGGATCCTGCTACAGGCATTTACATTCCATAGTTTTAGAACTACTGTTCTGACCGAATGAACCACAAAATCCCACAAAATAAAGGCCAGAGTCTTCATTCTAATATTCAAAGCTTTCTATGACTAGATTCCAACCTACTTTTTTAAACCCAGACTTTCACTGTCAATGTGTAGTTCAGAGACGGTATGTATATGGCCGTGACCATTACTCTTCCGTCCTGGGTCTACGGCAGACAATGCTACTGATCATGACCCTCTTTCCTCTTGGGCTCAGGAACAGCTTCAGGACCCTCGTCAAGACAATTCTCCAGAGAGCAGCTATGAGCCAGGCGGGCCTAGTGTGCCAGTTAAAACCTATTTGCCATAGTGTGGAGCATATTTCTGATCAATACCAGCCCAGGCTGAATCCTCTAGGTTCACTCTACTGTGCTTATCGTGCAGAGGAGTTCAGAATTTTGACATAAACCACCTGGTTTAGCTATTTTTCTCTGGCTGAAACTCTGGGCTCTCTCATAGGCTGCTATGCTCTAGACTCAATCCCAGTTTAGGTGAATTGCCCCACTGGTCACTATAGGTCATGGGAGAAGACTGACCTAATCCTGGCGGTTTGCTCTGGAGAGAGTCATAGATGAGGTTTCCCATCTTAGCAAAAACAGATTTCTTGGAAAGTCTGCCCTCCCCACATCCCACCTTTACCCTTGTAGGGGTGAGTGATCTCAGGGAGACCAGATCCACAGTGATGCTGCTGTTTTAACCGGACTGGCGCACAGGTTTCAGTCTGCTCATTGGTCACTTGTTAATATGCTGTACGTGGATTCAAGCTCCATAGACGCGTCATAATCTGGGCTGCCAGTTGGACGTAGCTCCGTGGTGTGTGTGGTTTGTGGGAGATATTTATACTACGGTGCCTACATCAGACTGAATCCAAGACTTCCCCCCTGGGGTTTGTTCCATTCTGTAAGCATTGCTTCCACGACTCGGGGTCTGCTTCACTTTTTTTCTATTTAATTGGGGCCTGCACATTCCAAAGAACTCAGTTTAGCATGACGCTTATACCTTCCTCTAAAGCAACTGACTTTTATTCTTTGTCCTAAAGGACAGAGTAAGATAGGTGCTAATAATATCATGCAGCCCAACTCAAAAACCCAAGGGAAGGGAAGGAGGAGAAGAACCATTTATTTTACAACATAGTTAATGGAGCCAGTTTGTCTTCGTTCATGACCCTCCTGAGAGGTCTTCAGCCTGGTACCTGCTGTGGTGGACATCACACCTGCTCCAGGTGGGCATCGTGCCCTAATAACAGGCTTGGATAAGGCGAAATTTGACAGAACAAGGAGGCTTTTTTCAAATGTCACCCTCAATTCTACTCTGATTGCCTATACAGGTCGACATGCTTCCTGCAAAGCCTTAGAATGATCTGGTCTCTGGGGCAACCACAGCTAGTGATGCAGCAGTCAGGAGAGTGTGTGTGTGTGTGTGGGGGGGGGGTGGTTAAATGCTGCATTGCAGCTGGGACCCAGGACCTCAGGGACTCCTATAACCCCATGACCTTGCCCACTGAGTGTTTTTTATCTGTTCAGAGTTCTTGTTTTCATGTGTATGTGTGTTGTTCTGTCTTGATTTTTTTAAGTTAGGAATAAACTCTGCTATGGACTGAATGCTTGTGTCCCCCAAATTCATATGTTGAAGCCCTAATCCTGAACGTGACAGTATATGGAGGAGGAGCCTTTAGGAGGTAATGAGGCCGTGAATGGGCTTAGTGCCTTCACAGGGAGACACATGAGAGGCATGATCTCTGGCTCCAGTAAAAAGTGGGTCCTCACCAGACACTGAATCTGCCTGTACCATCACCTTGGCCTTCCCAGCCTCCAGAGTTGTGAGAAATAAATACATGATGTTTATAAGCCACCCAGTCCGTGGTAATTGTTATAGCAGCCCAAGCTGACTAAGATAAACCCCCACAAATATTTGAAGAAAAGAGGTAAAATCCATGCTAAGGACCACTTGCCAAAATATCTCCCAGGGAGAGTGATTATTTCCATCAATTTCATCTATACAAGAGGGAGGCATTATACAGTCAGAATCCCCCCAGCAGAATGGGAATGTGTTAAAGTTGGGTTTTTTTATCTGTAATAAAGACAAAGATACCAGTGAGTTTGTGTTTGTAACTGAGGTGGCTTCATGGAGAAGGCAGAACTTGATGGTCCCTGAGGAAATGAGCCCGGAAACCACCCATGTTTCACCAAAGCTTGTTCATCATCGGGAGTTCACCTCAACTGCAATGGTAGGGTCCGCCCAGGCCTGGGGAGCTAGGCCTCCCACCTGATCCCTGTCCTGGCTCAGGGAATATACATTGTCCCCTGGGCCTGCAGTCCAGGCAGAGGGGGTGCTTTAGCCTTAAGGTCCCCAGTGTACATGGAGCTGTGTTCTATGAAAACTCCTGAAAGATGTTAAAATAAATTTTTATGTTTTATTAACCATTTTCCCCAATTTAACTGATATGATCACTTTGTGTATGTGTGTGTGTGTGTGTGTGTAGAAAAAATATATATATATAATTTTACCAAAGAAAGATACTATGGCATTCTTAATCCCACCCACCCACCCCCAGCACTCTGATTGTTGACAGGCTGACTCCAGATTAATGTAATGTACCACGCAGTAAGGACTCCTGCCAGAAAGAGCCTCCCAGCTCAGGTCCTCTGGGCTCAGGATGACAACATGGCAGGTAAGGGGAGACAGGGACCTGTGCTATTCAACAAGATGTTTGCAAAACAACGAAGGAATAAGTCTGTTGAAAAGCAGACAAAATTATGTTCCTTTCCTGATCATCGCAGGGATCGTAGGATTTTTTTCATAGTTAAAAATTTTATCAGGAAATAGGAATACTCAGAAAGACTGAAAAAAAAAATCACAAGATACCATGAAGAATTAATTAGGAAAAAGCATAGAGAGAAGGCTGTAACCAACAAGAGCGCGTACAATTTGTCTCATGGCCTCAGCAGTCGATCTCGCGATGCCTCTACTTTTCTCAAAGCCACCGTTTATTTTTATCACCCTTCAATTTCTTTCTCATCAAATATTTAGGTTTCTTATTCATCGCCTTATATAAAGTTAACAGTACATCTCCTGTATTCTGTCTTGTCTTTTTTTTTTTCTCCCCTAAATGCTGCCTGAAATGGCAGGTCAGGGTGTAGGGTGTCTGATGTTCTCTGAGTTACCAGGATTTCTGGGCTGTAAATAAATCATAAATGTACCACATCATTCATGAATTATTCATTTTCACTTGTGGTTTCTATAGAACACTATGCATCCAAAATAGAATCCAAAATACTGAAATCTTAGGTGGTCTAAGATTATTAAAATAGCTAGTTATTCAGCCTTGCAGAAAGATTTTCTAAAAGAGATCTATTTCTCTGTAAAACTGCTTACCAAGTGGAGGAAGTACACTTACCAAGGCCACAGAGCTGATGCATTATGCCACAGAGAACACAAGTGGCTTAGAGATCTAGAGTCCTAACGTCGTAAGGCCTATCTCTCAATTTTTTTTAAGTTGAAAATAGTGCTTTCCTATAATGTGTATCCTTTTCAGTCTTTGGGCTTGCAGCCCGATTCCATGACTGTCTAAAAGAATATTTTCTCCTCTTCCACAAATGGAACACAGGCTGTTCCCAGCTTACTAAGTTCCAAAGCTTCATTCACAAGTTGTTTAGATGGGACAGATTAAACACATATTCCTAAAGAAACAAGATGAGTGGCTCTGTCCCTAGGTGAGCTCACAGCCTATTAACCCACAAAGTACCAGAAATATAGACCTAATGATAACCTAGAAAGTGATCAACAGATAGAAACAAACTTCTGTGGAAAATCATGTTTAGTATTTCAACTTGGGATAGGAAGAACAGATCCCTTGTCATTCCTTCTTTGTTCCTGCCTTCCTTAGCTGTTATGTCACACAGATCTGAGGCTGTTCCAGCCCGGCCAAGACCGGGAAGAACGGGAAAACAGGAAGGAGAGGGTGAGTACATGGGAGCACCCACGTGGAGGGTTGATTCGTAATTCTAGGGGTCTTCAAATTCAAAATTATGTTTCATGCATGTGCTTGCATATAAACACGTATTTTCAAGCCAGACAGCCTTTTTCTTTCATTTGATTCTTTAAAGGATCTCAGACCCTCAAACTCAACAAAAGAATGAAAAATCACCACTCTAGCATATATGAACAAAGAATGGGACGAGCATTGCCGGCTCACGCCCTCAGCAGCATTCCTTCATCTTAGGCAACCTCCCAAGACATTTAGAATAAGGGAAAAGGTTCTCCTGCTCTGTGTGCTCCAGTAATATCTGACTTTTAAATCAAAGTTCCTCTTCTTTCTGACGCCCTAGGAAACAAGGCCTCCTGTTCTGGAAGCAGTTTTTAATAGTTCTTGCTGCCTTGTGTATTTAATCAGGACAGCTGGGGCAAGAGGTTTCAAGGAAACCACGAGATAGTTAACCTTGGCTCTAAGAGGTCCAGGTGTGATGTCCAGGTTCATATATCTCCAGTCCAGGCTGAATGCTTCTGCTTTATCCTCGGCTAGGCTTGTACTTTGGATACAATTCTACATAATCAACATATCATTTTCTTATTTGTTTAGATAGTTGCTTTTTTCCCTATACTTTCAGAGTAGTGATTATTGTATCCCAGTATTTTGCATAATTCCTGACATTTAGTGTGTACTCACTAATGTTTGTTGACTAAATGAAGAAACACTGCCTGCTGCCTCCCAAAGAAGAGGCTTTTTACCCTGGTCAGACATACCTCGTACGTCAGACCTCATAAGCTGAGACCCTGCAGGGCACAGGAGACCAGAGCATCAAGACTGACTGGGTATGACGATCACTCTAATTTTATGGTCTGCTGCCCTAGCTCTAGGAAAAGGGAGATAAAAATAATATTAATGAAAGAAAGAGAGAGCGAGAAGCAGGGAGGGAAAAGAGAGGAAGACCAGGCCATAGACTTTTAGGACCAAACACACATCTATCTGTTGAGAGGCACTTTCTCTCTTTTCTTACAGCTAAGGCAGCATAGAAAAAAATTGCTACTAAAAATGATGCCTGGCCCATCAATGCTATTTTTGTAAGGAAGAATGTAGAGTGCGGAAGAGAGGCTGAGAACATGCATGAGGGTGTGTATGACAGAGAAGAGTGAGGGAGCTTGCGACTAAGCAAGGCAGCTTGCATGAGAACAACAGAAACGGAGTGTGTATAAGAGAAAAAGACAGAAATTGGAAGGAAAGGAAGGAAGGAAAGAAGGAAGGAAGGAGAAAAGACATAATTCAAATAGTACTTACCTAGCATGAAAATAATTTTCTCATTATCAATAGAAGCTTTCAAAACAAAATAAAATGACAACCACTTCATAAAGGTTAAAAAGCAAACATGTCGGCTACCTTTGGATATGGGATGTGGCGTACATGGTAGTAAGATATACCTGGTTCCCTGGAAATAGCGTCCTTAGACTTTGACCAATGGGGCTAGTGCCTCAGAGTGGCCTAGGATTTGGAGCATCTGGAATTCCTTTATGTCTCTTTCGGGTGATTGGGCCCAGCCTGCGCTAGCAATGCCATATGGACAGGGTACAGCAAGCCTGCATTCGACTCATGCCTATGGGGATATCCTGGGATGTACTGGTCAGGCCTGATGCCAGAAGGGCAGCTTGGTGAGCAGACGTTTCTCTCATTATATAAGACTGGTCCACCAGAGTGATGCTGACAAGCTAATTTGGGGAGGCACCAATTTTTATATAGATGAGCCCCATACACACGTGGGAGAGCCTCCCCACTAGTTCTGCTCTTCCACGATCATGTTATTCGCAAGAAAGAAGGAAGGCAGAGGAAAGTTTACCTAATCAGCTGGGGAGGGAATTACTGAAATAAAGGAAATACATTTCCCAGAGAACACTGTAGGACTCTAGAAGTATATCTCCAGTTTGGGGCAAAAGAATTCTGTAGAGAGAAATCTTGCAGAAAGAATATCTTAGTTGTGGAGTATATCTTAAATCAGTCTTGGCCAGAGTGCAACTGATTCAGAGACATAAGAGACAGATTGAAATTTTTCCCTAAAAATGGAAACTTAAGGACTCTGCTTGACTCAATAAAACTATGATCTCAATGAGTAGGAAGTGGGAAGAGTAGAAGATAGAAGAAAATGAAGAAAAAAGAGAAAGAATCAGGGACTAGTAAGGGATGAAACATGATACTATTTCTGGAAAACCTGTTGTCAGGAAGGACTGGAAGTTGAAATTGGGAGCTTTGGTGGTTTGATACAAGACGATGGATAGCCCTGAGCCTGATAACCTCTCCAGTGTCTGGGCCAACAAGAAGAGCGTAGCCTACAAGGATTCTCAAACTTGAGAGATTGGTGACTTGTTGAAAATGTAAATTCCAGGGTCCTGATGCCTTGGTTCTAATTTGTAGTCTTACCTGGGGCTCAGGCATCTGCATTTAAACATGCCCTCAAGCTGTTTCTAATACAGATGGTCCATGGGCCACACTCTGGGAAACACAGACAAAGTCAGAATTCTTTTTCAATGATTAAAAGAAAACATATTACAAACACAAACACAAACACTCTCTCCAGGTCACAAGGTTAAATTCCAGGGCCCTGCAGAGCCTACCTTTGGGTTCCACCCACAACTTTCTGCCCATCCCTCAACTTGAGGTCTCAAACTCTTTCCTTTTATGGGCTCTCCAAGCCCACAAGCTGCTTGGATGGTAAGGAAGGCTCTGTCTGAATCTAAAGGCTGTTTTCTCTCATGCAAACAGTTCTTCTACAATACTGTTTAACTGGTTTTTTCCATGGAGAGATAGCAAATAGGTAAATGTGATAGTCTTTTTTCTGTGTTCAGAAAGCAAGCAAACAGTTGACTAACACTTGAGTCTAGGAAGAGTTTAATTTCTGCACATGTACTGCAAATTAAAAAAAAAATTTTTTTTAAATACTTTCTCCAAGTAGTTGAAATGTAATTACTTACGCCAACATTTGTCATGTAATAAATTAAAGTGATCAAGAAGAGATCTACTATAATTGATAATGAAAGACTATTCAAGAGACTGCAGAACATACAAACAGCCCCTTTCCAATCCTGAGAGGGTGGGGGACAGACAACCTGCTTAATTTCACTTGTGCTCAGAATATGTTTATTAGAATTAAGTCCATTTTCTTTTTTTTATCAAAAATCATTTTCTTTAATTTTTATTTCTCATTTATATGCCCAAAGAAATGACTGGGTTTCAAGGTTATTTAATTCAACAGGTATTTCCTGCTGTCTTAGAATTTCAGCTGAAATTCAAAGCTGAGAACCATAGCGAAGGAGTACTAGAAGTTCCAAAGAGAGAGATGTTGGACACATCTACTCAGGACTTGTTAAGAGTGGCCAAATGTGATCACGTGACTCTCAGCCTATCACCCACTGTCAGCTTGTCGAAGAGAAGGCTAGAAATTTGGTAGAGCAAAGAGGCTATCTTTGAAGAGAGTTGTCAGTTAGGAGAGCAGGCTCTGGAATGCCCTTCGACCCCAAGCCAAGTGAAGGAAGCAGCCAGAGAACCTTTTTGAGCCGGGGGTGTGGTGTCTGCCACCAGGGAACAGGGACAGCTCACCTAGTCCCCAGCTAGATGCACACTGAGGTGCGCCAGTTCTCCTACCACAGCCAGGAATCTACATGGGATCACGAGTTTGGGTGTGTACATGATGAAGACAGAGGCTGCCCCTGATGCTGCCATCAAGGAGAGTGGCCTGATCTTCTAAGTTTCAGTGGGGTTGCGGGGCAAGGCTATGTAATGTGCTCTAGGGAGCCAAGTAAACATTAGGGAAAGAAGTTTGGCAAGGAGAAAGAGCTGCATGGGAATTACCCAAAGAGTGCATTGGACAGAGTGGAAGTCTGGGTGTGGTCATGGAAAATGTCATTCAAAGAACCCACAAATGTTTGTCGTAAGAAAAACAAACCAGCCTTTGAGCTTTTTCAAAGAGAGAGAAGGCAGTTCCAGTCAAGATGGCAGTGTAGGTTAATGCTATGTGTCATGCAGGGTGTCATGCAGGGTCTCAGCTCCTGCTCCCCAAATAAGGACGCAGGATATGGTGTGGCCAAAAAGGAACACCCACGGAGCCATAGATAGGGGAGTCATACCACTATATTCTCGCTGGCAGGCAGGTGAGACACAAGAAGTAGGATCCTCACAATCCACAATCCGCCATCTGCTTTTCTGCCTGCCAACCAACCAACCAACCAACCAATGCAGTCATGGCAGTTATATCAGTGGCCAATTGGCCAACTGGTTACAGCCGTCGGCCAACCAGTCATAGCTGACGACCATCCAATAATCACAGCTGATGGTCATTTACTACCCGAGCCAGCACCTTTCCATGTGAGGCCGAGAGCCTGGAAACTGCACTCCTGGCTCTTTCCCCATACTGTGCTCACCTTCTCTCATGACCACATCAACATTACAACTAACTACAAAACAAACATCATTGAAAATCACCTGAAATCTTGCTGAACCAAAGCTCTACAACTAATGACATACAGAAGAAGCCACCTCACGACTGGTAGGAGGGGCAGAGACATGGAATGGGCTGGTTCCACACCTGTGTGTGACCATTAATAATTAGGAGGGATACCTTGGCTGTGGAGGTCCCCCCTCAAGAAACAAGGGATCCCAGCACCACACCAATCTCTCCAGCCCAGGGTTCCAGTGCCAGGGAGACAAGTTCCTATAATTTCTGGTTGTGAAAACCAGTGGAGATTGTGGCTGAGTGAGATGGAGTCCCAGGTGCTCCTTTTAAAGGGCCTGCACATAGACTTGCTGACAGATTGCTTACTTTGAGCTCCAGCACTGGAGCAGCTTCTGAAGAGGTGACAGGGACATATGGGGATGGGGGTGGGGGAGGGAAGGAAATTGAGTTGTCTGGTTTCAGGATGAGGGTAGAGGGGCAGCTTTCTTCCAGACACAGGAGCTGGCAGAAGCTCCTGTTGAGCATTCCCCCTTCCTGGCGTGCAGACACAGCTGGCATATATGAGTCTCCATCAACATGGCTAACGCCGTTCATTCACCCTGCCCTGGTGATTCTGAGACCACACCACACCAAACTTTCAGGCACAGCCAAGCTGCTCCCAGGGGCTTTTTTGTACAAACAACCTGCCTTGGCTCATGCTGCAGACTTTCCTAGAGTCTCTCAAATGTTCATGGAACCCAGACAAGCAGCATCTAACTTGAGGGTGTCCTGTACCTCTGGCTGAGCAGCCCTAAGCCTGGGACTGGCGGTACCCAGCCTTGGTTCCCAGCCTGGCCTCTGGAGGCACTTCTAAGCACAGTGTGGGTGGCAGCCATCCAGTGGATTTCTTTGTAGCTCCTTCTGGATGGCCCTGGGCAGGGCATGGGCTGCGCTGACCTGGCCTGCAGCCGCTGGCCCTGGGGCTGGCATGTGAAATGTCTAGCTTTGAAATGAGCTAGAGCATCACTCAGCTGCCTCCAAGGATGACACATGCAAGGGGCAGATTAGGCAGACCTAAGAACCCTGCTGAGGCAGATCTTTTCCTGTAGGGTCAGCCTCTGCACCACAACTCCTCCACTGTAGTCACAGTCAGTCCTCACAACCAATGAGCCTTAGGGTCAATCCCTCTCATTGATGTGCAAACAAAAACCAAGGCCCAACTACAAGAGGAAGGCACACACAACCCACACAAGGGACACACCTGGCGTGCATGGCTCAGGTGACCAGGAAGACTGTGCCACTGAACCCCACAGGACACCTACTACATAAGGCCACTCTTGTAAGACCTGGAGACATAGCAGCCCTGCCTAATACATAGAAACAGACACAGGGAGGCAGCCAAAATAAGGAGACAAAGAAACATGTCCCAAATAAAAGAACAGAACAAAGCTCCAGAAAAAGAACTAAACAAAATGTAGACAAGCAATCTACCAGATTCAGAGTTCCAAACACTGGTTATAAGGATGCTCAGTGATCTCAGAGAGAACTTAACAAACTTAAGTTCTTCCTATCTAGGAAACAAAAATGGAGATAGAAAACATGAAAAAAGACCAGTAAGAAACAAAGACTACAATAATTGAAATGAAGAATACATTACAGGTAATCAACAGTAGATTAGATAAAGCAGAGAATTGATCAGCGATTTAGAAGATAAGGGAAACACCCAATCAGAGGAGCAAAAAGAAAAATGAATCCAAAAAAATTAGGACAGTTTAGGGACCTCAGGGACAACATCAACCATACCAACATTCACACCATAAGGGTACCAGAAGGAGAAGAGAAAGAGCAAGGGATTGAAAGCTTATTTGAAGAAATAATGACAAAAGACTTCCCTAACCCAGTGAAGGAAACAGATATTCAAGCCTGGGAAGCACAGAGAATCCCAAACAAGATGAAACCATAGAGTCCAACAAGAGGCATACAACAAAACAAATCATAATTAAGATGCCAAAGGATAAATACAAAGAAAGAATCTTAAAGGCAGCAAGAGAAAAGCAGTTAGTTACCTACAAGGGGGCTCCCAAAAGACTGTCAGCTGATTTCTCAACAGAAACTTCGGAGGCCAGAAGGGATTGGCACAAAATATTTAACGTAATGAAAAGCAAGGATCTACAACCCAGCAAGGTTCTCATTTAAGACTGAAGGACAGATAAAGAGCTTCCCAGACAAAAAAAAGTTAAAGGATTTTATTATCACCAAACCAGTATTATTAAGGAATCTTGGAGGGACTTCTTTAAGACAAAAGACAAACAAAAAACAAAAACAAAAAATAATATGAATAATAAAATGGCAATAACTACATATCTATCAACAATTTCTTTCAATGTACCGTGTTTCCCCGAAAACAAGACCTAGCCGGACAATCAGCTCTAATTCATCTTTTGGAGCAAAAATTAATATAAGATCCGTTCTTATTTTACTATAAGACCAGGTCTTTAATATAATATAATATAATATAATATAATATAATATAATATAATATAATATAATATAATATAATATAATATAATACTGGGTCTTATATTAATTTTTGCTCCAAAAGATGAATTAGAGCTGATTGTCCGGCTAGGTCTTATTTTCGGGGAAACACGATAAATGGATTAAATGATCCAATCAAAAGATAGGGTGGTTGAATGGATAAGAAAATAAGACCCTTATACATGTTGCCTACAAGAGACTCACTTCAGATTGAAAGACACACACAGACCGAAAGCAAAAGGATTATATGGTAATAATACATAGGCATAGTGCCAGGTGGATACTGTTGAATAACTACGAGGTACACCAAAACTAATACAATATTGTACTGTAATATTGTATATTAGCTATATTTTAATAAAAATCTTAAAAAAATAAAAAAAAATACTTTCTAATAAGGAGAGAGAGAGAGAGAGAACTGAATGACCAGAAAAGATGTTCAAACACCGCTGGCTAAATAATCACATTTTACCCCTTTTTCTATCATCTGTCCTCCTCTGCACCCCTTGCTCTGAATGTGGAGGGGCCAATAGCCTCCTGGAGGACAGGAGAGGACGTGGAGTCAGAATAGACCACAGTCCTCTTCCTGAGCATAGGTAAGGAGGAGAAAGGGAAGAAGCTTTGAACTAGATGAGAGAGCAAAAGTCTGGCATGAGACTGGTCTGGATTTCTAAATTACTGACAATAAGAGTGTTCTCATACTTGGACAGGTAAAGCCAAGGGATCTGCCTGAGATATTGTCTGAGAGCAGAGAAGGAAAAACCAACAGGATGTCTGACATTAGTGATGGAGGAAAAACAAAACAAAACATGTTTATTTCATGATTTAGTCCTCCTGAGTCCATTTATTAAACCAGATGCCTTTATAATGTGCACTGGCAGGAAAGAATAGAAACAAGAGTGAGGCTATGCTGTCGCCAGATACCTTGGACAAGTGCAGCAGGGATCCTTACTAAGCTAGGAGCTTGTCATTGGTTTTCTGTGATTTTTCAGCCTCCCCAAGGCTAAGAAGATTGCTGTGCTCACAGGTGCTTTTTGCCTCAGGGAGGTTTGTGTTTCAGGGCAGAAAGTAGAATTATGGAAGACAATCCCTCCTTCTATCTTTTGTGAAAGGTTTTATGACTTTTGTGAACATATTAGGTATACAGTAAAGAGAGGCAGAGAAAAAGGAGTATCTTTGAGGGATAACAGAGTGAGAGAAATTTCCCTTAAATGAAAAGGGAATAAAATTCAGCTGTGTCTAATGGTCGCTGAAGCCTGTCTTTTCTTCCAACAGCACCATAAACAGGACAGAGCTTAGAACAGGGGTGTCCAAACTTTTTTCAACGTTTTTCACCAAAGGCCATATGCGGTAAAATACACAAACAGCTGGGCCACTCACTCGAGGTGAAGTACGTATTGCCTCACCTGGTTTATTTAAGTAAACTAAATATATTTTTGGAATTTGCTGCGGGCCAATTAAAAATGAATTGCGGGCTGCAGTTGGCCCAAGGGTCGCAGTTTGGACACCCCTGGCTTAGAGGAAAGAGAGGACCACGGAAATACAATATGTCCCAGCCACAGACTCCCTTCCAGGAACAGAGAAGGCCTGGAAAATGAGATCAAACAATGGGCTAGAAACTAAAGGCTCATAGCCCTCACTGTATGGGCTCCATCTGAGTACAATTTAGCCTCTTTAAGTTCTCATTCATCCCTAGGGAAGACTGAATTCTCCAGTAATCTGAAGACATTCGGACTCGGAGTCAGATATAATACGGTTTTTGAATTGACATTTACTGACTATTTGAATTTGTCGTTGTAAAGTCATATCCATTGTGTGAGAACAGAAATAACCAAACTGTAAGTGTCTTGATAAATGCCATAAGAGAGGTATATGGTAAGAGGCTCAAGGAAGAGGTCACCAGCAAATTATGGAGGAGATAGGATTTGAGGGAGGTAAACCTTGCATGATACATAGGATTCCAAATCGTAGTAGGGCCAGAGGGATGAATGCAAGGCATTCCAGTGTCAGCAAATGCATGGAGATGGAAAAGTCAGAGGGAAACAGTGTAGAGAAGCACTTTACTGTAGTTATTCATGGAAGATACGCCTTGGGGAAGTCAGGGGTGAGAAATGAAATTGGGTGGGGCCTGAATGGGAGTCTGAGGATTTGTATTTATTTTGGCAGCAACCAGAAAACAATTTTTAAGCAACAATGTGACCTGATCAGAGCTGAGCTTTAGAAAAAATTAAGAAGGAGGGAAGGAGAAAGTGATTGAGATGGATGGGAAACAGGAGGTTATTGCAGGAATCCAGGTGAGAGGCCATGGAGGGCACGACAGCAGTAGGGACCTTCGGTTGTAAGAAAGGCTGTGACAGACATTGAGATGGTTGTCTCAGACCCGCGTGGGTGTGAGACGAGAGAGACTTCTAAGTGTCAAGTCAAGCCCAAATGACAGGAAATTTCATAATGCCATCACCGAGATGGGAAATAGAGGAAGAGGAGCTAGTTTGTAATTGACAAGTTCTAAACTTGAAGTCTAACCTGATATCTGGATTTACAAGTAGGTAGAGATACCAGGAGAGAGGAAGAGACTAAAGATGAAGAGTCAGCAGTGCCTTCACAGCACAGTTGTGTATCTCCCTCAGGGGATGTCTCAATGATTTGGGGACAGGAAGGGTTGGGCTGTGGCAACAGAAAACCAAAGTGCAGAATGAGGCAAAAATGTGGCTCAGTTCAGATACTGAACCTGAACAGTACTGGTTTTAAATCATTTTTTGGTTTACTTGGGATTCCCCATTTTCCCCAGTGCTCTCTTTAGCCCTGGGCCCCTATGTCTTTCCCAGCACCTTTCAGGCTTTCTGTCCCATGGACTTTTCTCAAAACATGGGATGAGAGCCAAATAGACTTCCTGAGTTTGGAGAGGCTCTGCCACTTTTGACTTGGTGGACCTGGGGAACATTTCTTAACTTGGTCTGCTTCATCACCTGCCTCCAAAATTATTTTTAATTAAAAAAATGAAATCAGTAGGTTTTCTTGTGGAGAAGAAACAAGATCATGCATAATAAACCACCCAATAGTGACTGGTAAATATTAAGCCTTCAACAAACATTATTCTCTTCCTTCTCTTCTGCCCTGCACTGGCGAGTAGTAAGTGCTGGTAGAGATAAGAGCCCCCCAGGGTAGCACCACTGAATTCCACCCAGAAGAAAGCACAGAGACCTACAGCCCTATTCAGCTCTACAGATGGCAACTCCCTCCTGTACTTGCTCAGGCCAGACCTGGAAGTCCTAGCAGATCCCGCTTCACTCTCACATCCTACACACATCCCTTCGGCAAGCCCTTTTGGCTGCACCAAAAATGTGTCCAGAACCTGACAGCTTTGCAGCTCCTCCACAATAGATACACACCCGTCCACGAGTATCCCTGCCATGGATCATTGCAGTAGCCTCCTACTTGCTCTCCCAGCCCCCACTCTGTCCCCCACACAGACTGTTTTCCACACGGAAGCTGGAATGATCCTTGTAAAAATATCAATCAGATCACGTTCCTCTTCTGCTCAAAACTCTCCTGTGATATGCCATCTCACCGAGGACCAAATCCAAATGCTGGGCTGTGGTCGAAACGGGCACGGTCAGCTCAGTTCTGGCCCCTCCCTGCCATCGCTTCCCTTCCAGTCTCCAGCCCCTCTGACCTCCTTGCCTGTCTGGACAGGCTTGCCCCTCACTCTTCCCTGCCCTTTGAATGTTCTTCCTCAGATACTGCACAGCTCCCACCACGCCAGAGATATTTCCCAAACTCTTTTTTAAAAAAGGAAGAAAAATGAGAGAATCTTCAAATCTTACTTCATCAGGGAAAGTGCTCTCTCTCTTAGACAAAAAAGCAACCTCCCCCCACCCCTTTACTCTTTTCTATTATTCTGCTTTATGCGTATTTTTTCCTTCCGAGCATTTACCATCACCTGCATCCTATGTTTACTCATTGAGTTGTTTTTTAAATCTCTTTCCACTAGATCATAAGCTGCATGAATAGAAAGTTTCATTTGCCCCCCCCACCCACCTCCACACACACACCACTGTATTCCCAGTGCTTAGGTGGGCATGGTGCCTCATTCCTTTTTAAGCAAGAAAAATATACCTGAATATCCCCCACCCCCGAGAAAAGCCCTTCCAGGAATGCTCTCACCCTAGTTTTTCCTCAGGCATGTTGGTTCCTTTCCACCATGCAGGATTTACTTAGTTTCTTCTCAGAACACTGAAGTGGTTTGAACCTGCTAGCCCGAGTCTCTGTCACAGTACAGGTAGCCCCCTCTTTTAGAAAGTTCATTGTACATCACTTTGCTTTTACACATGACCTACATTAGTAGCTGTTTTTGCTAACAGAAAGAAATCCAAAGCGGTTACATTCACAAAAAAGAGATGACGTGAAAATAACATTCAGTGTTTGTCTTGCAACGAGCAGTGAGCACCCTGAGTAGGGAATGGGACCCCACCCAGCTCCTTCTCTGGGAACTACACTCAGCATCAAGCCGCTCTTTCTTCCAACTGTGTGAGCACCGGTGCTTTATCTAGATTTATTTTGTGGATCTGTTAGCAAGATTTGTCCTAAGGTATCGCAAAGGCCCAAGAGAGCTCAAAAGTGTGTTAACGCTTAGCCGAAAACTGGACATAATTACGTGGATTTGGTATGATTTGGTAGGTTATCTGGGGGTCTGGGAATGCTCAATATTTTTTTCATTTAAATTAATGGTAATTGTCTTTTCACTTTTCAACATTTCTTCTTGCAAACTTTTCATAGGAATATTCTACTTTTGGATAGTGGGGGAAACCTGTATCTGTTTCTTTCATTACAGTCCTTTATGATTGGCAATTTCTGTTTCATTGATCTGCTTACTCTTTCGTGTCTGTCTTCCCACTGGAATGTGAGTCCCACGAAGGATGGAGCTGTCTCAGGCCGCGCGGCTCTGACATAGTGGCATGCACACTGGAGACTCTCAAACGGCTGTTGGACCAATGGGTGAATGAAAGCATGAGAATGACGTGGGGAGGGGAAACTGCTGTTGCAAGCAGACAAAAGAAAATCTGGCTGTAGATGCTTCCAGCTTTTTAGGGGGTGGCATATTCCTTATTAAGGAAGAATAGACTTTAATACTGCTCCCTTCCAACTTAGAGACTGGTGTGCCGAAGAGTTTGGTCTCATTCAAGGAAAGATTAAATTTCCAGCTTCTACGGATTCTCTGTGCTACTAACGGGCGGATATCCTGGGAGAATGGCGTTTTCTTTAGAAGAGAGCAGTAATGAGGTGAAGGACTTACCAAGGGAGGCTTTCATGAGTTCAGAGCAGTGAACTGGAGAATAACACTGTTCTACATTAAAATGAGCAGTGTATTAGTTTGCTAGGGCTGTCATAACATAGTAAAACAGACCGGGGTGGCTTAAACAACAGAAATTCATCTTCTCACAGTTCTGGAGGTTAGGAGTCCAAGATCAAGTGTCGATTTCTTCTGCGGCCTCTCTCCCTGGCTTGTAGATGGCTGCCTTCTCCCTCTCTCGTCCCATGGTCTTTCCTTAATGGGTGTCTGTATCGTAATCACCTCTTCTTATAAGGACCATTCATATCGAATTAAGGCCCACGTTAATGAACTCATTTTCACTTAATTACCCCGTTAAGACTATCTTCTGTGTGACAGACTTATTTCACTTAGCATCATGTCCTCCAGGTTCATCCACATGAATCTGGATTTGGTTTTGCACATTGTAGGATTCCCTTCTTTTTCAAGGCTGAATAATTCCACTGTATGTATACACCACATTTGCTCTATTTATTTATCTGTCAGGGGACAGTTAGATTGTGTCTATATCTTGGCTGTTGTGAATAGTGCTGCAATGAACACGGGAGTGCAGGTATCTCTTTGAGATTCTGATACCAATTCTTTTGGATACATACCCAGAAGTGGGACTGCTGGGTCCTATGGTAGGTTTATGTCTAATTTTTTTGAGGAACCTCCATACTATTTTCCAAAACAACTACACCATTTTACATTCGCACCAACAACATACAAGGGTTTCCATTTCTTCATATCCTCACCAACACTTGTCTTTTGTCTTTATTTTTGACAATAGTCACCCTAACAGGTATGAGATGATATCTCATTATGATTCTACTTATATGAAGTATCTAAAATACACTCATACAAGCAGAAAGTAGAATGGTTGTTACCAGGGCCTGGGGGAGGCAGGAAATGGGATGTTCCCTGCCTTAAAGGGTATAAAGTTTCAGTTACACAAGATGAGTAAGCTGTGAAGATCTGCTGTACAACACGGTGCCTATAGTTAACAATACTGTGATGTACACTGAAAACTTTGTTAAGAGGGTAGATCTCAAGTTGCATATTCTTAGCCCTCCTGCCACCCTCCCCCCCCACACACACACAAACGGAGGGAGCAGGAGGAAACTTTTGGAGGAGATGGATAGTTTATTACCTTAATTGATGGTTTCATGTCTGTTTGTATATGTTCAAACCAATCAAATTTTTTATGTACATACAGTTTTATTTTTTGTATGTCAATAATACCTCAATAAAACTGTTAAAAAACCAAATACCCTATCTTCAAATACAGGCACATTGTAAGCTACTTGGATGCTATAACTTCAGCATATGAATTTTGGGGAGGGACACAATTCAGCCCACAACACTGAGGGATCACAAAGAGGTTGGGAAGTTGAGAATAAGAGATGGACGAGTGAACATGGAGGCCCCATCACATGGTTGGAGGCTAGGAATCCTGCGGAGGGAGACACACAGTGTGGTGGAGGCTGCCAGGTGTCTTCCTTTCTTCCAGAGTAATCACGTTTAGCTGGGCAGATGCTCACCTCACTAGAGGGTGCATTTCCTAGTCCCCCTTGTGGCTAGGTGTGGTCATGGACTGTGCACTGTGCAGAAAAGGGATGCATGGGATGTCGGTTCACTTGCTTAGAAAACATGTGCTCGCCTTGCTTTCCCACTCTGTGTTATCTGTGAATGCGAGCATGAGCTTGTCTGCAGCCCAGCTGGGACTGTGCAGTCCAGGACCAGGTCCTAGGGGGAGGCAGGGAAATGAATGGAAAGAATTTGGGTCCCTGAATGACCATGTGGAGTCATCCCATCCACCCGACTACACCCCTCAAGACCGGTATGTGAGAGTGAAACCAATTTCTGCATTGTTAGTCTCTGTATTTGGGAGACTCTTTTTTATGTTAGTTACCCTAACTAATATAGATAGCAAAATATCTCCTATGGTCTCATGATTAATGTATTTTTTAAGAGGTTTTAAGAAGAGGCATATTTTATTTTAAATTATTTACTATGCCGCTTGGCAGTATAAAACTATTGATTGTTTCAAACTTCAGTTAATGTCTACTACATGTGAACTTCTTGCATTGGTGAAAAAACATGTGCTGTTTTTTCCTTGTAAGATGACAATGGATGAAGGGAAGTGGAATTTGAGGTGGGTTGAGCATTTAATGGGACCAGGAAATCTGAGCAAGTAGTGAGCACAGCAATGGAAGCAGCTTGGGCTTGCAGAAATCTTGGGAAAGTCACTGAACACTCCACAGGATGTATGAGAGGGACCCAGCCATTTTTATTTAAACATGAAATATATAAACAATTACATAGAGGACTTAGGAACACCAAGATGAGAGCCAACACATGTTGAGGATGTACATGAATGAAGAGATGGATGAAAGAATGAACCTAGTATTGTACTACTGGGTACAATGCCAACTTTGGTATTTAAACCCAAGAGGGAGGGCTCTCTTTCCTCTTAGACCAAGAGGAAAGCAAAATAAATGGAGCACACCTGTATGACTCCTCTCAGTCTTCCGACCCTCAGTCTAGAATTTTAATGGGTGCTCCTTCACCTGGGCCTGTACTGAACCTTCATTGGGCTTTGCCTTTGCAATTATTGATGCTCAGCTTCTGTCTCCACCTCTCTCACAACTATGAGGAGGGATACTGTCTAAGAGGCTGATCTTCCACCTGCTTGTTCCATTTGTGAGGTGTTCAGTGTGCTTTATTTGACCTTTTTTTGTTTTTTCTCCCAGTAAGGAGTAATCCATCCACTGTGAGCTCTGAGGAGCAACCCCACCAGGCCATGTGTTTCTTGATCCTCTACAGAACCCAAAGTGTGCATCACGCTTCCTGATACAAAAAGTCAGCACGAAACATCCAAATGTAAATACTGTGTGTCCAGGAGGCAGGTTGGGGCCAGATAACAGGGGTGCTAGTTTAAAGTATTTTCTTCATGATTTTCAGGCTTTCCTAATTTGGGCTACAAGTCCATACTCAGATATTCTGTTTTGTCTGATTTTGAAATCTTGAACTTATTTCCCTCTGGCTTATTTATAGCCAAATTTCGATGGCTATTGTGTTGTCACAATGCCCATGAAGTGGATTTGGGGACTGTATGAAAATACTTTTAGTTTGGCAGCAATCCATAGTGTCATATTTGGCAGGAAATTTCTCAAATTCAGTTATTCAAATCTCACTTCTATTTTAGCTGGTCCGTAGAACCTGTGTAGAGGATCAGATTGTGCTGATGAAATTCTTGGCAGAATCCCTGGAGAAAGGACCTGTTCAAGACTATCTGATTCTACAGGGGTCTGTGTCTTTCATTGTCCTTGACTATTTTGCAAGTCTGGGGAAACTGAAGTTAACTGTGGGAGGCTGATGGTGATGCAACTAATTCCCATTCTTAGAAATGCAAATAAATTTTGTCCACTGAAAATGCATCAGTTTCCATTCTGTGGAAGAGGCCAGTTTTGCCAGGGTCAGCAAATTTAGTTCAGTGTTCCTGATTGCCTATAAATGTGTTTCTTCTTTGGATTCTCTTTTGAATCAGTTTTTACTTCTTCCTGGTTCTGTCATTAAATAGTGAGTGAAATAAAAAATCTTTTACACATTCATTTTATATTTGTATGAAATTACCTTTTGACACCCTGATCTCTAGCAACTTGGTTCATCCTCAAAGGTAGGGTTGGCAAGGGGCAAGGGGAGAACCCTGAGATTCTGACTGAGCATGTAC
Organism: Rhinolophus ferrumequinum; assembly: GCF_004115265.2. Lineage (NCBI taxonomy): Eukaryota > Metazoa > Chordata > Mammalia > Chiroptera > Rhinolophidae > Rhinolophus > Rhinolophus ferrumequinum. The sequence goes on from NC_046293.1 coordinate 70,639,075, forward strand.
CCCGAAGAGATTATTGAATGACTTACTTAAAAGGGCAAGAAATGTTTACCCTCATTCCTGGACATAGAGCCTCTAAATTTGGGTGCATTTCACTATAGAGTTATAAAAAACATTATATGTTTGCGCAGCTAAATTTGAGGACTGCTGTGATTCTCTATTTTTCATCCTACATTTTAACTAGTTCACTTATATAACAACAACAACAAACAAAAATGGTAATAACAGATGTGCTGGCCTTAGAGAAACGAAATGGAAAAATAAACCCTGTTGGATCTCTCTCTCTCCCTCCCTTCAGCACTTATCTCCTCACCTGTTCCCATGTTAATTTCATTCTCCCATGCTGCCTCCTCCACAAGGTTTGACCTACTGGCTGCTAGCATTTCAGCATCTCTTACTCATATCCTCTGTGGAAAAAAACAAGAGAACCATTAGCATAACTCTTTTTTCAAAACTGTCAGCATGAGGAGCATTCTAACTTGGGAAGGAGGGTGGAATTTTTTATAGGGCTTTAGCAGGCAGGGTCAGCTGAAGTTCAGATAGTTTCAAGAAAATTTGTTCAAAGATGGTTCTCAGGAAAGGGAGGACTAATTCTGACTAATTAGCAGCCATTGTGTGGACAATTTGGATTTACCAAGAGGAGAGGGAGAATGTGAGGGGCTGAGGTTATGTGCAAAGGGGGGTACAAGGACACGAAGGGCCACAGTGGCAACTTTTCAGTCCTCAGACCCTAGAGACCCTCTCCCCCCCATTCAGCTGGCTAAATCCTAGAAAAGGATTTTCGTTGATCTGAGTGGGAACATGTGCTTATCCCTGGACCACTCACTGTGGTCCAGGAATAGGATCAAGGACAAAGAGGCCTCTCTCTAGCCGTCCCAAAGGCTAGAGCAGGGGGAGGGGCAGCTCGTGAAAGGAGTGAGTAGCCTAGACCTGATCGCTGAGGGAATCACCGTGAGCAGGGTGATACCCTCAGCCCTTTTCTCCTTCGGTGTCCTTGAAACTCTTCTTTTCCTCCTTCCAGGTGAAGGTCTCCACTTTGCCTTTAGGGGACAAGCCTTAGTGGAGGGCCAGTCAGAGAACTTTTTGTCTAATGAATGTGAAGAGGTGAAAGCTTCTTCTGGAAGCAGCCCCCAACTAGAACTGCCGAAAGGCTGTACACAGCCCTCATGCCCAGAGTTCTTCTTCTGAAATCCTGAGTACTTTCTAAATTATCACCATGGTCATTTAGGGAAGAAAAACAAGTTTGATTTTCACAAACAACTCAACATTGGCTGTGCTCTGTGCCTCTTCATTCTTTTCTCTCTTGTTTTTGACAACAAAACCCCTTGCAAACATCCAGTGCCCATTAGCCCTTCTTTCCTATAAAAATGAGACAGACCTATCCTATGAACATAGTTACTGGTGAAAAAAAAAAATTAAGATTCAGGGGAAGAAAATAATTGTCCTTAACATTTGTATTTTGCTAGAAGAGTAAATTGCCTACATATTATGTACTCTACAGTCAAAATCCCCGGAATTGGAATCCTGACTTCCCACTTACTTGCTCCGTAACCTTTGGCAAATACTTAGCCTCAATAAGTCCCAGTTTTCTTATTTGAAAAATACAGATAACACCTACCTCAAAATTTACTTTCCCAAGTTAGAACGCTCCTCATGCTCAAAAAGATTATCGGTGTAAAGAACACACCATTGTATTGGAAATACATTAAAACCCAATAATTATCAATTTTTGTGATGAAAATGACAATGATAATTATGAAGGTACTAAACCCTGCTCTTCAACCCACAGACACACCCTGAAATTCTAGTAGAATTTCAGGATTAGAAGGGAACTCACAGAGGACATTAGCCAGTGGTCAAGCCTCCCTGAAGAGATCTCAATTGCTCCAGGGCCAAGAAGGAGGAGGACCAGGTGGGAATTTGTGGGGGAGCAGAGTAAACCTCTGCCCTGCAGAAGAAAGTCAGTTAGCTAGGGACAAAGGAATCCTCATTTTAGAGAGTTGGGTCCAGACTCACTCTTTGTTATTTAGTGTGTGTGTGTGTGTGTGTGTGTGTGTGTGTGTGTGTCCGGATCTGTGTATGTTCATGGGATGTGATGATTAAACAGAATGTGACATCAAGAAATTATTAACATTGACACTAATTACAGATCGGCATCTGTAATTAGCAATGTAGAAAGGGGAAATGAAATTTGGCTTAGCTGTGAAAAAGTAACACTAATTACAGTCGTTTATATGAGCCCCTTACCATTATGCTTAATTACCACGCAGCACAATCATAATCCTGTGTATCATTAAATATGTGCCCAGTTAACTTCCATGCACGTTGTCTTGATTAGAGTCATCATCGCTGCTTCACTCAGACACCTGCTCAGAGACACATTGCTTAAAGTCCGTCCTACTTCAGCAGCTATCAAGAGCAACCAGAGTCCCTGAAATTCCAGAGCTGACTGCCAGGTTGTACTGATTAATCTAATTTGCGAAATAGTCGTCTCAATCATATCCCAATGCAGGGGAACGCACAAAGGTTCTGAGGTCTTCCCCTTCTTCTTTTCCACCAGAAGGTCTTCAGAGAGCCCAGGGAACTCACCTGCCATAGCTGAGGGGACACACACAGCTAAGGGGGGGGGGGAGAGAGAGAGAGAGAGAGAGAGAGAGAACAAGAGATAGTGATAGAGACATACAGAGAGAATGGAGAAAGACATGCTGACCAAGAGACAAGGAGAGAATCAGAAAGAGACAGATTCAGAGAGGCACACAGAGGTGGAGACAGAGTCAAGTAGAGAGACGATATAAAAAGTTGGGTGGAGGCGCAGACACGGACGGTCGGTTCAGTAAGGAGAGTGTATTCAGAGGCCTTCATGGTGCTGGTTGTTTGTCTATGATATTTCATGAGACAAAAATATTTCCCACAAGCAGAACCAGACAATTGTAAGATCCCACATTGTCTTGGATGGTGAAGAAACAGGAAGGGGGGGTAGAAAGAAAAGGGGAGGTAGGGAGAAGAGAGGGAGATAGAGCAACAGAAAGAGAGACTGGGAAAGACAGACATGGAGGTGTCAGCGAAAGGTAAGAGGGGCTGGAGGGGGTTAATAAGTCTGCTGGACGCTGGGTCAGTACCCATCTGCTTAAAGGCTGTGGAGACAGAGAAACGGGAGACACATTCAGGTCTTCCTTTTGCTGTGATAAAAGTTCCAAGTCCCTAATGATCATTTATTGGGCACCTAAGGTGTACCCAGAATCAGGCTAAGTGCTTTTACCCATATTGACTCATCAGTCCTCAAAATGACACCACCTGGCAGATATTATCATGATGCCCATATTATGGAAAAGGCATGTAACTTGACCAAAGTCAGCCAGGTAGTAAGATTCAAACCTGCCATCTGGCTCCAGATCCTGTGTTCTCAACCACAGCATATCACCAGCAAAGCCACTTATATCATAAAGAATGGTTAAGGGATCCGCAGTTTAAAAGCATTCTTTGTGTGTGTGTGTGTTTTAATTTTCTTTATGGAAAAATGATGAAAATATATATAGGGAGAGGTATTTACCTGTGATAAACTGGCCCCATAGGGCCCTGCCTTGAAAGAAAAGAGCATTCTTGCTTAATTATAATTTATTTCTAATTAATTTAATATGTAAGTCAATCGACATTCCCAGAATAAAACATTTTCATTTCCATGAAGACTTCAATACTTTATCAGCTTAACAAGAGAAGCAGGGGTAGAGTTATAGAGTTGTGGTCGACAGAGAACTAGAAGCCTTGAGGAGTTTGGTTACTTCATGAATTCGCACAGTGAGTTGGACAGATTCCAGTGTCCCCCCTCTGTGGGCCCCACTCGCTACAGTGAGTCTGATTCTGTTGCTTTTCTGTGCAGAGACCTTAAAGGGATTGGAATTTGGCTCCTCAGTGACTCCAATTTCCCTTGTGGAAACTCGTGCAAAATATCTTCATCCGCTTTCTAATCTGTTAATAAATAATGATAATTTTTAAAATAAATCATTTGGTTATCATCCTTGGAGATTAATTGGGTAATTAATTTTAGCTAAGTGCTTCTGAAGTATAAAGTGCTTCATATGTCTTAAGGATTTATGCTCCTGTGTTCTCCGTAGGCCTGTAGGGCAGACATTCTCTGTGAAATGAGAAGCTGGTTTGAATAACCCTGATCAGCGCTGACTCTCACTAGATTACACCAACCCTCTTCAGAGAACTCACTGGGAAGGCGGATGATTGTCAGGATCATATCTACTCCCCAGACTGAAACTCTGAGCACTGAACTGAAAAGCTAAAGGGACTGGCTAGAAAGAATTCAGTCTCCTAGTTGCTCAGTGGCAGGTCATCCATGTACTGTATTAATTTTTCAGTAGGGGGAGTCGTTTTGGGGGGTGGTGGTGCTGCAAAGGGCTTCGTATGTCCATGGTACCCTCGCCAACCCAAGGACCTAGGGGATATTGGTGCCACTGAAGCCTGTGCTTCCTTTTTTATAGTTGCTGACTTTTGAACATATTGACAACTATTGACAACTATTAAAAAGGCAAGAAGGTGACAGTATTGACTAGTGATTAAAAATATAAACTTTGGAGTCACACAGCCTGGGTTTGAATCTGGCATAACTGTTCACTAGCTACACGTTCACCACTTTAACCACTACTTCTATGCAGATAATTTATATTTATAAGTTGAATTTGTTGTATAAAAATGACTATGCTAGAACCTTTAGAGAACTTGGTGACTAGAGTGGACTGAGCCAAAAAGATATGCCTACATTCTAATGCCAAGAACCTGTAAATATTACCTCATATAGCAAACACACATACACACACACACACACACACACACACTCACACACACTACCACCACCACCACCACCACCACCACGAATAACAACAAAAATACCCAACAACAAAACCCCAAAAAATTATATGGCAAATGAAATGGTTGCATTAAGGGCTTCTCGAGTGTTTATCCAGAAGTATCCATATGGGCTTTAAATCCAAAGACAAGTGTCCTTATAAGAATAAGTCAGAGGGAGGTTGGACAGATAGAAGAGGAGGACGTGATGTGACCACGGAGGCAAAGAGTGAAGTAACATGGCCACGAATGAGGGAACTCCCGGAGCCTACAGAAGCTGGAAGAGGCAAGAGACAGATTCTCCCCTACAGTCTTTGGAGGGATCACAGCTCTACGGACACCTTAATTTCAGACATCTGGCTTCCAGAACTGTGAGGGAATAAATTCCTGTTGTTTTAAGCCACCCAGTTTGTGGTAATTTGTTACAGCAGCCACAGGAGACTAATACAGTGGCTGCTTAGATTCGGGGAGTAAGTAACAGGGTGGGCCTGAGACAGTTGCTGGTTTCTGGTTTAGGTGATTGGGGTTGAAGGTGGTACCCTTCACCAAGACTGACAACAGACGTGCAGGTCTAAGGAATATGTTGGTGAGTTCCGGTTGGACATGCTGACTGTTGGAATAGACATTCTTCCCTGGGGCGCCTCCACGTCTTACTGAGTATGCCAAGGATGCAAGGCCCTGACTGTTCTCTACCTGGGCCATTTCTCAGGCTCAGGATTGCAGTGAGCAATCCTGAGGGACTCCTCGCAAGACAAGGAGCAGACTTGCTCACCGCTTGTAATAAAGCAGCAGGTTCCTAAAGCTCAGTGTCCTTTTCCTGTCATACAATCCAGTGTGTGTACAGGCATGTCATCTGGCCCTCCATTGCACTCTTGCAGGACTTGGGGTGCAAGGGACTGGCAGCAACATGCTGAGGCTCATGCTGTCTGCTGTGCTGCTTAAGGACCTTTGTCTCTGAACCAAGTCTCTTTTCTTTTGCCTGCATCCATAAAACAGTGATAGGCCAAGTCACTGGCTCAGAAGTAGAGTGAAATCAACCTCACCTGGACCCCGAGTTGAGGGTCTATATATGGGTCCTTCTGGAAACACTAAATAGGGAGTTGAACAAATTAGTCTGCAGGTCACCAGAGACATTTGGGCTAGAGATAACAGATTTGGAAATTGTCAGTTGAGAACTTATAGTCAAAGGTATGAATTTGAATCATGTCAGCCAGGAAAATTTTATGAAACAGGAAGGAAGGGAAAGGGAGGGGAAGGGAGGGAAGGGGAGTGGAAGGGAGGGGAGGAAACCCGAGAAACACTGATATTTGTGGGGGAAGGAGAAGAATGCAGAGTAGACAAAAATGGTGCAAATATTTTCCTACTTAGTCTTTATATCTCAGTAATCTTTCACTTACTATCTTCGACTCCTTCCTCTGCCATCTTCTCCTGCATCTAATTGGTTTTTCATTTCAGTTCATCTTTGAATCACACTTTGTCCCACATCCATCCTTTCTTTGCATTCCTAGCTGACATGCTAGCTCCACAACTACTGCATAAATTCTTTGCAATAGCCTCCTAATTGGTCTCCTTTCTTTCTGTTATTCCAAAACAATCCATCCTACACAGTGCTGCCAGATTAATTTTCTTAAAATGTCACTTGGATTGACTCATTCTCCCTGGTTAGAAAGAGTCCATAGTTCCCTAGTATGTCTAAGATTTCTATTCTTTCTGTGACCCTGATTTTTATCACAGAACAGGAATTGGCATCAGAAGGAATAATTTTTTTTTTTTTTAAGCTAGAAGGAATAAAATTTAATTGTGAAGAGAGAACCAGCAAAAGGATGGATGGGGGAGAAAAATGAAAAGGACACACTTAGGTTGTGAGGAAGAGTCATCTTTGTGGGGTATTGGACGGGTCTCATTTCAGGCTAAGCAAGCTATAACATACAGACCAAATTCAGCCTCCCCCCGTGATTGTAAATAAAGTTTTATTGGAACACAGCCACAGCCATCGTTTGCATATTGTCTAGGGCTGCTTTTGTGCTGCAACTTCAGAGTTCAGTAGTTGCGGCAGAGACTATGTGGCCTGCGAATGCCTAAGATATTTACTCTCTGGCCCGTTACAGAAAAAGTTTGCCAATCCCTGGTCTAATTACAGCTGCAATATGTGAGGTATTTGACCTCTTCAGAGTGTAGAAAAGGATATTTTAAGAAGTGATACTAAGGATTACCAATTGGGTGAGTCCCTGCAGACAGCCTCTGAAAGGTTCCAGTAAAGATATGAATTACTTTTAATGCTAGACAGTTTCTCTGAATATGTCTTCTCAGAGACTCAGCCACAAGGCCATCCCAATTAAGACCCCTTTGGGTATTGATCCTTCTGCGTCTTTGTTTACACTGGTAATCTCTCTTCTGAAATTTCTCTTCACATTTCCATGTCTACTTTATTCCTTTAAATTCCTTCCTTCAAATTCCAACTCAAGTTCCGCCGTCTTTGAGAAGCTTTCCCTGTCCTATCCTGAACAGAGTAGTTAACCTCGCATGCGAATAGCTGCATTTAATCAGAACTCCTCCCATTCAAATCTTATTTACTGCTCTGTATTTTGGGTCAATCTTTTTGTGGTGTGGAGCTCTCTTCCTATAGATCACAACCTTATTGAAGCCAAGGGCTGTGCCTTCTGTATCTTTTTATCCCCCCAAGTCCCTTGCAAAGGGACTTGAAGAAAACTGTTTGATACATCTGCTCGTAAATAGTGAAATCATGAGAAATACTAGAAAACAGATTTTTCAACTTCCAAGCCATACAGAAATGCTGTGCACAAAGATTGTCACACATTAACGTCTGGGTCAGTTTTTAAGCAACTGGATTTATTGCGTAAAGTTCCAAACCTGATAATGAGACAGTGAGGGTGGCTGGGCTCTGATATGTGTCACCTCGTTGATTGCTAGGCCGGATTTGCTGTCCCTTAGCTCTTTAACGCCTCCTGAGTGTTGCCTCCTACAGCCTCCTGCTCAAAAAGGGGTCTTAGACAGGAGGACAGTTCTGTGGTCACATGGGCAGTAGCCTTCCATCAGAGCGATCTGTGATCATGGTGAACGTGTGGGCTAATGTCCTAAGTTTCTGTTTTAGGACACATGTCTCCTGTAGGTGTTCCATATATATTTTTTTTATTTTTTAAACACTTTTTACTGAAAAATAACATACATATATAACAGTATACTTATCATAAATGTACAGCACAGTGAAAATCACACATGGAACACACGTGTGTAACCAGCTCTCAGATCAAGAAACATTATCCATACCAAGAAACCTGTATCACGCTCTTTCAGTGACTGGCTTCCCCAACCCTTCTGCAAGGGGACTGCTCTGCTGACTTGTAACAGCATTGACTAGTTTTGCCAGGTATTTTATATAAATGGAATCGTATGAGATACACATGTGTACGCGGCTTCTTTTGTTGTGTGTAGGTGTAGGCTATTCCTTCCTGTTGCTTTGTAATGAGTAAACAAGTAGTAGTGCATTTGTACAATGGGATACTATCCATTTTGTTTTCATTAACAGCATCTTATATTGGAAATCTCAAGAGCTCAGCTGTTGAAAGTGAAGCCCAATGCTGCAATGAACACAGTGTTATTCTCAAATTTTTAATTCACGAAAGCTTAACAGCATCAGTGTCTTGCCTAAGGATAATGTTACAGGCACTATATCAGCTTCTGAGCCAAGAAAACCTGTTTTGCTTCATATCTGTTATTGGTTTGTAACAAAATAATAGTCTCTTAAATTCCATTGTTAAGTATCATTGTTGATCTTAGAACTGTATTCATACGGCAACATTTTTTTCAGAATAAAAATAGAGCAACCAAAAAAGCCATCATGTACATTAAGTAACTTGATTCATTATCTCCGAAAAATTTCCCCATTCATGCTTCACATACTTATGAAAACATCTTACTTTTAATGACAAAACTACTGTATTTAGTTTACTTCGATGTGCGTTTATTCCTTTTACACACACGCACCCCTTCACTCTCACTGATCGCAGAGTTTTAACTACAGCCCCACTAGTGGCATTAAACTTCATTTTGACCGTCTTCTGTTGATACTGCAGGAATTAATACTGTTTGGAAGAAACCCAAAACCCATATTATAGGAAAAGTCACCATGTTATGGTAACTCTCCATAAGCGTGCCTGCAGAAAAGGTTTACTGAGGTATAATTTACATATAGTAAAATTTACCCTCTTTACAGTTCTTTGTGTTCCAACAGGCTTGTAACCTCTACTACAATCAATATACAGAATAGTCCATCATCTCCAAAAAGTTCTTTCTCGGCCCTTTGTAGTCAACTCCAACCCCCAGCTCTACTCCCTGGCAAACAGCAATCTCCTAAAACAACGTAAAATGGAGTTTCCCCTTCTTTGTCAGACAGAAGAGCAGAGCAGAGGCCGGCTCCTTGCTGCCTCTCCCACTGTGTCCCGCAGCGCTTCTCACAGTGGCCTCGTCCAGTGCTGCGTCCTCTCCATGTTTCCAACCCCTCAACCCCGAGTCTTACCCATCATCCCTCTTCCCTAGAATGCTCTTCTCTTCCCTCTGCACCTAGTCCACTCCAACTGATCTTTGAGATCTCAGGCCAACATTATTTTCTCAGAGAAACCTTTCCCGACTAGTTCTAATCCTTCTACGTTGCATTGTGCATGTGCAAAGCAGCGGTTTTACATTGGTTTATTTATTATCTGATTAATGTCTATCTTCCCATTACACTGGGAGCTTCATGAGGGCAGAACTCTGCTGGGTTTTCTCATGGTCGTATGCTGAGCATGCAGCACAGTAGTAGGTACTCAATAAAGACTAAGTAGATGAATATATACTTTGAAGCCAGCACTGTTCTATATGTTAACCTTCGGTTCTTTCGAGGGTGCAGTAAAATCAATATTATTATTTCTGTTTTACAAATGTGATGACCTTAAACCGTATATTTTTTTTGCCATTCCTCCCTCCACCAAAGGGTGGAGCCTAATTCCCCTTGCATTGAATATAAGCTGACTCAGTGACTCACTTCTTATGAATAAAAGAATACGGCAGAACAGAATCATAAAGGCGTTGGGCTTTCTTCTCGCTCTCTCCAGGGGAAGCCACCTGCCTTGCCCTGCAGACGCCTCAGCAGCCCTATGGAGAAGCCCACGTGGAGAGCAACTGAGTCCTCTTGCCAACAGCCATGTGAGTGAGGGAAGTGGGTTAACCCGTCAAGTCTTCAGATGATTGTGGCCCTGACCAACATCCTGACTGTAACCTTATGAAAGTCTCTGAGCCAGAACCACCCTGCTAAACCGCTCCAATTTCTGACTCACAAAAACCCTATGACAGAACAAACGTCTGCTGTTTGGAGCTACTAAGTCTGAGGATACTTTGTGCAATAGACAACGAAAAGAACTGATAAGGAAAGTAAAGCGGTTTAAGTAAGTTGTTCAATGTCACACAGCTAGTAAATGGCAGATCCAGGATCCAAACACAGGTCTGTGTAGCTCTAAAACCCATGTCTCTGTACCGTGCCATGCTACCTCCTAAATTTGATTAGTATGGGATAGAGGTCCAAGACGGCGGATTAGGTAAATGCTAAGCCTACTACATGCCAGGATCACACCAAAATTACAAATAAATTACAGCACACTCAACCTCAATAATCATCTGAAGACTAGCTGAACAGAAGCCCTATAACTAAGGATGAGGCCACATTGAGACTGGTAGAAGGGAGTGAGACATGAAGCAGGCTGACCCCAAGCCCGTGGATGGTGTTTGAATGCTGGGAGGGACACCTCAGTGGCAGAGGTACCCCGTGAAGAGGGAGGGTTCCCAGCCCCACTCTGGGCTCCCCAGCCCAGGGGTCCTGTGCCAGGAAGAGGAGGTCCCACGGCATCTGGCAGTGAAAATCAGCGAGGACTCTGTCAGCCAGTCTCGGTGGGGTGGCTGGAAACGCAGACACCTTTTTATAGAGCCGGCACACGGACTTGCTGGCTTGCAAACACTCACCTGGTCTCTGGTGGAGGGGCAGCAACTCAGGAGGCCCATTGATACGCGGGGAAGGACTGAGTTGTGTGGCTTCAGAGTAGGAGCTGGAGGGACAGGAGCCATTGCTGCCCCTGTGTGGAGCCTGACACACCTGCAGCCTATAGTAGGGCGCCATCTTTTCAGGTTTAAGCCCGCCCCCAAAGGGTCAAGTCTGGGACCACATTGGTCTGGTGGAATCCGCATGTGCGCACCGCCTTGGTGATGCCCTGGGTCTCCGCCCCCCACACAGCTGGTGCTATATCACCCAGGACACTCTTGGCGGCTGGGCTGCTGGCCCCACCCCACAGGCTGCTGAAGCCTTTTAGCCACAGCTGTGGGCCCTCGGCAGCCCAGGAAACGTTTGCTAGTGGGCAGTAACCCAAGAACTGCAACACAGCATTTGCTGGGCAGGTCTCGGGAACATGTGGGCCTGAGACAGTCTGTGGCTGGCAGCAGTGCTCTTGCGGGGTGGTCGTGGGCCCAGCATAGTTGCAGGAACTGACACTGCATTGACTTTGTAGAAACCACTGACCCTGACCACACCCCTTAGCTCCCTGGAACCCCTACCCATCCACCTAGGGCTGCACTGCCAGGGGCACTCTGGGCGCCTGGGTGACTGGCCCCACTTCACAAGCCGTGGAGGCCTTTTACAGCAGTGGACAGCACGTGACAGCCTGGGGAGATTTTGGTGGTGGACAGTGACCCAAAACCTTTGCCGTAGCCACTCTCAGGTAGCAAATCTCAGGGATTTGCAAACCTGAGGCAAGCTGTGGCTGATTGCGGTATTCCAAGGGCGTTTCACGAAGTGATCACAGGCCAGGCACTGCCCCCAGGCGAGCTATGGCTGGCTCTGGTTTCCTCAGGGCGCTGTGTGAAGTGGTCACAGTGGGGCACAGGCATAAGAACTGAATCTGCATTAACTTTGTGAAGACCACCTGCCACATTATGTGACTCCCTGGGACTCTGCCCTGCCCAGCTAGTGCTGTATCGCCAGGGACACTCAACACTGGGTCAACCAGCCCAGACTGCACACCAAAAGAGGCTCTTTCAACGGCTGGGCCTTATGGACAGTCGGTGGGTGGCAATAGGCCTAGGGGCCCCTGGGCTTTTTGCTAAGCTGCCTCAGGCCGACGACTGGTGGCAGCCAGCCTCGGTTCACAGGAAGGCCATCCCTACATGCCTCCAGGTCTAGCACAGGCAACAGCCAACAATATATACCTTTATGGCTCCTACCAGGTAGCTGCAGGCCGGTCACAGGCAAGGCTGAAAGTGGCCTGCACGGGAGCCCCCTCCCAAGAGACACCAGAAACAACACACCCAGAGGCTTGCTTCATATCACACCAGAGTACTGCCTGGTTAGCCCCACAAGTGGCACATCAAAAGGGAGTAGTCTCAACAGGCACCAGAGCCCAAGGAGGCGAATCCTCCTCTGAGGGGTCAGCCCCCACACAGCAGCTCATACACTGTGGGTATAGCCAATCCTCAGTCAGTCAGCCTGGGAGTCAATTCCACCCAGACGTGTCAAAAGCAATTAAGGCTCAACTACAATAGAACACACACAATACACTCAAGGGACACTCCTGGAACACATGCACAGATTAGGGAGGCTGCACCTGATATTAAAGCAGGTATACCTGAATGAAGTGAGGAAGTGAGCCATAAAATAGGAGGGGAACAGTGTTCTAAGCAGAGAGAACAGCAAGTGGAAAGCTCAGAGGCTAGGATGAACTTGTGTGTGTTCAAGGAGCAGAAAGACTATTTTTGTACTCATTAGTGCTGTTTGTCAAATGTTCTGGTTGTCTCTCCTTCTAGGCATAAAGTAAGATTTATTTTTATTTACTTCCTAGTTCTTCTTTGGATGGGTAGGCCATGTGATTAGCTCTGGACAATGAGTCCTGAGCAGAAATGACATAGACCATTTATGGAGTGAGCCAAAGAAAAGCCCTGTAGAGCTCCTTTGTTCTCTATGGCACGGTGATTAAAATGCTCTAGAGTGGCTTGCTCCATCAGCCTGAATCTGAGTGAGGAAGATTCACTCAGATTGGGGAAACAGAGTCACCAGCTGATCCCTAATCGACATGAATGTGGCAAGAAATAAATTTGTGTCCCAAGCCTCTGAGATTTGGAGGTGTTACCTCAGTATGGTGTAATTTATCCTGACTGATACAGTCCCTGTAACTGGTGGGGAGAAGGCTAGAGGAAAGGTGAAAGAAGATCTAAGGGACGAGCAGGGGACAGATTATGCAGAGCCTTGTATACAATAATAAATTTGGATTTCATTCTGTGTGAAGGAACAACCTTTGGGGGACTTTAAACAAGGGGAATGGCATGATTTGCATATTAAAAAAAACCATTCAGTCATGTCCAGGAAAGTCCTTTTTCATGGGAAATACATATTGATGTATTTAGAGATAAAGTATAACGTCTACAACTTCCTTTCAAGTGGTTCATAAAATGTGTGTGTGTGTACAAGCACAACGGGGTAAAATTGTAATTGTGGGTGAAAGGTGTATAGGTGTTCATTGTGCTCTTTTTCAACTTTTTTTGTGGGTTTAAAATTTTTTTAAATAAAAAATTGGGAAATCACTTTAGAGAATTACAAAGTAAGTCAGAAGCAAAGAAACCATTAGGAGGCTGCTGTGAAGTATGGTTTAGGCTGGAGTGGTCATGGTGAGAAATGGGTGCATTTGAAATCTATTTTGTATGTGGAGCCAGCAAGATTTGCTGAGACAGTAGCTGCGGGATGTGAAACAAAGGGAGGAGTCAAGGTGTCTCATATGTTTCTGTCCTGAGCAAGTGGAGCTAGGTGATGCTATTAACTGACATGGATGGCAGGGGACGCACTAGGTTTACGGGATGGCAAACAATTCCATTTTGGACACGCTGACAGTGAGCATCCAAGAGGAGCCTGCGCTGGCAGTTGGATAAATGAGTTGGGAGTTCAGAGCAGAGGTTGGCTAGAAATACAAAATGTGGAATTATCAGCACATAACAGCACATGGAACTGGACAGGCTCCCCTCGGAAGCAAATGTAGGTGGGGAAGAAGGCCAGGACTGAGCGCTGGGGAACTGGAGCATGGACACCCTGGGAGGACGACCATGAAGTTAATTTGATTTCTCCTGTTCTGATGCCACGATTACTGGGCAATCACCTGATTATTATTTGACTTCCCACCCACACAGTAAGTATTGGTCAGATGAACTTGGAACATTCTAATTCCTGGGACTGTTCTCATTGTAAATTGGTCATACCAGTTTGCAGTCAGCCCCTGAGACAGGTCTGTTCTCAATGTGCTGACAAAATCTGATGGCAAGTCTGCCTAAGAGGGAGGCAAATTCAGGACCGTGGAAATTTCCTAAGAAAATGAATGCCACACCGCTTGCTGGCACTCTTCCTTAGCTCACAGTGGCCTGCTAAGCAAAAATGTTTCCAGAACTGGTGAGAAAACCCCAAACTAGGTATAGCTAAGAGAATATTCCCTTTTTTGGTTATATCCCATTCTTTTGTCAAAGTTTTACTGATTTGTCACTGTGTCTCTCAAAGTTTTTCTTCTAAGTTGATCTTGCATTTTTTTTATTACTTATTATTATTACTTTATTCTTATTACTTTATTACTATTTGGGGAGTAATCTCTGTGTTTGCTGTATTTTTAAATTTTTATTTCATTTTTGGAAAGCATTCAAACAGTTCAAAACTCAAAATGATATAAAGTATACACTGAGAATTCACTTTCCCACCTCTTCCCTATGCGTGTTTCCCCCCAAATCACTGTCCTTACCCATTTTAGTTTGTGTATCCATCTAGAGTTTAGGTTATCAATCTCTTGCTATTACAAACTTGCAATGAATAACAATATATATGATTTATGAGCTGTAGCTTTTTGTGCTCTCTGCTGTGCTGTGATGGAAAAGATATATTCTATTCCTCTGAGAGGGGATGAGTAATTTCTGATAAAAGTTCAGCTCAAATTGCATTCCTCTTCCCCTTCTCTTTTAGTCTGAAACATGGATATCATGGCATTTCCAGTATAACATGACTAAATAGCTCCCCCTAGCTAAAGCTGTTCAGGGATGTTCAACTATTGCCTATTGTTTGGGGATAAAAATGGCTTGTACTGACCCAATAAGAAAAAAAAGAGGTTTATAAAGGTTATTGGAGAATATGTGTTTATGGGAGGCGAACTGACACGTAACTTCAGAGACCAATAATAAAACACTCAGCTAACTAGTTCATGCATATTTGTCCTCTTTTCCCTCCCATGGGTGTAGCAGGTTGTATTTTTCAAAGAGAGCTACCTCAATATATCTCATCCCATATGCTCTTCTTATAACATGACAGTGACACCCTTCCCATTGAGTGGTGGGGCCTGTGTTCCTCCCCTTGAACTTCAGCTGACCTTAGTGATTGCCTCAACCAATGGAATACAGTGGACGTCCCAGCTAAGTCCAGGCAACTCTCAGAACCATGAGAAGTATTAACAGTGATTCCAATCTAGTAAGTCTTAAGGTTATTCACTGTGCATCAACAGAAAACAGGAACATGGTCTTGACTTTTAATCAATCGTCTTTACATTTTCTTTGGTCTTGATTCTTTAATTTTTATTCAGATTTTACTATAATTTTGTCTTTTCTTATTGCATGTCACCTCAAATCCTTTGTTGAGGATGGTTTAAGTACAATGTAATTACACATTAAAAAGTGCTGTTCTAGCTAACCCAGTGGTGTAAACCCCCTGGAGTTCTGTAAATGGTAAGGTTAACCCATGAAGGCAAGACTGACCACCATTTTTGAGGGATTTTTCTAATTAAAAGAAAGATTGCTTTGTGTACACCTGTCTACATTTTCTGCTTCTCGCCCCAAAACAGATCCTTTGTCCATGAAAGTTTGATAGAAATAATTATGACCTCATCAATGAGGACCAAATGACTCATTCAACAAGCAGTTCCTCAACAAACATTTATTGGCTACTATTGTGTGCCAGATATTAGACCAGGTGCCAAACATACAGACTCAGTCCCAGCTTACAAAGGGACTCTTGACCCAGTGATAATTTATAGCCACAAAACACCTACAAGTCACTGGGCATGTCTGCAAAAGTCTTCAAATGCCTTCAGTGATGGAGGGGTATTTAAAAAAACAACAACAAAAATAAAGCAAAACTATCAAATGACCTGACAGGCAATTAAAAAAAAGTAAATGGAAAAAATTATACAGCAATTTTCCAGTAGGTTCACGTATCTATGAATTCATATTAGAATTCAATTCAGGTAATTATTTTCTCCATAGTCACAGAAATTAATGTTATCATATGACATAAACCTTACAAAAATAAAATTATCTGTGGGTAGATGCAAAGTACTATTTGCATTTATAAACCTTTAAAATAAAATACAAACATTTTGAAGTTCACATTCAAATTATTTGTTACTATTGAATTCTGGCTATGCACCAAATACAAGAATAAACCAGCAAATACATGAATTACTTTTACAAGCTCTTAGGGGCCAAGAGAAAATTGAAGTATGAATTTCATATCCTTTTTGGAATTAACTTTTAACTACAGAAATGAAAATAAGTTCACAATGCACCAAATCATATTTTTGGTAACATATCTTCAATAGAGTATGGATGCTGAGAATCCCTTCAGGTTTTTCCACATGAAATGGAAATAAGGGTCAGATAAAGTAAAAACCAATTTTATTTATATGCTTTTTGAGGGAAAAAAATTGACTTTTTACTCATTGCTTTAGAAATGATGAGTAGGGGAAATAAATTATTTTAAATGAAGCAAATAATATGTTTTGTATTATAGACAATTAATAGGATGGGATTTCCAGACCCCACCCAAATCTGAGATTAAATGATTCTATGAACTAAATACAGAAAGGTAAGGGAGTAAAGATGAAGAGAGTGAAAGGATACAGAAAAGTAAAAAAAAAGGATCTTTAAAGAAACACCCTACCACAAACACACACAGAGGTGAGACACAGGGACATTGAGGGGCACGAACACACTTAGTCAGATCTTGGCTTCCCTCATCGGGAAGGCTTCCTCCTCAGAACTGTTCCATAACACAGTCTAATACTTGTGTCGGAATGTCTGCGGCCTCTTAGTGTACTTCTTCTGATGACTTTTTAAATTAGGCTGTTTTCCTAACTACATTGAATGGACTTGAGAAGCAGCGGTCACATAACTGCTTTCCTTTATGTCTTGAGTTGGAGTGTAACTTAGATTAATAAAAATATTCCAATTTTATAGTTCCTCTTCTGAATCTAGATCATAAGTTTCCTGAGGTTGTCTCTTAATATTGATTACCAAATCAATGGTTAAAATTTTTGTCAAACACTGAAGAACTGAAGTCAGTAACTGGTACTTACCAGATACTGATTCCAAACCTGTCTGACTACTTACCATGGGTTGATTGGTTTGCAGTGAATGAAGAGCTCTTATATATATTTGTGGAAAGCTGTGAATTCCTTTCTTTGACTTATACAGGATTTTAGGAATGCCTAAAAGTGCATTAGCTATTATCATACCAACCATGGCTGCTTCTGACTGCTGGCATTTTTTGGCATAGATGAGAAGATAGTAATGTAACAAAATCTCAAAATTACCACCCACTGGCAAAACACAACCTGCTGGTATAGATGAGAAACAGTAATTCTGGGAAGGACCCATCTCCAGTGACTTATATCTCACTGGTAACATATCCCCGTTTCCAGCAATTTTTGTGGCCTGTAAATTTTCATAAGAAATTTCTATTCTAGAGTTTTCTCTTGTTGAATTAGTAGAATTACTCTCAATAAATGGATCATGGTCATCAATTACCCTGGTTTTCTTTGGAGATAAACATCTCAGTGTTTCATCTGTCTGGTGTGTATCTGTTGGTGTCACTTTTGGTGTTGAACACGGACCATGTGTTTCTAATTCTACACTTGGAACTACCAAATTGGAATATACTTTTACATATATTTGAATTTTTTCCAGTTCATCTTTGTTCTTTACAATAGTGCCCTGATATGGCCTTTGTATTGAGCCATTAACAATTTCTGGTAACTGACTACTTTCTGTTGTATTCTTGTAAATAGGACTAGATATAAAATTTTGGTCACTAACTTGTGTCATATAATTTAGATCAAGGTCTTTAAATAACTGCCGGAGCATTTTAAATGCTCCATGTAAAGCATCCTCATGTTGTTTAACAAGACCCTGCACTGGTCCACAAAGAACTAAACAGTGTGGTATAAACGGACATGTGCTAATCAAGCCAAGATGAACATACCTTTTAGATCTAAGGATAAGGGGCTCACAAAATTTCACCAAAGCAGTGTTCGAGATTTCACACTGTGAAGAGGCCTGTGGTAGCATAAAGGGAGAAAGACCAGTGATCCTCTGAATAAGAGAAATTTCATCGGATGATAAACACTCTACCACTGATATGCTATTCAGTCCTGCATAATAAACAACTAAGTCTGGTTGTTTCACACTAGATAGCAGCAATTTTATATTCTGACTCTGTAAATGTTTCATTATTGCTTTTGTCCTTTCCATAATCCAAAACTGAGATGTCTGAAACTGTGCCTCTGAATTTAGAATAAACTCTGTCCCAGAAGTTGAAAAGAGAGGCTGAATAGTTTCTGTTACTAGCACTATTCTTATGTCACCATCTGCTGGACAGTATACAGAAAAGTCTCTGTGAAGCACAAGCCCGGCAATGATCCTGGAATCTGAAACAGGAAGGCCAGTTACACCAACATTCAACTCTACAAAACAGTCATCCACTAATTCAAATACTTCTTCAAACTCACTTTCACAAGGCATACACTTGAAAAAGAAGTCACACATCAATTGTGAAATAAAGTTGTGATTATTTCTTCCCACTCTTCCACAAAAGTATGCCTCTAACAGCAACTCTAAAGAGCTCCTGCACAATGTTCTCTCTTTAGTGGATGAAGAAAAGATGGACAAAAAGTGTCTACTTAAGTGTTGGTCCATAACATAGTCTAATATTTGTGTCTGAAATGTTAGAAGAGCTTGGGAAATAAATTTCCACTGACAACAATTTTTCCAATGTCTTCCATGGGTTTGAATATTTTTGGAAACGAAAGAATCTTTTTCTTTGTGGGTGACAGCATTAAGTCCTCTGAGCAAATGGCAAAGAAAGATAATAAATGTCTTAGCACCATCTCCTGTTTTTCTTAGATGACTGGAAACACAGGCCACCATCATCCTAGACAAAAAAGAAATAAAGCAACTCAGATTTTCAGTGGACTGCCTTCCTAAATGCCCACAAAGTTGAAACCATGTTTTCACAGCTATAAGCATAAAATGAGAACACTGTCCCTTTGAAATGTCCTTAGTTTTAGTTTTTCCTTTTCCAAGTTACTTTGTTCTATCCCAAGGTTCTAGGGTTGGGTGGGTAGGGGAGGAGAGTTCTTGGGAGTTGGTAAGATTTGACGTACGGGATGTTCCCTTGGGCAGCGCTCTAACCCTGAGCGTACACTGGTCTCATCCAAGGGCAGTTTTCCCAGGAGCATAGCCTCAGGGACAATAAATTCAGAGAGATGACCTGGGGTGCCCGCCTATAGTATGCCCTAACGGCTGGAGTGCGGGACGGAGTACCTGGCTAAGGGATGCTCTAAGTGTAGCGCCTCCAGGAGGCGGCCTCCATCCCGGCTGAGCAGCACCTCACCGGTGGGCTTCGTACACAGAACTTGACGACCCTCGGGCCCCACACAGCAGCTCACGATGGTTTCCAGCACCTCCGCGACCTGTAACGCCGCCTTCACAGACCCGGCAGCAGCCATAGCCCTCCGGGTTCGGGCCGTTCTCAGAACATCAGGACAGCCAGGAGGGGCGGGGCGGGGCGCGGCATGGCCGGAAGCGGAAAACGCGGGGAGGCCGGAAATCCGGGCAGCTCAGCTTCTTGGTTGGGCGAGGGGGCTGTCCTTCTGCCCCCTCAGCTGAAAGCCCCGCTATTTTGACAGTTGGGGCTAGCGCGGTCCACTAGCTCGTGAAGATAGAAAACAGGTCAGGACTTTCCGGGAATTGTCGATGGAGCGCAAACCGCGAGCCCTTCCCCACGTCCCTCGGTAAATTCATTCCCCTCCAGTAGCTGCCGCTGAATCCCTCCGTCTCCTAGAAACTGCTTTCCGAAGTCGGCACGATTGTGGGGCCTATGTGAAGGAGGGAGTCGGCTTGATGCTTTCCTCAAGGGGGCTTTGCCACATTTCCTGGGCTCAGTTAGCACTGTGACGCCTCAGCCACCATAGTTCATTCTTTAGCAGAGGTGACAGATGTGAAGGCTTAGCCACATTGGTGGTAAATAGCATGCTTTAAAACCAGTGGCCTAACAGTGGATACAACAGCAGAAAAAAGAACACATACTGTTAGGCAGAAGGAACATACTGTTTTATATATTAAAATACACTCTTGTAAGGATGAAATGGTTAAGAGTGTGGGCTTACGATTCAGACTTGGATTTGCTCTGCCATTTATCTGTGACATTCAGCAAGTAGCTTCTTTTGTTTTATCTTTTAAAAAAATGGAGATAATAGATATGTAAATGAAAAATCTAATAAGGCTTTGGGAAGGGTGGGGATGTTTATAAAGCGCTTTATCTGCATGGTGCCAAGCATATACTAAGCACTCGACAGTCAAATATTGACAGCTCACCTACCAAATTACTGTGACATTTCACCACTGTATGGGCCCACTGTCTCTACAAGAAAGGGCAATTTTGTAAGGCGCGGAAGAGTCGAATAGCATAACATAACATAGCATAATAGCATAATTTCTTAAGAGTGTGATCAATATTAGTAAGAAAACTATCTTGTAGATGTTTCATTGAGCTTGAACAGTGAGGGGCTTATTCCTTATTCCTATGCACCGGGCAGGAGAAACGTGTAAGCCCTCCCTCTCCTCCCCCCAATTATTAATAAGACAGAACAAACTATTAGCCAGAAGCATTGGACCCTGAGGAGAGAGCAAGAAAGGGAGGGGAGGAGAATGGAGGAAAACCAGAGGAATAATTTGTTGGAACTCAACTGATGTTGACTCAGTATAAACTAATAGGTGATTTGAGGGGGAAAAAACTTTCATATGGGTTTTGTGTATATGCTTAAGAGTAAGGTTTTTATTTTTTTTCTGCTTCTACGCACCACAAAGGGATTACATTACTCAATATAGATTCGAGCAGCGGATTATTACAAACATTTAAAAGTGAAGTGCTGGGATCAGAGTTCTATTTAAGTGTACAGTAGTAAGAGAATGGACATTGAAGTCAGACATAGATTCAAATTTGGGCTCACTATCACTCTTACTATGAAGCTTTTGAAATCATTTAACTTCTCTGAGACTCAGATTCTTTATCTATAAAATCGGGCTAACTTCCACTTATTTTAAGGTTATTATGAGTACTCAAGAAGAATGAATAAAAAGCACCAAGTAAAGCATACATTAAGGGATTCTGTTAATCCCTTCCAAGTCCTGTACCACCCATCACAACTTCCCCCACACAAAATTTAATTTAAAAATTAGGACTAAGTAATTTAGTCACATGTTATATTCAAAGTCATTTGGTCACAATTTGTTCTTTTTTTAAATTTTTATTTAGAATGCCTACTTGTCGAAGTTAGCATAATTTTACAGATTTTTAGAAAAACTCTATTCTTTTGTCTGCAAACATTTATAATAGGTTAGGAATAATAGATTAGAAATGTAATACATTATAAAACAGTAGCCTATGACTATCTGTACATTTACAATGCACCTTAAGGAAAAGAATCTGACAGTGTGCTGTACTTAACACTGCAGATAACATACTTTTATTCTACTACACAAAACTGACCAGTGGTAGTATTTGAACTTAAAAATGGCCATCAATCAGGTTATTTATCTTAGATGTATATTTAGGCATGCTAAAAAAGTGGAAAATTTTTCAATTGAAGTTCTGTGGCTCATCAGTTCAAATATTTCGTGGCATTTTTCTTTAAATAAATTTCAATTTTGTAATACTAAAGTAATTTTACATGATAAATGCAGAAAAGAATTTTTCTAAATATTTTAGAAGGTATATTCACATTCATTTTGTCATGGGTTTCTTGTGGCTCTTCTAAATATGTTAATCATATTAAGGAGACACTGGTCCTATATAATTTTAACAGTCCATCTTCAATTAAAAACTAACAAAACAAACAGTATGTTAACAGTAACATAAAGTAAATATACTAAATTCACACTATAGGTAAACAAAATGAAACTACATTACATAATAGTGGCAGGTTATACATTTTTAAGCATCTCTTTTTCCATATAGTCAAATAAGATAGAAGTTGAAATGCAAAGTTAGTGATTTTTGTTGGGTGCCCCCCATTGGTTCAAATTAGAAAGTTTGGTATAAATGCTAATTTTAATATTTTATTTCTGTGTATTTAACATAATTCAAAATAATCTGCAGCATCACATATGGCTCATCAATAATGCCATCATCACCTTATGTCAAACAAACCCCCCCAAATATAGTCATTGCTCACTAGAAATGCTAAACATGGGAAAAAATGGAATTTTATACATTTGTTTTACTTAAATATGTGACTAAGATATTCTTTAAAAAGTTAAAACTGCCTTTAACAGAATTTTGTATGTATATGGCACAAGTTGACACCCAAAACAGTGTGAATTCCATCAAAAAGGCACTGTTTACAATACTCAGAGTAATCTGACAAATCTACTTCAATGATGTGATAAAGAATATATTTGAAATAAGTAAACAGACAAACCCTTGTAAAAGTACAGCATCACCAAGTTATATATACTTAACTATATAAAAGGAAATAAGGTGACACAGAGAAATGACCCTTTTATGACAAGTCTATAAACACTTTGAATCATATAATAGTTCTGTAACACAAAATGACAAAAAGTATTCTCTTAAAGGCACAAAAGCGTGAATACTAAATGAGGGCTGTATTTAACAAGGCCAACTTTTTCAATGGAATGGTGACAAAGATTACACTGTACCTTTACAAGTGGTACAAAAAAGTGCTGATATGGAATACAAGTAAAGTATCTATTGCTGAAACTAATTTCACATGCCCTATTTATCGTCTTTTCCTGGGTCAGCTACATCTGACTCAATAGTGAACAACTGAAGGCATAGCACATTTAACAACTAAAATAGAAATGCACATTTCAATAACTCTTACCTAAATTTTCCTGAGAAAAAAATAAATTTTTGATCAAATGAAAAAACAGGTCATATGGTTCTAGGTTAAATCCTAGAAACCATTATGAGGTTCTCAGACAACTAGAAACTGTTAATCACAATTTTTATGAATCCATGTGTGAAGGGAAGATTAATCTCAGGTAGAGATCATTCAAAGTCAATTACATATATGGCTAAATACAAAGTTAACTGTGAGTTTTAAAGGATTCACATAGTAAGCCTGGTATAAGCAGTGATCTAAAACTAAGCCACCAGTTCCTGAGTGTTTTCAGTTTGCAGAAAGGAACTCACACAACTAAAAGCATAATAAAACTACTAGATTAATGCTTTTAGAGTACAAGAAACAGTGATGAGTAACCCTGCTCTTTCTCATGAAATAGTTTTTGACTCCTTGGGTAGTAAGAACCTATAACATCTGCCCTAAAAAGAAAATTTAAAAAATAAAGAAAATAACTACCTTTCTAGTCTCAGAAGGTACTCATACAAATAAAACACTGTTTAGAGCAAATGAAAATAACCCACAAGTGGATTAGACTAAAAACCCCAAAGGGGGGATACCAACAAGAAATTTTAAGTTTTCAGGGTTTAATGATGAAATGACTTTTGTGATCAGCCAATCAAGTTATATATAATATAAATACTAATTTCAACCATAAAAAGATCAAATTGTACAATATTTACAAAATATATATCAGTGAATAGGCAGTTGAGCATAACATTGGAAACGAAAAGTGAGTACAAAAATTGTATTGACAAGTATGAAATACAAATGAAAAACCCCCACTTGTTCCAGTGTAGTCATATTATACCTATACTTATACTGGGTATAAGTATATCTTATTTATATTTTAATCAATTAAAAAAATGTTTTCACATGTACATATGGAATATAGCATAATTTTGCCAAAAAAAATATGAGAAATGGCTCTTCATAAAACCTAAGGATACTTAAAACAGCTACATTGGTTAGGCAGGAAAAAAGCTGGCTCTTTTTTATCAGTTTCAATTTTCATAATTTAGCAACCATTCTTTAGTTTTATATTTATCATGGCATTAAACAACTGATTATTATTTTACTAGTGTCTAACAGTCTCTTCTCAGTCAAAGGCAAATGTAGCCAGAGCAATTATTTTGACCTACATTT
The DNA here is from genome assembly GCF_004115265.2 of Rhinolophus ferrumequinum. Lineage (NCBI taxonomy): Eukaryota > Metazoa > Chordata > Mammalia > Chiroptera > Rhinolophidae > Rhinolophus > Rhinolophus ferrumequinum. Next base: position 70,663,323 of record NC_046293.1, read on the forward strand.
TCATTAATAACCATTTTAAAACTATACTTTCAAGGATTCTAAGATATATCTTAGAATAACATGTTCCTGACCTTAACTTACATTTGCAAAAATTGCTTTGAGGACTATAAATATTTATGTAAAAACATGAAGTAAAAATATTAAAATAAAATAAAAATTAGGAAAAAGTTTGCCTGAGCCTGAACAAAAGGAAATCTTGAATTGTGGTTTCTGCCACAGAATGAAGTTACTAAGAACCAAGGAGGATAATAAAAAATTAAACTTCAAAACCTGATGCTCTTCTTAGATGCTCAACTTATTGCACATTTTAAAGAAACCAATTTTAATGTACACGTAAATGCCACCACACAAAGCGTCTTATCGCCTCTCATATTTGGCTTTTGAAGTAAAATATTAGTTATAATTTCTTCTAGTCTACTTACTCACTGAACAACTACGGTCTAAATGAAAGTTAAAATAAGTTTTTCATAATGAAAAAAACAAGAGTTACCAGCATTTCATATGCCCTATAAACATCTCTAGAACTTGGCCTGTTTTATTGGACCAACTGAATTAAAAAACAAAAATAAGAAAAAAGGACAGCAACTAATTTTGATCACATTTTTTTAAGCAAGTGCTTAAGGTGGTATTATATAGGTATGATAAGATATAATCAATAGATTCAAGTAGCTGCATACCATTTTTTATGTTGATATACACATACGTGCATTTGTACCTGTATCTATAAATATTAAATTCTAGGCATTAAAAAAATCTGGTGTAAACTTTTAAAAAAGCAATTTGCCACTTTGTATCTCTCAACATATCAATTTTAACCACACTTTGTCTTGCTGTTTCTAAGAAAACAATTGAGCTGGGTGCTTTGGAAATGATCATCTTTTTTCTTAACAGTACAGTGTATTGAACTATTTATGATATGTCTATTATTCCATCATTTCCCATTTTGTAATTCCTTATTAATAAGTTTTGTGCCTGTTTTATGAAGAAAACAGATTATTATACATGTATTTATAATATTGATAGCTTTTTTGTTATGAATGTTAGTGCTGTACCTCAGAACATACTATAGAATACAAAGACTACTGTCAGGTATACATAAGACACAACTGTGTATACATGTGGATTTATTATACTCACATGTAGACACATTCTCACAAAAGCTAGAAATGTTCTGGCACTTAACACATAGTTCACTTTAATAACCAAACAGAATAGCTCTTGTTTCAGGTTAAAGATAAAAGGTATGAAAGGTCAACACTTCTACATTTAAATCTAAGATTTTGTTTCTGAAATATTGTGATGTATTAATAAAGACCAAACCAATTTGAACTTTGGTCCCAGGCCAAATCTGATCATTCCAGTTCATTGATTCAACTGTGAAGAACTTCTATTTAAAAATGAAGTTTATTATGACTTGTAGCAAGATCAGGAGGAAAATGATGAAGTAGTCTTTTTGTTGCAGAAAATCCGTGGCAGGTGTGCTTGAAACTAAATGATTTCGAAGAGCCATAATATTTCTATAAAAATAAGCAACAATAAATTTTATAATTATTTGTCAAAAATGTTAGCACAGAACCCATATTTGATATATGGTCACAGAGCACTTAATTATGTTAACAAGTACTTACCAGGATTATGCTATTATTAGGTCCTGTCAAAATCTATATTCCACATTGTACCAAATATATAAATTAATGATGCATCAAACATACTTATTAAGTTTGATAATGTAGAAATATATCACCTGCTCTGTTATCACAGTGGTTTTAAAACAAAATTTTTGCTTCTTACTGTGTTTCCCTAAAAATAAGACTTAACCAGAAAATAAGCCCTAGCATGATTTTTCAGGATGACATTCCTTGAACATAAGCCCTACTGTGTCTTTTGGAGCAAAAATTAATATAAGACCTGGTTTTCTTTTTGGGGAAACACGGCAGTTGGCCCACTAAGATTCCTTTATCTTTACGTTAGGGAGATAAAGGTGGAATTGGAGAAAAATCCTAACCTACCCAGGAAAAAAATAATACAACAGATTTTATGACATTCCTAACTTGAAGAATGCTCTATAGGCATTTCATATGCTAATAGAAATGTTAATTTAGTCTTGAAATGAGCTTAAATTATCCTCAAGCCACCCTAAATTGTTTTTGGCTAAGAAGAGCTCATCACTTAAGACCGTTTTTTTTCTGACTTCTTCTATTAAAGTGTCTTACTAGTACAGAGAAAGAAAAGGAGGAAAAACTAACAAGTAGGCCCATTAATTCATAAATATAATTAAATTAGGAAACGAGCACTTTATGTAAGAGCTAATGATACTGAGATGCAGAGGACACACTCCCTGCTCTAAAGGAGCTCGTAGGCCAATGGATGGTAAACACACACAACAACAACTCTGTAGTGTAGTCAGCACTCAAAAGGCGTATGTATAGGGAGCTGAACCAGTGACATGGGGCGATTATTAACGCTCCCAGGCAGGGTGAGTGATGAGAAATGTTACTAAAAGGGTGGCATTTGAGTTATGTTCCGAGGGATAAACAGATTTTCTTGACGGGCAGGGTAGGAGGAAGGGCAATCTAAGAAGTGGACTGAGTATGCGCAAAGATCCAAAGATAAGCGAGTGCAGTATATTCCTGAGATGTGAGGAGTTTCATATCTCAGGACTTGAGCATGGGATAGGTGTAGGGGAATGGCAGGTGAGGCTGTAGATGAAAATAGCAACTCACCATGAATCATAAGATCACCATGAACAGAGAAAACATCTTTAAAAAAAATGTTCCAGATCACCTAGCACTAGATGAATACACAAAAGCAGGCTGGCTAATATTTAAAAATGTAACATCTGATATAGCAATGAGAGGCAATCAATCTGAACTCATGATAGCCTTCGCAATGAAGCAGGATAAGGACCCTTTTCCCTCTAAGGAACCTTCCTAAGTGTTAATGACCTTTTATTTTAGTTGCTGGATCATGGGGAGGTGTGTGTGGGGAAGGTCTGGGACTGCAAGTGGAGCACTCGAAGGTCTCAGGGTAGTGGCTATTTACCCACTGTTTGGAAGTATTTCAATAACTGGTGCACAGCAGTTGAATATTAACCACATACAAAGGGGACTACAGAGGCCTTTGCTGACTCAGAAACCTCCCCACGTCCACAGCCAACCCAGCTACATTCCTAGTATGCTACTGCAATGACGTGATGAGATTCCAATTCTACCCTCACAAATGAGGAAAAACCTCCCCCTCTTCCCCAATATTTTAGTGCTGAAAGAATTTCATATGTTTCAGTCATCAGGTGACAAAAGTCAAGGTTCTATTTTAGCTTAGAAATGATATAAAAATGTAAAGTTTGCATATGATTTCCTACAGAACTACTCCTCTCGATTCAAATGAATAGTCACTTTCAGTATATATTACCTTTTAATTTCTTCTTGTGTTTGTTTTATAGATTCGATGGAATTCTGAATGTCTCCCAGCTCTATACCTTTCTTTCTTCTTGTGCTTGGTTTTACTGATTGAGCTAAAAGGACAATTTAGAATAAACTTGGTGAAAATAGTGAACATATTTAATTGTAAACAATCCTCAGTTTAATAATTCTCATGTAATAAAAATTTTCCTAGGCATTATTTTATAGCTTAGAGATTAACATAATAATACTAATACTCTGCATTTCTGAAGTTTTAATCATTATTTCAAAACTAGAACACTACAGGTATATTTAAAGTAACCACGAATTAATTTTGGATGGCATCAGTTTTATTTTTTAAAAAATATAAATAGACAAAAATAGTCATTAAAAAAACATATATTAATTTGGAGAAGGTATTGCTCTCTTCTGTCTCTTGTCCATTTGTCTCCATCTGAAGAAGTCAGCTTTTCTAGCCCCCTTTTCAGTTTTTTATTAATTGTTAATGTTATCTTTATTCCCCTAGTCTCCCAAACTTTAAACCTTTTCAATTGGTTTTAATATCTCTTCTAGAAATTTTTATTGTAATTCCCCTCTCACATATGTTCCTTCCTTTCCATTTTTCTTCTGATCTTAACCTCTTTCTCCCAATCTCAGTTTTGTCATTTGTAAAATAGGGATAATAACACTCAAACTTCATATGGTTGTAATAAGGTGTATTTAACATCCAGTTTGGCACACGTTAAGTACTCACTAAATGTCAGCTGATACATTATAGGTAGTATAGTAGTGGAGGGATAAGAGAGTAGCCAAAATATCTGCATATGCAACATATGTATGTATGTGGCCTTGGGCAGATTAATCTCAGTTTCCTTTTCTGTAAAATGTAAACAACAGTGTAATTCCCCATTGTAGCACACTGGTATCATGCCATTCCTGCTTTTAAACCTTTATTAATTTTATTCCTCTCCTATGCCAGTAGCCTGTACTCTACCGTGCATTCTCAAGCCTAGATTGCTGTAGTCCACTACAACTCACTAGGGTTGCTCTAAGAACATTCCCTCAGACTGAATTCAGCTACTTTTGCTTTCAACTCTTTACCATTTTCATCTACTAATTTCCTGATATTTATAATTTATTCACTTCTAGTGTTATCTCTGCAAAAATGAGCTCCTCAGCTCAGTGTAAGCTTAATGATTATGGCATTAAAAAAATTTATTTTTTCAGTGTCTCAGACAGTACCTTAACTTTTTCTTGATTATATCGCAATGTAGTTCAACACAGTTGACACATTATTTGACTTAAGAATGGCACACTAGTTAATTTAGTCCCTGATGTTGATACAGTTCTTTTTACTTGTCCGTGACGTCTAAACAATACAATAATTTTGAGAATGAAAAACTGTTTTGAAGTTTGGAACTGAGCTCAAAGCTCAAGAAATGCTTCCTGCATTGAATCTAGGAAGCTATTAACAATTTTTTCAGAAGCTAACAAGGCATAAGAGCCACACTACAATGTGGTTCTTGATTTTCCCTTTTTTTTCATTCCTCGTGCCCTTATCTGTGGCCTGGTCTTGAAATTTATCTATAATGTAAAATAGGGGTTTTTTTGTTTTGTTTTGGTTTTTTTTGCCTATCATCCCTGCCCCCTTCAAAACTCTTATATATCTTCTTAAGTTAATATGAAAACTATTTTGGTATATCAAACATAGCATAGTACTATCCTTTAAAAAATTTAGACCTATAGTGAATTAATCTGCAATAAATATTTTTACCTTCACTTCCTGATGAGTCCTGGATATCAGGTTCCGGGGAGGAATAGCCTTTTGCCACTTTCTTCTGTTGCCTGGTTGGCTTATGTTTCATTTTTGGGACGCTAACCTGAAAAATAAATCATGCTATGATGTGAATTTGCACTGAATTTTGTAATTAAAGGCCAATGTTGTAGAACTGTCAAAACTATTTGTTCATGGGCACAATACTTAGAGATACAAACAAAGATGAAATAGTCTAACTAAAACTTAACAAATAAGATGTGATACACTTATATAATCATATTGTTTAATTTTAACAGGAAATATTAATTTGGCACAAATATCAAAAAGCATAAAAAATATACAATGAAGAGTTTCCCTCTCACTCCTGATCCCTATCTACCCCATCTCCTCTCCACTAAATAGATACTTACTGCTATTTGTTTGTATATCTTTCAAGAGATATTTTTAAGCACACACAAATATGAATACAGACCCCCCCCACTGTTCTAACTCCATCAGTTAGTACCTCTAGTTCAATGTTAAACAATAGTGTTGTTTTTACTCATCTTATCTTGTTCCCAACATTAGAAACATTTCCACTGAATGATGTTGGGTTTCCAATGAAACTATTTAGATTATTTACTTTTTCTAGTATCTGCATAAGGTAGAAAGCATCTTATAATAAATGAAAATGATAGTATTTTGCAGAGCATGATTTAAACTTACTGAAAGCATCTGAGTGCATCCACAAGATTCAAAAGCATATTAAACCATCAACTAGGACTAAATTTTCCTTAGAGTAATAAACTTTAGACTTTATCCTATTAATAGGCTTGCAATTTTAGAAGTAAAATCTTAAATTTAAAAACTCCAATGCAAGAGAAGAAACTAGAATCAGAAGGGCAAGGTAAATTACTTAGAAAAACAGGGAACCAGTGGTCATATACCTTTAACCCTGTTTTTCCCTGTTTACTGTTTTAAATAGAAATGATCCCCAAATAATTTTGTAAATATTATTCATGTGCCTAAAATTGAAATAAAATTTCTATAATTTCATTATAGAAAATAATAAGGGAAGTTCTGTATTCAGATGACACTGTCCCTTCCTCTTCAAGTCATGGAGATTTAAAATTTTATAACATTTAGAATCCAAATCCACATTCTTAGAGTAGTCTCAAATTGGAGATTGATGAACAGTGATGAGAAGGAATTTAAAATGACAAAGGGAGTCAGCAATCCAATTTTTGGTACACAAAGACTTATTGTGATCAGTAAACTGTACCTTAGGAGGAAATACAGATGCCCTGTGTGTTTCTATCATGCTAGTGTTACAGAAGGAGACAAAATTTAATTTTTGAATTTCTATATTATGATAACATATTTGTGTGTGTGTATAAAATAAGTTTTGCTATTTTAATGTTTGTTTAATTTTTATTGGGGAATATTGGGGAACAGTGTGTTTCTCCAGGCCCATCAGCTACAAGTTGTTGTCCTTCAAAATAGTTGTGGAGGGCGCAGCTCAGCTCCAAGTCCAGTCGCTGTTTTCAATCTTTAGTTGCAGGGGGCACAGCCCACCATCCCATGTGGAAATTGAACCAGCAACCTATTATTGAGAGCTTATGTTCTAACCAACTGAGCCATCCGGCTGCCCTTCTGGAAGCTCAGGGGGAAGCTCATTGTCTTCAATCTAGTTGTGGAGGGCACAGCTCACTGACCCAGGTGGGAATCGAACTGGCAACCCTGTTGTTCAGAGCTCGCGCTCTAACCAACTGCGTCATCGGCCAAGCCGCTGTTTTAATTTTTAAGTGTACAATTCAGTAGTATTAAATACCTTCACAATATTCTTCTACTTCCAAAACATTTTGATCATCGCAAAGAGACTGTAACAATTAAACAACTTCACATTCTCTCCTTCCCTCAGTCCCTAGTAACCTCTAATCTTTCTATGAATTTTCCTATATTTTATATTATGAGTGGAATCATACAACATTTGTTCATTTGTGTTTCACTTATTTCACTTAGCATAATATTTTCAGAGTTTATCCATGTTGTAGCATGTAGCATAATTTCATTCTTTTTATGGCTGAATAATATTCCATTGTAAGTATATACCACATTTTGTTTATCCATCTATTGATGGACACCTGAATTGTTTTCACCTTTTGGCTAATGTGAATAATGATCTTCTATCCATTGATAGTGGTATACTTAAGTATCCATCTATTGTTATAGAATGGTCTTTTTCTCTCTTTATTCTGTCAATGTTTGAATCATATATTGGGGCTTCACTGATTTGTACATATGTTAATTGTTATATATTCTTGACAAATTGACTCTTTTAACAAAATACGATGTCCTTCTTTGTCTCTTAAAAGTTTTTGAATTAAAGTCTATTTTGTCTGATATTAGAATAGCCATCCTAGCTCTTCTTTGGTTATTATTTGTATGGAATAACTTGTTCCATCCTTTCATTTTACTCTGTTTGTGCCTTTGATCTAAAGTGAGTCTCTTGTAGATAGCACATAGTTGGATCTTGTTTGTCTTCATCTATTCTGCCAATCTGCCTTTTGATTAGAGAGCTTAAGCCATTTAAATGTAATGTAATTACTGACTACAAAGGACTTACTTCTGCCATTTCACTGTTTTCTGTATGTCTTACACATTTTTTGTTCCTCATTTCATCCATTACTCCTTTTGTGTTTAGCTGATTTTTTTGGGTAGTAAAATCGTCAATTCCCTTCTCATTTCCTTTTGTATACATGTTTTAGATATTTTCTTTATGGTTATATAGGGATGACATTTACATCTAAATTTATAACAATCTAGCTTGAAATGATACCAACTTAATTTCAGTAACACACAAAATCTTTGCTCCTATACAGCTCCATCCTCCCTCTTTAGGTTGTTGTCACAAATTACACCTTTATACACTGTGTGCCCAATAATAGATTTGTAATTATTGTTCATTCTGCTTTTAAATGCTGTAGAAAACAAAAACTGGAGTTATACTTGTAAATTAAAACTATAATAACATTGGGCTTTTATGTTTGCCCACCTATTTATTTTTACTGAAAATCTTTATTTTTCATATGGCTTTGAGTTTCATTTCAATCTGAACAACTCCCTTTAGCATTTCTTGGAGGGCAAGTCTAGGGGCAGTGAACTCCCTCATCTTTTATTTATCTGGAAATGTATCAATTTTCCCGCCATTTTTGAAGTACAGTTTTGAAAGACAGAATTCTTGGTTAACAAGTTTTTTCTTCCAACACTTCATGCCTTCTGGCCTCCATGGTTTTTGATGTGAAATTGACTGTTATGCTTATTGAGGATTCCCTCATACGTGACAAGTTGCTTCTCTCTTACTGCTTTCAAGGTTCTCTTTGGCTTTCGATAGTTTGTGTATAATGTCTCGGTATGGGTCTCTGCATTTATCCTACTTGGAATTTGTTGAAATTCTTGGATTTGTAGATACATGTCTTTCACTAAATTTGGGGATTTGGAGGACTTCTTTCTTCAAATATTCCTTTGCCTCTTTTTCTTTCTCTTCTATTTCTGTGACTCCCTTAATGCATATGATCCACTTGATGGTGCCTCAGAGGCCCCTTAGGCTCTGTTCACTTTCCTTCATTCTTTTCTTTGTTTCTCAGACTGAATAATTTCAACTGTCCTGTATCTAAATTTGCTGATTGTCTTCTGTCGGCCCAAATCTTAGTTTTAGTCATTGCATATTTAAGCTCCAGAATTTATTTGATTCCTTTGTATAATTTCTCTTTATTGATATTCTGATTTGATTTATATATCTTTTTCTTGATTTCCTTTGGTTCTCTGTCCCTGTTTCCTTTAACTCTTTGAGCATGTATTGAAGGCTTCATTTGTTAAGTCTGATATCTGCACTTCATCAGGGATAGTTTCTGTCAATTTATTTTATTCCTTTTAATGGGTCATACTTGTCTGTTCCTCTGTATGCTTATAATTCTTTGTTGAAAACTAAACATCTGAATATTATAATGTGGTGACTCTGGAAATAAGATTCTCCACCTTCCCCAGGGTTTGCTGTTTTCTGGATTGCTGAATTTGTTCAGTGAATTTCCCAAACTATTTTTGCAAAAACTGTATTCCCTGTTGTGCATGGTCACTGATGTCTCTGTTCCTTAGCTGTTCAGTTAGCATTTTGACAGAGATTTCCTTAAACACCAGTAGGTAAACAAATAAAAACAAAACAAAAACAAAACAAAAAAAATACTCTCCCAGTCTTAGCAGACTGGCTCTATGCAGGGGCACTCCTTCAATACTTAGCCAGGCTTGCAAAGAACCTTGGTATTAGCCTTAGGCAAAAGCTTAGGGTTTTCTTTTCTGAGCAAAAGCATCTTGCCTTGGACATTTTCATGGCTTTCTAAATTTCCCTGTACATACGGGGCTTTCCAATGCCCTAGTTTGCCAAAAAATCTCTCCCCAGCTTTTGTTTCTGTCTATTGTATGTTTCAATGGTAATCTTTTTTCCTGGGTGTCTGCAGTGTGTTAGTTTGGCTTATAGTACTTCCAAGCATTGCCTGCAGCCTTTCTAGCTGAGCTCTGAGTTAGATGAAACAGAGATGTGGGCCCTGCATATATCCTCAAGTAGCCCCCAGACAGGTTACAACAGATGTACAAAACAATTTGTGAGCTCTGCTCTGCTCCCTGTGGAACCATGTCTCAGCCTGTGAATCTGGGAACCCTTCGATGTCACTGCATCAGGGAGGGGTTGGGGCAAGGGCAGTAAAAATGCCATAATGCTTTCCTACTGCTTTGAAGTTATCTCTTTCTTGAGTCAATGTTCACTTATTGCTACAAACCTCGAACTGTTTTTCAGATTTCTGGGTAATTTGGTTCTGGCAGTCTGCTTGTTTTTTATGTTTCTTTTGGGGGGACAAGAGCTTGGAGCTGCCCACTCTGCTGACCTAAAATTTTAAACTTTGAAACCAAATTTTAAATGTTGGTGGCCAAATATACTAGTAAGGATGTAAAACTTTTATATGCTTAGCAGATCTAGTTAGTTTTTTTATCACATACCATTGGAGTGCGATGTTTCACTTTGGTCTGGATAACACCATCTTTCTCGAACTGTATCATATCATTAAGTGGGTCCCATGGTCTAGTACTATATAAGTAAAAAAAACACCACTTGTTTAATGACTAAATAAAACACTCAAAAATTTTCTCAAAGTTTAGATTAGATGAGATTTTCATTAGTAATTATAAACCCAGCTGTTAGATTAAGATTTTTTATATCTCATCTTCTGATTCTCAGCTTATTTTATAGGCTAACTATTATCATGGAGTCAAATTAATAATGAATGGAACATCAAATTTAAAATCTCACATTAATTTATATATCTATGACTTAATAAAAAACTACTCCAACTAACAATAAAAATTCTAGAAATGAAGGCAACAAGCTATGCTCATACAGTGTTTGTAACGTACTCTCTTTAAGTACTTACTCTGCAAACTTGTAATGCCATTCTCCTGTGAGTGGATCAAGTTCAAATAATTTGCAAGTCCACTCTTCATTTTTTGTTTTCCGATTTCTGGCAGCTTGTCTTTGAGCTTCTTCTAAAACACATTTCTCTTGTGTAGCTTCTGTTTGGTCTTTGGCATTTATGGCTCGAGTTACCCGCTGCCAGAGTCTAATACATGTGCAAAACAGTATTTAAAAAGCAACAGAAAATCAAATCTACATTGAGTAGGTTTGAATCCCCGTAAGAGAAAATGATGCCCATGTGGGTTTCTGGCTTTGACAAAGCTTATGCGTAGCTACTTGGAAATGAGTCAAGATATAGTAAGTGGTACCTGGAGTAGAGTAACACAGTGAAGACTAATTTTTTTTCTTGGCAAGAGAAATTTGTTACATGGATTCTTAAACATACGGCAATGAGTGGGCTGACCCAAGATGATAGGAATGTAATGAAGTCTAATAAGGTCCACTGGCCTCAAAGACCCAACAGTGTAATGCCATGCTTCCCAACCTCGAATGCAGGAATTATCAGGGAACTGTTAAAATCAGACTCTCTGGTAGGCCCAAGTATTGGGTTTTTAAAATGTTTCCCAGGTGATTTTAATGTTCAGTCAGTGTTGAGAACCACCAATTAAACAGAAAAGACTACTGAGCTGAAATTTTTTCCCCTACTAAAGTTTTAGCTTTTTTATCAGATAAATAAAAATATAATACCTATATTCCACCCATCTGGGAAGACAGTATGTTGGGACTGAAAGAACCAAAGGCTTTGGAATTAGACAGACCTGGGTTGAATCCTAGATCTGCAACTTCTTGCAGAGAATTTAGAGTTACTTATCCTGTCTATGACTCATTTTAAAAATATGTTAAATTATACCCACACCTCAAAAACTGTATGCCTTCGCAAAGCTTCACTCTGGATGAAGAGCATCATGTGATTATAGCTGAAACAGAATTTTTAGAACTGGTGCATACATATTCTTCCATCTTTGACAACCTCAATTTTGAGTGTAGAAGGAAAGTACACATAGACTTGAGTCCCATTAGACAGAACGATAAAGCATGTGGGAACATGTAGTGAGGACTAAACTGCATAATGTATATCCAGTACCCAGTATAGTGTCTTTTACACAGACGTGCCCCGCAAACCCCCGTTTCTCTAAACATAAAGAAATTATATAGTAAGAATAAAACTGGGCAATGTATATACAATATTTTTGGTTCAAAAGTATTACAGATCTAATAAGATCTAACAAAGAACAGAAACTATGGCCTTAATTATTACCCAGCCTATGTAAGTCCTCTAGAAGCCTGCATGTCCTGGGGCTTTTTTTTTTTTTTTTTTTTTTTTTTTTTGCATTATTCTTATATTTTAGAAAACGAAACAAAAATAGATTTTGTGCTACATCCTTCACCAAGAGTTTTATGTGACTCACCCAGGTTAGAAAACAGCTACTAGATAAAAAAAAACCAAGAATTATTAATTACTCCCATAATTTTATGAAAACAAACTACAAACGTAATTTAGTGGTTATCAGAGGGTAAGGGGGTTGGGGGGTGGGAGATGAGGGTAAGGGGGATCAAATATGTGGTGATGGAAGGAGAACTGACTCTGGATGGTGAACACATAATGTAATTTATAGATGATGTGATACAGAATTGCACACCTGAAATCTATGTAATTTTACTAACAATTGTCACCCCAATAAATTTAAAAAAACAAACTAGAAGTTCTTTTTTATTTTAATAGGCTCTGGAACACACGTGAAGAGAAAGGAAAAAAATGAGAAGTTTTAGTTTTGAACTGCAGGAAAGCAGTATGATTTGTATTATAGGTATTTATTTGACATTCACATAAACTAAAACAGAATCCCACAAATGTTAAACTATTTTGCTGAATTAAAATGACTGAAGACAGAGAAAAGTGCCCATGCTATTGAGGGATTAAAGAAAAAATACTCATTATCATCATGAAATTAGCTGAAAAATGCATACTTACTTCTCCGATTCAAAGTCTCCCTGTTCTTCAAATTTTACGGTGTGCCTTATTAATCTCCATTGCTTAATGTCTGGTGTCGGATTCCAGAAAACCTCTGAATTATCAGTCTTTTTGTCATTAATAAAAACTTCACTATCCTGTATTTTAAAAAATTAAAAATTAATGTAGAGAATTATCTTTATTTAAAAATTATTGAAAAGAGGATTATATAGCATAGTAGTGATACTTTCTTCCTGATACTTAATCCCACAGTTAAACACATTTTTAAAACAAATATAACTAGCACTTTTCCAAAAGCCCCAAATCTCTTATCATTTTAATAAAAACATTAAAATTAAATAGTTAATACTAGTCATTTTAAAATTTGATTGAATACACAGGAAATCATGAGATTTCACAAGTTTTACTTTAAAAAGCAAATTTCAAACAATTACATGCAAAGTCTCAACAACCATCTCTGAGCTGCCAGTGGGACCAGTATTTGCTGCAGCCATAAAGAGATACACACAATCTATGTAGAAAAACCTGACAGAGCCTTTCTCAGCGTTAAAAATTTGAGCACAATCTTAGAAATTCTATTAAAAAAACCCCACAAACTTTTATATTTTTTCCAAACGATATTCAGATAGAATTTTAAAAATTACAAAGCATATGTGGCCTCTTAGTTGAGTTTCTAGGGCGTTTCGTTTCATTCTCTTCTATTTCTTATCATTTTCTGCTTATTATAATGCAGAAAACAGTATACAGTGTTCACAGTGAGAGTGCATCCAGGCAGTAACATGATGGAATCCTTTTTATTCATTTAAGGTTGTCTTAACAAAATTACATAGTGTGAATTTAGGTTAGCAGAGAATAAAAGCCATTGCTCTCATTTACCACTGTACAATTTCCATGTTCCTCAGAAGGAAATATAACTCTAGTTGGAAATGGCCCTTCGTTCTAGGTGAGAGGCAGTATGCTGCTGTTCATAAAAGCACAGCCCTGGAGGCAAAGTACCTGGGCTACAATTCTCACTCCATCACTTACTTTGAGCAAATTATTTAAACTCTCCATGCCTTAGTAGTGTCCTCTGTAAAATGGGAACAATAACAGACCCACCTTATAGGATTATTATATTAAATATTAAATGAGTTAATATAAGGAACATTTTTAAATAGTGCAGTACATAGTAACTGATATCAGTGCTAGCTGGTTTTGTTGATTTAAAATTTTGGAAAGGTAAAATATCACATAAAACTAAGTATTATTGATAACAGATCAACACCAAAATATTTGTTAAGCTGAAGCTTATGTTAAATAGTGATGCTTTTATCAATGGAATAAGTGAGTTTATAAAATGTGATTATTTTTTCACAGAATAAAATTCTTTTGTTAAGTGAAAATAAAAAATACTTACCCAATGGCCTTCCAAAGTAGCTAGGACTTCTTTTCCCAGTTTAAGTCTCCCTGATATTTGATTAACATAGTCACTGCTACCTAGAAATGGCTTTTAAAAGAGAAAATGTGAAAGAAACATTTTGCTTTTAATTTGTATTTATATACAGTGTAAACAACAAAACAACAGAAAAAGTAACTATAGGTACAGTGATGTTGAAGGCACAAATGGTGAAACACAGACTCAAATTTTAGTCAGAAATGTTCAATAAAAAGAAATGTGAATTTGTTGCTGTGGAAAAGGAGGTTAAAAAGCACAAAATGTGAAGTCTAGATAAACATATTGAGAAAGATCACACTGACATAACTGACTCAAATCCTGCGCTCTGACTTAAGACTGTACTCTGTCATTGTTGCAATATATGAAGCAATAACAACTCGGTAAACTTAAGGGATTTAACTCATCTATTGAAAGAAATAACACCCCTTCCTTCAAAATAAAACAGTAAAACAATACTCAACCATACAAACAAAAATTTGCTAAAACGAAAAAAAAGCAAACAAAGGGTACTGTATCTAATAATATTTAAAAGAGAAAATACTTATTAGAGAAAACTTGCTGATAAGCTGGTTATCAACATAGGAGCTATTAATGAATATTAAACAGTTCATAATAGAAGTATTTTTATCTGAACACAATGTACAGTCTTACACCAACCACTGTGAAAAGGTCTTAAATTTCCCTTTCACTCTAAGCCAGACATTATTTTCCAAAGACGGTCTTAAGCATACTTACTCTGCCCCCTCTAGCCCACACGCTTTTCCCCAGTGAGACCTTGCCATCCTCCCACTCACTAAGAAGTGAGGTCTACATGCTTTCCCCCTTGAATGTGGATGGGTTTATAACTACTAGACGATGGTGGACGTGATATAATTTGATTTTTGAGGTTAGGTCCTGGACGGTGACGCAGCGTTCGCCTTGCTCACGAGGACACTCGCACTAGGAACCCTGCGCTGCCCAGTAAGACACCACACTGCGAGGAAGCCACGCTCCATGGACAGGCCGCGTGCATGGGCATTCACATCAGCAGTCCTCGTCTTTCAGTCATCCCAGCCAGGCGTGAGACATGTAACGGATGAGCCTTCTGTCCTCGTAGCCTGCAAGTCTTCCTGAGGCCCCAGACATTACACAGCAGAGACAAGTCACCTTCATGTGCCCTGCCCAAATTCCTGACCCACAGAACCCTTAAGGATCGGAACATGGTTGTGTTTAAGCTTGTGAGTTTGGGAGTAAATTCTTAGGCAGAAACAGTAACTAACACAACTCTGTCAGAGTGCTCACAGATATAGCTCAAGCTGATACACACTTTCTGGAATTTTGTAAAGCAATGCTTTGATTTACTGAAAAATTTCTATCCAGTATCTTTTAAAATCTCATCTCATATATAACACTAATCATTTTATTAATTAAAAATTAAAAAAATGATGGCTTTGTGTTGATTTGGAGCTTCCAAGGCTGCCCTTTCGTGAATTCTGTGTTCTTATCTTTAGTCTTTAATTAGGAACTAAACTGTACTCTTTGTTAGGTGAAAATTCCTATTAGGTGATACCTCCTATGATTCTCTACTAACCTTTAGTTTGAATTCAAGTATTGCACTGTATCCAGTTTTTTGACATGTAATATTGACTGTTCCACCAAGCTCCAGTGTCATTGTGCCATAAAGAATTCCTAAAGGAAAACACAACTTTGATAAAAGGCTGAAGAGATAGACAATGGTTAATAACAAGCATCTTTAATCTAAATTTGTTCTAGGAGAAACTAACAAGGAAAAGGTATTCTGTCCCACTCAATAATAATCTGTAATTAAACACATAAAGTTGGTTCCGTAGGATTTAAGTAGATAAGAGTTGATCCACATTATCTGCAGATTCCATATTTGTAAATTCACCTACTCACTATATTAGTAATCCCTAAACCAATACCTACAGCACTTCAGCAGTCAATCACGGACATGGGCAGAGTGGCGAAAATTTTGAGTTGTTCAATGTGCACATTCCCAGCTGCGGTGGAACAGGGTGACACTCTGCTTTCTTGTTTCAGCTCTCAGGTGGTAGGGAAATAGGTGTCTTTTTTTGCCGTATAGTTAGTGCCACAGTTTTGTGCTTTTTGTTCATGACTTTACTGTTTAAAATGGCCCCAAATGTAATACTGACATGCTGTCTAGTTTCCTAAGCACAGAAGGTTGTGATGTACCTTACGGAGAAAATATGTGTGCGAAAGCTTGGTTCTGACATGCATATATAGTACTGTGGGCTGTTAGTTCAATTTTAATGAGTCAACAGCATATATTAAAGTGTCTTTAAACAGAAACAAGGTTATGTATTGATTGGTTGATAAAAATGAGACAAGAGGCTCACAGAAGTGTTTCCCCTAGGAGCAGTGGTTCAATATTATTTCATTCAGTGTTCGTGGTTAATTTATAGAACAGAACTACTGCAAATAAGGAGAATCAACTGTATAAGACAAACAAAAATACCCCCAAATAGGTTCTGTAACTAAAAGCTGGGGAAATTCTGAGTTTAACAAAGTTTAACAAAAATTGTGCATATCTGTTGTTGGAATAAGCTGTTAAGACAGCCTTAATATACAAATACACAATGTTAATTTGTTGGGGAACAACTATGCAATGTTTCTCATATTTATTTGGCCATGGAACTCTTATTTTGTAAAACAATTTGTGAGACTAGTGATTTGGGGAACACATCCTAGAAAATACACAGGGTAGAAAATAATCATTTCCTATGCTCATTTATAAGGGGTTATAATCACTTCTTTTTTTCCATGCAATAAAAACAACGCTATGAAAAAATTTTCCCCTGTTGATAGTTGGGTATGGTACTGGGTATCTACATGAAATATTTTATTTACTTCAAGTGATATAAAATTTTAAAATATATTTCTTATCAATTCCTAATTTCAGGTATTTAACGTCATGCTTATTTCTAGAACCACATGTGAAACTCTAAGATTATCGAGCCTCAAGCCACAAGTTGGCCACGCTTGTACTCCATACTAGGTAGGTTCATGGTACAGTAAATAGGAGTCAACGAGCCCGGAGATTAGTCTAAGCATCCTTACCGACTAGCTGGTTTAGCCTTGGATAAGATTCTTAACCCCAGTTTTCTCATCTGTGAAATGAGGTCATACTATATTTCTGTTCCTAAAATAAAGGATGATTACCAAAAAAAGTTATTTTTAAGAAATGGGTTGGAAAGGAAGGTACAGACAATGAGCAACCTGAGTGTTTCAGCTGATGCTCTGTAGCACAGCAGTGCAGATGGCAGAGATCTTGGCGCTGCCACATCCTAGCGGTGCAATGTGGGGCATATTAACCTCATCGTACCTCCTTTTCCTTTTCCATAAAAGAGGGCTACTATATTGCCTACTGTACAGGGCTGCTGGAATGACTGGGTTTATAAATTGTAAAGCATACAGAATAGTTGGGAGGTCTGGACTGTTGTAAACGATAGTTATTATTTAATATCTTTACCTATATCCTAAATAATAGGGATAAAAAAGCATAATACATTAAATTTTAAGAAGTTGCCAAATGAGGATGAAAAAGTTTTTTAAAGAACTTGGTACAATGAAAAGCAGTAAATTAGAAATTTAAAAAGGGTGGTGGTGCAAGAAGATAAAAATCACTTTTAAGGATTCTGAAATAATAGGCAGTTTCATCAAATTTTAAAACTTGCCCTTAAGGCAAATGAAATTCCATTATTATAATCTGCCTCTTTCAACTAAAGTATGCGTCACAAAAAGTCCATTGTTGCTCAATTAATTCACCACAGAAATATTCAGAAGATGGTAGCAATGATCTGAGTATCTGTAAACCAAGGACACTGTCAATCAAAAGGCTGACTCCTATCATTCTCAAAACATAACAATTTACAGCCACATACGAGTATTCATTTATTTAAAAGGTTTAAGAAATATCTAACTCAAGTATGAAAAACATTTACCTTTACAATGAGCATATGGCATTGTCATTACATAATCTTCACCTCTATTCAAGAAAGTCAATCGTGCTTCTCCTTCTAATATTGCAGATAATGAGTTTCCTAAAATAAATAGTTCACTAAATTTTACAAAATGAATTCAACCAATTCAAAACGAGCAAGGTACACGTATATTTAGGACACCTACCACATATCTACAGTGGAATGTCTTAAAAATGTCTCAGTCTTAATGTGCCCAAACATGTGTTTGTTATTTTATATCCAAAACACATTTGATCCATATTCCCATTCTTATGAGTACTTTTAAAAGTATAGTTACATTATTATGTTATTTTACATGAGGCTCTCAAGAAAAATCTTAAACATGTAGTGCATGCAATAAAACACTGACAGTTTCACTGTATAGCTTAATTTGCCCATTTTTGAATAAAAACATTATTTCTTATCCACCATCAGTCACATTATTTAGTTAAGGCCCAAGCTTTAGGTACTTATACCTAGTATAATACTATAGATACTTTAGACAAATAAAAATATGCATAACCTATTACCCTGGCAATCAATGATAAAATTTCATGGTATTTTCTTCTAGCTTTTCTCCCATGAGTACTTTTCATTCCCCCATCACGAGTTTTACTGAAGTATAATTTACATATAAGTGACCTATTCTAAGTGTGTATTTTGATAGTCTTGGCAATTGTATATAGTCACGTAACTACCACCATCACAATCAAGATGCAAAATTTCCCATCATCCCAAAAAGTTTCTCTTCACTCCTTGGAAGTCAATGCTGTCCCCCAGCCCCAGGAAACCACTGATCTGGTTTCAATCACTGTAGTTTTATCTATTCTAGAGCTTTGTATAGATGGCATCATAAAATATGTAGTTTGTGTTTGACTTCTTTCACTTCGCAAAATGTGTTTTAGATTCATCCATCCCGTTGTGTTCACATTTCAGACTATTTTAACAATATTAAGAAATCTAATATATGAACATAGTGTAGTTTTCCATTGGTCTTCTTTAATTTTCCTCAACGTTTTGTAGTTTTCAGTGTACTCATATATCGTTCATTAAATTTATTGCTAAATATTTTATTTTCCAGACACTATTAGAATCAAAGTTATTTTTTAAAATTTCACTCTGCAAGTGTTCATTTCTAGCATATAGAAATAAAATTGATTTTTGTATTTTGACCTT
This sequence comes from Rhinolophus ferrumequinum, assembly GCF_004115265.2. Taxonomy (NCBI): domain Eukaryota; kingdom Metazoa; phylum Chordata; class Mammalia; order Chiroptera; family Rhinolophidae; genus Rhinolophus; species Rhinolophus ferrumequinum. Next base: position 70,682,564 of record NC_046293.1, read on the forward strand.
GAATCTGGCAACCTTACTAAATTTACTTACTAGTTCTAAGTAGTTTTTTGGCATATTTTAAAAAATTTTCTATATAAATTCAGTATGTATATGGTTTAACTTCTTGCTAATCTGCTTTTTAACTTGCTTACTGCACTGGCTAGGACCTCTAATACAATTTAATACAGAAGTAGTGGGAATGAACATTCTTGCCTTGCTCCTGATTTTAGGAAAAATTATTCAATTTCCACCTTAGGAGTATGAAGTTGGCTATATATTTTTCATAAATACCTTTAATCTAGTCCTAATTTGTCAAGAGCTTTTATTGTGAATGGGTGTTGAATTTTGTAAAATCCTTCTCCCACATCTCTTAAAATGATACAGTTTTCCTTCATTCTATTAATATAAATTACACATTGGTTGATTTTCAGATGATATACCAACCCTATATTCCTGAGATAAACCCCACTTGATCATGATATATTGTCCTTTTAATATAACGATCATGATACTTACACTTTTATTATATCCTTTTACGTGTATTACCCTTTATATATATTGATTTGTTACTAAATTTTTTAAAGATTTTTCTTCAAGAGAGATTGATTTGCTGTTTTCTTGTAATGTCTAGTTTTTGGGCTTAGGGTAATGCTGGCCTTATAAAATAAGTTGAGAAGTGTATCCTCCTTTTCTATTTTCTGTAAGAAGTTGTATAAAATTGGTATTACTTCTTCCTTAAATGTTTAGAAGATCTCAAGACATCTGGGCCTGGAGTGTATCTTTGAAGGAAAATTTTTAATTAGTAATTCAATTTCTTTCACTGATTTAAGCCTATTAAATTTTTGTATTTCTTCTTGGGTCAGTTTTGGCAATTTGTGTTTTTCATTACAATTTAAGCTGTCAAATTTATTGGCATAAAATAGTCTATAATATTTCCTTATCATCCTTTCAGGGTCTGTAGGATCAGTAATGATACCTATTCCAGATGTGTATTCTCTTCATCAGTCTACAATCAACTCCTGGATTCTCTGATTTTCTGTATTGTTTGTCCACTTTCTACACTGATATCTGCTCTTATTATTTACTTTATTTTCTTTGACTTTATTTAGCCTTTTCTAATTTCATAGGGTATAAAGTCAGATCACTGATTTAGATCTTTCTCCTTTTCTAATTTAAAATCATAAATTTCTTCTAAGCACTGCTTTTGCTGCATGCCACACCTTTTGATATGTTACATTTTCATTATCATTTAGTTTAAAATATTTTCTAATTTCTCTTGTGATTTCTACTTTGGCCTATGAATTACTTAGAAGTGTGAAGTTTAATTTCCAAATATTTGGAATTTATCTTGGTATCTTATGTTTATTTTTAATTCTATTTCATTGAGGTTGCAGAACAATATACTTGATGATTTTCAGTCTTGAAATTTATGGAGAGTTGTTTTATGGTCAAACACATGCTCTATACCAGTGAAAACACCATACATATATCTGAAAAATAATGTATATTCTGCAATTGTCCATTGTAAAGTTCTAGAAATATCAATTAGGGTAAGGTGGCTGTTAGTGTTCTCCATGGTCTTAAGCCATTTACACTATAGTTAGAGTGTGGAGGGATGGAAGGTGTAGTAGGGAGGGAATAACCTAAATATATGTAACCTTCAGAAGAAAACAATCACACTCGGAAACAAACAAAACATGAAACTAGGCCAAAAAAATACAAAAACAAAAATAAAACCCAAACAAAATTAACATTAAGGGAAATAAAAGACATCTTGAAAAACAATAAAGGCATATATCATGTTCCTGGATCAAAAACTATCAGATTTTCCTGTCACAGACTTATCTATGGTTCTCTGCCCTCTCAGGTAACCAAACTTTAGATTTCTGTTGACACATTTTATTTTTCCTATTTTACCGTAATTATTTTTCTCCCAAGATTAAAATTCTTCAGTTGAAATTTAATTTGATTTTTTCTCCATTTAAAATTTAATTTTAAAATCCAAATAAAAGCATTTAATTCTCCCACCCCAGTGGTGTATAACTTTGGCCATTTGTTTCGACTGTCATAGTTTTTAGATTAAGTTTCCTACTGTACCCGTATTTCTCTATATCCCCTTATACTTAACAAAACCTTTTAATGGTGTGTTATTTATAAATGGGTAAAGACACTATAAAAGGCTATTATCCAAGTAAAAATGATACTTAAAATGACATACAAATTCCTTACTGAAAACAGCCAAAGACACTGTCTAAATAAAAACTCACTAGAAAATACTTCCTCCCAGAAAAGGGAGCCAACTGAGACAAGGGGAAACTCACCATAGAACTTGGACTTAGCCAGGATACTACCACTAAGGCAAAATCCATCCTTTCGGTTACTAACATAAAAGGCAGATATTGGTGGGTGATGAGACACCTATTAAACAGAAGAAAAAACATAGAATACAATTAGCATATCATTGTGCTAGTATCAAAAGTTCACTTCTTAAAAACATACTCTATTAATGAATAAGAAGAAACATTTGGTAAGTAGTAAAATCAAATACTGATGATTGTAGTAATCAGCCTCCAAGATGTCTCCTCAGGAAACTCACCTTCTGGTATTCACACCATGAGGTGGGCTCCTCTTACACTGTATCAAATCTGGTTTATGTGGAAGTGATAGTATGTCACTTCTGAAATTAGGTTATAATGCAGTCTCAGTCCCTCCCTCCCTCCCTCCTTTTTTCCCTCCCTCTCTCTCTCAGATTATTAGCTCTAAGAAGCCAGCTTCCACATTGTGAACAATCCTATGCAGAGGCCCAAGTGGTGAGGAACTAAGTCCCATTGTCAAATAGCTTGGAAGTAGAATCTTCCAGCCCAGTTAAGCCTTCAGAGGATTGCAAAACTGTCTGACATCTTGACCACAACCTCCTGAGAGATCCTGTGCCAGAACCACCCAGCTAAGGAGCTTCCAGATTCCCGAACCTCATATCAGATAATAAAGGTTGTTTTAAGTAATTCAGTTTTGGCAGTACTTTGTTATAAATATAACTAACACAGTGGCTATTCTTCATATAGATTACTGAATAGGCTGTAGGAAACTAATAAAAGCTTTGACAAACATGTTATTTTAATAATCGAACATTATAAATACATCTTGTGTTTTCTGAAATGACACAAAGCTAAAATTACACTCTTCCTCAAGCATCTCAATTTAGTGAAGCATTGTAACAAAGTAAAATGCAAGGTGTTACAATCACTAATTGAAAAAAATTAATACAAATAAGTGGTTTGAATCTGAGAATGATATTCAAATCTCTAAAGAAAAGGAAGATTTTTCAAATGCCTCATGGTCTACTCATCCTCCTTACACTCCCAGCGAGAATTATTATAATAAGGATCCATTGTTATGGAGAGAAAATGTCATATTCTTCAGGTTTGTTAGGATGAGGTGGGGGAAGATTAATATGAATACAGATGTATAAAAGTTTAAATTAATAAAATATTAAAACTAAGAAATATTTTATGACTGCCTACTATGTGTACAATAAAAAGAGATGTATTATGGGGAAGGTATACCTTCAAAGGGCTAACAATTCAATTGCGGAAATAAATGTTTTGTAAAAAGTTAATACAAGTGTTAAAATAACAGCTTAATACGTAATCACAAAAAATAATACAGAAGTTTGAGAAGTAAAACATCACTAGTCATCTGGATCATGAAAGATAAGCAGGTCAGGGTTTGTTTAAATGAAGAATTGCTGAGAAGAAACACTGGGGTGGGAGAATTAAATTTAAACATACTGAGGCAAAGCAGCACAGTGTCAGGTCACCTAACTGTGAATGCAGAGGTTTAACTGCAGTGGAAGGCTCAGAAAGACATGTAATTTGAGGTAAATTTAAAAGATATGGAGGACCTTGGATACCAGACAAATGGATGTGAATCTGATTTAGTAACTGGGGAGAAACACTGAAGAACTTGGCAAAAAAGGTGGGGCGGGGGCACGGGCACAGGATTCCATGACTTTCATAGGAATCCTTATGAGGACGGCATTCAGTATTACTCAATACTAAAAGGCAAAATGCTTACCAAATATTCCAAAGTAAAGGTTAATCAACAGTGAGTTTACTGAGTTAATATTTTCTATGAAAATATCCCAATAACTTCTGATTCAGTTTTGTTTCAGTAACACGCATTTCTAATACCTGTTCAGCAATATAAAAAGTTTTGCTGTTTGTTCTGGGATGAATCCACAAACAACGGAAAGTCTCACCAAGTATAGGATTATAAGGTTTCTTCAATCCCTAGTGAAAAACACAAGTTTCAAATTACAAATGTGGAAGATTCAAAACAGTTCAAACCAGTCAAGATGGGTTTAGCTGTATCACCTGGGAGCTTATCCTAATAAAATTTCACAGTAGTGACATGAAAAAAAGTTAAATGACTTTAATCATAATACAGGTCTAAATTATCAAGTATTTTGCCATTTTGCTAATTCAAAAATACCGTGCAAATGCAATTATTAATAAATAAATATAACATAAAAATACAGAACTCATATAAGGCTAAAGAAAGTAAAATACAAAAATTACCTTTGGCTTTTTATAGAATCCTGACAAATACCATTTCACTACTTTCTTCAAACGAAAATAAGGATTTTCTTCAAGAGCAGCCCTAAAAAACAAAATGGTAAACACAAAAACTTTATAGAATCTATCACAAATTCTCCCTCATATTTATCAAGTCAACAACTGAATATGAGATATGATTGGGAAACATCTTTAAAATAGATGGCAAAAACAAACACGTACATCAGTTCGTAAGAATCATTTTTCAAAATCTGGTTACTTTTCTCCCTGTTTTTACTATTCTTTGATGTGCTGCCCAGGTCTTTGCTCAAGCAGTTTTTGAAAACTCTCTGAACTAAGATTTAATGCATGACTGGGGCTCTGGAGAAACCTAGATGTTGCTAGGGGTTCTCTGAGAAATTGTGATTGAAAAAAATAAACAGACTTTGAGATTCATGCACTGTTTGATGCCTAGCATTTGCAATAAGGGGCAGTGGCCGAGAGGCTCATTAACAACTTTGTTAGAGGTCTTCAGCCCGTATGTCAGAGAGAGAAGGACCATGTGCACTTGATTTAGTCTCGTTTTGGTTGTTAATTACAGGAGATGAATGGTAACTGGTGAGTGCTGTAGCACACGGAGGGAGGACACCAGGATCACGTTAGCCTCTACTGCACAGATGGCCTCCCTAAGTGTATAGGACTAGATGCCTTTTCTGCCCCTTGTACACAACACAGATGTTTCAAACCACAAATACTGAAGTTTTAAAAAAATTTAAACCAATCAAAAGGTTTTAACCCATTTTTAGCCTTTAACCTCCCCTATGTGCTTTAAAATGATTTTCCAGAGTGAACAAACTACCAACATAATGGGTAATCAAAAAATAATTTTCATTTTAAAGAAGAAATTTTTAGAAGCCATGACTCAGCTGCCTCTTTGCCCTTTTGCTGTTGACATAAACATGGTAAAACACTGATTGTGTACATCAGAAGTGAATTTTACTGCAAAGTTAGTTGATCTGTTTATTGATTATTTATCTATTTTATTATACAATTTAACTATTACACTCCTGAAGCATGTCTGATGGTCCAGTGCGGTGAATTCTGAAGATGACGTGTAAGATGGAGGAGGCTAGGCCTAGGCTTACTGACAACTATGCCAAGTTGGAAGGCTGCACTTTTCGGCAATAACACCCTCTGACTGTTCTCTTCCTCTCCGGTTTAAATTCTCTTACTATGATATTTTATTTTAAATTTTACAAATATATAGACTATATAGTTAAAAACTCAGAGCAATATAAAAAAGTATAAAGCAATAAAACAGTACACATGTCCTGTATTGCCCCATCTCTCCATACTGTTAGGTTCTATAGGCAATATTTTTTAACTTCCTTTTTTTAATAAACAATTTTCTTTATGCATAAAGAATACAAATATGTAGTCTTTCTTTAAAAAGAAGGTAGCAAACTATACACATTCTTCTGTGCCTGGCTTGGTTCACACACACACATACTCCTGAGCGTCCCTGCATATCAACTTACAGAGTTCTCCCTATGTTAAATATACATGATTTAACCAGTCAACTGGGGCTGGATACTTGAGTTATCTAATTTTATACTATAACAAACCCTGCTGCAACAACCTTGTATATATGTCATTTTGTATATGTGGAACCATGTCTGTAGGGATTATTCCCAGAAGCAGGATTACTGGATCAAAGGATTGAATGCATCTGTAATTCTGGAAATACTGACAGATTCCTTCCAAAAGTGCTGTGGTAGTTTGTATCGCCCAGCAGCAGAGTATGAGTGCCTGTTGCACACAGCCTTGGCAATAAAATAGTGTGTGTTCCCAGAAAAGCGCATCTTTTCAATTTGGGAAAGTGGGCATATCTTAAGAAGGTCTTACTGTGATTCATACACTCTGAAAGAAATGAATTTCTAGACAGATAAAAGAAAGAGCTATAATAAGACATAGGCCGAACTGGGGTATGAAAGTTTTTGGACTTTTGGTTAACGTGATGGATGAAAAACAGTATCTTACTATAGTTTGAACCTGCATTTTTCTTATTTTGTGTGATGTTTACATGTTTAAGGACTGTTTCTATTTTTTCAATGTTAAACTGGTCTTATCCTCCTTTTTCTATTAGGTTTTTGATCATTTTCATTCACTTTCTAAGAGTTCTTTTTATTTCAGGGAGATTAACACTTTGTATATGATTTAATTTGCAAAAATCTCCCACAGTTTATCAATAGTCTTTTGATTCAGGTTATGATTTTTTTTTGCAATGTTCATTAATGTAACTGATAGACTAATAATGCAACTAATAAACTGAATACAGATATTGATGCAGCATCTGAAAATCATGTCGTAGGGTCAGAACGTGGTGTCTTAGAAAACAGTGCCTTAAAACACCACAGCTGCTAAAATGGGGATGGCTTGAAACTTGGAAAGGTATGCACAAAGTTGCTGCCTTTTATTGGTTCTCCAAGCAACTGTTGGGACAGAAGTGGACAGTTAGTTCCTCCTCTACCTCCTTTGTGCCTGCCTTTTTCCAAACTGTACCCAGGATCAGCTGGCAGGAAGAAAGATGAAAGTGGGGATTTATGCCGAGAGCCAGCACGTGACAGGGCATTCTGGTTCTGGTAAGCTGCATGTGCCTCACAAGCATGCAGAGAGGATAAGTATAAACAAAAGCACAAGTCCCAGGATGGGACCTGAACAAGGGCTGAGGTGGGAGAACAAACAATGCCTACCACCTGTCCCTGTGTTAGGTCAGGAAACAGTCAGGGAGCCTGTGACAGCAGTACTGTCGGGTGAGGGGTAAAATTCCCGTCCTCCTCAAGCTTGTGATCTCAGTTCAACTTCATAAGTGAAAACATTATACCAATGTATTAAATATGCTTCTTATTAAGGTCAACTGCATGAGTGGTGGAGAAGAGAGAGGGATAGCTCAGTAGGGCCCGATTTTGGTAAGCCATAACCATTAAATAGTACTCTAGGAAAAAAATCTAGAAAACCATGAGGTACCTTCTATTTTAAGAAATGAGAATCTACTTACTCAGATAGGAAATCTGCATGATAGTAATAATCTGAAAGTTTATCCAGGAAAGAACGAGGTTCCAAGATAAATGTAGGCAGAACCACCCTGGACAGGTCCATGCCAGGACGAACTTGTTTCAGCAGTGTCCAGATAAGGCTTTTGTTTTCTTCAGACACAGTTTCTGTTTGAGAAGCCTCACCTGCCTTCAGCAATTAACAAAAAATACTGAAATATTATATTTATTTTGGACACACAGATGCATAGAAAAGATAGCTAAGGTTGAAAACCAGAATTCTCTATTTGACTATTCCAAGCATCCTGAAAATGTGGAAATAACCCATTAGGTAATAAATAAAGTCTATAGCTATAAAAGTTATGTAAAAAGGGTAGTTGCAAGAGATATCAAAGTGAATGATATGTGCAAAGAATCCATTACAAAAAATATTGTACTCCATTATATTATTATCTTTACTTCTATGCACAAGCAATAACAAAGTTACAAACTCATGTTTCCTTGCAGTTTACTTTGTACCTGGCAATGACATTGAGTAGTATCATAGTTTAAAAGCAAACCTGAAGAAAATGTGAACTTTAAATTTAACAGAATAGAGTCCTATTTGTATGAGCACTATGTATGTTTAGCTGTTTATAAATCGTATTTCATATGTATGCAACTTTTAAAACACAATAGGTATCATAGAAATATTCTCTTTTAGGAAAAAATAAGCAACAGGTCAAACAAGTAATATATTCAATTACATTTAAAAATTTCCAAGAATTAGAAAACCCAAATCTTTGAAAATCACAGACTTTTACCTCTCCAAGTTCCTCATGACTCTGTTCAGTGTAGGTCGTCTCCTTTAAAGGCTCAACAGGCTCAGGTTCGATATACGAATCATCTTGCCTTTCGGATGTATCAGTGTCACTTTCTTCACTTTTCCCCATCACTTCATTGTCAGACTCATCGTGCTCTTGATCATTTTCTTTATCAGATTTATCAGAATACGTATCTTGGTCCTTAAAATGCTGTCGTTCAATTTCACTATCATTTAACCTTAGGGAAAGAATTATTAGAAGGAAGAATAAAAAGAGATTAAGAATATTTATTTTACAAATAAAGATGCTATCTAACATTCATTGAGAATTTACTATGTGCTGGGCACTGTTCTTAGTGCTTTATATAGTTTTACTCATTTAATTCTCAAAATAACCCTATGAAAGAAGTAGCTATTCTCACTTTACACATTAGTAAATGGCACAGATAAGTAAAAAAAATGGAGAAATGCTAAAAGATGACACACTGAACTCTTTGTCTCTACCACCTGGGGCTAAAATCTTCCAAAAGCAAAATTTTACACTATCTCTTGCTTATTTTCTTAGTTTTGTGATCATCATCTCTGGAACCAACCTCACTGTCACTTCTGGTCTGAAATTTCAACTCACGATCATCAGATTCTGAAGTGAATGCACATGAATTATGACTTTCCATCTGTAACGGTATCCAAAGTCACTCAAAATAAGTTCAAGAATGAGACAATAAAATATAAAAGATAACTAATGACATTATTTAATACTTGACCAATAGGCTTAATCTTGAGGGGAAAAAAATCCAGGGAGAACTGGAAATGGAAATTTCAGCTTAAGAAAATGAACCTATAGCCTAAAATTGACAAACTGCTATACTCAACTCTGTTTTTACTAATCCTAAAGTCATTAGGGTTGATAATAAGTACAAAAAGGAAGATTAAAAAGAACAAACTCATTGTCAGAATCAATTTTTTAAAAAGAAATTTCTTATTTAGGAAAGTATCTGTGGGTTTCATTTGCTACAATAAAACTTACAGGGATGAACACGAAAGTACTTTAAAAATGAATACACAGTGCCATTATATTTAGCTGATATTTTAACAATGCTGAGATAGTAACAGAGCAAAGACGTCCTATTTGAGTCCTATGTTAGTCTCTATTTTTCCAAAATCTTCATTTGATGGATTTTTTAAACAGAGAATTTCTAATAGAAATACATTTTTTATATATGTATTATTTTCTTTCTTTCCCTTTACAACCACATATTTTTATTTTGTTTTTTTTCTATGATAGCTGCATTACAACAGATTTTTACAAAGAATACTGTAAATTAAACTCCCTATGCAATTTTATAAGGTCATATTTCTTTTTTTTAAAAGATTTTTAAAATATAAAATATATTTTTTATTAAAATATAAAAAAGATATTTTATTAAAATATTACATTAAGTTCAGGTGTACATCATAGTTATTCAACAGTACCCTCCTGGCACGATACATAATTATTACATTATTGATTATATTCCGTATGCTAAAGAAGTGATCACCATGATAAACCCAGGAACCATCTGACACTGTACCATGCTAACACAGTATTATCAACCTTTCCCTCCCTTTTAAAATTTTCAATAATAGTTGACATTCAATATTATTTTGGATTAGTTTCAGGTGTATAGCACAGTGGTTAGACATTTATATAATTTAGGAAGTGATCCCCCTCACTAGTGCCACCTGGCACTACACATAGTTGTTACCATATTATTGATTGTATTCCCTATACTTTACATCCCCATGACTAGCATATATTTTTAAAAGGTAGTCTAAAATTGCTGTCTCTGCTTTCTTACCATCTGTTCTCTCCTTGACTACTCACGATCTGTCTTTCACTCCCCTAAATCCAGTGAATCTGTTCCCTAAAGGTCACTAAATGATGGCTTAGCTGACAAACCCAACGGCCTTGTCTAATCTTCGCCTCCTGTGACTTCTCTGCATCCCTGGATTTTGATGATGATTATTTTTCTTGAAATGGCCTTAGTGCTTGGGTTCCATGTAACCGTGGTTCTACTTTTTAAGCTCTCTGATCTCTCTTACTTCCTTCCGTCCTTAGATATTTTCATCTTCCTTGGCCCTTTTTTATTTTCTATATCCTCTCTCTCCTTTGCCAAGCTCCCCAATTTCAAGGCTTCATTATCATTTGTATGTGATTTCCAAACCCAGGCATGCAGGAAGAAGCTTTACACCCAGGTTTTTATTTTAAATGCTTGGCTGACATCATCTATTTGTCCTGGGACCACTGCAGCCTCGACATGTACAATATTTAATAAATTATTATTTCCCAAACATGGTCCTTTGTTTTATTTTACCATTATCTTCCCAGTTACTCAGGCTTAAAGCTTGGTGACCTTCTTTAACTTCCCACACTTCCTGTCCTTTATATCCCAGCAGACTACAAGTCTCGGAGACAGGCTCCCACCCCCTCACCTCTGCATCATCAGCTCCCTGCTCATTTTCTGTCATATAGCCAAATAAACATGTTGATATGTTGATTCTATTTTTGAAAAAAATCTGTTATATTGACCTCTCCGATTGCCTAGCTGGATGCTATGTTTTCAACTTGTAAATTTTCCTGATCTTATGTATATTACCCTGAAGCATCTCTCCTTTGGTTATTTACGTCCTTTTCTTCCTACTACTATTTATAGTTACCAGGTATTTATAGGTTTCAAACATAACAAAACAAAATAAAACATCTCTCCAGGATCACACAGCTAGTAAACTATGATGTATTCAAATTTAGGATCATCTCTGATTCATCTCCCTATTCACACTGTGATGAGTTATACAGAAAAATGTATGATATCTTCTACTAAAAAGAGGTTCAAAAATTTTAATGAATAAATATGTGAAGCAGATAAAGTTTTAAGATCCCCAAATTTACAAATTACCTGGTATTCAATAAAAACAATGAACAGTTTACAGCTGAAGAGTTTCAAGGGAAAAAATATCAGCAGAGGCCCCAACAAACATCTATTCCCACATAAACTGTGCCCCACCCCCCCAATCCAATCCCATTCAGGCTTTCGTATTGGGGATTAAGATAAAACTCCAGATTATAGGTCTGCAAGGAAATGATGTAAAAGCTCATGTAATAGAGGTTTTTAAAGAGAGTAGAGAGTCAAGCAAAAGGATAAGAAAAAACCCCAAAATGTTCAGCTCAGGTTACATGGGGAAGAGGAGAGTGGCAGTCTTACTTTGAGGAGAGTAACCCCAATGCTGATAGGCGTAAGTGGCTGTAGAGCAGAAGCTGAGCACGGGGGTAAGGGTGGAAAAAAGGAAGTCTACTGTTTTTCCTACAAAGCACCAAAAGAGACATGAACCTCAACAAACGACTGAATCTCAAACAAAGTACTTCTTAGTTTCTGTGGAGAAAATTTTTTTTTAATTATTATTAACTATAATAAATGCTGCAGGGACTAAAACCACAAATAAGATACAATTCCAACTCGAAACACTTACAATATACTAGAAGAATTCCACAAATACCAGGTAGAATAAGTCAGGCGCCATTATTAAAAAAAAAAAAATGCTATAGAACAGCAATAGAAGGGCATTTCATGGTTCCATTTCATGGTTATGAGGCAGTAAAGTCTTCACATATGATGTAATATTTGAGATTGGTCTTGAAGAATACATAGGTTTATAACGGGAGAAAAGAGCAAGGACTAGAAATCATTCTTAATGAAGGGAACACCATGCACAAAGACCAGGTACACAGCATGATTGTATTTGGGAAGTAAGTTATTCACATAGGCTGGAATCAAGGAAATAATTTTCTATACCTTACCATAGTCACTAAACAAATCTTAAACCAGGCCTTGGACATATAATGAGAAGAAGACAGCCAAGTTTCAATCCTAGAAACACTAAAAATTCTAGGCCTGTCTACTAACCTAGTGAACAACATGGTCTCTAAAATAATCAGCAAATTAGTGGCAATATCTACTTACTGGAAGTTGTCACCACTGTGGAGGTTGTTAGCACGTAATAAGCCATACAAAGTCACATGCGTGCTCTCTGACGAAATGCTCAGGTCATGTTCCTTTCCTTCCCTGATCATTGTACGTTTAAGAAGACTAGAACATTTCAAAGCCAACTCCAAAGCATCCATCCAGCACCTTCCTAGGAGAACATAGATTCATAAGGAGTATAATTCAAGAAACTAGAAAAACTAGCATCCATCTTAATTTAACACTGTTAGCCTTTAAGCATACTATTATTTCTTTGAGAAAGATGTACTGGAAAAGTTAATTTGAACATAAAATCTTGTAAAGGTTTTTCTTAAATGCAATTTTTTAGTTTAACAAGTGCTTTTTACATACTAAGCACATACAAACCACTGGTAAATGAATACAATGTAGCACGAATTAGAAAGTCGCCTAAATAAGTGTACTTAAAAAAAATAAAAATCTTAGAACATTAACATGTAGTATAATTTGAAGGTACCAAACAAGGTACATAAAATATACTACAGGGGTGATGTTTCTACTATAAACAAACGATTGTCTAAAATAATGTTTTGTTATTGATAGTAGTAGGTCTACCCCCAGGTTTAGCATCCATTCCACTTACATGTTTAAAAAATTTTAAGTCAAGGAAATGCTTGTATAATACTGTCATTAACTGCCACATTAGTTAGTAGAAACACTAGTAACTTTGATTTTTTAATTAAAATTTAGAACTGTAATTAGCAGAAAAAAAATGCTGGCTGCTCTTAAAATTCATATACATTTGCTTCAAGACCTGTTGGAAATATCAGCCAAGTTAAACACTTTTATAATGACAGCTTGTACCTATTTTAATTTTAAAAATAATCATCTGGCAAAAGTAAACTTGGAAGGTTACAAGATTCGTTAGGCTAAGCGAGTCTATAAAATATAAAAGTGAGGAACAAATCCACTGTCAATTATTAAGGTTGTAAAGTTACCATGCTTTCATATAAATAAGTTTTACTCTTCCTGTATTTGCTTCAGGAATTAAGTATTAACTGACTGAGCTTAGTCTGTACTTAAATGTCTTATGCAAAAAACGCAAAACAGTTTATATGTCTTATAAATGTCAATATTTAATGATAAAATATAAATAGTATTAAACATACCTCTACAGTGATAAAACAGTGAGTTACCATAGAGAACACCAACCAAGTCAAAAGGTAACATGTCAATGGAGCCTGAAGAAGAAAAGTCCAGGCTGCTAACTCATCACTCAATTACCCAATGCTTCTTTCCTATCAGATTTCCGTTTGTCTACCAAGTTAATGATAGAACTGTGTTCTAAGCAATTTATGATTACGATACCTCTGCTGTTAATACCATACTAAAGACAGATTTGCCCAAAGGAAAAATATACAGTGGTATATAAAATAAATCCTTAACAGTGAGGACCCAAATCCAATCCATCAAAACCTGTATTTACCATCTGACTCTGAAGTAGCTCGGATGATCAAATAACTGCTAGGTAAGGGCTGAGTTATGGATCCAACTGCTTCACCTTTTGGACCCTTAATGTAAACAAATAAAATAAAAATGAGCAAAATAAATGGTTTACAGTAAGTATTATGAGATCTCAACTTATATTATCCATTATTATTGGTAACAACCTAAATTAGGCATGGATTATAACTTAAAAGCAAACAAGCTTTAATTTCATGCTTGCTGACAAAGCAAATGTTAAGTATTAAGGAACATTTTCCTCTTCCAACAAATATACCTCCTTACTAAACAATTGAACTTATAGTTAATATTAGTTAAAAATTATCTCTGCGTATTAGTCACATATTAAAGAGAAATCTAAAATTTACTGTAAAAGACCAAATTTTAATTTAACAGAGAATTTCCATTTCATATATACTAGATGAAAAATACTTAGTTGCTAGAAACCTATAAAGACACAGCTGGAAATACAGTTCTAATTTATAAGAAAAAGAGAAAAAAATTCTGAGTAGGTCTAGGGAAAAATAAATCTCCACTTTATAACCAATGATATACTTGTTTCTAAATACCAACTATAAAACCTCATTTTATTTTTCCAGAAACAAGAAAGAAAAAGGAATTTTTTTGTTATTGGTTGGGGTTGTTTTAGAAGTATACAACACCAAGAGCTCTCTATATGATCAGCTTCACCAAGGATAATCTTACATGAACACAGGTCTTATCTGGAAAGAAAATCTGTTGACTGAATTTAGAGTATAATTGTAATAGAAAAATCATTAATTTTTAAGTTGTCAGATCAAAGAATAAAACGGACTTTTGAGAAACAAACATTAGAAAGATGCAGGTTCAAATGAAAAAAATTACAAAAGCAATATGATTTTAACAAATCCTATAATATCCTTTGGGTATTTTCAGATAGTTTTATAATTTCTGGGCGGTTCCTAGAACCAGTATAGAGTAGGATCTAGAGTCAGACTGCCTGGGTTTCAAATTTGGTTACATGCTAGAAAAATTATCTAAGTAATTCTCTAGGCTTCAATCTGTTTGTCTGGTCAATAGGGGAAAACTGTATCTTCCTTAAAAGTATGAGAATTAAAAAAAGATTCTATGTAAAATGCTCAAAAGAGTCCCTGACACAAAGTAAGAACTCATAAACATTACTTTTTCTTAAACATAGACACTGACTTTGAAGCTGTTTTTTTTTCTTTCTTTTTTTATTAAAGTTTATTGGGGTGACAATTGTTAGTAAAGTTACATAAATCTCAGGTATACAATTCTGTATTACACCCTTTATAAATCACATTGTGTGTTCATCACCCAGAGTCAGTTCTCCTTCCATCATCATATATTTGATCCCCTTTACCCACATCTACCACCTCCCAACCCCTTACCCTCTGGTAACCACTAAACTATTGTCCGTGTCTAGGAGTTTTTATTTCTCTTTTGCTTGTCGTGTTCTTTTGTTGTTTTTGGTTTATATACCACATATCAGTGAAATCATATGGTTCCCTACTTTTTCTGTCTGACTTATTTTGCTTAGCATTATAATCTCAAGATCCATCCATGTTGTCACAAATGGTCCTATTTCATCTTTTCTTACCGCTGAACAGTATTCCATTGTGTATATATATATACCACAACTTCTTTATCCATTCATCTATTGAAGGACATTTTGGTTGTTTCCATGTCTTGGCCACTGTAAACAAAGCTGCAGTGAACATTGGAGCACACGTGTCTTTATGGATAAATGTTTTCAGATTTTTTTGGTAGATACCCAGGAGAGGGATTGCTGGGTCATATGGTAATTCTATTTGTAATTTTTTGAGGAACCTCCACACTGCCTTCCATAGCGACTGCACCAATCTGCATTCCCACCTACAGTGTATGAGGATTCCCTTTTCTCCACAGCCTCTCCCACACCTTGTTACTATTTGTCTTGTTGATGATAGCCATTCTAACTGGGGTCAGGCTTTTATTTGCATTTCTCTGATGATTAGTGATGTTGAGTGAGCATTTTTTCATATGTCTATTTGCCATTTGTATGTCCTCTTTGGAGAAATGTCTCTTCAGATACTCTGCCCATTTTTCAACTGGGTTGTTTTTTTCGTTATTGAGTTGTATGAGTTCCTTGTATATTTTGGATATTAGCCCCTTATCGGAGGCACTGTTTGTAAAAATCTTCTCCCATTCAGCTGGTTGCCTCTTTATTTTGTCGATGGTTTCTTTTGCTGTGCAGAAGCTTTTAAGTTTGATATAGTCTCATTCATTTATTTTAGCTTTTACTTCCCTTGCCTTTGGAGTCAAATTCATGAAATGCTCTTTGAACCCAAGGTCCGTAGGTTTAGTACCTATGTTTTCTTCCATGCAGTTTATTGTTTCAGGTCTTATGCTTAAGTTTTTGATCCATTTTGAGTTAATTTTGGTACATGGTGACAGATAGCAGTCCAGTTTCATTCTTTTGCATGTGGCTTTCCAATTCTGCCAGCACCATTTCTTGAAGAGGCTGTCTTTTCTCCATTGTATGTTTTTTGCTTCTTTGTCAAAAATTATCTGTCCATATTTATGTGGGTTTATTTCTGGGTTCTCAATTCTATTCCATTGGTCTATTCCATTGGTTTTTCTGCCAATAACATGCTGTTTTGATTATTGTTGCCCTGGAGTACAAGCTAAAGTCAAGGAGTGTGATACCTCCAGTATTGTTCTTTTTTCTTAGGATTGCTTTGGCTATTCGGGGTCTTTTGTGGTTCCAAACAAATCTGATGATTTTTTGTTCTGTTTATTTAAAAAATGTCATTTGGATTTTGATGAGGATTGCATTAAATCTGTATATTGCTTTGGGTAATATGGCCATTTTGTCTATGTTGATTCTTCCAATCCAGGAGCACGGAATATCTTTCCATTTCTTTGTGTCTTCTTCAATTTCTTTTAAAAATGTCTTATAGTTTTCAGGATATAGGTCTTTCACATCCTTGGTTAAGTTTATCCCTAGGCATTTTATTCTTTTTGTTGCAATTGCAAAAGGAATTTTTTTTTTAAATTTCTTTTTCTGAGATTTCATTGTTAGTATATAGGAATGCAAAGGACTTTTGTACGTTGTAGCTGGCAACTTTACTTATTTGTTTTCTGTTTCTAATAGCTTTTTGGTGGAGTCTTTAGGGTTTTCTATATATAGCATCATGTCATCTGCAAAGAGTGACAATTTAACTTCTTCATTCCCAATTTGCATGCCTTATTATTTCTTTCTCTTGCCTGATTGCTCTGGCGAGGACTTCCAAAACTGTTGAAAAGCAGAGGTGACGGGACAGCCCTGTCGTGTTCCTGAACGTAGAGCAAAGGGCTTCAGTTTTTCATTGTTAATTATGAGATTAGCTGAGGGTTTGTCATATATGGCCTTTATTATGTTTGAAGCTGTTTAAACAATGTCCTAAGCAGGTTTTGCTTGTGTAGAATATTCTTATGTTCATATAATTGTACAAATTTCTTCCCCCAAAATATGGAATTAAAAAAATTTGACATTAAATATTTTCAGTTATTTAAAAATTCATTATGTGTTACAATTCCTAAGAGTAGTAGTAAAGAATAAATACTATACATAAAAGGCTTTGAAAGTAATTTTTTTTTTCACTTGAGAATCTCATGATATATAAATACCACAGGTTCTATGGGTTAAGGTTCTGTGGGTTAAATTCTTTCCCCTGTGGCAAGTATCTAATTCCAGCATGGAACTAACTTTGTAATCCTGAATTTATTCCTGCTATATCTCCAGACTACTGAAATAAAGAGGTCCAGGTTTTTTCCTAGGTGCATATGTATTGCCTAATTAAGCAATACTGAAAAAAGCTGGAGTTACTATTAATTAGCCCTAATCTCAAGTAGGTGGTTTTCCTTAAAGGAGGAATTCTAAACCCTTTATTCAAGTATAATTAACCTTCTTACAAACTAAAATCAAGAAACACTGTAAAAACTTTAAATAGACTCATTTATTTAGTTAGCGTGTATACTGCATGTCCATTTTTTTTATAGAATTCCTTGATGACTAATTAAATAAGGCACTGCTATTTTCCTGATTAAGTTTCCACTGTTATAATACAGAGGTGATCACAGTAATGCTTTTCAGTTACAAAGCACTAGAGCGCCATCTTCAAAGAAAGCTGCCTCTCAAGAGTGAATAGGACTGCATCTGCTTACAGTCTTCTTGCCACAGATTTACATCACTGCATGAAAACCACAAAAATAAATGGCAGCTTCTGTTCTAGGGGATCTCACAATTTCGATAAAGAAAAAAACACAGTAAACATGACACAATACTACAAAGCAAAATTAGTAATTGTAAATTAAAAAAAATGGTACAAACTGAATTCCCATCACAAAGAGATAATACGGTACAATATAAATCAGGCAAACATTTTCTGGAGAAATTTTAAAATTAGATCTTAAAGGTAAACATGGAGTTTTGGCGTGCATTTCACTGTGGGAAGAGACAGAAAGAGGAATAACGTGCTTGAAAACAAATTTGTAAGTCTTGCCAGAGAACAGCAATCATTAGATTAATGGATTTATCTCAGTACTGCTCACAGATTGTCATCTTTACCTTTTACCTATATAACAAGTGCTTACTTACCTTCACTGCCCAAATAGACTGTTCCAAAGGATGAAAAAGTTTGAAGCAAAATCCATCCTTTTTTGATGGACGCTCAATGATTTCACAGGCATTCAGAAGGACTGTTCCTACCCATTGACCATTTTTTTGGGTTTTATAGATCAGTAACACCCCGGGTTTCAGCACACACCACAACTTGGTCCAGCTCTTCAGAGTACCACGAATCTACAGAAAGATAATTTTTTTTTTTTAAGAAAGCTGTTTTTCTCCTTCTGCTCCACAAGATACAAACCGAATAATGGCAAATAGGATGCTTTAACCTAAAATTTCCAGAAAATGTGCATGTTAGACTCCATAGTTTTTTTTAAGCTACTAAATGGCAAGCACTGCTAATAAACATAAAAATAGCATGGCTCCCTGCTTCTGAGACACTTAATTTCTAGTGGGAGTCTGGGTCAACAGTTTCAAAATACTATATAAGTAGAATGGTTTTCCTAACCTTCCGGGCCAGGTCAGGGGCTATTAAAATATACTTTCTAGTACCAAGATTCTCATCCTCTTAGCATCCGTCACAGCTATAATTTTATTTGTGTGTGAGATTATTCTACTTTTTAATATTTTTCCCCTCTTTACCGCTGCATCAAGAGTGATGAAAACACTGCTAGCATACACCAGGCATTCCCTAAATGTTTGGTGAGTGTAGAAAGAACCTCCATCTAGCCCCTAAAATTACCTTCTCTAAATTACCTTGTTCTTAGCAATTACATAAAGTGTACCATGTAAATTTTGTAGGGAATTTAAAACACAAGTTACACAAATCTCTCTCTAGTCTCAAAAATCTTCCTCATCCTAGAGTTTAATGCTATGTCAAAAATAAGTCTATAACTAGCTTTTCCTATTCCATTTTTATAATCCATGAAAAGTGTTTATATGCAAAGTCACTGAATTCACAATACTGAAAAGGATGCTGATATAATATAGAGATTAAAAACTACAAATCATCCTCACTTTTATTACTGTTCTCGCAATGCACTTACAAGAATTATGAAATACTGGGATCCCTAACCCCTCAAATAGGCATACTACAGCAACTCTAAACAAGAAAAATTTAAAAAGGGGGAACTTCGAGCCAGGAATGAAGAGAAAATCTTTAGGAAAAAGTATTTGTGTATGTAAAAGAGATGAAAAGAGTTATCCTGAGATAACATTCTGAATCTTGGAGATGTGACAGTAGAAAATGGGTGGCAAATTATCAGAATGAAGGTAGGATTTAGAAAGCAAGTCAGGGGATGTGTTGGGGACTTTTGGGGAGTTAGAGAAAAACCCATGTCAAAAGACGAGAGTAGATTTAACTGTGAAAAACCCAAGTGAGATCTGGACCCAAATTAGTTAGAAAGTGTCTTCTGCACTACACTGACAAAGACCTAGCATTATTTGAACTACTAGGGAAACCATCACTAGAGTCGCGTATTAGTGAGAGAATTTCCATGACAGATCTCATAAATATGTTAGGCGGAGGCTGTACCAACTCTTTGGCAAAGTGGAGAGCTTTCAGGGTTGGAGTGAATTTCAGGTCACTGCCAAAAGCTTCCTAGAGGAAAGTGTCTCACAAAATCATTCTTAGTGTTAGCATTAGTTTGAAAGGTTACCACAAATGTCCTTCAGACAGGAAGGAGAAAGAGGACAGAGTGACTAGGGTGCTAGAAAAGGAAATGAAAATAAGTGGAAATAACCAGAGGCCAAAAGAAGAAGGTATGGAAATAGCAATGTATACATTTCTCTGAAAATTAATCCTTTTCAAATGATAACTTGTATTAACTTTGTCTCCGATCTTCTCAATAACGCATATACCAACTCTACAATATTAAATAATTTGAATAGCAAGCAAAATACTCCTTTACAGCATATTGATTACATAATGTCACACAAATCAAAAGCGTTTTTAAAAGAACTGTTATAAATATTTGATGTTGTTGTCAAGAGAGACAACATTAAGTCTCCTTCTCCCCATTAAGACTGGAACACAGACCTCTGGGATACAATTAACCATTTGTCAGTGAAAAACAATCATCTCAATACTTGTTTTTATCTTGTAAGCTTCAGTACAGTCTGGGTTTTCCTATTCCATTCCTAATCCTAATCCAGCAACATGAATTCAAACTTCAGTACAAACTGACCTTCAACCAATCAGCCATAACAATAACAGCAGGATCTGTGATTGTACTGAGTAACTCTTTTGTGGCTCTTTTCTTTTCTTCTCGGTAATTTTTCTTTTGTACCTATTTTACAGAAATAGAAAAATTAAAAATTTATCAGTAGTGGGGCAATTTCTTTTCAAATTTTGTAGAATTACAGAATGTAAAGTATAAAATTTTAAATCTCTTTTAGAATTCTAGCATCTTAAGATAAAAGAACTATTTTTTAAAATTTTGTTTTTGTTTTTAGAGCTGGTAGAAATTTTTAGAGAAGGTTAGAATCTATAATATTTTTTCTGATCACTAGTCCAGTTCTCTGTATCTTTTTAAAGAATTTTACCTTTTTTAAATTATAGAATAATACATGAATACAATCGGATGGTAAAAATTTAAATAAAGCTAAAAAGCCATCTTTATTTATACCCTATCCTATTTCAATCCCCAGAACCGACCACTGTTAACCTTTCAGAAAACCACAGGCCTTTTCTATATATAAAACCTATAGAAATATATAGCTTTTGTGTTTGTTTTGATTTTTCAAACACATAAAAAATGTTCTCCCATTCAATATTTTTTGGAGTGTTTCCATGTCTATCTCATTCTTTTAACTGCTCCACAGAACTCCTAGTATGAATAATAACAACTAACATTTATTGGGTACATTCTGTGTACCGATCACAGTTCTAAGCACTTCACATGTATTACCTCATTTAATCCTCACGATAACCTTAGGAAGTAGGGCTATTAGTATCCTTATTTTACACTTGAGAAAAATGAGACACAGAGAGTAACTTTCCCAGAACGACACAGCTAGTCAGTCATGGAGGCAGGATTCAAACAGAGGAAGACTGGCTCCAAAAGACATGCTCTTAACACCATGCTCTACTGTTTCTCTCATTTTTCTTAATATATTGCCTGATTGATGGAAATCTCTGTTACTGTTTTTTCATATTACAAACATGCTGCAATTGCTTGCAACTGACAATTTTGCTCTTTCCTGATAGTACTATGAAAAATATAATTAAGAAACCAAGACAATGAAATTAATTCATTCAAAATATTAAAGTTTTACCTTCATAAGTCACTTCTGAGATAATCTGGGAAAACAGCACTCAATTAATGCAGTCTTATTACTGCTGGGCTGTTATTATGTGGATAAGAGAGAATGGTAACAACTTATCGGCGATATATTTTTTAAACTGTAACACAAAATCTTCCTAGTTCCACTTAACGGTAAAGAGACTACATACAAATAACAAAATTTTAATACTTCTACAGCCAAAAAACTTTAGCTTTTGTCTGTATTATCATGCATATCTGAATTAACAGTAGATTTAATATACTACAAATGCATACAAGATCAAATGTGGGTAAAAGAGGTAAGGCAGATTACTCAGGGATCAGAATCCACTGGAAGGCACGTGTTACTTAGGCTCCACGATCCGTGGCCAATCTGGAAGTCAGGCCCAATATTGCATGTTTCTTAAGAGAATTTGGAAATCTGCACTTGTAATAGTTGGCTCAAATTTTACAAACATTGTGTAGGTCAAACAAAATACAGTAGGTCATCAAATAAGGTTGTTTCACTCTGGTTTATATCAATTAACCTATTGTCCTTACACGTATTGACAATGTTAAGTGAGGACTTACTGCATATCTACCCAGCGGCCAAATTCAGCCTATGACCTAGCAGTTAGTAAACTCGAATTTCCAAGGGCACCAGCGCTTCCCATCAGGTGTTCCACAACGCAGTGATGTGCCTGACTGGGGTACAACTCTGCAGAGATGTATCTAGTCCTCAGCCAGGAGTCACCAATGAGTCCTGAAAGAGCTGTGGGATAGCTATTAAGTAGCCGTTTCAGATGACTCCAGAATGCCATTCAAATATTAACATTTTTATGTGTGCCTGTCTGGATATTTTTTTCCTTCTTTTAAGAAAACATATTTATTATTTCTTTATCTAATTAGCTTACCTTCAAAACCACATGCAAAGCAGAATATTAGTTATGAAATGACTGTGGAACTAACCTTGAGAGATTCTTTTTTTGTGAGCTTGCTTGAAGTTGAACTATCCCTCTCCGAGCCATTATAAAGTTTAGATTCAGACTGAAATCACATAGGAATGAATAAAAAAGAAACAATAATTAAAATCTTCACTTATTCTACACACCTGGCATATAAAAATTAATGTTAAAACTATGCTTCCCATTTACTGCTGTGATTTAGGCAAATGTTGATTTTCAAATAACGATTTTCTATGTAGTACAGAAATATATTTGGGTTTAAATATATTTGGGTTTGAAAACTAATCCATGTTGAACCCACAAAACCATAAACACTAATCAATAAATTAACCTACAATGTGAGGTTAAATAAGATCATTTGTAAATTTCTGCATTCAATTTTCCAGAGAATTTCTAAGAAACATATGCAATTATTTATTCTTAGGACAAAAGTATCTAAAACAATATAATTTTTTAACAGATGACATATTCTAAATAAAAAACCAAACAATGTGCATTCTAGCCAGTTGCTGCGTACACTGATTGTCCTGTTGCTACTCCTCCTCTAATGGAAAAAAATACAAACATCTTCAGAAACTAGTATTAAAACACTCTAACTTGCACACTGTTTGAAAACCAAAATTCCTAGCATCTACTTCTTACTTATCCAGTCAGTGCCCTTAAATTATTATTAATGTCTTAAACTTGTTTCCAGACTTTGTTTATACTTCACATTTTCATTTGATGTACATAAGAATCTTGAGAAACAGGCATAAAAGTGGTTTTATCTCCATTTTACAAATCATGTCAGAGAGGCTTAGGGAGGTCGATTTTCTAAACTAACAATCAATAACATAGCAGGGATCAGAACTTGCATCTCTTAATCTAGTATTCTTTTAAGGAGACTACACTCTTTCATCAGATTAGAAGAGAATAAAACTAAAAGCTGCTTCTACAAATCCTGAAACAATAGAATTAAACATACTCTTTCAGTGTTCTATGATTTTCATTGTTACCTACTGTTCGACACAGAAGATATTTGAAGTTCTTAGCATTACTCCTAGTGCCAAGAAAGTATATGGGGCTTGATCCATATGGTGGCTTTCAAATGGTAAATGGCCAGATGTGCATAATATTACTACATGTGATCAAGGATGAAAAACTCTGGGTATACTCCATCACTCATTTTTAAGATCCACGCAGGCAGTGACTATATTTATTTACCAGTGATACCCTGGGGAAAAGGGCTCAAAATATATCCAATGAATTAATAAAATGGAAATGAAACTAGAATTTGCAGCTCATTTATCTCTTCTAATAACGTTTCTGTTAGTTGGTACAAAATATGGGTTATTACGGTGATGGTAATAAGTGGCTGAACTAGAAGGAAACTGCAAACTATGCTCCATGCAGAACGTGGGGATTAACCTAATTCAATTTTTGTTAAAGTTATTCCTTTAAGAAGCAGACTGGAAACATCACATTGCTTACTCCTATGATAAGGGTATAGATTGTGATACCCAAACAATTTCACAGAATTTCTCAGGCCAAAAAGGTCTCTTCAATGAGGAAAAACTGAGGGTTGCTAGATGGGCGGGAAGGGTGGGGGGTGGGGGGGGGAGGGTGAGGGGATTGGAGGGCAATCGGTGACCATAGGATGGCCACGGGCTTGAAAATTAATCTGGGGAACGTAATTTGGTGGTTACCAGAAGGTAAAGGGGTTGGGGGGTGGGGGATGAGGGTGAGGGGGATCAAATGTATGGTGATGGAAGGGGAGCTGACTCTGGGTGGTGAACACACAGTGTGATTTATGGATGATGTGATACAGAGTTGCGCACCTGAAATCTATGTAGTTTTGCTGACAATTGTCACCCCAATAAATTAAAAAAAAAAAAAAAAGGTCTCTCTTCTTCTCCTTGCCCTGTGAATTCAAAGAGGGCACAACCACTGTCAGAAGAACGCGACAGTTTCTAATTCTCCCAGCTTAATAGGAAAATTTGTATAATAATATACTTCTTAGATACTATTAAATGAAAAATACTAATAGTATTAGCTTAAAGGCTAATGAAAATTATTGTCTGTGTGCTCTTTACCAAGTGCTATGCTGAACACTATTGTATACCACCTCATTTAATCCTCAAAGCAACCGGATGAGACAGAAGTAGAACCCCACTTTTGCTAATGAGAAAAGGAAGACCAACTGATTAAATAACTTCCCGAAGTCTCCAAACTAGTAAGTAGACAAGATGGTATTTGTACTCAGGTCTAGCTAATTCCCAGTCTCATGTTCTTATTGATTTCTCACTATACTGATTTCTCACCTTTAAAACCATTCCTATGTAGTAAGACTCAAAATTAAGACTTATCTTCACAAATAATAGGAAATCTGTTGCCTGACGTGACAAGATCTGGCGTGGTGATTCCTAAAAGATTCCAGTACATAAGGGACCAGCAGGCCAGAAGGGTGTCACATGAGCTTAATTAGAGCACACATACTTTAAGAAATCCCTGCCATATTGTGTAGCTAACTCTGAAAACAATGATGATGCAGTGACCAAGTTCTACAGTCTTTTTTAATACATTACTCCCTAAGTTTTCTGAATCAACAGAAATACCAAAAATCATAAACTATTTTTGTTAGAAGTATTTTACTAAATTTTCTATTGTTTGTAAGCTGACTGACTACTGTCTTAAGAATGGCCTTAGGGTTTGATGCATAGTACTTATTGCTTGTCTCTTCGTTAAATGGACTCAGAATGGTCTCAGCATGTTACATACTGTTGTCCCTGTGGGTTGCACAACTCTGGGAAGATATTCAATCTCTTCCAGTCTTAGTCTCCTCATTAAATGAGGAGACTCCTACTAACTGACAGGGTTGCTCTGGGGATTAAACGAGGTAGTGTGCATGATGTGTTTAACATAGTATTGGTATATATTGTGTTTCAGGTTTGGGACTATCCTCTAGATTGCAAGTGCTGTCAAAAATCTGACCTTTAGATAAATGGGAACATAAACATATGAGAATACTTCTGACTTGCTTTGAAAACTGTGAAGTACTGAAGATATGAGGAATAATAACAAGTTACTACAACTATAACAATATTTTGATTTGGAAAGGTTTTTTAAATATCCAGGTAAATATATTTTTTACAGCAAGTAATAGATGACTTAGCAAACCTACAAGGAAGCAGACTGATGGCTGGAGAATCACAATCAAGAGATCAGGGCTCACAAACCCTTTAACCTTGTAATAGGACTCCTTTCCGCCCACCAGACACATTACTCATGCTAGCAATTCCTTTCGTTGAGATGGACAAATAAAAATTTATTTAAAAATGCTATGAGGAAGATGGGCTGATTTGATTAACTGACTTTTCCAATTCACACACACATAGGATGTGTGAGAAACAGGAACTGCAGTAAGGAGGGTATATTCCATTGTGTTTACTGATCTCAATTATGTATTTTAAGAAGTAACACTTAATCCCAAATCCTATGACCAAAATGACAGTATTGATACTTTTTGCACCAAGTTCATAAAGGATAAGTTTAAAATTATTTGATGGTCTGTAATTATGCAGATTGATCACAGAAGGAATAACAAAATTTTGTTTCCCAAGTTACTTAGGTCAGAATAAAATCTTCTGAATTCCACGAGAATGATGTTTAATGATAAATGTGTAAATTTTAGGACTGCTCTGAAAAACAACAGAGTGGGTTATTTGTTAAAATATTTAAGAATAAACTAGTGACTGCATCTCTTAAACTCACAGAATAAAACAAAATTAACTCTAAGATCGAATCAGTAAGTTTCAGCTCTTGGAAAATAATAATAGGATGAGTACAATTTTACATATACCAAATAATTACCATGTTAAGAATTCCACTCTTTCACTGTAATGGTTTATTCAAAGGAAGAAAATGAATTCTTATATACCTGTAATTAACCAGGTACTCTGTCAGGCGCTTGAAGCATCATTTTCTGGGAGGCAGATCTTAACGCCTTTGCACAGATAATAAAAAAACTGAAGCCACTTACCATTCTAGTTCTACCACTTTGACCTGTGGAGAGTTATTTAATTTCTCCAAGCTTCACTTTGTTTACTTATAAAATGGGGCCAATAATACCTGTCTTCTAGTATTGTTTTGAGAGTTAAAATGACACATAGCAAGCTTTTCATACAAAGTAGCTATAAATATTGTAATTAGCTTCTAAGAAGTCACAGGTAATGTATGAGACTCAAGATTCAAACACACTTTTTTGACTCTAAAGCAGTGCTGTCCAGTAGAACTTTCTGAATGGCGGAAATGTTCTATGTCTGACTTGTCCAATATGGTAGCCCCCACACATATGAGCACTTGAGTTGTGGATGGTGTAACTGAGGAACTGAATTTCTAATTCTATTTAATTATAATTAATTTAAACTTAAAGAGTCATGTACAACTAGGTGCTACTGTAATCAAAATACAGTTCTACAGCCTATGCTTATTGTTTTCATTAAGGCACACTACTTCATTAAGGTATGTAAACCCTTTTTTTAGGCTCATAGTGGCCATCTTCCCAATTTAAAGACTACAATTGGGGAGGTGGCTGTGATATGTAGGATTGGGGTTTAAGTGTTTAGACTTTTGAGTAGGAATACCATTAACCATACATCCACTAGTTCTGGTATTAACCGCTTGAAAATAAGTTTTTTAAATTCTATAAATTTCATTGTATTTGTAGCACAGCAAACCCAAGCTAATAATTTCCTTTTTCATTTTCTTTAATGACATATCTCATATAAAAGGATCAGGGCATTACTCATGTATATGTTATATACGTACAAAATACTATTAAACTTCCATCCTAAGAACTTTTACACATATAAGGTGGACCTTTATGTAATGAGTACTTAAAAAGTTAAGTGGAAATAAATTTTT
The DNA here is from genome assembly GCF_004115265.2 of Rhinolophus ferrumequinum. Taxonomy (NCBI): domain Eukaryota; kingdom Metazoa; phylum Chordata; class Mammalia; order Chiroptera; family Rhinolophidae; genus Rhinolophus; species Rhinolophus ferrumequinum. The sequence goes on from NC_046293.1 coordinate 70,710,152, forward strand.
TGTAAAATTAAACACTAAAGCATATCATGGAATCCTCTCAACCTGTCCCAAGAACAGGCACAAAAATGTAGTTTTAAATGCAAAACTCACTGCTGAGAATAGCAGAGAATTTACTAACTTAATAGGTTTTCTTACTTCAAGTCATTAAAGTTTAATTTCACAAACATAAAAGTTTCTCCTGCTACAGTACTAACTAAGCCTGATCAGAAATAACAAAGTTAAATCCCTTCACAAATTATGGAAATCTAGTGAATTACAAACCCATAGGAAAACCAATGCATCATATAGTGTTCCTCAGTTTCTCAAATATGTACCTTAAAAGAAAAAAATTCTCAAAATTATGTACAAGTATCCCAGTTTGAGAATTACTAATTAAGGCAACTATATTTTATTCCAAGAAAACGTCTTTGAATTGTGGGCTATTGCTGTAAGAGGTCTTTGGCCTACAACTGATAAAATGTACATATTTTGGTTGTCATTCAAATAAACCGAAAACACTTAAAATTTTTTGTTTTTTAAAACCACAAACCTGAGAATTTCTCTAAATGAAACTCTCAAACTTCAGTTTGAGAAGTGCTCTGTAGCAGCCATACCAAAAACAATGTAACTCTAGAGAGGACAGTGGTTACCAATAGGCTATATTTCCAAGTAAACAACAGCACTAAATCAGCCCCAGTGGAACTTCCCTTTTTTCATACACACTACATGGTTTAGATATACCAACATAAAAACATCTCATGAAAATCTGATTGGATTTTGGTGTTAGTTCCCTCATCCTCAATACTAGAAAAAGGTGATAATCATATATTTGGGGACAACAATATGCTTACCTTGCTCTTTGACATAGAAAGTGAAGATTCATCTTTATTTTGAGAAATATCTTCTTTTCCTCTTTCAAAACCTTTAAAAATATTGTATTATGTCAGTATTTCTACTCTTGAGCATATGTAGGCATTAAAAAGCATATATAGGCATTAAAAAGCAAACGCAAGGAAGTCATTCAATTTCAAATACACATTGTATGTGATGTACATCAGTATAAGAAGTCTAGACTGAACATACAGTTTTAAATTACTGTAAGTTTAAATCCTTCTAAGGGATCATCTCTAGTACAGTAATTATTTAGAATAAGTTAAGGCTTTCAGAGGCAACAGTCTTTCCTTGAATCCATCAACGTCCAGTTAAATACCTCTTTACTGTGCTCCTAGAGCACTTTGCAGGAATTCAGGCCTCATGGAGATTTTACTCTAGTGAGCTGTTTTCTAACAAAGAATCTGAACTGACAGAACCAATACCTCTTGCAAAACTGTAAAACAATTCCAGAATTGGTGATAAGAGAAGATTAGGGAAATAAATCTAGATTGAGGGACTTAAAAAAAAAATCCCATAATGTGCTTGCTTGCTTATTGTAAGCATTAAATGAAAATGCATAGAAAGCACTTAGCATAGTATTGTGTGCCATAGCATACATTCAATTAATGTTAATTCTTAATATTATCATTATCACTGACTACGGCTATGTAAATTCTAAAAGGATAAATCTACAATACATAAGTGCACAAGGCTAAACATGCACACATCCCTGCAATTGGTAACATATTAATATACAATACATGAAAAGCAAATTAATGTTATAATGTTATAATGTTATAATGTTATAATTAGAGAAATGTTAATACTGAGATTTATGTGGCGGGCATAAAAGAAACAGTACTCATTTTAATGTAGTTCTTACTACTTTTGAGGGCAAGCATTATTAACTCATCACTAAAATTATTTGTTCTGAGTCCCATAAAAGCCTACAATAAAAAAATACATACAATTATTCATAAAACATCACTTAAAAAATCATGAGTAGCAGCAGTGCTTGAAGCACTTAAAAATAATTTCTAGCACATCAATGATACTGTTTACTCTGTCTTTGGTTTATATTAGCTAAAAACAAATTCATTCCATTTTCCTAATCCAGAGATTTTTTTTTCTGTGATATAAAGACAGAATCTTTTTGCCCCCTCTCTGGAAAAAAAGGAAGATCACTCAATACCAGTATTAGGGGAAAGAACTGTTGCATAAATTCAACATGGAATGAAATGAAAATGAAAACTTACCAGAACTTGAAACTTTAGTATAAAGCAAACCAAAGTTACATAATTCAGTTTAAAAATTCTAAATATTTATTCAGAGTAATAAACACACTGTAATAAGTCATTCTCAATATTAATAAACTAATATAAATTACTTCAAAGAGTTTCTACATGTATGTACAAGAGAACAAAGATTTTCTAAAAGTATATATTATACATGAAAAAAAACCACGATGTCTTCTTTTATGCTCACAAAAACAGACCTCAGTTTCTCTAGTGAGTTTCAGCTGAATCTAGACCAATCAAACCATTTATTAGATTAAGAAAACCACCATTTCACTGTATCTACATTCATATATTATTTTAAAAACTGAACAGTAAATTAAAACAAAAGTAGAAATTCTAAGTATGAATAGACTTTAACATGAAAGTTACAAATGCTGTAAAATGACCCCCATAATCCTAGGTTGTATGTTACCTGTTAAACCCAGTACACGAATAGCATTATAAAAGATTCTCCATACTTTCAACTTGCAAATCAAATCATTATTTTAAACGTTGGCCCTGATGACAACCAAGTTACTTAAAATTATAGAGCGATAAAGCAAAATGCGTTCTAAGTTTGGTCAAATATTCTGAGTTTCAACTAAAGGAAAATAAGTAGATTATAGCATAAACTATAAAGAACATATAAAAATGTTCAAAAGCCTTAAAAAGAAAATATTGCCATATTGTACACTAAATTTTCAAAGGTAATTCCAAGGTAAGAAAAGCAAGAAATGTCATAATAGGGCCTCTTTCTTTAGATTGGATAAAGCTGGTTTCCTAAAAATGTGCAAAATAATCTTTATTTTAAAAAGTCAGTCACAAAAATATATTTATTAGAAGACAAAATGACTCCACCAAAATACTTCTTAGGCTTTTATTTATTTTCCACCATGTGTGGGAATTCAAAATTACTTTAAAATCACTCCTTTATTTAAAAAGTGGTTTTGTAGACATAATCCTGAATCCTACAACACATTATTGACATTATCAATAGTGCAGAATAGTTTCAGATCGTGACTTTTCACCAAGTTTGCTTGTTAATGATTTTAGGTAGTCAATTATTTTCCTACTATCCTCCACATTGCCACAATGAGATGGAAACCTACATCTCCATCAAAATGGATAAACTAAAAGGGTTAACACCATCCAATTACAGGTGAGAATGTGGATTAACTGAAACTATTCACTACTGGTGGGAGTATAAAGGGCACAACCACTTTGTACAACTACAGAGGGTGCCAAAAACATGTATGCACATTTGAAGCAAGGAAAAAAGTGTATTAAAATTGTAATAATATATACTGATCACAGAAGATGAATACAAGTCACATTTGACTTCTGCAATTACAAGAGGTGCTCCAAGTGGTTACCATCAGTGTCCAGACATTTCTGATTACGGGGAACTACTGCTTGAGCAACACTGAGCAAAGTATACACTTGTATATATTTCTTTGGTACCCTGGTATTTGATAGTATTTACTAAAGCTGAATGTGTGCATACTCTAACACTCAGCAATTCTGATTGTAGATATACCGAACAGAAATGAGTGTATATGTTCATCAAAAGACCGGTACAAAAATGTTCATAGCAGCTTTATTCATAATGGCCCAAATCTGGAGCCAATTTAAATGGTTATTAATGGTAGAATAAATTAATATATTGTAGCATATTTACACAATGGAATGTTACACAGAAATGGAACAGAACCAACTACTACACAAAGGACATAGCACTGAGTGAAAGAACCCACCTCGCCCCAACAAAAAAGGCACATACTGAATAATTCCATTCATATAAAATTCAGGAACTGGCCAACCTAATTTACGGTGTTAAAGGCTGCAACAGTGGTTTACCTTTGTTGAAAGAGGAACTGACTGGGAGAGGTATGAGAGAATGTTCTGGGGACCTGGGAAGTAGTTACATGTCTAAAAATTTGAACTAAAAATTTGAAAAGTGGTGCACTTAACTATATGTAGGTTATGCCTCAATAAAAAAGAAATAAAAACTCAGATATCCTTCTCTATTCTTCCAGTTTAATAGACCTGTCCTGTTTTGACATTCTTCCTCACTTAGTCTATATCCCTTTAATCGATTCTGCATATTCTGATTCATTCATGAACAATGATGATAATTAACATAACATTAATGAAAAGAACAATAAAGCAACCAACATCCATTTGTAGGAACACTTGTGATTATAAGATACTATGGTAGATACTTTACTTATTTTCTAATTTTTAAAACAATGCCACAAAAAACCCCAAATATTAACTAAATTTTATATAATTGAAAAAACTCAGGCTCACAGAAATTAAATAACTTGACTAATGTCAATAAGTGACCGTATCAGAGCTGATTCAAATAGGTCTAACTTTAAAATTCATGCTGTTTCTAGAATGCCAGGGAGCCTCTAAAGATGAAAGGCCGTATCTTCTGGGAGGTCTTGCTTTGTGTAGGCATAGTTAGCTGTCCTTTTCTCTGACACATGGAGCACTTCACATCTATTTGCACAACTGTAGTTATCACAATTACTTCAATTATTTGTTTTCAGGTAAATGTTCCATACTCGACTTGTGAGTTCCTGAAAAGAGGGGTCTAATCCTTATCCTCTCAAACACAAAAATTTAATAAATTGATCTAAAAGTTAATAGAAATATAAATGGACTCCTTTTACTTGTAATGATTTTTTAAATATGTGAAATATAGTATACCTTCAGAAAATGCATAAATATATATGTATAATTTAATGTATACAGTTAATATTTGCATAACCACCACTGAAATCAAGAAAGAGACGACTGTCAGCATTCCATAAGATCCCCATAGCAGATACAGCTAAGTAGATATAAACTAAAAAAATTTTTTTAAAAAATTGTACTATGGTGCCACTATGAGAACATGGGCAGGGGTACCATTTTTATATTATATAGTGTCTTATAAATAAAAAGGTCATACCAATATACTTAAGATAGAAGTGACAAAAAAAAAAAGATTTTCCTAAGGACAACAAATGGAAAAAGTTTTGTGCTCAAAGACAAAGTTATCTTTAAATATCAGTAATGTAGAGCCTCTCCTTTCTTAATGTGAGATAAAAACAAATGCATGTAAAAATTTTTTTCAGTACAATGAAATGACCAAGAAGAAATTTATTTTTTCACTTTTAACTTAAAAAAAAACCACCTATAAAAAGCCACTTCTTTGAAGTACCTAATTCCATTCTATTTCTTACCTGATAAAATAAAACATATTTTAAAGCGCTTTTATCATGGCTGGTTGTAATACAACTGCTGGCTATATTAAGTGGAATATGGAAGCATCCCTAAGAAAATGATTTTCTCTACTTCAAGAGTTAGAAAACAAAGCCAACCATTTACTTTTCCATTCAGATACACTGATCCAGGATTATCTTCAATATATTCTTTGGTAGGATAAATGGTCAATTCTGCCTTCAATAACCTAATTAAGTAAATACCAAACTTTTGAAAAGAGAAGCTTCCTATTTTTTATTAGGGTCACATGATTATTCTTTTTGTTCAGTAGATTCAAGGCATGAAGGTCAGCAAGCACGTGCTAGCGAGCTTGCTGGCTTAAAAAAAAGAACAAGGAGACAGAGACAAATACAGAAATGCAAGTCACACTGTAAAAGCAAATGGAGTATTTAACAGTATTAAAAATCATTTTCAGGATATTGTCTTTTTCAAAGCCACTTCTGAAAAGTGACAAATACTAAAATTTATACCATTTTGAGAACATAAGAAGAAGCATAATAGTAACCATGCTACACCAAGACGATTAAATATGGATTATGAATGCTGTTTGAAGCTTAAACTACTTAGGTGACAGTTCAGGACTATGGTTTCCAACTCTTTTCAGAAACACTGTTAGAAAAGAAAATGAAGTCAATGAATTTAAAATAATTTATTTAATTGCCCAGGTAACACCTTCTCTTTTTAAAACTATTTTACTAAATTTACTGGGGTGACAATGGTTAGCAAAATTACATAGATTTCAAGTGTACATTTCTATAATCCATCATCTATATATCACATTGTGTGTTCACCACCCAGAGTCAGTTCTCCTTCCATCACCTTATATTTGATCCCTTTTACCCTCATCTCCCACCCCACTCCACCTTCTGTAAGGTATTTCTCTATCACAAAAGAATGTATATACCACCTATCAGTATAAATATTCACAAAAAGCCAAGAATAAAGGTTAGTGTGAAAATAGAAAATATAATTCAAATTTAACAAAATACAAGTGTTAGAAAAATATATAAATGGTTAAAGCAAACACCAGTTTCAGGCAATATTTCTTTGTCATGAGTATTAAAAGATTTTTATTATAAAAGAAAAATATAACCTAGAGTAGATATAATTGTGTAGCAGTTTAAAATTTTGAAAAGAATACAAAAAAGATTGTTTATATTTTAAAATATATATCCATATATTTGCTAAAATCTTTTTTCAAACAAAAGATCAGTTTATATCTATCTCTCATTGACCAATTATTTAATGTCTAAATTACAATTGTCAAACACCTAATTTTATTTAATATTACCCTAAAAGTAACATTTTTAAGCAAAAACTAATCATATATAAACGTCTAAGAACAAGGAGTAAGGCATTTCAAAAATTATACTTAGGCAGAAAACTTCACTTTAGTCAGGACCTGAGTTATTAAAGCTTAAACTAAACATCAATTTTAATATAGTTACTATTCTATAGAAAATAGTCAAACAGATATCAATATTAAATATCTGGGTTTCATTTGCAAAAACCTCAGAGTAATTTTTTTATTTATAGAATTTTACATTTATCTCCAGTGCAGAAAAGGCTTTAATTTTATCAATGGGTCACACTATTTATATAATTAAAACAAAAATTCATGCTATAAGCACTGAAGATCCATACTTTACTGAATCATTAGTTCTCAAGTTTGAGCTTGAGAGACCCTAAGAAAAAATATGGAAAAGCCAAGCCACATAGCAGCAGTTACTAAAACCTAACCTTCCATATAGAATTGTTTTGTTTAAACCAAAGCAGTTTTAAGATGTTAAAACGTCTACTTTATTATAATGAAAACTGCAAGAAATTAAGAAAAGAATGTGAGACTGAACAGACAAACCTGGCAACGGAGAAAGTTCATTGTATCCTCCAAATGAAGCATTCCGGACAAGCTTTCGGCCATCAATTCGTGGAGGAAATAAAACAGGCGAAACCACAGTACAGGAAGAAAATCTACGTTGTTGTGAGTTCTCTTCTTTCATGGCTTAGAAGGTCTATTTAATGTATATGCTCACCCAGAAGCTAATTAGACCAGTACGGCAATGACAGGCTTTTCTCTCACATCCAAATGTAGCAAAACCCACCAGCACAAACAAAGGACACACACATTTAACAGCAAAGGAAAAGGACCAGAGACTGTCAAATCAGCAATAAACAGATAGAGAAAGAGACTGACAGAAAAGGCATTAAGCCATGCTGCTGAATTCTTTTCAATGAACTGATAAACAAGAAAGGCTATTCTACTAATGTTTTACCTTCCAATAATGCCCTGCACTGAACTGCTACTTCAGGAAAACAAAGCAAGATCAATAGAGTCAGGATGAAGTAATAGAATCAGTTTCTCTTCTTTACTCACAAATGCAACCCTTCTCTCATATCCATTATGTTTTTGTAGTACCCGCCCCACTACCCACCTCTTCCGATTCTTTCCTTTCCAGTTTTTGCTTACTTCAAAAATGGATATAAACATAACACTGTTTATCTTTCCTGAAGCCTCTAGATTTATATCTAACCCACTGCTTGCCTCAGCCATGATTAAAATTCATAAGGAAAGATACTCTTTCAAGTACAATTTTAATGGATTCCAACAGCTAAAGCAGAAAGCAAACATTTAAGTTTTATCTCTAGCAGGGATATGTGAGTCATTAAGACAAGATTAATTCAAACCAATCAACAGAAGATTAAAACCATACACCATAATAAAGCTGTATGCTCCAATACACATTCCCTTAAAACCGATACGAGCTGCTACAGTTCTTCATTACATTTAAATTTTCAAAATATATAATCTACCAATGAGTATTTTGCATTTAAAACTCCTATTTTAAAAAATGCACTTTTATCATCACAGTAACTAATGGAAGTCTCCTTCTTTACTAGATTGAAACTAGGTGACTGGTGTAAATCCCACATTATTTAAATCTAACAAGAAAGTACTTATAACCAAAATGATAACTACGTCATCTCTTTATACTTAATTTTAAAATTCCAAAAAATCTTTCTAGGTTATCTAAAACTTCTTTTACCCTTATGCCACTTTAATTGAAGTGAAAAAAGCTCTAGTCAATTGTTTTCTTTTCATGTTCTAGATTGATTTTTGCCATCACAGTTCTTGCCTTCAACCTGGAAGTACATCGACTTAGCCTGATAACAACTAATTCAGTTACAAGTGACTTAGTGGTTCATTTTCATAGGTACCTTCCTATAAGATCTCAGTTTCCTGTCTCATTATGCATATACTTCAAGGCTGGTTCTCCACTCATATAAATAAGCATTACATATAGTCTAAGGTTTTCTTTTTACCAGACAGGACACTTAAAAATAAACAAACTCTATTTCCTGTAAAGAACATTCTTTCTTGGGCAAGGGCATTTCAAAATCAATTAGTGATAAAAATAAGTTTATGGTTGATACCCAGAGCCACAACAGGTTTTTTTTTTTTTTTTTTTTTTTTGCTTATCTCCATGTCATGAAATATAAATTAGCATTAATTATAGATAACAGAGAAATAATTATAATTAATTCATGCAATGGTGTTTGCCTCTCAAGGCATAAAAGACACAATACCACAAAAGGCATAATAGTATAATGGTTAAGCAGGATTTGAAACTCAAACTGCCTGGGTTCAAATCCTACTTCTATCCTAGCTGGATGCATTTGAACAATTAACTTAATTTCTCTGGGTCTGGGTTTCCTCCTGTATAAAATGCTAATAATATTAACTCTATTATAGGGTTATTATTGTAAGGATCAAATTGGATAATAGGTAATATCTAGAAAGGTTCGGGTTAATATAGCAGAATGAAGACAAATGACCTACTGTGTTCCCTCCTAAAACTCGACTAAAATTATAAAAAGGAGTGTTTTTAAAAAAAATCATAAGCAAGTATGGGTATATATTTCACAAGTATGTGTCCAGGGGAGGTTACATCAACAACATAAATTTGACACTGGAAAGCATGAGATAAACAAGTAGTCACTGGCTTGCAGATCCAAGAAAGTGAAATTACAAATCAGCAGTGCTAAATATTGAGAACCAACCCTATTTATTCCAAACAACAATTTTGCATATAATTCACAGCACCAAGTTCTTCTAGACCAGGAATCAGATAAGTTACTGATATCAACAATAATAGTGGAATCAGGACAAAAATATTAATATAAGCAATGTCTTCAAAATTAGAAGTAAAATGACTTCCAATTTAGGATTCAATACCCAGCCAAACTATCAATTACATATTAGTGTAAAACAAAGGTATTTTTAGACATGCAAGATCTCAAAAATTTACTTGCCATGCACATTTTTAAAGAATTTGCTAGAGTAGCCCTTCTCACCTGTGTGGTTCTACAATGGAATTAGGCCTAATGCACTAAAACATCCACTCTTCAAAATAAATTAACTTTTTCTCCCATGCATCCATAATGGCGCTAACCATGTACCATATCCTTTGGAGAATTGAGAAAATATTCACTTAAATTATTTTCTATAGGCTTTACTTCCTGGGGTCCAACAGACCCCAGTTGACAAAGGCTGTACTAGAATATATACTCTATCAAAAATGATGGCAAATTAAGAATGCTTGGGATATAGAAAACTGGGCATTCAATACAAAATAGCTGTTATCACCAAACAGTCCCCTACTCCTGTACCATCGCTTTTTAACCCAAGGACATATTGCTTGGGTGAGCTTTGCCCAAATTACTTTCTGACCTTGGCTTGTCTTGACCGTTTCTTCTCTTTCTCCCATGCCCTGATGTTTGGATAAGCTGAGAATACTTCTAATACATTGAAGTGTTCTCTCTCTCTCTCTCTCTTTTTAAAAAGACTTTATTTTTAAGAGCAGTTTTAGGTTCATAGCAAAAGTGAGAGGAAGGTACAAAGAATTCCCATATGCCCCCTGCCTCCATACATGTATGCCTCCCCCATTATCAATTTCTCTCACCAGAGTGATACATTTGTTACAACTCATGAACCTACGACATATCATAATCACCCAAAATCCATAGCTAACCTTAGGGTTCATTTTTAGCATTGTACATTCTATGGGTTTAGACAAATGTATAATGACATGTATCCATCATTACAGTATCATACAGAGTATTTTCACTGTCCTAAAAATCTGTGTTCCCCCTATTCTTTCCTCCCTTCCTTCTAACTCCTGGAAACCGCTGATTTTTTACTGTCTCTATAGTTTTGCCTCTACCATAATGGCCATGTAGGTGGAATCATACAATATGAAGCTTTTTTTAGGTTGGCTTCCTTCACTTATTAGTATGCGTTTAAGGTTCCTCCGTGACTTTTCATGGCTTGATATCTCAATTCTTTTTAGCCCTGAATAACATTCCGTTGTCTGGATGTATCACAGTTTAATTATCCATTCAGATACTGAAGGATATCCTGGTTGATTCTAAGTTTTAGCAAAGACAAAATACTATACACATCCTTGTGCAGGTTTTCGTGTAGACTTAAGTTTTCAACTCCTTTGGGTAAATATCAAGGAGAGTGACTGCTGGATCGTATGGTAAGAATACTGGGTACTTTTGTAAGAAACCACCAAACTGTCTTCCAAAGTGGCTGTACCATGTGCGTTCCCATCAGCAATGAATGAGAGTTCCTGCCGCTCCACAGTGATGATGTCAGAGTTCTGGATTTTGGCCATTCTGGTATAATAGGTATGTAGTAGTACATTACGTCACTGTTACGTTATCTGCGTTTCTTTTCATATGCTTATTTTCCACCCAAATCTCTTTCTTAGAACTCTATCTTGCCTACCTCATCTGAATGGTGGTGAAATAAATATGAAATAAATAATATGGTACTCATATTTACACAAACTTCACAAAGCTTCCATTAACATTCTTTATATGAAAGATTTAAAAATACTTGGTAAACTCAAAATACTTGACGAAAATACCTGGCAAACTAAAAAAAGCATTACTTCAATTAGAACCACTGGAACCAACACTAGGAGCTAATATTTCTGGGTCCTAGATCTGGCTGAATTATTATTTATGACCTGCCTTGCCTCCACATCATATAATTACAAGGATAAATATAAATATACATGTGTATATATAATGTTTTGATCAATATAAAGTGTTTTGTAAATGTAAAATAGTAATAATAACTTACACTTTTCAAATTCAAAGAAAAGCAACATATTACAATGATCTTAGGAAAAGATATAACAAACTGATAGACATTAACTGCACAAAGGAAACACAAATACTCTCTTCTTCAATAACGGGGGAAAAAAACACTTTTAGAAAACAAATTTTGAAAGGCAGCTACTAATTTAACTCCAAAATCTAGGTTTATTAATCTAAGAACTAAAGATCTATTTTTAAAACATTTTATGTATCTCTTATAATTTCAAATTAATTTCAGAATTTCTTATAGTCACCAGAGATTTCATATCAATTATATGTCAGACTAAGGATCAAACTATATTCAAAGCCTGATTTACCTCTCTTAAAAACCTATAGTGTAATCACATTTACTGTGTTATGCTGGCTACATTCAACTACTGTAAAGTTTACGCAAGGCTGAACACTCAAAACATATCTGGGTTAACATCTGAATCTACCATTTCTTCCATTTTATATTCCATTATCTATATATGAATACCAGTAAAAATTACAGAGAAAGAATGTTCCCTGATCATTAAAATAGTTTTGAAAGTCATATGAGACATTTATATTAGAAACAGATTTTGATCTATGGATAAGCTTACTTATTTAAAAATACTTTTGAAAATTCAAATCATCACTTATTGGTAAATTGAAAAATCAATTTAGTAGGTCACATATAGCATTTCTAAAAATAAAATAGACTAGGCCAGGAGAGGAAACATTAGAGTGCATCATACTCTGATATTAAAAGGCAAGTTCTTTCAAGTCATTTATTTTAGGCTTTATATAAATATATGGATCATGGTCAAAATTGGAAAATATGATGTAAACAATAGTATTTCTTTTGAAATTCCCTAATATTAAAAATAACTAATTATAAAATTTTATTACCATCTTGCCACTGAAAAGACCAACTAAATATATTATCTCTGGTCTAGTGGCTCTTTCCATATTAAAGTGGCAGACATTTGAACAGAGGCAAAAACCACAAAAGACCATAATAAAAAGATTCTCTATGTTCCTGCTATATGTCCAAAGAAAATGCCCAGCCTTAATTTCTCTTTCTATAGAGCTAAAAGATTAAGACTGAAGGAGGCATCTCACTGTAATATTTCGAATTCTAATGAGTTCTCTGGACAAATTCCAGACCATCTCTATTTTAAAAACAGATGAATGGCAAACATAGCTAATATTTTGAAATAATCTAATTTGGCAGCCGGAAAATCCATTTAAATTCTACAAAGTTCCATATGCACACTCATAATTGGTTTAAATTGGGATGAAAGTATTATAAGACCTACATACTTTGTCTCCAATCCCAAGATAATAAAATTAGGCTTTAGGAGATTTTAAAATCCTTAAAGCAGCAAAAAGAGTTGGAAAAAGTCCAAAACACTGAGAACAAAATCAACCAGCAAGAGTTTTAAAAAGTACATCGAAACGTGAAGAGAACAACTATCCTATAAAATGAACTTAAATATCTGAAGATGGTACTATACAAATTCAACAGTAAGTTGCCATATAGAGCACGCAATTCAAATAAGAATATAGTTCACAAATTGGAGCAGCTCAGGCTTAGCAAACAAATCTATTAACCTTTCAAAGGATATATAAATTCAGATAGGTAGTAATAACCTTTGCTTTAAAGTAGAAAACACAACAATAAAGCTCTATGTCAATGTCCATCCTCCAATGCGGCAAAGTAGTTTCTTAGATGTAATTAGTAAAATCTCGTTGATGATTATATGGCTTGAAAATTATCCAAAGAAATCTTATTATCCTGCATTTCCTCATAAAATAACTGTAGATGCTCAACATCAAATGTGTTCTCAATACAAAAGCACATGCAAATGCACATATAAAATTTAAAGCATGACTTAAGATAATTTTAGACTGAATAGCACTCGTCTATATATTCATATTAATGGCAATCAGTATAAGATAGTACTTTTCTTTGGATGACAAGTTCTTTATATATGTATATTATATAATCATTCATTCAATAAAAATTTAGTGAGCACCTACTATGTGTTCAGAATTATGTTAAGTACAAGATAGCTATGAACATAATAGTCCCTAGTTTTTGCTCTTATTATAATGTTCAATATGTGTGTGAATACATGTTCATTAAAAGTTGATTAAAACTCAGAGTCTAATCCCATAAAGTAAATGTTAAATGAAGTGCTTAGGTTTATAAGACTGTTCATAAAAATCTATTTAACTGAAAATGTACTAAACTAACAATAATAATAATAATAATAATATAATAATACATATAATAATAATAATACCTATGAATGTAACTACCATAATACTACTACCTCATAATTACACAGTAATTACTATCTTTTCAAAAGTGTTTTCATATATGTTCTTCACAGATTCAAATAACAACAATATGACATATAAAAGGAGTATCCTGGTTTTATAGGTAAGATAATTAGGCTCTGAGAGACATATACCGAAAGTCACATAGTAAATGAGAATAGAGCCAAGATCAGAATCCAGCCACGGGAATGTTTACTTTCCCTGCTCCTCCTTCCCTAAGCCTGTCAACACAGATGCCAGCATCGAGTGGTTCTGGGTAAGGTGAGACTCCAAGAGCAGGGATAAAAAAAGATGGTCGCAGGCAACAATAGGATCTGTGGTAGGAAGGGAGAAAATGAGGGACATCTTGAGGTAAAGGAGAAAGAAGAGACCATAGGACATAGGCCACTCAACTAAATCATCCTTTACATAGAAGAACATCCTTTACAAAGAAGGACTCAACTCAAAACTTAAAAAAAAAAAAATCTGTTTCAATGATTCTTCCATTAGAAATCTGTGCAAGTATCATGTTAGAAAAAAAGCTATTACTCTTTCCTTCTATATAACTAAGTTCTGAAAACATAACAGATAAAGAAAATCCCATTCCCCACCTTACCCATATGAATCTCTTAGTGTTCCAAAAGTAAGTAGTCTTCCAGCCCTTCTCCACAAGCATGGGAACCAAGTTACAAGACAATATTGCTTGTTCCAGGATGAAGAAGCACGGATACTGATCTCTCCACTCCCTCTCCCAGCTGATATTCAAATATTGGTGCCAATGCTCCCATATTTTCACTTATCCACCAGAGACTCTATCCGACATTAGGAGCTTTGGACATAAATTAAATTACAGGCTGCCACACTCCAAAAACTTTCTAATGATGAGCCTAACAAGATCCTGAAGAAGGTATTTTGGTTCCATAGGTGTAACCACATATCTAACTTCATGTCCTATGACTTCACATCCAACACACAAAAATTTCCATCTTTATCCTATATCCACAATCTTGTCCCATAGGTAAGTGACATAAACCTATGGTTCCTAGATTTCACTTCCGTGGACCAGTAAAATATCCTCCCCAAATTGTGACACTGCTATTATGGTTTTCATCTTATAGAGACATTTTTAAGAAACATATAATGCACAACCTCCATCAATTCACAATGGAACACTAAATATCATATAGAAGGAAGACTATAATCTCATAATAAAAAAGTCAGTCCTTTACATTGAAGGAGTTTCATCTAATGACAAACTCATAATAGTGTACTTGTTTTCATTTACTTACAGAACTAAGAAAGAACCACAGGGACCAGCATCAGTCCACAGACTGTACTTTTAAAAAAATGATACATTTATTCTATATATCTATACACAAGAATATATACACGTATAACATGTATATTATTGCTAAAAATGGAAATCTAATGACCACCACCTTAAAAAAACCAAAAGATTACAAGTACTTTTGAAGGTTCCCATAGGTGCCTGATTGCACCTCCTTTCTAACCAGTTAACCATTATCCCAAATTCTGTTTTACTCATCCCATTGTTTTATCATGTATGTGTCTCTAAACAATGCATTCACTCATTTTACTTATTTTTAAACTTTATATAAATGTCATCATACTGAACAGATTTTAATTTGTTTCGTATATTCTTCCATTTTGTAGAATATGGATGCCTGTAGCTTTAAGTCAATCACTCCATTGTATGCTATTCTATTTACTGTATGAATATATTTTAATATTCATTCCACCGATGATGGACATTTGGGTTTTCTGAGATTCTTTCCTGGGAAAAGTTCTGCTGGTACACATCCTGTGAGAGTTTCACTAAGTCTAGGACATACTAAGGAGTATAAAAGCTAAGGATTAGGGTGTGCTCATCTTCAACTTGACTATGTTATGCCAAACTGTTTTCCAAAATGCTTCCAACGTATGCTTCCACCCGTAGCATACAAGAGTTTCTGTTGTTTCACATCCTCACTGACACTTGTAATGGTCAGTCTCTAAAATTATTTCAATCTGGTGGATGTGAAATGGCAATTCATTATAGTATTAATTTACCTTGGTCAGTTTCCTAACAATGTTAAACATCTTTTCACACTTACTAGCCATACGTGTTACCTCTTTTGTAAATAGCTATTCATGATTTTTGGACAGCTTTCTAGTGGGTTTTGGTCTTTTTGGTTGATTCATAGGAGTACTTCACTTTTCCTGGATATTAATTCTTTGTCAGTTATATGCACTGCAATCTGTTTCTTTACCATTTTTATGGTGTCTTTTCTTCTTCTTTTTTTTTATTTTAAGGAGGGCGCAGCTTACAGTGGCCCATGCGGGGATTGAACCGGCAACCTTGGTGCTACCAGCACCACGCTCTAATCAACTGAGCTAACCGGCCACCAGATATGGTATCTTTGATGAACAGATGTTCTTAATTCAACAAGGAAGAATGTAAGTCTTTTCAGTTTGTGTGTGTGTTTCTCATGCAACCCCTTCTTACCCCAAGGATATAAAAATATTTTTCTATATTTTGTAAAGTTTAAAAGCTTTATCTTTCACATTTAATCTGGAATTGATTTTGTAAATAGTGAGAGGGATCTATTTTTATTTTTTTCTCATATAGTTTAACTAATTTTCCCCAAACTATTTATTGAGTAATATGTCATAAATTGGATTTCAACTTATGCTTGGGTCTATTTCTAAATTTCTGTTGTGTTTCATTCATCTCTTTGTCTATTTCAGCACCAATACCTCCCATCTTATGTATTAGAGCATTATAGTAAAGCTAAGTAATCCCTGACCTTGCCTGACTCTGCTTCTTCAGGAGTGTCTTGACTCTTTTTTTTTTGCCCTCTGCTCTCCGTACAGAGTTAAGGATGACCCTATAGGGTACCATGAAAAAGTCCTGTTAAGCTATGGATTCAAAACACATCGAACAGATAAATTAATTTGAGAAATGACATGCTAATAATATTGAATTTCCCAATCAGAAACATAGTATGCCTCTCCATTTATTGAGAATATATACTGTTATACGTTTCTATGTAAAGAGATTTCACATCTCGTTAGATTTGTTGCTATTTATTTCCTGTTATTTGAAGTGGTATTTTTTGAATTGCATTATTCTAACCATTTGTTACTGGTACATAGAACTGCAGCTAACATATATCCAGTAACTTCTTAATAATTTAAATAATTTATCTGTGAATCTGTATAAACAATTTATACTAGCAGCAAGTAAACAAAATTTTTCTTCCTTTACTTTCATTTCTTTTTGCCTTATTCACTGGCTAAATTTCAAGTGCAATGCTGAAATGAAATGTAAATGGTACACACCTTTTTATTATTCTTAGTTCTAACTTTACAATGTTAAACTTCCCTTCTATTCTTATATTGCTAAGAGGTTTTTGTTGTTGTTTTGTTTTGTTTTTTAAATCATGAATGGACGTTAAAATTTTCATATAGGTTTTCTTTATTAGTAGGATGACAACATAGTTTTTCTTCTTTAATCTGTTAAAGTATTAAATGACAATCATAGCTTTTCCAATATTAAACCCATCCTGGAACAACCCCGATGTGATTATAATGTATTATTTTTTTTATGTTTTGCTTGATGCAGTTTGCTAACAATTTGTTTAGAATTACTGCATCTAGCTTCATGAGCAAGAATGTCTTGTAACTTTTCTCTCTTACAATGTCCTTGTCTGCTTTTCATGTATAAGCCTCATATAGGGACTATTTCTTTCTCCATTTTATCAATTCTAAGATGCCATCAACTATTAATTACATTCCTGACTTTCAGAGATGTCATAAAATACGAGGGAAGAGGAGGAGACTGATAGCAATTTTAACATGTGTAACACATATCCCAGATTCAGAGATGTTACAGTGTTTAACAATGGCCAACAGAGATTGTAAAACACTATCAATTAAAGATCCAAACCAATTTCAGGATGTTAATATGGGGGTGGGGGGAGAGAGGTGCCTTTTAGAAGTAATGAAATGCAGTATAAATGTAAAGTTGGAATTCTTTTTTCCCTAAATGTTTGGCAAAACTTGTTTGTAAACCTATCTGGGATTCATGCTGTCTTTGTAAAGGTAATCTATATTACTAATTAGATTACAAAATTCACTAAAATTTTCTATTACTGAGTCAATTTTGGGAAATAATATCTTTCTAGAAACTTGCTCATTTCATCTAATTTTTCAAATGTACTGGCTTTAAGTTTTTTATATTGTCTTTTAAACATCTGCTTACATTTTCAATTGTTAACCCTTTTTTCATTCTTGATGTCTATTTCTTTTTTCCCCTTAATCTTGGCAAAGGTTTGGTAATTCTTATTTGCCTTTTTGGACAACCAATTCTCTTTCCTGATACTCTCAAGTGGTTTGTTACCCCATGTGTATAACTGGTATTTCCACATCCTTGCCAGCATTTGGTATAGTCAGTGTTTTGAATTTTAGCCTTTTTAATAGGTGCATAACGGTATCTCATATTTTTGTTGTTTTGATTTTTAATTATGAGCTCATATTTAATTCTTTGAGGACTGTGTTTAAATATTCTCTAAAGAGGATCTGTGTCAACTCTCCTGAGCACCTGAGAATACTAATATAACACAAGATTATTTTAAACTAAACTGGGGGGTATTTTTGTTTTTGTCACAGAAATAGTATGAATTCTGGCCCCAAGTCTACATAAGTATGTATTTGTGCTTCTCAAGGAAGTGTCCCTCTCTCTACCCATTCTACCTTGAGACGAGACCAAGACAGGCAAATACATCACGACTTCCTCTGTGGGCGCGTTTTCCAGTTTGTTCCTTTGTTTTTAATTAAGAATACTGCCCTTTAGGACTCCTAATTTCATATGGAGAGATCTCCAAGCCAAATTTCTATTGTGAATGAGCCATAGGCTTTTACTCATTTCTCTTGTAAAAACCCAAGCTTTTGACCTTCACATTAGCAAGTGCCAGTCAGGACAAATGCTGGCTCCAGAGCTCATCAGCTCTCTGAATTTCTGCCTCCTCCTCACGCCATTACTTTATTGAGAGTTCAGCCACACTTCAAAAATAAATTTTTAAACATTGTAGTCAGCATTTTGATGTTCTTACTAGGAAGGCTTTCTCTGAACATCCAGTTTGCCATGTTATTGGAACTGAAAGTTCACTTAACATGTTTTCATGTTTCCTTATGTTTCGCTGTCTTGTCCCTAAATTTCCCAATTACAAATTAAGCTCTTGAAGGCAGCAGCTGAGAATACCATTTTTAGTTTGTTTTTGCTTTCTAGTACCGAACTATGTAGGCTAAATAAAGAGCAGCATGATAAAGGAGACCCTTAGAAAATCCTGTACTTCCCAGGGGGTATTTGCCCATCTGTCACAAACATCTTTCCTTCACCTAGAAAGAGATGAGTGTGCTAAACTTTCACTGTTTTTCATCCTGAAGTAAAAGCTACAACAACCAAAGGAAATGGAAACAACCAAAATACTCCCCAGTGTGCTTACTGTTTGTCTTCTGACAGAAAATGTGCAAATGTTACTTGGTCAATTAAATTGATATTATCTTGCAAGATACTTATCAAAAATACAGAAAGCTTGCCACTACACGCCTCAAATAAGAAAAGGAAAATTGTAGCAGTCAAATCTAAGGCTGAAACTCTTATCTTACCACTCTTGCTAAAGAGGTAACCTCTCAGACTTTGGAAACAAATTGGGGGAAATCACAATAGTAAAGAGATGAGAAACTAATGCATGTAATATTTGATAATCCTTTAATGTTATCTTAAGTAAAAAGAATACATCTATGACGTTTATAGGGCAAAAGTATCCTTTAGTGTTCTTAATGTTCATCTTACTGCTTTGTTAAAGAAGCAATTAATGAGGTTTGGCAAGGATAAGACAGATTTCTCTCATCTTTGTAAAGATGCTTAAAACAAAGCTGAATTATTCATTCTAACTTTTCAATAAATGCTTTCAAAGTATTTCAGTTTCCCCTGTAGAAGCATAGGAACAGTTGAAGAACACAGATGTAGAAGCATAGGAACAGTTGAAGAACACAGACATTGTAACATTTCAGAAGAGAAATTTAGAAAAATATTTTATTCTTATTTTCTTAATTTTCCAAATATTATATTCTCTTTTATTATTTAGTATGTACTTTCATAGCTCTGTGAAGCAACTACCCAAACACAAGGAAATTCAAAAGAGAAAACAACTGTGTCTTAAGAAACAACTTCAGAAATCTAACATATTGAGGATTAAAAAACTCAGAATAAAATTAATATGAACTCTGATTTATACTAATTCTAAAGAAAACAACCTATGGCTATAAACCAAAGCACAGCATTCAGGGGAAAAAAATAAAAATTAAAGACAGTGGGGTTGGGATGGGGGAGATAAATTCAAGTTCTCTTTCTGATAAAACAATTTTCATGAAATATAACACGTATATTCAAGAATACATGTTATGTGTTCCATACACATATGGTCTCACATCTGTTCAGAGTTGATCCTAGAGGTGTCGTATCAAGGCAGAAGGAACTGCCTTGGTTCATGAAGGAAACCGACTCCCAGGACTCCTTTTTTCTGTGAGCCACTTTAATAAAGCTACTCCCAGTTAGTCACCTGAGATTATACCAGCGATGTCTACCACTGTCACCCTGGGGAAGCTGGTACATCTGCATACCAGGTAAATCTCTATCAAAGAAAACCCTCCTTTACTTTGAAGTTTTCTATGAACTTGTAGATATAGATCTATCATGTCATGTTTAATGCTGGCAGAGCACTCAAGGTGAAGGGACTTTTCAGGTTCAAGAGAATTTACTAAAAGAGAAACAGAGTACTAAGTATATATATTTTAATTCAAGGCCAGATAAACCAAGCATGGTCTAAGTTAATTTTAATAAAACTGACTAAGCAGGTAAAACTTTTAGTTTCAAGTTTTTAATTTAAAAAAAAATTTTATTAAATATATTGAGGTGACATCGGTTAGTGAATTACATAGGTTTTAGGTGTACAATTCTATAATACATCATCTATATCTCACATTGTGTGCTCACCACCCAGAGTCAGTTCTCTTT
The DNA here is from genome assembly GCF_004115265.2 of Rhinolophus ferrumequinum. Taxonomy (NCBI): domain Eukaryota; kingdom Metazoa; phylum Chordata; class Mammalia; order Chiroptera; family Rhinolophidae; genus Rhinolophus; species Rhinolophus ferrumequinum. Next base: position 70,731,092 of record NC_046293.1, read on the forward strand.
CCATCACCATATATTTGACCCCTCTTCACTCTTCTGTCACCCACAAACGTGTAAAAATTAGTTTGAAATGGACTTGCTACGTTTTCTCAAAGCAACATTTCATATCCTTTCACAAATCACTATAATTTAAAAATGTTTTTTTTAATAAATAAAAGCACGTAAATTAGTTTTTTATGACCAAAGAATGAAAGGGTAGCTACAAAACTCATCAAGCTTTGATAACAATCTCAAACATGATCCAGAGGGAACAGACTACCTGTCCATGAGCTGAGCTATAATTTAATCCCCAGGCTCCCTTGTCCTTATTCACAAGTGGAGGGGAAAGGGAGACGACAACCTAACCAATCCACATGTCTTTCTTTCCTGAAAACACCTGGAATACATTAAGCTCAAACACGTCACCGCAACGCAAATACCATTCTATGTAAGCGACTGGAATCACACTTAAGTTAAAATTATTTTGAAGTAAACTGGTACTTAACCTTTGAATAAGGGGTAAAGTCTGGCAAACACACAATTTTTGGAATAATCTGATTTGTTGCCGTAATCTAGACACATAACAAATAAAAGATTATCTTGATGTGTGTGTGTGTTTTGGTGAGAAGAGTCAGAGTATCCCCAGTTCCTCCAAAAAAAAAAGAAAATTCTAAATTGATGGAAGGAAACCACACTGCAAAAAACAAACTTAAGAATTGCTTTTAAGGGATATAATGACCTCCATTAAACCGCTATGAATCAATGAGCATGAAGGAGACGCAGCCAGAAAATAGGAACCACGAGAATCCTTGACATTCCAAGGCACAAGCAAAACAGAAAATTCTAACACCTTGGCATTTGTATAAAAAAACAACAAAAAAGCTGACACTGTAATTCACTCCAGTGTAGTACAGTAGCTAAGACTATGGGCTTTGACAGTCCTGAGTTTGAAACCTGCCTCTGACATTTACTAGTTTTGTGAATTTGAACAATTTTTTTAACATGCCTAATCCTCATAGCTTTCTGTTATAAAGCAGATACAGTAACAGTGCCTATATCTTGTGGGGTTGTTTCAAGAGTTAAATATAATTTTGCACATACAACTTTCAGCAGGATAGCCAAACTCAGTAGATAGCTCAATAAATGGCAGCTAGTAGTACGAATCCAACAAATATCACCAAAACAAATACCAGTATTTTCCTGCTGCACCGTCATCCACTCGCTAGTAGGACTCTTTCTGTAGCCAACACAGGGACAATATTTCATGTGAGGCTCATGTTAGATAACAGGCTCCCAGCACATGAAGATCACCCCCAAACTGCATTTATTCATTAAAAAGTGAGACTGTAAGCTTCCCAAGAGCAGGGTCCAGGACATAACATGTGCTCAATAAAGACACTTATTCACCTACTAAATACAAAAGTATCTATTATGTTCCAGGTAAGCAGGGGATGTTTTTTTAAAAGAGAGAGACGTCTAACCACTATGCTGTACACCTGAAACTGACATAAATACTGAATGTCAATTGTAATTGAAAAGAAAAAAAATTTTTATAGAAAGAGAAATCTGCCCTGAAGAGCTTACGATCATATTTACTCCCTGCAACTTTCCTCCTTGTACACTAATCCCAAATTACTTCCAGCAGTTCAGTATTCATCTGTTGGGGTGCCCTTGCCGCAGCCCCCACAGCCACTTGCACAACGTTTGTAAACTGCCCACGGCCTCTGACATTTCCTTGTACAGATCCCACCTCCTCCACCACAGCAACTCACCAAACTCGCCCATGAAACCTCCGCTCTCTGGCCAGCATCCCACACTCACTCTGTCACTATTCTCTGCTTGTACTCACCTAGTAACGCCTAAGCTGACAGAAAAAAACCCCCACTATGGGAGACTGATGCCAACCTCCACGGAGGCCTGCTCGCTACCTGACAACCCCACCATGACGGTGCCTGCACTTTCCAGCCGATACCTAGGCCAGTCCATGCCTTCGCCCCCACACTGGATCCCATCGATGCTGCCTTCTCTGAGAACCTGACCTATCAACCCGCCCACCTTTTCCCTATATTTTGTATTTCTCTTTCTGACTCTATACTGTCATTTTTTATTTTTTGAAAATGTTCAAAAATCTCCTATCTTAAAATCTGCTTTTTGCCCTGTCTTTCTCGAGTTACCATACACTTTCTTCCCCTTCAAGGGCATAATTCCTAAGAGTTCGCTTTCTAATTGTCACCAGTTCCTCATCTTTCTCACTTCTTATTGCCATCTAGCTTCTGCCTTCATCACTATCTGCAAAACTTATTTCACAAATGTTAGCAATGATATCTTGTCAATGGGCAATTTTTCAGTTGTCTTAACTGGCTTGACTTTTGAGCTGTATATAAAACTATAGGTCACCACCCCTCCATCAAAAAACCCTCCGTTTCATTCTCTGGGATTCAACACTCCTTTAGAAATCTCCTTTGGCAATCCCTTCTCCATCAGGTCCTTAAAACTGGCATTTTTTAGGACTGTATTCCAGCTCTCTTCTTTTCTCAAGCTACAATTCTTCCCAAACTTTTCACAACTCACAATGAGAAATACATTCTACTTAAGATAGTGTGTGTGTGTGTGTGTGTGTGTGTATACACATATGAGTATCAGATAAAAATTCCACCGATCAGATAAGCTCTGATCTTTTGATCCCATTCTATTTCATTAAAAAACAAAAAGCAGTAACGTCTGGGAATTACTAAAGTGAGCTACATGATTCTTTTAACTCTGTCTTCAATTACTCTATTCATGCTGACGCTTCCAAATCTACATTTCCAGTGCAGATAGATGTGTCTGTTAAATCCTAAACCAATAAAACCAATTTCTCCTTAATAACTCCATGTGGATAACTCCAAAGTACTTCAAACTCACCATGTCCAAAATTGGAGTTCTCAGCATCTTTTTCCCAAACATGGTCTTCCTCCATACTTCCCTGTGTAAACTGCTGAACTAGTTTCCCAAGCAAAATATCTAGGAGTCACTGTTGATTGTTCCTTCTCTCTTTCCACTGTCACCCCCTACTCAGTCACTCATTAATCCTTAACACATTTTCCTCTAAATAGCTCTCCACGTTTTTTTTTTCCCACTGCTGTCACTCTCAGCCAGGCTGTATTCTCCTCAACTGGATAGTACAGACTAGTAATGAGTCTTCTCACATATACTGTCATTCTTCCAAATTTGTAAATGCAATTCTAATCATTTTTGTGTTACCTACTATTACAGTTATATAGTACTATACAATAAACCACGCAAAACTTAGTGGTTTAAAACACTAGAATTATTTGCTCACAATGCTGCAATTTAGTAACGTAAGGTGTGAGTGGGGAGTGGGGAGGCTTGCCCCTGATCCATACAGCATCTGCTGGGACACCCAACATGGCTTCCTCACTCCACATGGTCCTTCAGCTGAGAAGAACACAACAGCTAGAGGCTGGTCAATTTGAGCTTCAACACAGCACAGTAGTGTCTGGGCAGTGAGACTTTTTACGTGGAAGCTGGCTTCCTCCAATATGTAAAAGCAGAAGTTACCAGGTCTTTTTAATGCTTGGTCTCAAAAGTCCTAGGATGTCACTTCTGCCACATTCTATTTGTCATAGCAGTCACATGGGCAGTCTAGATTCAATAGGGGTAGAAGTGAAGGAAGAACAGACTCCATTTCTTGGTGGGCAAGTTGCAAGAACACAGAGAAAAAGAGCACACAAAATAAAAGGTAATGCTGCAGTGGTCTTTGAAAGTGAAATAGATCACAGTCCACCTAATTCACATTCCTTCCACATGTAAAATATACTCAGTGCCCTACTCTCGCCCTACCCACCCCCCCAAAAAAATATCCTATTACAGCCCTGCCTGTAAGGCCAGGACCATGTTAGCTTGAAATCAGCTGCGAGCGCAGATCATACTCCTGGGGTTTAGTTCCTCACATACAGCTCCTTAGATACAGCTTCTCTGAAGCCAAAATCCCATCACTTCAAAAGATAACATATGTGCCCTGCTGCAGTCAGCCAGGGATCGGATTGTAAGAGACACCTGAATTCAAAAGAGGGAGGGGACGGGGAGTTACACAGAGGGCACCCAGCAGTGCCACAGAAGTTGTGAAATCTGCTTGGTACACGTCATCAGCAACTTGATTAGAAAAGAGTTCTGCTCCCTGAAAATAGTCCTCAGTGGCTCTTGACTCTGCCCCTGGGCTCCTGGCTGCATCCTCTGAGTCATTCTTCCTATTTCAGAAGAAAGAGTCCATGTTTCCAACAGTGTAGCTCTCTCAGCCTGCTTCCTGCCCATCCAAGATTGGGACACCCCATTCACACAAAGGCTCTTTTTAGTCGAACTACGTCCATCCTTTTCTGTCTATACCAGTGGTGCCTTCATTAGAACCACACTTGTACAAAGTTGTGGGTTTCCTATGAATTTTACTGAAATTAACTCCTCTGGACAGATGCCACATCCACAAATCTCTGTGACAGGCCACTCTCTACTTCTATCGTGCTGTGGGACAGAGGACTTAAGAGACTTAGAAGCTTTTGTGTAGCTGAGACATTCTAAAAAGGTCTACATTTAAGACTCTTTGAAGCCCCTTTGTCTAGCTGAAAACCTCTGAGAGGCATTGTCTTAAATCTTTCTGGGGTCTCAACAAAAAATTTTACAGAAGCGTTCCTGATCTGATGCTTCCTCTGAGGTCATTTTTAACTGACAGCACCCTGGAATTTGAGAAGTATCAGATAAGCAAGGGGAAGAGAGAAGATATTCCATAGTGGAAGACCAGAATACATTGAAGCATAGTCTTACTGAGGCATAGTGAAGAAAACCATCTAGCTGGGTTCATGATTAGGGAACACAAAACGAAATGGGAACGGTAGAGTAAAATAAAACATATTAAGAGCTCTGACTACCAGATCATGCAATTTTCAATGTATACTCTCGACTATGGTACCAAATATTGCTAAATCAGATACACTTGGGGAGCTTTATAAATACACAGCCTCCCCCCAGAGATTTTAGAAGGATGGAGTAGAATCTGTATCTAAGCAAAGCTCCCAAGTGATTTTTCAGACACAGCCAGGCTTAGGAGCCACTGCTCCAGGCGACAGCCATTGCTGACTTTTTGAGAATGGGAATGACACAAATGCAGGCATCTAATGGAAGTTTTCACTTACAAACCTGAATAACAAAAAGTGGCATTTTCATTCACAATTTTCCATTTCTCTTTATTTGCATTATTTCTCTCAGAGACCCACTCACAGGACCCATGTATTCTCTGGCCATATAAGCGTTTACCGTGTTTCCCTGAACATAGGACCTAACCGGAAAATAAGCCCCAGCATGATTTTTCAGGAGGACCTACCCTGAACATAAGCCCTCATGCATTTTTTTGGAGCAAAATTTAATGTAAGACCTGGTCTTGTTTTCGGGGAAACGTGGTATGAGGCCAGATTTTATTCATATATAGTACTTTAATCAAATCATCACATCACAACATGACTACAGAAGCAGGTATGAAAATTTAGGTGTCTTTTTTTTAAGCTAGATATTAAAGAGATTTGCAAAAACTGTGAAACAGTTCTCAACCAAAGCCGATTTTGTCCCTCAGTGGACATTTGGCAATGTCTAGAGATAGTCCTGGTTGCCACAACTGGGGAAAGTGCTACTGGCATCTCGCGGGTAGAAGCCAGGGATGCTGCGAGACATCCTACAAGGAATACACCGGGCAGCCGCACACAACAGAAGATTATCCAGCCCAAGATGTTAATGGTGCCAAGGTTCAGAGACCCCGAGGGGAAAAATATACCACTCTTCTCACTCATTTTGGGGGTAGGGAGAGGGAATACAGTTGTTTTTCATAAAAAATATGTTATCCATAGTCTCATGTAATGGGTTTATTACTGTAACATTAAATGAATTAATAATAAACAACTTAAAAATTTCTAGTTTTAATTTATAATACAGTAAATATCAATAGGTTAACCTCCACACATAAACAAAAGCTCTTTGGGGTTGTCAATAATTTTTACCAGTGTAAAGGAGTTCTGAGTTCAAAAACTTTGAGAATCACTGAATTAGAAGAATGATATAACTAACTAAGTATGTAGGAGAATATGAGAGGAATTAAAGGACTCTAAAAAAAAATTTACTTATTTGAAGAGTATTTTGAGTGACCAAAACACACAAAAAACCCTGTACCATTAAATAGTTCAAAAGAAAAAATGTCATTCTCCCCTCAAAAAAACCAAAACAAAACAAAAACAAAAGAAGGAAACATTTAAACCACAACTTCTTACCCTGGTTATGAGGACTTGCTGGACTAAAAGATGCCTGACACAACTCTTTGGTAGGAGTTGGATAAGCTTCTTTCCCTTGGCGCTGACTCATCTTTCCTGGTGTCAGAAGTTGAGATTCGTCACTGTTTGCTACCACAGCTCAAGGAAAGAAGGGAAAAAGAATTAATACCTCAGCCCTACATTTACATAATGGCATAATTAATAACATGGACTAGAACTATGATTGAAATCACCTCAATGGTTATATTAATTTTACTCGTTCAATGCCTTAATATAATTGTTTTGTTTTCTTTTAACTTTAGTTGGCTATCAATACAAAAGAAATTGACAGGTATGCATGAGTAAAATAATACAAATTACAGACATTGTAAAAATGAAACTACATATTCAACTGATGATAAAAAGTACTCCATGGTTTATTGTGTTAACTCTATATTTGCTAATAGAACAATAAGCAAAGGACAAAGTCATTTCAATAAGAAATACAAATGGCCAATAAATATACGAAAAGATACTCAACCTCATTAGTGGTCAGAAAAATTACAAATTAGTAGCAGTATAAAATAATACCTTACATTCATTAGAATTTGTATTCTAATTTCTAATTTTTATAGATAATAGGCATAATTCTTGTTTTAGAAATGGGGAAACTTGAGGTTCAGAGATTGCCTTGCCTAAGATTAAGTAATAGAGTAAGATTCTAACTCAGGACCATTTGGTTCCAAAGTCTGGCTCTTAAAAACCTGCTGCCCCAATAATCAATTTAAACCATGTTTAAGGCTGCAGTTCACCCACTTGACCAAGCTATGAACAGAGGAAGGCGATGCCCAGTTCCAGAGAGGACAGAAGAGAGAAAAATACTCAATGAAGGAGTAAGGCAATTGTGAGCAAGCCCACACTGCCCTAGGATCGCCACATTCCTTCACTTTGTATACTTTGTACTTTCAGCTTACAAAAACCTTAGTTTTAGCTTGAGTAAGAATCATTGTGTCTTTACTCTAGACTTAATTTTTCACTTAACCAGAACTTCACGTTCACATTTTTATCACCATCTTTTAAATCAAAGTGCTTTAACATGTTTTCTATTGTGCTAAAGTTTTAAAATTATATTTTAGCTCCTTAAGTTTCAAAGTAAAAATTAAAAAACTCTTTATCTTCCAAGTAAAGACATAAAAAATGTATTTTCCCATCAAGGCCATTAAAAAAAAGAACCTATACACTGATGACTCCTAAATGTGTGTCTCCTAAACTCAAACCCATGTATCCAATAGCCTGCTTTATAATCACCTCTGGTATTTAACAGGTATCTCAAACGTATCCAGAACATAATTCTTGATTCTGCTTATCCTCCAAACCTTCCTCTCTCCCATCTCAGTGAGTGAAATCACTATACCCCTCCCCCACTTTCTCAGGCCAAAAACTTAGATGTATTCTTTGATTTTTCACATACAGTTTATCTGAGATCTTTATACTCTCCCTTCAAAATTTATCCAGAATCCTTCTACTTCTCCCCACTTCCACAACTACCACCCTGTTCTAAGCCACCACTCCCTTTTCATTGGATCACAGCAACAGATTTCTACCTAGTCTCCTTACTTATGTAGAGTCTTTTCTCACGTGGAGGCCCGAGCCATCTTTATAAATCATAAAGCAGATTTGCATCATGCAGAAATATCCTCAATGGCTCACCATTATACTTGCAATAAATTCCACGGCCTAAAGATTCAACAATGTCTGGCCCCTGCTCATCTCTCCAACCTCATCCTCTACCACTTTTGCTCACTTGGCTCCAGCCTTCTTGGCCTTGGTATTCCTCAAAACACACCATCTTGCCCCAGTCTCTGGGCCTTTGTATCTCTTGTTCGCTCCACCTGAAATACTCCTCCCCCAGATCTTATCAACCCCTCTCATCATTTGTTGTTTGTGTTCCTTGTCATCTCTTCAGAAAAGACCCTCATGGTGCCTTCTGATAAACAAGTTATTTTACTATAGTACAATTTAGCAGTTCTTTTGGATGTTTTCGGTTAGTGCCCACTCCACCACAGTTATACTCTATCACTTTACATGATTTTTTATGATAGCTCCTATCACTATCTGAAGTTATATCATTTATCTGTCTGTTATCTGCCTTCTCTATATATTCCATATATTATCTACCTTCTCTATAAATTCCATAAGAAAAGGGACTTCTGTCTGCCTTATTTTCTCATAAATCCTTGAGTCCTGATATGGCCCTACGGTTCTGGCATACTGAACGTGTTCAATAGAATTTTGTTGAATGAATCAATCAACAACTTTTATATTTTATGAAACTTCATTTCATAAAGTACATGGTGGTTCGTTCAGTTATTAAATCCAAGATCCATTTAACTCCTAAAAATTATTATTGAAATTAAAAATGTACTGATATAAAGAAGACAGGCTGACCTAAGGAACAGAGAGCTCTTAAAAACAAACCCATAATTATGTGGAGTCGAGATATATGATAGAGGTAGGGAAAGAAAAGGCCATTCAATTATTGATACTAAGAAAATTGGTTATGAAAAATAGGTCCCTACCCTCATACCACACACAAAGACTAGTTCTATGAAAGTCAAAGACAAAAAGAGCAAAATTTGAAAACTTTTAGAAGAAAGCATAAACTTGGGGTAAGGAATGATTCCTTTAAAAGACAAACAGGAGACAAGCGTTGGGCAGAATTGGTTCATGCCTCGTGTAGGGAAGACAGCGGGGCTCAGGCCTCCCAGAGAAGCGGTGTCTTACAAAATGGTAGAGGACGAACTGGCATTGTTAGATGAAAGCATAAATAAAATTCTGGGATACATTCAAAAGCAATGTCAGAGACACCTGTCAGATGGTGGGACTAAGAGATATCTACAAGGACATTAAAAGCATTTGCAGGAAAGCTGCCTGTGAAATTAAAGGAAGAAGAATGAATGGTTCAGATGTTTCTAGAATATCAAAATCACATCTGCAGGCAGAATAAATTCATTCAAGAAAAAAAGGAAAACTTGTTCAAGTTAATTGTTGAAGTACAAGGCCAAAAGTAGGAACTGAAGTACGTATTGCAAATGCCCAGAATCCTCAGGAAAATATGCCAGGAAGAAGGAAACTATTTCTGCTGCTGAAAAAACTAGTGAAGAGAGGTTGAAAAGGCTACAAAATCTGTATACTTGTATAAAGAATAATGTGGACTAGAAATTTGAAACATTTATGGTGATAAATTGCAGTTTATATTCACTAATATTGACCCTAAGCATCCTATTTATGTTTGGCCTACACTGAAATGTAGCAAGGGACTAGGAAGTGTCAGACAGTTTTCATTTGCGTGCCTTGAAGAATTTCAAGAGAATGGAAGGAAGACAAAAAATTTTTCAGCTTTTCTTGCCAATGCTCGGAAAGCTTTAAGTACAATGGTTTATGATTAACGTATATGTACTATAATTAAAATAGTAATAAAACTGTTTTTCTTCCTTACTGTGTATCTCTTTTAAAAAGAATTCTCATTATCCATTGTATGTCTATAATCCCTACGTATTTTTAAAATATTTCTGTATGGTGTATATCTTTAAAGTATTTTGATTAGGAAATAAAAAAATTAGGAAATAAAAAATTTTTTATTAGGAAATAAAAAAAAGACAAAAGAAAGCAATAAGCATAAAAGAATTGATAAATTCTACGAAAAAAAAAAAGGTAAACATTAATTTAATCAAAAGATACCATAAAGCAATTGGAAAGAAAAATACACACAGGAGAAGACACTAGCAACACATGTAATTAACGAAAGGTCAGTATCCAGAATATGTTTTTCATAAAAAAAAAAAACACCTCATAAATCAATTAGAAAAAGACTAACAATGCAATATAAAAATGGGGGCATGCATCAAAAAGAATAGAATACCAAGGAATAAATTTAACCAAGGAGGTAAAGGATCTGTAGAGTAGTCCCCCTTATCCACGGTTTTGCTTTCCATGGTTTCAGTTACCTGGTTTACCATGATGTGAAAATATTAAATGGAAAATTACAGAAATAAACATCTGTTTTAAATTGCATGTCATTTTGAGTAGCATGAGGAAATGTCACGCTGTCCCACTCTGTGTCACCTAGGATGTGAATCATCCCTTTGTCCAGTATATCCATGCTGTATATACAATAAAATATTTTGAGAGACCACATCCACATAAATTTTATTACAGTATATTGTTATAACTGTTCTATTTTATTATTAGTTATTTGTTGTTAATCTCTTATATGCCTAATTTATAAATTAAACTTTCTCATAGGTACTCGTATGTATGTACAGGAAAAAACATAGCACATACAGGGTTTAGTATTATCTGCGGTTTCAGGCACCCACCGGAGGTCTTGGAATGTATCCCCTGTGGGTAAGGGGGGACTACTGTCCACTAAAAACTATAAGACAATGACGAAAGAAATTGAAGACACAAATAAATGGAAAGATATTGCATACTGATGGATTAGAAAAATTAATATTGTTACAATGTCCACACTACCCAGAGCAATCTAGGGATTCAATGCAAATCCTATCAAAATTCCAACAGCATTTTTTACAAAAATAGAAAAAACAATCCGAAAATTTGTATAGAACCACATGAGACCCTGAATAGCAAAGCGATCTTGAGAAAGAACAAAGCTGGAATCATCATGCTCCAATTTCAAACTATATTACAAAGCTAAAGTTAAAAAACAAAAAATAAACAACAACAACAAAAAACCCAGTGTGGTATTGGTATAAAAATAAGACATACAAAACAATGAAATAAACCCAGAAATAGGCCCACACATATATGGTTAATTAATTTATGACAAAACAGCCAAGAATATACAATGGGGAAAAGGACAGCCTCTACAATAAATGGTGTTGGAAAAACTGGACAGCCACATGCAAAAGAATGAAACTGGACCACTAACTTACACCATACACAAAAGTTAATTCAAAATAGATTGAAGACTTGAATGTATGACCTGAAACTATATGACTGCTAGAAGAAAACATAAGCAGTAAGCTCCTTGAGATCAGATTTGGAGATATTTTTGGATCTGACACCAAAAAAACAAAGGCAATAAAAGCAAAATAAACAAGTGGGACTACATCAAACTAAAAAGCTTCTACACAGTGAAGGAAATCAAGAAAATGAAAAGGCAATCTACTGAATGAGAGAAAATATTTTCAAACCATATATCTGATAAGAGGTCAATAGCCAAAATATATAAAAAACTCACACAACTGAATAGCAAAAACCCCCCCAAACAATTCTATTTAAAAATGGACAGAGTATCTAAACAGACTTTTTTTCCCAAAAAAGACGTATAAATGGTCAACAGGTACATGAAAAGATGGTCAACATCACTAATCATCAGAGAAATGCAAATCAAAATCACAATGAGTTATCACCTCATATCTCCTAGAATGGCTATTATCAAAACAACAAGAAATAAAAAGCATTGGAGAGGATGTGGAGGAAAGGGACCCCTTGTACACTGATGGTGGGATTGTCTGGTGCAGCCACTATGGAAAACAGTATGGAAGCTACTCAAAAAATAAAAATAGAACGACCACATGATCCAGAAATTCCATTCCTGGATGTTTATCAAAAGAAAATGAAAACACTAAGTCAAAAAATATATGCACCCTCATGTTCACTGTAGCATTATTTACAACAGCCAAAATGGAAACAACCTAAGTGCCCATCATAGGGTGAATGGATAAAGAAAATGTGGTACATATGTACAGTGGAATATTATTCAGCCATAAAAAGACAAAAGCTTAACATCTGCAACAACACAAATGGACCCCAAGGGCATTATGCTAAGTGAAGTAAGTCAGACAAAGACAAAGAGGTATGATCAGACTTATATGTGGAATCTAAAAAACAAACAACAAAACGAGCTCACAGTCACAGAGAACAAATTGGTGACTGCCAAAGGTGGAGAGGTTGGGGGGTACAAAATGGGTGAAGGAGTCAAAAGGTACAAACTTCCAGTTATAAATGTCATGTGGATGCAATATACAGCATGGCGACTATAGTAATACTGCAAAGCATACTTGAAAGATGCTAAGAGAGTAAATCTTAAAAATTCTCATCACAATAAAAAAATATCTGTAACTAGGTATGGTGATGGATGTTAAGTAGACCTGCTATGGTGATCATTGGGCAATATATGCAAATGTCAAATCATTATGTTGTATTACCTGAAACTAATATAATGTTGTATGTCAATTATAATTCAATAAAAAATTTTAATACAAAAAAAATGGGGGAAATGTGAACGGTGATTTCTTGTAAGAAGAAATGCAAATGGTTAATAAATATACAAAAAGATGTTCACCCTCTTTAGTAATCAGAAAAATACAAGTCAACATCACAATGAAATAAATATTTCACACTCAGTAAAATTAACCGAAACTAATGTCTGATAATAGCAAATAGATAAACGGATCATTGGGACTTTTTAAGCACTGCCGGTGGAGTGCAACTTGATATAAGCACTTTGAAAAGCAATTTAGATCTGTCTTCTAAAATTGAATTTCAGCATACCCTATGGGTACGATTCCACTCTTAGCTTGAAAACTTATACGTGTGTACAAAGAGACAAGAATAAGAATGTTCATAGCAATACTGTTCATAGTAGCAGAAATCAAAGCAATTTAAATATTCATCAATTCAAAAAAATGGATTAATATATTGTGGTATATGCATATCACGGAATAGTATGGAGTATTGAGAAGGAATGATATACAGCTATAACCAATGAGGCTAAACCTTGGAAATAAGATGTTAACTACAAAGAACAAACCCTAGAAGAAGACATACAAGTATATCTTGATACCATTTTTATAAAATTAAAAAGCAAGCAAAACTTAGTGATACGTATGTAATTTAAAAACAAAAAAAAAAACCCCTCTTTTTTAAAAAAGCAAAGGATTATAAGCAAAAAATACAAAATACTCATCACCTCTGGGAGACAGACACAGGAAGAGAAGACAGAAGAAGCACACGGATGTGAGGTATTTTTAAGATTGAAGTTCTTAAGTGGTAAGTTCAACACGTACATACTGAATCATTATATTTTATAATTTACATATGCTATATTTTTGTAGTATCAGACAGTACATTTAACGCTAATTTAAAATACATTATGAGAAGGACTAATAGAATTAAAGTATGCTGTAGTATTCCATCAGTAAGACACAGGTATCTATGTCTTGAATAACTTTACTATATAAAAACGGAAATAGTGCAAAAAGTACAAATTTAGTTCTATTCACTCCTTTCTGTTTATGATTTTGATATCCTTAAAGTGAGAGGGTATGTAGAAATAGTAACATACAGAATATACTTGTTGGTTTTGTTTTCTCTTACCCCATTCACAAACATTAACAACTAAACTACACAGACAAGAAAGGATTTGCATTACATAAAAATCATTGTGACATCCTACATCATAGTCAGATGTAAGCTCAAGAAGGGCAGTGACTTTGTTTTCATTTGTATCACTTGGCATAAAACTGACAATAAATACTTGCTAAATGACTGATTAAATATTGGATGGAAGAATCCCTGCATGATTTAAGTGTAGTTTCTGACTTTACAATTAATTGCCTCACCCACTAATGATAGCACTACAGTGCCCTCTCCTGGTTGTACTTTGTACTGGAAGTAAAGTAACCAACTTTGTTATTCAGCGCTTTACTATCTCTTAGTAGAAACCAATCAACCTGGAATAATTAACAGCAATTATAATTAACATACCAGCTGCAACTTCCAAGGAGTATATGATTCTATATTACCACTCTTTACTTTCTGAATTCAGCTCAATATAAAATCTAAAGAATTTTATAAGCTTCAAAGTCTGTTGTTTGCCCTTGAAGTGAAAGCTAAGATAAATTATTTTAAAGTCATAAATAATCTCTACACAAATCCACAGTCTCCCTTTATAGGTGGTATTCCTTTTCTCAAATACTTAAAGAATTTAAATATGTTGGTATATATATTATAGCTTTCTCATTCAACAGTAGAGAGCCTAATAAAGTATTATACTATATGAAATTCATTTTCACTCTAAAAGGTACGTGGTCTCTAGGAAATTATTATGCAGTCTCCTTTTAACAGTAGCAGAGTGCAATATAAGCTCATATCTAATATGTGTTGTATATATTTATTTATATATGCTTAAAATATATAACCACAATAAATTTCTTTTATTCCAAGTAAAAATTAAAGACCTCCATTTATAAAACCTAGTTCCTAAAACAGAACCATTTCCATTGATATTAAAAATTAAATTCCATTTGTGACATTCATCAGTGCCAATCAGTCAATCAGTTCACCTCCGACATCTAAATATATGAAGTAAGTAAAATAACAGAAAAATCCATTGAAAACATCTACCAGGTATAAGTAAGGCTGAACACGAAAACATAAAAATGTTTTGGGATTTGCATGCTTTTTTTCTACTTTAAAAATTTCTACTCTATTCTGATAATGCTGGATGTATAATAAACAATATATTTAAAATACTATGAATTGTTGCAGTTAAAAAGGAATTTTAGCATATTACCTTAAACCATCTCTTTTTAGGAAAAAATTACACACATATTATCAACAGTATTAGAAACAAATAGTAACTGTTCTAAAGAAGTTTTCAACTAGAAGAAACATTGCCTTTGTCTTGCTCAGTTCCTTCCTTTAGCCAATGGGTAGTGGTGGGTGGGTGTGTTTGTGTGTGGAGCCCCAAATCAGTAAAATGACTTGCAACAGTCAGATAACTATTTAGGAATAAATACTAAAACTTTCTAAATCATTATAATTCCCATATTGCTCTTCAATACAATTAAAATCTTTGTCTGATTCACAATGCAATAATATTTTAATTATTCGGTTAAACTTGAATTCAGCAAACTTAGAGTTTCATTCTGATTTCTGAAAACCAGTAGAAGATACTCTGGGCTAATAACCAATTCTAACTCCTTGGATATTTCAGCTCTTAGCTTCAGGCTTTTCATCTATAAAATTGATGCTTTTTAAGATGACTTCCGAAATTCCTTTCACTTCAGTAATTCTATGATTTTTAATATAAAAGTTGCTCCTTTAACAATACTTTAAAATTACCTATTCTTGGCTCTAACTCCTTTGCTAGACTATAATGACCCTTATGTTTTATTCATTGTGTATCTCCCAGAGCTAGCACAGTGTCTGGTTAAAAAAAAAAAAAAAAAAAAAAAAGTTTTTGCAGGGGACATAAATTTAAAGGGTACATCTTCTAAATGACTAAGAGAAAACATGTTTCACTCATGAAATCCCCAAAGTATAAATAATTTTTTTCATAACCAAATTATCTGTTATGTAAAAATTCTGACAAAATAAAATAGTATTTCTTATTGTCATAGGGCAGTGAGTTTCTTACACAATGTCCAGCCTCAAAGTAGTTTGATCTATGCTTTAGGATGCATATAGGAAGGAATACTTTGAGAAAGAGGTCCTAAATTATGAATTAGATAATTGGCTAACAGAAATAATCTATCTTTAGATAATCAAGATGTAAATGTACAAATATTACCAATCCCAGATGGACACTGACAATAGATGGGCACTGAATGACTATTTATATTCTTTGCTTAGTATTTCAATGCCTGAAAAGAAAAGCAGAAGGCTTAATAATCAACACAGAAATACCATATGCCTTTTACAAGTACACATCAAAATATTATCATGTCTCTCAATGTGTCATTCAAACTTTAGCTACTTACTTGATGGCCCAAGGACATCTTTGCTATCACCAAGAAGCTTTTAATGCAGGTAATTGAGCAGCAAAGAAACACAATCCAAACCAGGAAGAAGCAAAATGCATCAGGATTGAAGCAGCAGTGAAACAAAAGGACAAGGAAAACAGTATTAGTTTATAAGTAGAAAGCACATGCACGTAAATCCTAATAATCACAATTCACAAGGAATTTCCTTTTCCACACATAAAAAGATCCTGGCTTAGGCATTATCAAATATTTGTTTTATTTTGGAACATGAAGGCAGAAAAAGGAAAATGAAGTCACCCACGTATTTTGTTTTTAAAATTACTCAAGTCAAAATTTACTTCCAATTAAAATTCAAGATATGGGTTAGGAGTGGTAAAAATTGTTTAGAAGTGTAAGGGACAGCCAAAAGTTATTCATTCTTTAAATTTAAGTGGTTTAAAAATATAGAATACCCATGCACTACTAAATATTAGTTCTGCATGCCATGAAAGCACTTAACACTACCATAGAAATTCAGTCTGCTTCTTCTACAAAAGGAAAGAAACATTTACTGGTTATTATGTGCCAAGCATTGAGCAAAAAGCTTTTACAAAGACATCAACAAAATAGGACAATTATATTTTCAAATGGCAAAAACAAAGAGAAATACGGATTAGAACAATATATTTTATTAAGTCAGACAATTTCCTTAGGACCTACTAAATATTAAGCATATCATCTGGAGCTACTGGTCTTTAGGAAGTTAGAAGACCCCATTCTTAAATGTAACTGTAATCAACTAAAAGAAACAGAAAACAGACTGCTGACCTTTTGTCTAGTACGTATTTAATGAACAGCACTATACTAAATGTTGCCTGTGGACAAGTGTTTTGGTTGCCCTTGGCAGGAGCAAGGTCTTCAGCTCTCCTTCATTTCCAATACCATCTATAGTAACATAATGTATCAAAACTAAAGTAACAGTGGGCCCCCAGTGGCTCAGGCGGTTGGAGATCTGTGCTCCTAACTCCCAAGGCTGCCGGTTCGATTCCCACATGGGCCAGTGGGCTCTCAACCACAAGGTTGCCAGTTCAGTTCCTCGAGTCCCGCAAGGGATGGTGGGCTCTGCCCCCTGCAACTAAGATTGAACACGGCACCTTGGCTGAGCTGCTTCCCGGATGGTTCAGTTGGTTGGAGCACAGGCTCTCAACCACAAGGTTGCCAGTTCAATTCCTTGACTCCCACAAGGGATGGTGGGCAGCGCAAACTGGACCTGGAGCTGAGCTGCGCCCTCCACAACTAAGACTGAAAGGACAACAACTTGAAGCTGAATGGCACCCTCCACAAGTAAGACTGAAAGGACAATAACTTGACTTGGAAAAAAGTCCTGGAAGTACACACTGTTCCCCAATAAAGTCCTGTTCCCCTTCCCCAATAAAAATCTTAAAAAAAAAACAAAAAACCGAGAAAAAAACTAAAGTAACAAAACATTCCCACTGAGCACATTATTGTTTGGTCTTACTTAAAGGGAATGAGAGAATCTCAATTGGCCATGACCAAAAAAAAAAAAAAAAGTTGCAGCTGTTTGCTTTGGGCTTCTGTTGTCTCCTAGAAAAATACGGTGGCCCTGTTACTTCCCTGAAGTGATGGTTATTTCACCGTGCTTTAAATTATGTTCTAATTATGTTCTAATGCCTTTTAAAGGCATTTGCTCAAAAAAAAGGAAAGGTATTTGCTCTATTCATTTTTCTGTTGTTGCCCATTTAAGCTCATTCTCCTATAAACTGATTTCAGTTTCACAGGATAAGCTTAAACAAAAATACAGGTTTAGTGACAATGAACTAATTGTGCTTATTACCATGTTAGAACAACTAGCAAGCATGCAGGGAGAGATTAAAGTATTGTGGCAGGCAACCTCTAAAATCGCCCAGTGATCCCCACTTCTTGGTATATAATCCCCTTTCTGAGCGTATGGTGGACTTGCTGAAATCATTTCTAATAAACTGAAGATGGCAGCAGGGAAGGGATGTCACTTCCAAGGTTAGATTGTAAAAAGACTATGATTTCCATCTCGTTTGCAGTCTCTCATTGTTACATCAAGGTGTGGGGGGGCAGGGGGGAGCAGCTGCCCCTGAGGCTGCTTTGTAGAGAGGCCCATGAGGTGAAGGGCCTGAGGTCTGTCAACAGCCAGGACTGAGCTCTGCTGTGCATCACCCACCTTGATTCACCCCAGCTCCTGCCCCATCCCCCTGGCCAAGCTTGCCGATAAGTTTGCAGCAGCTACCTCCCCAGTAGCCGCACTGCAACCACACAGAGATTCTGAGCCAGAGACAACTAGCAAAGCTGCTCTTGGATTCCTGACCCACAAAAATTGTAAAAGAATAAATGCTTGTTATTTTACATTTAATTTTAGGATGATCTGTTATCACCAATAAATAACTAATATAATAGTGGAAAACTGAAAAAAGTTAAGACACTGATAATTGTGACAAACTACAAATGATTCATAGGCATCTTCTTTAAAAATCTTCCTGCACTGATATGAATAATGACTAGTTTCCCCAGATTTACCAGGAACATCCTAAAGGAAAGCAATGGTTCTAACCATTTATACATGGTTGGCAGTATTTACTTTCACAGGGCCAGTCATTTTAAAGGGTTTTGAGTTGGTCTTCTATTTAGGATAAAAGATTAAGTTTGCTTTCATTGTACAGTTCTGTTACATTCTCAAGTTTTGCTGATTAACACAGCACTATGTCAACTTCTGTGCAGCTGTACTCCTTACCTGTTCTTATCTGTTTACTCGCAGGAAATAAGCCCTAGCATATGCAGCAACTTCTGAATACTTGTTTCAAATTATACTGGCTTTCAACGTTATATCCTTAAGCATGTTTGTGTCATATAAATCTGATTCTACTTAATTAATCCAATATTTTTTCGATTGAGGCACTGAATTATAATAAAAAAAAACAACACTGTCTATTCCTATCATTGATCCATCCACCCAAATATTTCCTGAGTACCTACTATATAGACAGATATCGTTTTGGGCCCGAAGCGATAAAGTAGTGACCAAAACAGACAAAAATCCTTCCTTTGTGGTAGTTATGTTCTAATGGGGGAGATGAACAATAACACAATAAACAAAAGTAAAATTCTGTTATATATTATACAGTATAAGTACTAAGGAAAAAATGAGGACATATAAAATGTTAGGGAAGAGGGAGTTAAAATTTTAGATAGGGTGGCTTAAGAAGGTTTCACTACAAAGCTGACTGAATAAAATGAGGTAACTTCATAAGGACATAAAGGGGAAGAGTATTCCAGGCAGAGGGAAAACAAGTGTAGAGCAGAGGAGTGATATGGGAGCAAGTTTGGAGTGTTCGGGAAATAGTTAAAAGGCCAAAGAGGCTGAAATACAACGCAAGTAGGAAAGCAGTAGGACACGAAGTCAAAGACGTAAATGGGTGTCAGACTGTGTAGGACTTCACACGACCTCGTCAGGACTTTGGTTTGATCCTGAATGAGCTGGGGGCCGCTGGATGGTTCTGAGAACAGGAGTGACATAATCCGATTCTGTGTTAAAGGATCGTTCTGGCTGCTGTGTTGAGAATAGACTAGAGGGACAAGGGTATACGCAGGAGGTCACTGCAATGACCTAGGGGAGAGATGAAGGAGACCTGAACCAAGGTGGTAACAGTGAGGGTGAGGAGAAACAGTCGAGTTCGGAATATATTTTTTAAGGTGGAACAGGATTTTTAGATAGACCAAGAAAAAGAAAAAGAAAAAGAAAAGGTAAAAGGTACCTCTTTTCAGATAAAAGAAAAGAGGAATCAAAATGACGTCAAGTGTTGAGGTCTGCGCACCTGGAAGGATGGAACTGCCATTATCTGAGGTGCAAGACAGTGAGGAGGAGCCAGTTTGCAGGGAGAGATATAAGCAGCTCAGTTTGAGACAAGTGAAGTTTGAAATGCCTGTCAGACATCCAAGTCAAATGTCAAGCAGGCAGCTGGACAGACAGACCTGTACAGGGAAAGGTTCAGGCTGGTAAGAAAGTAGTATAAACTATGACATGTGTGAGAGTTAGGATAGATGACCTGAATGACTTAATCACAGTAGGTTGAAAAATGCTGTAAGATAAAAGAACAGGCACCAGAAAACATGTATTACAATCAAAGAACAACTAAGAATCAAGCTGAAACACTCCAAATAAAAGCAGAAACACTATGGAAAAAATAAGCACAGCTTCAGAAACCTTTCCCAGAAGGATGTGGATACAAAGGCATTAAATTGGGATGCAAGTAAAATCATCCTCCCAGAGTTGCTTGCAAGTGACGTTACTGGGAAATGAGATATAAATAACTGAAGATTACACATTAATTTTACCGAGTACCTTACATCACTGAAGTCCTCTGCACATGGCTAAACTGCACACTACTGATTTCTTACTCTTACCACTTTTAGGACCTCGGTGTAATTTGTGCAGTTCCACGTTGTATAACACATAAATAAAGACAATGTGAAAGCACTCTACACAAGTAGCTTGTAAAATATTTTAAATAAACAAAAAGCTAGCCACTCTTCTTGGCTTTTGTTAGCGAACCAAAATACTACTAGAATTTCAAACAATCCAGGAATTTCTCATCTTGTTCAGAAAAAGACCATGAAGATATAACAGACACATTTTCCCTATTTGAGTAATTTATCATGTTTACCATTACCCCTTAGACAATGTCCACACAATCACCCCAATAATTTCTTTATCACATAAATAAATCCTCTATTTTGGCAGAAGGTATGGGCTGAAAATTGTAAAACAATAGTAACACGCCAGTATACTACCAATGTACTTTAATTAATAAAGCATGAAATATAGCCATTATCTAAATCTTTACTGATTTTAGTCTACAAATCTCAGGAAAAGAACATTATACAAAAAAATGTGATCTTATTTTAATGTACTTCTAAATATTTGCCATGACATGTACAATTAGCATAAAACTTGCAATCTTTAAGAAGTGTAAAGGAATAGGTGAAGATCCTAATCACACCCCTTGTCCTGGGAAACCCCTCAGTTGTGAGCAATCCAGGACAGATGGCCACCCTGTTCGTACAGAAACGATCCCACGAGATCTCTACAGAAGCTTGATCCCAGTGCCTTTACCACAGCACCTCCCCTCTGAACATACATATTGATTTGATTTAAGTCATCTTTTGAGCTTAGGCAAAGCACAAAGTGCTTATCAAGCACTAGTATGAGTATAATCTGAAAATCAAATTTCAGGCAGGTGTCTCCTCTTCCCCCAATAAAGTTGATCAAGTTGTACTTGCAGAAGCAATTCTACTGCAGCTGGCTCTTTGAAACCACAACTCAGAAGCAGGTTACATAAAACATCTCGGGTGCTAAGTATTATCTTTGGCCCTTCGATTTGTAATGCAGCTGAAATCTGTTCGTTCTTTCAACAGGAGTCATCACTCTACACTTAACTTTTTCATATTCCTGCAACTGTCTGCAAAACACGTATGTGTACATTTTAGTCTTGTGTTTTACAGGTCAGATTCTAAGGCAATACTTTCCTGGGAACTAGAGCTTATCAATGTTAGAGAGAGTATGATCTGGCCAGCCAGACAGTTATTTAAAAATAACCTAATCACATGTTTGCTCCCACTTTTGATTCCACTTCTAGGAATAATCATTCAAAATGTTCAAAAAGATGTGTCCATAGATATGTATCACATCATTTATAATAATCTAAATCGGTAATACATTTTTTTTTTTTGGTTCTTAAGGAATATTTAATCTTTTTCTGAATTTAATGCTTAATTCTTTTAAAGGGAACCCATTTTGATCTATACTATTATGTGATACTTAATGTAAATATGTAAAGACAATGTTCATCGGAAAAACATTTAAAAAGATTTTAAAAATAAACAATCAGAATGAACAACTCTAGTAACAGAGATAACAGGTGAGAGAAAATGAGTATTACTCCATGTAAAATTGAACTTTTGCCTACTATTTTCCAAGTTAAGGAAATCAACATAATGTGAAAGAGTATATTATATTCATGAGGCAAATTATTATTGACAAGTCTTAAATCCACGTACTTTAAGATAAAAATAATATCTAATGTGTAAATATAACATTAAAAAACCTTTTCTGTATGTTAGAAAAGTACCTTCACAAAAGTCATTTACCTACTGTGTGGTTTAGATTTAACGTAATTTTAGCATGGGAGGCTGTAAACTGCAGCTGTAAATCAGTAATACATTTAAAATCAGGTATTAAATAGATAATAATACATTTACACAATGAAATATTATGTAATCATTAAAGTTTTTTTTTCATTGACTGAAAACATCCATTATATATTGGCTTTTAAAAGCAGGTTATAAAAAATTTGTATGATATGACTTCACTTTTATAAAATTTCATGTGTAAGATGCACACATATGAACACACTTAAGAAAGATCCTACTAAAATATTAACAATGATAAGTTTTATAAGGTAGAATTTTATGTTTTGTGTGGTTTAAATATGCCACACTGGGATTCATTATTTGTAGGCAAAGATGAAACCTATTTACATTTTAGAAAAAAATATAAACAGTTTCTGAAACTGATCTTTTCAATCTACATTAGCTACTTCTTATAATGACAAACTCATCTATGATGAAATACAGTCAAAAATATATTTTAAGAATCCAACTTGAAATCCTGAAGAAAATATTAAATGTGAACATTTCAAACATAGCACCATATATTACTCACTGTCTCTTGAACTTCAGCAACTTCTGAATGTGGCAAGATCTAAAAAAAAAACAAATGTTCTCAGGCGAAATTTAAATCTTATATACCTGAACCTGAATCTAGAGAGCACGCACTGTTAATCCAGTGAAGCAAGTGGTGCAGTCATCTTTTAAGAAGTAGCAAGGAAAAAAAAGTTCAACAGTACATTTACACTGGAAACTAAATCCTTTTTCAAAAAAAAAAAAATCCTGCGGGTTCAGGAAATTACAGTCAATTCGCCAATCTGTGAAGTCCTCTGGAAAGTTCTGGGGCCTCTTCATGGTCCATATCCTCCCTGCATGACGTAATTCTATCAGCCTTTTCACCAAACAAGCCCTCTTCTCCCTTGGTTTCTAAAATGTTCCACTGCTCTGGCTTCCCTTCTCCTATTTCCCCGTCTCCACTTTGTTCTCCTATTCAAGTGAGTGAGTGGCCATCACCAACGCTCAGCCCTCAGATATTTGTTCTTCTTTCTGTAGCTGTTCTTTTCTTGAAGATTTCATTCCTACTCAATTTATTACCTTTATTCAAACAACTTCCAAGTTTTTGGATTTTTTTCCCTCCAGACATATCTTCATTTCAAAACTTCATTCCAAAACACTGCTACCTGAATGTTTGGATATTACTGCAGATTAACTTCTGGTTCTCAAATTCTATTAACAAAGGAAGGGCTTTAAGCTTGTTTTAGAAAAGATCTTTATGTGAAAAACAGCACGCAGTAGCTCCCCTCAGAAACCAGAGTCCATGCCAGTTTGCCTAATTCTTTCAGTGGTACCATCTTCCTTTCAATCACTCAGACCTAAGCCCTCGAGTCATCTGCAACTCTCTTTTTCCCCAACATCTGATCAAGTCATTAAGTACTGATGATTTTTAACTAGACCATGCCTATCTAACATCTAGTCCTTTCTTTCAGTTCCCAGTAATATCACCTAGGCCAGCTTCACATCACCTCATTTCTGAACTTTTGCATCTCCCTTTCAATAGATGTCCCTGCATTCAGTGCCACCTCACTCGTTCATTTACTATGCTAGGTACGAGAATTCACACACACCATGAACACATGGTCCCTACTGCCAAGAAGATCACCATATACTGAAGACTATATATATATGTATTGTATGGTAATTTATTTGACATTGAGGTAAGTTATCTCTAGTCTTCCCAATGTTACTCATTCTTCAAGCTAACCCGCTCATTAACAAGTCATGTAGCAGCTCTGAGGTTTATTTACTGTCTGTGACTACATAATAATAAAACCTTAAAACATTTCAGAATTGTATACTTTATAGGTTTTTTTAAAAAACAGTATATAGACATAAGGCAGAATTACTTAGTAGTATGACAAATGACAAAGGACCAAGAAGGGAATAATTATTTACCAAGTTGACTCCCTAAACTATCAGTTTGGCCATGCTGCTCCTCCACTTAAAAACATTTGCTATTGTTCATTCTTTAGAAAATAAGCTCCAAACCCCGATAATTAAATCTTCTACAATTTGGTCCAATTACTCATTCCACAGAAACGTTGTGATCTCCTATGATGCAACTTTGCACCTCCAAAACTCCATTTATCTAAATTCTGTCTAGTAAAATTGATTGCTCAGAGTGATCTGCAATTTAATTCCCACTTTCTTTTTGCTTCCTTGTTCAATAGCTCGAAAGATCCCTGACCCCGAAGGCTCAACTCAAATTGCCAATTCTGCTACCAAACTTCAAGGTGAAATGATCTTTCCCCAACTCTGACTTCCTAATATCAGTTCTTTAACAATGCAAAGTTATAGTACTTTCTCTATTGCTATCATAAATAAATTAAAAAATTAAACTGTTGTTTAACTTTTCCCTAATATCATAATGGTATAGTACAGTGCTGTCAAGTAGAACTTTCTGCAATGATGGGAAAAATCTATATCTCTACTGATCAATAAGGTAGCTACTAGCTACATATGGCCATTAAATTCTTGAAATGTGCTAGTGAGACTGAGGAACTCAAAATTTAATTTAATTTAATTACTTTAAATGTAAATTAGTCAAATGGCTACCCAGTTGGACATCTCAAGTCTAGCCAACCTTACCTTCCCTCAGCTCAACCTAACTGACCATTCTCTAGCATTTGCCACTGCTGGCCATTCCTTTTCTCAAAACTCTCTCCCATTCCTTAGTTTTCCAGCTATTTTTCTCTCCTTTCTCTTCTTCCTTCTCTCTGCTTGGCTCACACAATTTGGTCCAATTACTCATTCCACAGAAATGTTGTGATCGCCTATGATGCAACCTTGCACCTCTAAAACTCCATTTATGCCCTTTTGCCCCCTCAAGATAGTTATTTCCCAAGGATGCCTCCTAGAATCTCTTTTGTACCCATTCCACATGCTTTCCCTAGATGATTTCATTGACTTGATTTTTTAATGGGCTCTATTCACTGACAGCTCTCCCCAAATTAGTTTCCCACCTGACCTCTCCTGAGCTCCAGCCCCTTAAAACCACGTCAATCACCCTCCAGGTACAGTCATTCTTCTTAACCCAGAAAAAATATCACATCCTTGGTTAAGGGCTTTCCTGACCTCCCACTCCAGGCATAACAAAGGGATACTCCATCTGCATTGTCACTGTATCCTTCTATCAGGCAGAACCGCAGGGAAGAGCCTACAGAGCTCTACTGTTTCTAAGAACACTACCCGTGCACCTCCATCTTTCTGACTAAGGAGGTGAAAAGACCCCTCACTGACCTTCCCCCTAAACCTCACCACCTACAGCCTAACCACAGGTCTGCCTAACAGACCCGTGAGTTCCACATTTGGCCCTTATCTCTGCCTAGAAAAATACCTCGAGGACTGTTCAAAAGTCATTTCATCAGAGTACTTCCATGATATTCCCAGAAAATAGCAACACCCACCCTCTATTCTGGTACTCTCTGTCCTTCTTACCCTGCCTTATCTTTCATTATAACAATCATCACATAACAGTCTATATTTATGCACTGTTTTGTCTTCCCCCACTAGAATGTTAGCTCCACCGGAGTAGGAACTTTGCCTATTTTGCTCACTGTTGTAGTATTCCTTAAGATTAGAACAGAGCCGGACACATCGTAGACACCCAACAATATTGAATGAATAAATAAATACGTGAATGAAAAAAAAAAGGCTTAATCATCATAAGTCTAATACCTATCAAAGGATTTCTTATATGTAGTTCTCTGTTCATTAAACGAAGTAGTTTAAATTCTCTTATGGCAAAAGAACAAGTCGTGCTCATCTTTGTACTTTCCAAAACTTAACATTCTGCATACTTAATATAGATACATAAAGAACTAATATAGACTAGAATCATGAAATCTGGGTTCTTAGCTTAACTACAATATTCCCTGAGTAAACCTGAAAAATATCTTGAATTTAGTTTTCTTATTGGTTCAAGAGATCTGTTTGCTCTGTTATACAAACAGAGAAAATTACCTCAATACTAAGAACATCCTTAGTTGTGCTTAAAGCATATGCATATTTTCTTCCACTATTAGTCTTTGGCCATCATATGCCCAAATTCCATTGTTGGAAATTCCCCCATACTTTCTCTTAAATAATTTTGTCCTTCATAAATAACATTGGTACAGATTCACAACCAGTTTTTGGTAATGAAGCATTAGTTATATTTCTCCCAGTATTGGTGGTCTACTGCCATGATACACCAACTTCCTTCATTAAGGTCTTCACATACAAAGAAAGGTCGAAATCAATCAATATGATAATTGTAACTAATGTTATGCATCTGGTGAGACTGCTGGTGAAGTCTGTGATTATGAAATATGAAAAAAAGTTCACTGAATTACATCCATGACCTTGGCCTTTGACCTTGTTAACATTCTCCTTTACACCTGACCAAACCATCCAAAGCTACCTGAAAAGGTTACGCATAATAGCACAATAGAAACCATGTTATCACATGTAGTCATGCCAGGTTAGGTATACAGACAGCTTATGTGCACAAATAATTCAGTGTTTCATGCTTAATCGTATGACATGTTTAAATAATTTTGATTTTCAGTCTTAAATAACAGCTTATGTTACTTGGAATTTTATCTTGGCCAATTCTTCACACACATACATGAGCCTACATCCTATATTTAATCATGATCAGGATCTGAATTAAGACATAAGGACTATATAACAAATACTTTCTTTCCTTCTAGAGTTCTATTCTAACATATGACTGCTTAGTATATCATGTTGTTCAGCATCAAGCCACAGACTAGCCTGCCAATAATATTATGGAAACATCACCTCCATGACTCATAATATCTACCACACATAAAATGCAGTTAGCAATTGCTGGTAATGTCTCAGCAACTATGTGTTGCTTAAATGCCAAAATATTCTCCCCAGATAGAAAAGTCAAAATTAGTTACAGGAGAACAAAGCTTTGGGTTAAAGGAGATCAAGTATCACATACTTTTCAAAGTAGACATTAGGTAATGCATATAAAAGGAGGCTTAAAAAGGCTAGGTGTAATAGAGATTGGTTTAT
This sequence comes from Rhinolophus ferrumequinum, assembly GCF_004115265.2. Lineage (NCBI taxonomy): Eukaryota > Metazoa > Chordata > Mammalia > Chiroptera > Rhinolophidae > Rhinolophus > Rhinolophus ferrumequinum. Next base: position 70,758,429 of record NC_046293.1, read on the forward strand.
AATATAAACACATTAGCCTTTACATTCAATGAAAATAATAACAGAATTAGAGCACCTGTATTTAAATCCTAACATGGCCCACTGACTAGCTACGTGATCTTAGGAAAATTAATAACACTGAAACTGAATAACAGTTTCTTCATCTCTAAAAACAGAATAACATATACTTCATAGTATTATGGAGAGGACAAATGAGAAAGCATGGGAGACATTACGCCGAGATCAGAGCACATAGTAAATGTGCAAAAAATATATCTTTTCTCTCCACACAAATACAGTAACCCATACATGGAAAGTGAAGATTTTAGACACTTAAGGAGGAAAAGCAAAATCCAGAAGGGATATATTTTCTGCTCTACTACTACTACCCTACAGGTTTTAAATGCCTTTTACATAGATGACACAATCGCATGCTAACTTGTTCCCTGGGCTAATCGCCTCTTTTTTCTGTGGTTCTCGACCTTAGTTGCATAATGAAATCACCTAGGAGACTTTAAAAGTATTGATTCTGCGTCTCACCCTGTGGATTCTAATTCAGTTGAACAGGGATGCAGCCTGAGCATTGGGATTTTTCAAAACACCCCAAATAACTCTACTATTCAGTTAGTTGCCCCTCCAATACTCCATAATTCTACCAAGATAATTTTTCTAAGCCACAACTCTGAGCAGTTTGTTTCTCTGGGGGGATAAAAAAAAATCAATGGTTTGACATTAGGTTAAAAACAAAAATCCCAAACTATAAAATCTGTATAATCTGATTCTAACATAAATGAGGGCAGTCATTAGAAAAATGATTATATCTTGGCCTCTGGAGAAAAAAATGTATATTTTACATTACATATTTACTTATATACATATTATATATACCGTGTTTCCCCAAAAGTAAGACCTAGCCGGACAATCAGCTCTAATGTGTCTTTTGGAGCAAAAATTAATACAAGACCCAGTCTTATATTATATGTTATATTATATTATATATTATATAAGACCCGGTCTTATATTATAGTAAAATAAGACTGGGTCTTACATTAACTTTTGCTCCAAAAGACACATTAGAGCTGATTGTCGGGCTAGGTCTTATTTTAGGAGAAACACGGTAAGTGATCTGAGGTCTGGATGAAAATCCTCCATTGCTCTACTTCTCACTAGACAGTTGGGACAGATGAAGGAAGATTTTCTTGAACTTTTAATCGAATTTTACCTTCATGTATCTTCAATATGCTAAAATCCTAATCCTTCACATAAAACCTCTTTCTGAGGTTTTATGGGACTCCCATTTTGTTTTTTTAAACAGTAGGAAGAAATTTATTTTAAGATTCTTAATGCACCTAATTGTAATTCAGAGTTAAATGTAGAGCTGTGGGTGTCGGCTTTAATTATATCCTGCTTACAAGATGCACCTGCATGTCTTAAAACTAAGGCAAAAACAGCAAGCGATAATACTTATGAAAAATCTTTAATCTGTACTTTAAAAAACTGAATGATTGCATTACTTATGGACATGGAAAGATATAATAAATATTTAAAGCTGGTTTTCCTCCTCAAGTCTAGTTTAGCAAAACAAATACCTTTCTACCAGGCAAATGACCATCTATTTACTTGTGAATTCTCCTTCTGCTGTTTAAATTGTGGGCATGTCACAGCTGGCAAAGATCTTAATATGAATGAACTATCCAACAGTGCTTCTGTTCTTTTGAATCTCTGGTCCATTTTCAGCCACACCTCAGCCATTCCACACGCAGGGAACACAGAGCCCAAAAGAAAGTAACCAATTTCTTTTGCAAATGGGAACTGTTACTTATAGTGAAACAACTAGCACTTTCCCTTAAACCCATTCCTAGGAATGGAGGGATGGGGAGCAACTTGACAAGGGACAGTACAGTACCACAGATGGAGAAAACGTCAGGGGGCTGGGAGTGGGAGGGAGGGCTGCGAAGCATCTTCCTGTGACCTCTTCTCTTTCTAATACTGGACAGATCATTGCCCATCCTGTCTACTACCAGAGCAGAATCTGATTTAATACCAACCAGAGGCATTAAACACAGTTTGAAACACTTTTCTTTTTAACCTGTGCAAGGGTCCAGCTGCAGCATGCACATAACAAGCAAAGAGGCTCACTCCTACCCTCCACTGCCCTTTCCCCCAAATGAGCTAAGTGATTACAACTAAGAAAGCAGTTTGTGGAAAAGAACTATGGCTCAGAGCACAAATACAAAAAAGACCCCTTATAAACAGAACACATGAATTGAAGGGGCAAATGAGGAATGAAGAAGATATGGTCTTAACAAGAGATTCTCTCCCTGAGACATGTATTCCCTGGATTGACCAAGAGTCCCTGGTCTCTTATCTTTACATCTAGGACAATATGGGACAAGGCAGTTAATATTCCCAGCGGAATATTATTTCCAAGAAAGTGTAAGCTCACAAACAAAAACAATTAATATCTAAGGAGCCCAAGTACTAAGAAAGAAAACAAACTCAACAATCTTGGTAGAAGGGGTAAAAACTAGTGAACCAAATTTATAAAAAGCCTAAAATAACCATAATATGTGCAAAAAGATATGGGAGAATATTGTGAAAATGAAGCATGACCAAGCAATCATAAAGAAAACAGCTAGCAATAGTGGATATAAAAATATTATAGTGAAATAAAGTATACAGCAGGTTTGAACAGCATAGAAAAGTTAGGATACAATAATAAGTTAGTGAGCTGGAAGAATAACGAAGGAATTCAACAAGAACGTAAAAAAGGAAAAGATGGAAAATATAGAAGAAAAGTTAAGAGATGGAAAATAGAAGCAAAAGTGCCATATTCACAAAATAGAAACCCCAAAACAAGACAGGCTAGACTTAAAAAAAAAATTAAATCTTAAGTAAATTTGAAACCTACACAAAATTGATAAATTTCTGGAAAAATACGAAAAGCTGTAAAGACTCCCCCAACTCTCACCCCTAGACATACATATACAAAGCTGCAGGCTCAGCTGTATAAGGATTGAAAAGAAAGAAAGAAAACGATTATTGCAGATGATTGACTGAGATAAAATATTAAAACTAATAAAAACAAAGTAAGTTGGCATTCAACAGATATCTGTTAAATGTCAACATGTAAAAAGAAACAAAACAAAAACAAAAAAACTGCTTTAAGGTATAGATTATGTCTTAATTCTAGGTACAATTATAAAATAGGCAAATTTTATCTTGGTCATCATCAATCCCTCATTCCACCCCTATCGCCTTCTGGGTTCCTCTTTTCCCATCAGGTAGCTGTCAATTATGCTTCCTTAAAGTGTTAGTTACTGAAGGTTTAAAAGATCAATTCTCACACTTTTGCATCCCCAGATTCCTTTACATTCCTAGAAATTAATGAAGACTCCAAAAAGCTGTTGTTGATGTGGATTATATGTATCGGTATCTGCTGTATTAGAAATTAAAAGTGAGAAATTCACTATCTCAACCAGGTGATCAAGGTCAACATCAAAGGTGATAAGTCATGTTGATACTATACTAATATACCCTTGATAATGAGGTATGTGAAATGGCATTTTACCTTTGTGGTCTTCTCCAAGAAAACCCATAAGCCCAGGCTAATCATGAGACAAATCCCAACTGCGGGACACTGTGCAAAATGTCTGGTCAGTACTTCTCAGCACAATCAAGGTCATCAAAAACAAGGAGAGCCTGAAAAACTATCACAGCCGAGAGGACCCTAAGGAGACACGAAGACTAAATGTGATGTGCTATCCTAGATGGGATCCTACAACAGAAAAAGAACATTAGGTCACAACAACCAAGGCAAGCTGAATCAAGTATGGACTTCAGTTAATCATGTATTAACATGGATTCATTAATTTCATCAAATATACGATACTAATGTGCTAATGACAGGGAAAACTAGGGACAGGTACATGGTAATTCTGTATTATGTTCACAATTTTTCTGTACAGCAAGTTCTGGAATAATGTCGTTTGTTCAACACTGCTGTCTTATAACATTGAGGAGCTGGCTGAGGAACTTAATTCTTGTTTATGTCAATTAGCCTCTCGTAAAACGGGTTTTCTTACATGTCATTTCACTTAACCTCACAGAATCTATCTACAATATTAAGTGGGAACTTACTGTAAGCCTAAAACTATTCTTTAAAATAAAGTTTATTAAAAAAAAACACTGCTTAGGACAAAAAAATTAAACTAAGAAAATTTGAAAACAAGAATATATAAGCACACACTCCATTAGCCAGCAGAGCAATGATATCATATCATCACATCTCATGTAGTCTCTGGAAAGGTACACAGTACACTCATAAAAGAGAAAAAAGGCTAATAATATCAAATACCTTCATATTACTACAAAAATAATTTTGACCTCACGGATCCTCTACAAGGGTCTTTATGTGTCCCATAGTTCTGAGAACACAATTCGAGAAGATTGTCAAGCATAATGGAAACACAAAAGACTTTAAAGATTTCTGGCTTGCAATTCTGCTGATATACTGCGTAGACGACTGGCCATTTCTTTTACTTTTTCAAAATTAACTCTCTTCAACCTGGCTCCCTAAATTTATTAAACTGTCCATCATATACCAGCAAACTTTTTACACTATGTTATTCAAGGCTCTAATAAGAACAAACACCTCTAACAAATCCAAAAGAAAAAAAAAAAGGAGATATAGTAAGATAGAATCTAAGTACCCATACAATAGGAAATATTGAGTTTTATTTTCCCACTATGGTAGTTCAAACATTACAAATATCTAAGTACTACTAATTTGTAACAGTCAGAAATTTGTATAGCATGAAGTATACTATCAAATTGTTTTATGCTTTTTAAAAAAAGTCTCCCTTTAGAATAAGGTTCAATAAAGTTCTAGAATGGCAGAACGATTAATAGTCTAGAAGACAAACACCTAACAAACCGTAGGTTGGTTGGTTGACTTGTTTTAAGGTCATAGTCATTCTCCCCTGCCCCCATTTTTCTAAGCCAGTTAGGATATTTATTTATACCCCTCTTGAATTAATAGATCTAGGCAGTAGTCACAAAAAGAGAGAAAATCAGACTAATTACATGCCTTCTGATAGTATTACACAACATCATCAATGAAGCATTAATGTCAAAAAAAGAAAAACTGAACCTGAATCCGAGCAAGCCTCTAATTCTAATGACCAATTTGCAAGAAATGTAAGTGACTGAAGAATACATTAAGCAATTGCCATGGAGAAAAATCCACATTGTGGGAAACTCTACAGGACAAATTACATTATTTCTACAATACACTGAAAAGAAAATTTAAAAACTGAAAATTACGAACAGATGGTGGGAGACTGAAAAGATTAAAAAAGATTTAAGTGGAGTGGCTGGATGGCTTAGTTGGTTAGAGTGCGAGCTCTCAACAACAGGGTTGCCGGTTCGATTCCCGCATGGGATGGTGGGCTGCACCTCCTGCAACTAAGATTGCAAAAAGAGACAGGACTTAGAGCTGAGCTGCGTCCTCCACAACTAGATTGAAGGACAACTACTTGGAGCTGATGGGTCCTCGAGAAACTCACTGTTCCCCAATACCATCCCCCACCAAAAAAAGACTTAAGTGACTTATCAACCAAGTCCAACACAAGGACTATAAAAAGAATATTTATGAGGCAATCAGGGACGTTTAAACATTGGCTAGCTATTTAATTATATTAAAGAATTACTGATTTTTAGGATAAAAATGGTATTTATGGTTAAAGTTTTTTTTAAAGAAAAGTTTACATTTTAGAGATATATACTGAAATACTAGTGAAAAAAATGACAGAGCTGGGATTTGCTCCAAAATATATGGGGTCGGAGGGTGGGAGTACAAATGAAACAAGACTAACCTAAGTTGTTAATCGGTGAAGATGGGTACATGAGGATTCATTATACTAATCCATCTTTTCTTTGAATATATTTAAAATTTTTCATAATAAAAAGTTTAAGAAAGGTAACTTCTATTAACATTCTTGAATGTGTGGTTAATATAAACTGCTACAGTTAGTAGCTATTGGGAAGATGAAGCTATTTTAATATAAAGAGAATGAGTATGTAGGTAATAAATTGGTGACTGAAATTTCTAGTTATTTTATTATTTTATATCAGAAGATCTCTGCAACCTAAGACTTACATAATTGAGGACCTCACTTCTAACTGGTAACTCCCCTGGTGAGATGCCCCCCGCAACCACAGACGGGGTAATCCGGCAGTAGGACCCACTCCACTAGACTGGGATGCACCAGGGGTTAGCACTATGACTGCCACAGGCAGAATAACAGCCTCCCACAGATGCCCACATCTCAATCTCTGGAACCTGTGAGTGTTACTTTACATGATACAAGGGATTCTGAAGGTGTGATTCAGTTAAGGATCTTGAGATAGGGAGTTATCCTGGATTATGTGAGTGGACCCAACATAATCACAAGGGTCCTTATAAGAGGTAGGCAAGAAGGTCAAAGCGAGTAGTAGTATGAGACGTGACAACAAAAGCCAGAGGTTGAAGTGATGGGAGGAAGGGGCCATGAGACAATGAATGAACGCAAGGTCTAGACACTGATAAAAGAAAGGAAATGGATTCTCCCCTCAGAGCCTGCAGAAGGAGCACACACGTTGCTTTTAGATTTCTGGTATCTAGAACTGAAAGATAATAAAATTTGTGTTCTTTTAAGGACAAAACATGTGGTAACTTGTTACAGAAGCAATAGGAAACTAGCATAATGACTAATGGTGAAATTTAACAGAGAAACCTATTTCAGTACAAGTACAATGATTTCAGCTGCCTTTAGAGACAAGAGAGTTAGCTACAACTACTTATGTTCACGCCAAGGGTAGACGACCAGTTGTCGGGGAATACTGTAGACAGAATTCTTACCTCAGGCAGACCATCAGACTAAATAATCTTTAACTTCCCCACAAAGACTAAAGGGAAAGGCAGCCACAGGACTGAGAAGTTTGTAGAAGGCTCTGCTGATAGCATCATCATTGTTAAACGAGAAGAAAAGCAAACGGGCCTCTGCCGAGGTAATCCTGAAGTACTTAAGCATTAGCCAAACACTTAATAGGCAGGTCTCAAAGTATACTCAAATAATAAAAGAGCATATGCACCAAATTTGGTGGCCCTCCAACTTTGACTAAGGCCCTTTTATTATAGATGAGAAAAGAAACTTCACAGCCCTTCCTTTCCCTCATTCTCACTTTCTGGAGGGCAGAGGAAGAATAATTCTAATAAAGAAACCAAATGCCACTGTACAACAATACTTGAGGAAGACTGGTAATTAGCATATAGATAGTTTATAACTGACTTGAATGCATAAATGTCTTACAGTTCAGTTATTGAGAAATTGTACAGCAAAAATACTGTCATTACAAATATGCTATGACTAACAACATACAATATACTAAATCAATAATGATGATGAAGCTAAACTAACAGCATTTGTAACAAAAGTAGCAATATCTTAAAACTGTAACTCAAAATAACACTTGATGTTACCCAAAATTGGGGCAATTCCATTAGTTTGCATGCCCATATATAGCTGTACAATGTTGCCAAATGGTAAATATAGTAGCCACACTTCTTAAAATACATTTAAAGCTCTCAATAAATTCTAATAACATACTAATGTTTTATGAGCACCAAATCACAGTAATCATGGAAAACTTACCTTAGTAAGTATGTAAAAATCAAAGTTTCAAGAAGTTGGATCATCTCTAGGCCCTTCAGGAAGACATTTCTTAGTGGTTAATTTCTAAACTGATATAAACTTTGGACTTTCACAAAATATTTTAAGATATGTATTCAATGTACCCTTGTGTCCTGAAGTATATTAGTACCACATATAGAGGATTCAATCCACATTTTTCGGTATTTATACCTAAGACAATATTACCACAAAAATAGAATTATAGGCAGCTGGAATAATGAATGAGCAAATGAATTTTTTAAAAATGGAAAAAGTAATCTCATGTGGAAGAAGAAAATTAAATGGACGCTAAAGTCAGACTGAGTCCAAGCTTTCACAATGTCATGCCAAGACTACTATAATAGTATCTCGATTAATATCTTTATCTCTTACTCTTCCAAACCATTTTATAGCCCACTTCCTGATTCATCTTATCCAACTCCATAAAAGTATTCAATGATACACCATTGCCTAGAGAGCCATTCAAGAGTTTCCCATAAATTTGGTCTCTAGCTACCATGTTAATCAATATTCCTGTAAACACTACTCCCTTCCAATTTACCTTAATCAATTTTTCTACTCATTTTTCCCTGAATAAACTTTGAGGAATTCCCCATTTAGCCTTGCTTCTTGCTATCCTCTCTTCCTAGGATGTTCTTCCTGTTCATTTTCAATCCTAGTACCCGTGTTATTCAAAGTTTATGTTCTCTTAAGAAAGCTTCTCTGACTACCCCAGTGTACGACCGCCCAATTTTCACAACTTGTGAACTATGCTTTGTTTATGTCCCTCATTTAACACTTACTAAATGCTGTTATTACCTTAACTATCCGTCCCTCTATTTAATCTTCCCCAAAATACCGTAATTCAGACAGACTGCACTGTGTATCTCTCAGCATCTCCCTCACCTGTTCACAGTAACAGTACTCTGTACGAAGGCTGCATTCAAAAAAAGTTTACTAGTAATATTTTTAAAACTAGTGCCTGCAATCAGATTTTTAAAAACTTTACCACCTCATACTGACATACTGCTTTATATAGTCAAAAACTTTCTGGTTTCACTAGATCATTCTGTCCCCATCAAGTAGGCAGGATGAATATTCTTGCCTATATATTTTTTATTGAAATAGAATATTTGTTTCAATATTTTAGGTAGAAAAACTGAGAATCAGAGAAAGTGTAAAGCCAACACCAACACACAATAACACACAACACACATAAAAAAACACAAGACAACCACAACACACAATAGACATACCACACACAAAACAACACAACACACAAACAATACAAACGACATACAACACACACTGAATACACAACACGAACACAACAGTACACATGACACACAACACACAACATATCAACACACAAAAGACACAACACATAAGAACACAACACCACACAAAATGTAACATACAACACATCACACATAGAAATAAACATACAACACAAAACAAAAAATACAACATAACACACAATACAACTCATAACAACACAACACACAACACAACACGACAGTACAAAACAAAAACACAACACACAACAGAACACAGCACACAAAACCATGCAACACACAACACAATGGAACACAAAACACAACAAACACACAACACAACATACAACAAAAACACAAAACACAAAGACTGAACAGCTTCGGGCTTTTTTCAATGTTTTATTGCCTCTCCTGCCTTCTAATTATTTATCTTTTTAAAGAGAAGGTTCAATATTAATACTTGTATTAATAACAACAATAGTAGCTTTTATTTATTGGCTATTTACAATGTGCATAGCTTTGTAATAGGCACTTTATTATTACCGTATTTTCCAGAAAATAAGACCGGGTCTTACATTAATTTTTACTCCAAAAAACACATTAGGGCATATTTTCAGGGGATGTCTTATTTTTTCATGTACAACAATCTACATTTACTCAAATACAGTCATGTCATTTTCTTCTAGAACATCGTCATGACATACTAAATGCGTGTGTCTGGCTGACAATCTTAACTGGGGATAATTTTCAGGGTAGGTCTTATTTTCGGGGAAACACAGTACATTATCTCAATTAAAACTCAAAACAACCCTGGGAGGTAGATATTACTATTATCTTTATTCAATTGATGAGGAAACTGGAAACCTGGAGAATTTAATTAATTACCCAGGTCATACAACTAAGCGACAGGGCTCAGATTTTAACACATAATTAAATGTTCACAGAGCTCATGTTCGTATCCCACTTCCCCTAAATCTAAATGATAACTAGCTTAGGCTATACAGTTCAAAGGTGATAGTTTATAAACAAGTAACTCAAAAGTGGACCTCCAGATTAGTTTCAAATACAGAATATTTCAGTTTGCATTGAAATCATTGGTATTCTCTCTGAAATGAGGTATGTCATAGAAGAAACTTAATGATCAAGAAAAATAATTGCTCTGTTTTTAAAATAATTTGCTCCAACTCTCCATATTAACAGAATTTGGATAAAAAATGATTAAGACTTTATTAATACAGTACAGGTATTCTGGTATGAAATTTATCAAAATAAATAAAAGTAGATAAAATAAATATCTACTTAGATATTTATTTTAAAAGGTAACAAATTTTAAGCAATTCTATTCAGAAAGACAGGTACGGAGTCAACACCTTAGTGGCAAAGTAAAGTATTCAGAGACAGACAGACCTCAGTTCTACCACTTAAGCTGTGAGCTCTTAGAGAAGATAGTAAACCTTCCTGAGCCTATTTCCCTACCTATAAAAGTGAGGATAAACAAACATCTACCTTTAGTGGCTCTTATGAGGATAGTCTGACAAAGCATAAACTTAGAAAATAGCAATTATTGTTATTATTGGCATTTTATTATCAAATATTTCAGCTAAAAGAATTTAAGACTGTCCATTAGCATTAAATAAGAAGGTATTTATGGAAAAGTAAATATCATGTTCTAAGACAAGGTTTTAACATTTTCCCTGAAATTATAGTGAAAATAAAATAACCTAGCATCAGTTTTCCATTTATAATCACCATGAGAATAACCTTCACAAATCAAGTTATTTCCATGTCCATTTTATTCTGTATTAACAAGTTATCATTTTAAAGTTTAACTTTTTTTTTTTTTAACCATTTAAGAAACTAAAAGAAATTTGATCCAGAAATTCAAGAAAGGTTGGGACCAAGTTATGCAGGTAAGCAAAATGATATTTTGCTATCAATCATTGGACTGTTCCTACATCTGAGCCTGAACAGGACATTCAAGTTAAAATTTACAACCACCTCAATATAACAGTGACTCTCAACTTCATAGCAATATGAAAGATAGAAAGTTGGCGTCCACATTATCCCAACAACATAAATTTGTCAAAGAATCTTCTACATAACAAATCATAGAACTACCAGCTGACTACATTTTACACAGTAATACCCTTACTTAAGGTAACAGAAATATTCCTAATAAAGAGTGTATAACTCAAATAGTTAATGGAATCTCTCAAAATGCAAAAAGTGAAATTACCATGGAACAAAATTTTTTTGGTTAACAAATCATCATTTAATCTACCCAGTCAAAAGGTAGGAATGTTTATTACATCTTTATACTTTTAGAGACAGACTATATGTGGTAACTGCTCTCAATTCCTAACTATTTTAACTGTTTCATTCTCCCCCCACCTGCTCATAACTGCACATGATTTGAGATTTGGAGGCATTTAATTTCCTCAACTGTTAACATCCTCTTGATTTTACTAAGACAAAAAGTTTTTTGGGAAAAATAAACACAAACTATCGCATCAGTATGTCTCACACTATGTCTGGGAAGGTGTGGGAAGAGGAGGAGATGGAGTAAAAATATCAGAAAACTAGGTTATGCTCCAATGGACTTTAAACTATCTGTAATTTTCATATTATCTGAGGAGTTAAGGTATTATTTAAAATACTTTTTTTTCTCCCTTCTTCTGCGCACCCCCCCCCACTCTGGTTCAAGCCGTGTTTCTCAGTCCAGTTGTGTAGGACACAGGTCCCTGGTCCATGCTGGTATTAGGAGCCTTGCGCTCCCCGGGGCTGAGGCAGTCGCTCGGCGGTTGTCGGTCGCTCGGCGGTTGTCGGTCGGCCGCTCACAGCAGCTCACGGCAGCTCTCGCCGGCTGCTGGCCGCTCATGGCAGCACATGGTAACTAGCCCACAGCAGCTTAAAATGCGTTTTTAAAGTTTGTTTTAAATACATTTTTAAAATATAATCATGGCTTACATCATACACTTTATAGCTGTAGATGACAGTACCTTACTTACTATGCTGTATTTGAACCACTCACCAAAGTTCGGTCAGGTTCTCCATCTGCCAAACCGGCCTCCATAGTGAAAGAAGATAGGTTTATGCTTCTCTTTCCGTTAATGTTTAGTCATTCTGTAAATCTGGAAATCCTAGAAGAAGAAAATCATATGTATTAGGACTGGTATAAAATTGTGACAAGTGGAAAATAAAGCATTAAGTACATTAGGAGGGAGAAATCATTTTAGGCTAAGGTTACTGGGAAACCAATAAGGGAGAACAGGGTTTGACATGGCCTGAGGAATGATAAAAGTTCAGAGAAAAATGAAAGACGAAAATATTCCAAGTGAAGAGAAATAGAAAGAACAAGATTAAAGGCATGACATTGTGCAAAATGTAGGTATGTATGCATTCCTATACCTACATGTTCCAAAACACTACCTCTCTCCAAAAAACTCTTGTAAAAAAGCACCTTATTTCATAAATATTAAATAAATACACACTACTATGCCTATATGTATCTATTTCACAAAGTCATTCTACTCTAGTTAGCATTTATTTAATAATTACTTGACAACACATTAAATCTCAATAAATTACTTAAATTCTGTACTAGAAGGGCATCCAAATACCTTTTACATCTTCAGATTAGGCAAATTCATTAAATATTTAAGATAGACGCATTGTTAGATACATGTACGTATGTATCAATCATCCATCCAAGTGGCAAGGTTACTAATAGAAAACACAAAGAAAAATGTACTAAAGATTTTCTTGATTTGTTGCTTTATAAACAACACACTACTTATGTCGAGTCCATCCAAACAATATCATCAGCACTTTGCTCAGGGGAAAAACATCAGGTAACATAGTGTTAGCCTAAGTTCAGTGAAAAACAGGAAATCACTTCTACCAAACCTCTGGCAAGGCACAAAACAAATTCCATTTCCCATTATCTCTGGACCAAGGCACTAACACACATTATTCATAAAATTTATGGTTTATAAACCTTAATACATACTGTTGCTCCCCCATCAATTATATGTCCTTCATAGGGCTCAAAACACATTCATCAAATATTTATTTACACCTTGTCATGTAAAAGACACTGTTCTAGGTTCTGAATATAGAGAACAATAAACCTCATTCCTGTCCTAGCTGAGAGACAGTAAAGTATACTGGCCAGTATACTGCAACGCAACGAGCTTTATGACAGAGGTACAAACTACATGATGTTACCTACAGCAGCACTTAAGGATATTAAACCCAGACTTCTGGAGGTGGTAGATTGAGAAAACCAGACCTACCACACACACACACACACACACACACACACACACACAACTACACAAACCACAAAAACCCTTGCAAAGCCCCTTTTATATTAAATACAAACAAATTAACTATCAGAAGTAGATTATATAAATAAACCTAACTAGGATTAATTAATGCAGAACCTTTTATAAACATTTACAATCGAAGGGCTTTCTTATCTTATGCAGTCTATTTTGAACTCAGGTTTACATTTTTTTGAGATTCATCTATTTGGTTTTAGACTCAGTAACAAACGAAACTATCTTCCAATAGATACATAATGCTACAAAAGAATAAAGTAAGAAAGAACAACTAACACAATCTCAAATTATTACACAGCAGTTTATAATTTTTTAAAAAAAGAATGTGTGGAAAAGGAATAGATTAGAAAGATCATTTCCTAATTTGAAAATAAACTTTGGTTACAGAAAGATTCTATCATATATATAAATTACTGAACATTTTACAGAGTTGGATACAGAGAAAAAGTATTTATGATAGAGACTATAACTCACTTAAAGTAATATAAGTTTCCCTAAAGGTATCAAGCCAACCTACAGAAAGGTACATAAGACCCCTCTTACTGTACATTCATAATTCCCCATTGAAACCTCAAGGGAAGAAAAAAAATCATTGCAAAGTGAAATATAGACCTCTATGTGTTTTAAAAGAAATAGCAAAATAGCACAGGGAAATAACAATCAATCCAGTAGCAACCAGACCCCAGCACTAGTCTGTGGTCTCTAAATATCACTTCTCATTAAAAGACAGCAGGGCTTCTTGGAGAAATGGTACATTCCAGGTCTCAGACAACAAACGTACAAGGTGAGCCTAGAGTATCTTGCATTCCAGGAATTTTCATATCTAAGCAAAAAGTCTATCAAACACCACTGGAGTCATATAAAGAAGGCTCAGGAGTCAACCTGAAGGGGCTCCTAGTAGCCAAAGGTGGGACAACTTTGCAAAGAAAATTTATATCTATAAAAGGCATGTTTAAAATCAAAGAGCTCATCATTTATTTCAAAAAATTAGAAAGAAAAGCAAACTAAACCTAAAAAAAAGTAAAAGGAAGGAAATAAAGAGCAGAAATAAACGACAAAACAAAAATGCAAGAGAAAATCAACAAAGTCAAAGGTTTGTTCTTTGAAAACAATAAAATAGACAAATGCCAGGTAAGACTAAGCAAAGAAAACAAGGCAGCAGAAATAAACAATGACTAATAAAGGAGACATAACAACAAAGCCTCCAAATATTAAAAGTATCCTAAAAGGAAATTATAAATAACTCTATAGCAATAAATTTGAAAATTTACTATATACTAATTCCTAGAAAAATCCAGCTTACTGAAACTTCCACAAGAAACAGAAAATCAGAATAATCCTATTGTATCCATTATAAGAAACTTTCCAATAAAGACAAGTCTCACTGTGCATTACTTCACTAGTGAATTTTATCCAACACTGGGGGTTGGGGAGGGACAGAAATCTTATACGAATTTTCCCAGGAAAGCAAAGATGAAGCAGTATTACCCAATTAGTTTCATAAGGTCAACATAACCCTGATATAAAACTAGACAAGGACATTTGAAGACAGGAAAATTATGACTCAAGACATGGATCTCAAAATCCTAAACAGAATATATGAAAACCAAATCAATTATACGTAAAAAGGATCACCATTAAAATCAAGTTAATTTTACCTGATCAAAAAAAAATCAATCTATATAACCCGCTACATTATATGAAAGGAAAAAAGTCACATGTTCATTGTAATAGATGCTGAAAAAGAATGATGCAGTTTATACCTACTCACGATAAAATCTCTTACCAGACTATAAAGAGGAAAAAAAACCTGCCTGATCAAATAAAACTGACATAAAACATCACACTTAATGTGAAATGTTGAATGTTTTTAAAGGTAGAAAAGGATTTCTTAAATACAAAGCACTAACCATAAGTACAAAAACTGATCAACTACATAAAAAGGAACTTCTGTTCATCAAAAGACATCAAAAGCCAGTGAAAAGGCAAGCGGCACTGTACAAGAGAGTTGCCACACATGTGACAGACAAATGGTTCATAGTCCGACTAGTATGAAGAATTCCTATAAATCAATAAGACAAACATGTAACCCAATAGAAAAAATGAGGAAGAGACTTGAACAGGCATTCACAAAAGCAGACACTCAAGTGGCCAATAAACATATGATATGGAGCTCTAAAGCCATAGAGATGCAACTACAAACCCATAAGAATAACTGGAATTAAGAAGATTGACAAGACCAAGTATTGGTAAGACATGAAAGAATAAAAACTCACACACTGATGTTTGGGAGTAGTAAGTTAGTATAACCACTATGGAAAAACAGTTAGGCCTTACCTTCCCTCTAAAGTTGGAGATACGTAGCCCCAAAGATAACAGCAATTTACACTCTCAAGTACATATATACCAATATTTGAAAAAATGCATTCACCATTACACCAAGAAATATATTCAAAAATATTCATAGCAAAATAACAAACAAAGAAAACAAACAAACAAACAAACAAAACATTCACAGGAATATTATTTCTAATAGCCAAAATCTAGAGGGGGGCACATTCACCAACAGTAGAAGATACAAACAACTGATAAATTCAAACAATGGAATACAACAAAAGAAAACTACCATTATATGGATTGTTTTTCATAAAACGTTTTACATAACAGTATATATAATATATAATCCAATTTACACAGGGTTAAAAAATAAGACAAATTAATCAATGGCACAGAAATCCAAATCATGGTTTATCTTTGAGGAGGATGGAAGGGGTAACGATGAGGATGGGACCGGGTTTCTGAATGCTGTCAATGTTCCATTTCTTGACCTGGTCAGTGCCTACACAATTTTAACAATACACTGAACTCTACATTTATTGTATAAATGTATAAATGTGTTATCTTTACAATAAAAAAATTAATCATTCTAAGGCAAAAATAATTTAAATAAGAGGTAGGTGGGGAGTAGGGGATAAAAGCCCTTTTAGAGGTTTCGAACTCTAAATTTTTGATAAAATCAGTGGCCCACCAAATCTAATACACCATCATATATTATTAGGTTGGTTGGTGCAGAAGTAATTGTGGTTTTTGAAATTATTTTTAACCCTTTTAAACCACAATTATTTTTGCATCAACCTAACAGGCGACAGTTTAGCACTCTTACATCACAGTGAGGTGATACCCTAATTCTATCCATTGGATACAAGCAGAACTACTTTTTAAACACAATCACCTTATACCTCAGCTAAATAGCTTGAGTAAAAGATAACTTGGATCTTCCTCATACTCAATTGTACCACAGAATTGAAAGAATAAGGTGACAACATAAAAGCAGGCAACAGAAAAAAAAATTAAAGCTTAAAGGCTAATAAAATAACCATTTTCATGCTCTCTAGAATATGTTTCTGGAGAAAATTATAATTTTAAAATTTCAGGCGAGGTCTTGAAAATATTTTACGCTAATTACCTAATATAGATGAAATTTTAATTATAAAAATAGTTTTATCAAATATCAATGGCAAATATTAAGTATAAATAGTATCTATTAATGCATTCATTTATATTACTCCATCACCTGGTACTTAAATTGTTTTAAGAATGGTAATTAACAGCTCTATAACTGTATACACAATACAAACAAGTTATATTTGCTGAGCTAGATGACAATGGTAAATTTCAAACATTTGGCTTCAAGAACCTAAGAAATCAAAATGACATACAAAGAGCTTATTAGTTTAATAAAAACGACCAGAAACAAGAATCACAGTTTTCCCTTTCACTTGCCTCCCACACATGGTCTTATAAAACATCTCAGAGAAAACAACTAGAAACAAAAGGCTACAAGACAAAAAAATTGGGTCATTTAATTGTTTTGGAAAGTTTTGTTATGAACTTCTTGTCATAAACAGATATTCCAAATGTTTTTAAAAGAATGAATGAACTTGAAAAATGTATACTAATATCCTATTAGTCCTAAAAAAGGACCAGACAAGAGAAAATGGACTCCATTTCTCCTCTGCACAGTGCTGTTTCCTCCTCTGTGCACTCAAAGTGCTTCTAGCAGAACCCATCGCACTGTATTTCTAAATATTTGTTTATACATCTGCCTCTTCCATTTAGATCCAAAGATCCATGATGACAGTTTACACAAATTAATGAGTGCCTGATACGTGTGCCAAGCATTATGCTACCCTCCGGAGAACCAAAGTGCGCAAAATACACATGATCCATGACCTTTGCGTGAGGTCATGGGAAGCTTCTCATAGGAAGTGATGTTTTAATGTTTTAAGCTGAGACCAAAAGGACGAGCAGCAGTTAGCTAAAGAAAGGCAAGAAACACATCCCAAGCAAGAGAATGCATGAGCCCTCAGGCAGCAAGCCGCTCCTATATTCTTCTGTATTTCCAGTAGCACTACACATGGCACGACTATTACATTAGTGATAATGAGATGATGGGGCAGGAGGTGTGAGTGAATGGAAGGATGGAAGAGGAAAAAATTCAGTCAATGTAAGATCAGCCCTATTTCACCCAACCCTGGGTACTTGGAATTTGACAATTCACATTTCAACATACTATTTAATTAGACCATTTTAAGAAATAAAAACAAAGAACTGGCGAGGGCCCATTCAGTAGCTGCTTCTCTTAGTCACAATAAGCTAATGTGGAAAAGAAGCAATTACAGTGTGTAAAATTTTGATGTTCCTCTACTCTAGAACAAGAAAGTTCTCAAAAGAATAATGTGCTAAATAGAAAGAGCAAATTATTTTTTTCCATCACTTTACTTACCTGCTATTTTCTTCCTAAAAGCATTTCTTGTACTTTAAGAATCCAACAACAGGGTTCAAATCTGTCTCACACCCACTAAATCAGCACTTAACATAGTGTGAATATAATATCCTTAACTGTTCACAACACACACCTTGGGTTTTCACAGTAGCCAAAACTGAATTTCTAATTATGCAAACCTGTTGTGACTGTAAAGGAGTGTGAATAATAAGACAATGTTGCTGCCTACCAAAACGAGTTATTAAAAAGTGGTGCGTGACAAATGTGGAGAAATTGGAACCACTGTGTACTGTTGATATGAATGTAAAAGAGTGTGAGCACTGTGAAAAATAGCATGGTGGTTTTTCAAAATATTAAAAACAAATGACCACGTGATCCAGCAAACACACTCTGGGTACATACCCAAAAGAACTGAAAGCAGAGTCTTGAACAGATCCTTGTACACCCACGCTCACGGCAGCATTATTTATAATAGCTAAAATGTAGACATGTCCATTGATAGATGAAGGAATAAGCAAAATGTGGTATACAAGTACAGTGGAAATTACTTACCCTTTAAAAAAAAGGAAATTCTGACACATGCTACAACACGGATGGACCCTGAGGACATTATGCTAAGTGAAACAAGCAAGTCACAAAAAAAACATATACTATATAATTTCATTTATATGAGGTACCTAGAGTAGTCAAAATCAAAGAGACAAAGTAGAACGGTGGTTGCCAGGAGCTGAAAGAAGGGGAAATAGGGAGTTATTGTTTAATGGTATACAATTTCAGTTTTATAGAATAAAAAGAGTTCAGGAGATGAATGGGGGTGATGGTTACACAACAAGATGAATGTACTTAACTGCACTGAATTGTAGACTTAAAAGTGGATAAGATGGTAAGTTTTATGGCATGTGTGTTTTACCACAATTTCTTTTTATTTTGGGGAGGAAAAAGCGGTGTGGATTTTTCTTATTGAGAGATCAGATTCAAGACATACAAACTTTTCCTCAACAATGACAAATTTGTCTAGTTCTGTCTACAAATAAAGCAATTATGGTGGCACTGTGACCCCTTTCCCTGATGTACTAGTTATTCGCACTGAATTATTTAAACCTGATGATTTCTTGTTTCATTTGTGAGCAAATGACCCTGCCCTTCCTATAACAGGTTAAATCTTAAATCTCTCAAGTAAGCTAGACTATAACTTTGCCGCTTCTTAAGGACTGCCCATAAACTAAGTAGTTCTAGAACTCTTAAACTTTTTAAACAGAAAAAAATTACCTACATAAATCAACTATAACACCTGAAAAATAAAAGTTATACAGTTAAGGTACACACACATGGTCCTAAGCCAATACTTGATTTACTTGAACTTTAAATTGTCTACTTTAAAATTGGAGAAAAAAAAATAATTCAGGACCACAACGAAATTGCAGATCCAATAAGACAACTATTTTAGGTCAAATTATGAGGAGGGTATTAAAAATGAAGTATTTACTAATTCTTGAAGAAATACCTTTGAGGATGCATAACAAATATAGAAAAATGGCCAAATGTAATAACATTTTAAACATTTGAAGAAATAAAAATTATAAAGAAAAAAAGGCAAAATTGTAAAAGGAAAACTGCAAGATTAATAATTATAATGTACAAAGAACCCCTTAAAGCACATACGATCTTAAGACCTCATTCATTTACTAAACTAATATTTTTCGGCACATTCTATGTGCCAACCACTATTCTAGCTTAATAAGAATTAGAAATAAGTGATTATCCTTATTATCATAAGGGGAGTTACTGACCAGAAGAGGGCATGAGAGAGCTGGAAATGTACTAAATCTCGAGGAGTAGTGGTGACTTGGATACAGCATGTGAACCATTCATTAAGCTGCACATTGATGACTTTAGTCTATGTAAGCTGTACATCAATTTTTTTGTGAAAGCTCATTCACATTGCCTTCCATTGTTGCTAACTAGTCTTATATATATTACTTCAATTTTAATTCAAAGAACCTTAAAACAAATTTCTGGCATAGCCAAAGAGTATTACACGTCTCACTGTGATCACAGATGTTTTAAATAACCCAAAAGGAGAAAAGAGATGTATATATTTAAAAATATTACCATTAACAGTCAAATACAAAATTAAATCATTGGGTTCTATTCATCAACATATAGCTCGAAAGTATTAACTGAATTTTCCCCAAATGCTCTGTAAGCCACATAATGATGCTGCCAGATATGAACTTAACAAGTTTTCTCTGTATCAGTGTTTTTCAGTAGTGACTGGTGTACCAGCTTCACAAGTTTTGGCATGTACTACCAAGATATATGTATTTACTTAATTTTTTAAACCGCCTTTATCTTTAATTAGCCTTATCTAATAAATTTCAAGAATTTACTGGTTTGAGTCATAGGTTCCATTTTTTTCTAATACACATAATATACAACACTCATCAATAACACTCATCAATATATAACACTCAACAACAAAAATGTTCATCAATATACCAGTAAAAGTCATCTCACATCACCATACCAAATATTGGGAGACCTAGCCACAAATTGTTTCACCCCTTTGATCGTCCTCAAGGCATTCACTTTCTATGTCCTGACACAGCAACATGAGATATAAAGAGTATTAATGAACCTCATTTCAAGTCCACACCTGTACTGAAAACTAACAGTGGACCTTTAGGCAAACTATTTTATGTCTCTGGACCTCAGTTTCCTTATAAGTAAGATTATGAAACTAAAATGGTCATTACTGAGATTCCTTACAATTCTAATATTCTACAACGTAACAGCTAGCAACGTAACAGCTAACTATTAGACACTTGTCTAAATATTGCTGACATAATCACTGCAATGCAAATGAATATAAGTTGTATAAAGTACCATCTCAACTTCAGGTCCATGCTAGAACATGTCTTCAGAATAATACATTAAGGAAAAAAAACAATGTGAGGCAACTTACAATATTCACAGCAAATCAATAAAGCACATTATAGTTTTCTAAGTTTATTCAAATTCAGAGTAAAAGCTTTTTGCCTTACATGATGAGTATAGCTAGCTCCTCAAAAAACATCAATTCGAGTAGATAATCAAAGCAATATGTACATTTTAAATATTTTATTACAACTGAAATATACATACGCACACCCCTCCAATCTTTTGATGAAAGGCATTTTCACTGACTATCAATCTGCAAATTAAGAGTTGAGCATCATCTTTCTTGCTTAAACCACTGTTATGATCAATCATCTGAGATCTCTAGTCTTTAACATGAAGCAAAACTTAAAACCATCAACTTAGAAAATCCTCCTAAATGTTTACAATCAGTTTTCCTATCTTTCCTAGTTATCTACCATGTTTCCCCAAAAATAAGACCTAGCCGGGCCATCAGCTCTAATGCGTCTTTTGGAGGAAAAATTAATATAAGACCCGGAATTATATTTTTATTATATTATATTATTATTATATTATATAAAACCAGGTCTTATATTACATTAAAATAAGACCGGGTCTTATATTAATTTTTGCTCCAAATGACACATTAGAGCTGGTGGTCCAGCTAGGTCTTATTTTCGGGGAAACACGGTAGTTACTGTAGCCACACCAGGTCCCAAGGGAGCCATATGCACAGGCCCAGATGGATGCCTACAGAAGCAACAGGATGCCAAACCGAAGAGCTCCGAGCTTAAGAACCCCATTCGTTTTTGTAATGGGCAGTAAGCAAACCTGTCCTTTCCTCAGGAGGAAGACATTCCGTAGTTCTGCCTTCCAAAGCCAGTCCCTATACAAACATCCTTGAAAAGATAGTCCAGAACAAAGGGCAGTTAGTGTTTTACTTGAAAGATATGCAGAAACACAAGATACCAATAGAGAATTGTCTTACAACAGCCTGCTTATCCAACACCCTGTAACATTTCACCTTATACTATGTAAGTGTCATTGTTAATAATAGATCGAATCATCAGTGATTCATAAACCATTCCTAAGAGCATTTTTGCAAATGTCTACTGAGTTGTGTAATTAGCAAATTCTTTTTTATCAGCTTTTAAACAATTTGAAAACTCTTTTTATATAAATCACACTTTGTCAAGTCCAGTCTTAATTATCGAATGACTTCTGCATCAGTTAACCATCACCCAAAAGGATTCAGGAACCAACACAGTGCCATAGGAGCCCCCAGACTCCATTCTCCCACAAAGATAACAATTAGACAGTTATCCATGGAAAAAAAATAGTTTTGGGAGAGATGTGCGATCCACTTAAGAAACTTCAGCAACACAACTGAACGAAAACAAGGAGAACTGCTGCACAAAAAGAGAAAGAAAACAGCTCTACTTTGCCTGAGAGAGAGAGAGAGAGAGAGAGAGAGAGAGAGACAGAGAAGTGCTCAGCACCAAGAAGGAACTCCCTAGCAAAGTTCGCCATGCCGGGAAAGGGAGAGCAGAGTGAGCAACCAGCTTCCCCAGCTCTTACAGGAACTGCATGAAGGAACTACTTCCATTTCACCGCATGAAGAGAATGGCAAAGCTGAGACATATAGACAAAGCTAGGAACAAGGCAGAAAAGCAAGGGCTACTAAGAGCAGCCACGCAGTGGAAGCAACCAGTTCAGGGACCTGCTCTGCAGAGGACCCTAGCAACTCTCTACACTGGAAAACACAGCTACCACAAACTACCGGTAGATTTCTCCAGCTTTTGCCCCACAGGGATTTGCATTCACTGTCACCAGCTTCCTGAACCCCGCACCATTCCTTCCCCTCACCTGCCCCCACTGGAGCCTGGGGACCCACACAGGCAGCCAGTCCAGGCCTCTGCGATTGCACAAGTGCCAGCCTAGACCTCCACTGCTGTGTGTGCGCTCTGGAGTAGCCTCTCCAGTTGTGTACTTATATGGCAGTGGCCGGATGCCTGGCACCATCCTCCATGCTGTGTGCATGTTCAGGGGGAGAATGTGCAGCCACGGAAGAGCAAACCAACAGCCAGGGTACCCGGAGCTGCTTGGAGGCCCAGATCAGGCCCTGTCTTCTGTTACTGGCCTGTACCACTGAGCCACCTGCAGCTAGCCCCTCCAGCTGTGCACCTCCATGCCCCTGGTCTGACCCCCATCACTAGCCTCCACTGCCATGCACCCATGGTGAGATGCGGCAGTCATAGCAGCACACGCCGACAGCCAAGGCCCCCACAGCTATCTGTCTGCCTGATCCCCATCACATGTATGTTTGCAACCACACCTGCCACTACACAGGCACCTGCAACTGGCGCCCACAGCTGAGTGTATGCATACACCACCAGTTTCGGCCACCACTACTACGTACCCTGAACCCTACCTAGCTCCTGGACCTGGAGGTGCTACTGAGGACTCCGACAGCTCTGGAAGCCTCTGTGGATCCCCCACAGTGGTAACCAAACACTATATAGTTGTTGATGCTGTGGATTCCAATGGCGTGAGCCAGTGAGCCACCAGGTCCCCTAAAAAGCCAGTGCTGTCACACACCCCACACTTGGTACCCTACACACTAGCTAGATTCAGGGTCATAGCATGTTTCAGCATGCTCTCACTTGCAGGTGAAAGTCTCCCCTTACTGAAGCCAGTCCATAAAATCTGGAAGGGGTTTACTGTTTCTTCAAATGCACAGATACCTACCCAAGGTTATAAGGATCACAAAATATCAGGGAAATATAACTCAACCAAAGGAATACAGTAAATCTCCAGTTTCAGGCCCCAAAGAAATGGAGATCCCAGAATTGACCAACAAAGAATTTAATAATTCTAAAGATGTTCAGAGAACCATAAGTGAACAGATAAATGGTTTAACAATATCAGGAACACAATACAAGAAGAAGATGAGAAGTTCACCAAAAAGATGGAAAACAAAAAAGAGTCAAAATTTTGTGGCTGAAGAATACAGTAACTAAAACAAACAATTCAATAATGAGCATCAACAGCAGACCAGACCAAGCAGAATAAATAAATCAGTAAGCTCAAAGACGGATCTTTTGAAATAATCCAGTTAAAGGAGCAAAAAAGAGAAAAGAGTGAAAAGGAATGAAAATAATCGGTGGGTCTTATGAGACACCATTAAGAGAAATAAAGCAAATATCATTGGAGTCCCAGAAGGGGAAGTCAGGGAGAAAGTGATAGAAAGCTATTTAAAGAAATAATAGCTGAGAACTTCTCAAACCTGGAGAGAGATTTGGGTATTCAAGTACAAGAAGCTAATAGGTCACCCCAAATTTCAATCCAAAACAATCTTCTCCAAGACACATTATAATAAAGTGGTATAAAGTCAAAGAGATAATTTTAAATGCAGCAAGAGAAAAAACATTCTTGCATACAAGGGAACCCCCAAAAGTCTATCAGTGGATTTCTCAGCAGGGACCTTGCAGGTCAGGAGAGAATAGAATGATGATATATTCAAAGCACTGAAAGAAACTGCCAACCAAGAATATTTTACCCAGCAAAGCTGCCCATAAATGAAGGCAAGATAAAGACTTTCCCAAATAAAAGCCAGGGGTGTTCTTCACTACTAGACCTTGACAAGAAATGCTGAAAGGACTTCTTCAAACTGAAACTAAAGGATACTAACTAGTAACATCAAAACTTATGAGGCAAGTATATAGTCAGATTCAGAATATTCTTATACTGTAATGTGGTGTTGTGTTAACCACTTACTGCTAGCATAAAGGTTAAAGGACATATATTAAAAATAGCTATAGCTACAATAATTTGTAAATAGATACACAATATAAAAAGATGTAAAGTGTCATATCAAAAACATAAAATGTGGGAATGTGGGGGCAGACAGGTGGCTCAGTTGGTTAGAGCATGAGCTCTGGGTTACAGGGCTGCCAGTTCAATTCCCACATAGGCCAGCTCCCGGGTGGCCAGATGGCTCAGTTGATTGGAGTGAGGGCTCTCAACCACCAGGTTGCCAGTTTGACTCTCGCAAGGGATGGTGGGCTGTGCCCCCTGCAACTAACAACAGCAAGTGGACTTGGAGCTGAGCTGCGCCCTCCACAACTAAGATTGAAAGGAAAACAGCTTGACTTGGAAAAGTCCCAGAAGTACGCACGGTTCCCCACTAAAGTCCTGTTCCCTTTCCCCAATAAAATCTTAAAAACAAAACAAACAAAAAAACCCATAAAATGTGATGGAAGGGAATAAATAAGCAGAGTTTTTTATGAAACCAAAGTTAAGTTGCTGTCAGCATAAAGTAGACTGTTGCATCTATAAGATGTTTCAAGTAAGCCTAAAGGCAACCAGAAAACAAAAACCTACAGAAGGTACATACAAAATAAAGAGAATCAAAATATAGCATTATGGAAAATAATCAATTCACAAAGGATGAGAGCAAGAGAGGAAGAAAAGAACAAAGGAACTACAAAACTGGCAGAAAACAATGAACAAGATGGCAATACTAAGTCCTTACCTATCAATAATTACTTTAAATGTGAATGTATTAAATGCTCAATCAAAAGGCATAGAGTGGCTGAATGGATAAAACAAAAACAAAAACAAAGCCCAACTATATGTTGCCTACAAGAGACTCATTTCAGCTTCAAAAACACATGTAGGCTCCAAGTGAAGGGATGGAAAAAGATATTTCATGCAAATGGAAACCAAAAGAGTGCAAGGGTAGTAGCTATAGTTTTATCAGTCAAAATAGACTTGAAGTAAAAACTGTACCAACAGACAAAGAAGATCATTATATAACGATAAAGAGATATTTTATAATATTTTATAATTTAAGAGGATATAACAATTGTAAATATATATGCATCCAACATCAGAGCAACTAAATATACTAAGCAAATACTAACAAATCTGAAAGGAGAATTAGACAGCAATATAAAAGAGTAGGAGACTTCAATACGCCACTTATGATAAAGGATAGATCATCCAGACAGAAAATCAATAAGGAAGCAGTGGACTGAACTATACTTTTGAGAAAATGAACCTAACAGACATATACAAAACATTCAATCCAACAACATCAGAATACACATTCTCAAGAGCACATGGAACATTTTCCATGATAAATCATATGTTAGGTTACAAAACAAGTCTTAGCAACATTTAAAAGACTTAAATCATACCAAATATTTCTTCTAACCACAATGGCATAAAACTAGAAATTAATAACAGGAGGAAAACTGGAAAATGACAAATATGTAGAAATTAAACAATACTCCTGAATAACAAATGAGTCAAAGAAGAAATAAAAAAAATCTTGAAATAAATTAAAATGAAAATACAGCATACCAAAACTTCTGGGATGCAATAAAACCAGTGCTAGGAAGAAAGTTTATTTTGATGAATGCCTAAATTAAGACTAAGAAATAAATGTCTCAAATAAATAACCTAATTCTGAAGCTCAAGCAACTAGAAAAACCAGAACAAACTAAACCAAAACTTAACAGAAGAAAGAAGCTAAAGATCAGAATAGAAAGACATAAAACAGAGAAGAGAAAAACAATGCAAAAGAACAACAAAACTAATTGGTTTTCTGAAGATAAACAAAATTTACAAACCTTTAGCTAGACTTAGCAAGAAAAAGACAGAAGACTCAAATAAAATTCAAAATAAATAAGACATTGCACTGATACCACAGAAATACAAAGGCTCATAAGAAACTACAATGAAAAATTATACACAACTTAGACAACCCATAAGAAACAGATAAATTCCTTAAAAAAACATACAACCTACCAAGGCTGAATCATGAAGTAATACAAAATCTGGACAAATAAGAAGCTTGAATCAAATATCAAAAACCTCTAGCAAAGAAAAGCTTAGGACCAGACACTTTCATGAGTGAATTCTACCAAATATGTGAAGAATACCAATTCTTTTCAAGGTTTTTCAAAAAATTAAAGAGAGGGGAATACTCCCAAACTCATTTCCTGGGGCTAGCATTACCCTGATACTAAAAGCACATAAGGATACGTATGCACATAAGAAAACTACAGGCCAATATCGTTGATTAATTTAGGTGCAAAAATCCGTAACAAAAATATTAGGTTGGTGCAAAAGTAATTGCGGTTTAAAAGATTAAAAATAACTGCAAAACCTGCAATTATTTTTGCACCAACCTAATATTAGCAAACAAAATTCAATAGCACATTAAAAGGATTATACACCATAATCAAGTAAGATTTATCCCTGGGGTGCAAGGGTAGTTCAATATATGCAAACCAATAAATGTGATACACATTAATAAAATGAAAGACAAAAATTATATTGCCATCTCAACAGATACAAAAAATTCATCTGACAGAATTCAACATCCTTTCATGATAAAAAAAAAAAAACTCTCAACGAATTGGCTATAGAAAGTATATATCTTTTTTTCTTTTTAGTTAAAGTTTATTGGGGTGACAATGGTTAGTAAAGTTACACAGGTTTCAGGTGTACAATTCTGTAATACATCATCTATATAGCACATTGTATGTTCTCCACCCAGGGTCACTTCTCCTTCCATCATCTAGATTTGATCCCGTTTACCCTCATTTACCACCCCCCCTCCCAGAAGTTATAAATCTCAACATAAAGGCCATGTATGACAAACCCACAGCTAACACCACACTCAATAGTGAAAGGTTGAAAGTTTTCACTGCAAGACCAGAAACAAGAAAAGGATGCCCACTCTCACCACACCTATTCAACACATTACTGAAAGTCCTGGACAGAGAAATTAGGCATGAAAAAGAAATAGAAGGCATTCAAATAGGAAAGAAAAGGTAAAAAAGTGTCTCTGTTTGCTGATGACATAATCTTGTATGTAGAAAATCCTAAAAAAATAAATGAAAAACTATTAGACCTAATAAACAAATCCAGTTAAACTGCAGGATACAAAATCAATATACAAAAATCAGTTGTATTTCTATACATTAACAATGAGCTATCTAAAAAAAAAATAAAGAAAACAACCCCTTACAACAGCAGCAAAAAGAATAAAATACCTAGGAATAAATTTAATACCAAGAAATACCAAGAAAGTGGCAGATCTAGACACTGAAAATATAACACTGAAGAAAGAAATAGAAGACAACAAAAATAAATGAAAAGATATCCCATGTTCATAGATGGGAAGAGTTATATATAATATTATTAAATGTCCATACTATCCAAAGCCATCTATAGATTCAGTTCAACCCCCATCAAAAATTCAGAGGCATTTTTCACAGAAATAGAATATGGGACGACAAAAGACCCCAAATAGCCAAAGCAATCTTAAGAAAGAAGAACACAGCTGGAGGCATCACACTTCCTATTTTCAAACAACAGTGGTACCTCGGTTTTCCAACGTAATCCGTTCCTGAAGGCAGTTCGAGTTCTGAAACGTTCGAAAACCAAGGCACAGTTTCCCATAGAAAGTAATGCAAAATGGATTAATCCGTTCCAGAACTTTAAAATTAACCCCTAAAACAGCAATTTAACATGAATTTTACTATCTAATGATACTATACATCCATAAAATGATACACAATGAAAGCAATAAACACAATATACTGTAGTGTAAAAGCAAAAATAAGCACAATGTAAAAACAGTACTGTAGATGATAAAAATGAAAATGTAATTTTTTCTTACCTGCAATGATGATAGTCATGGTTTGGATGGGGGGGCGGTCCCCTTCAATAATCACAATAGGTGACTGTTCTTCAGGTATTCTGTAGCCCTCTTCCATAATCGAATAGGTGAGTGTTGTTCAGGTGTTCTGTAGCCCTCTTCCATAATCACTGTAGGTGACTCCTCTCTTGCCATTCCTTCCCTTGATTTTTTTACACCACTGACACCTGGTTTAGACTCACTGGATCTTTTCCTCACTAAAAATTTTTCTATCAACATTTGCTTTTTCCAATGTTTTAAAACTTGTCTAAAGTGAGACATAGCATCATCATCGGAAGTGTTAGTGGCATGACTTATAGCAGCTTTATCAGGGTGATATTTTCCAACAAAAATTTGCACTTCAACCCATTTTGCACACATTTCTTTGATCAGTGCAGTAGAAATACTTTCTCTTCCCTCCTCCTCCGAAGACAACTCCTCAGTTGCTGCCTGTTGCTCTGTCAGAATGTGCTGAAGTTCTTCTGTGGTGAGTTCAGCCTGGTGGTCCTCACTAACTCCTCCACATTCATCACTACTCACTTCCAGGCCCATGGACGTTCCCAGAGACACAACATCCTCAACAATAGGAGCAGCCTCTTCAACATCCTCAACTACACATTCAGGGACAGCGTCTGGCTACAATTTCTCCCATGCTGACTTCATTGTTCTGTGAGACACATCCCTCCATGCTTTGTCTATGAGATGTAAGCAATGTAGGATATTGAAATGATTATTCCAGAACTTTCTGAGGGCTAGTTCTGTGTCTGAGATCACCTCAAAGCACCTTTGGAACAGTGCTTTGGTGTAAAGCTTCTTAAAATTAGATATGACCTGCTGGTCCATAGGCTCGATGAGAGGAGTTGTGTTGGGGGGCAAAAACTTTACATTGATAAAACTGAACTCTTCCATCAACTCATCCTCCAAGCCTGGGGGGTGAGCTGGAGCATTCTCCATAACAAACAGGCACTTCACTGTTTGTCTTGGAGGTATTTTTTTACACTTGGCCCGAACACTTCATGAACCCACTCAATAAAAAATTGCCTGGTTACCCAAGCTTTGCTGTTTGCCCTCCACATCACATGCAATTTGCTTCTTATGACATTGTTTTTCTTAAATATCCTGGGGTTCTCAGAATGGTAGACTAGCAAAGGCTTCAACTTAAAATCCCCACTTGCATTCCCACAAAATAAAAGGGTTAGCCTGTCTTTTATGGGCTTGTATCCTGGCAATGATTTTGCCTCCTTTGTTTTGTAGGTCCTCTTTGGCATTTTCTCCCAAAAGAGGCCTGTCTCATCACAGTTGAAAACTTGGAGAAGAAAACCCTCTACCTCTACATGATGTTTAAATTCCGTAACAAATTGGTCGGCGTCTTCTTTGTTGGCACTGGCAGTTTCACTATATCTCACCACATTATGTATGCCACTTCTCCTCTTAAACTTTTCAAACCACCTTCTACTTGCCTTGAAAATAATCACTCTCAGCACTTGTTCCAGGGGTGTTTTTGATGAGGTCAGCATGCAAATGTAAAGCATTTTCGCAAATTATGTTCTCAGAAATGCTGTCACTGGCCAACTGTTTTTCATTTATCCATATGAAAAGCAATTTTTCCACTTCTTCAATTGTCTGCGTTCTTTGTCTTGTAAGTGTTTTAACACCTCTTACAACACTGGCTCCTTTAGTGGCTTGTTTATTTTTTAAGATGGTACAAATTGTAGATTTGGCAATACCAAACTGCGTTGCCATATCACATACACGGACATCACTTTCATGTTTGGAAATAATTTCCTTCTTCACCTCTATTGTTGTTCTGTTAATGATTCTCTTGGCTTTGCAGCTTTTATCCATCTCTCACAGCAAAGCAGGGATTGGCAGAGGGCTCCTGAGATGACATGAACATAGACTGATAGCACACAGTCACAAAAACAAATTGGTTGCAAGAGTGCTCCTGAAATGAGATGAGCACAGACTGATTGCACACAGTCACCAAATAAGCCCAAATATCATCTCTACATTGCGTGGGTGCTCAGAGCTCTACAGATGACAGCTAGACCTCAGGATCTTGTACTCAGTGGGAGCCACGTGACATGTTCGACTTCCGAGGTGTGTTCGAAAACTGAAACATTTACTTCCGGGTTTATGGCGTTCGTAAACCAAAATGTTCGTCAACAGAGACGTTCGAAAACCGAGGTTCTACTGTATATTACAAAGCTATAGTAAACTAAACAGTATGGTGCAGGCATAAAAACAGACACACAAGCCAATGGAACAGAACAGAGAGCCAAGCAATAAACCCACACATGTATGGTCAACTAGTATTTGGCAAGCGACTTAAGAATGCTCAGTGGGGAAAGAATAGTCTCTTCCATAAATGGTGTTGGGAAAACTGGACACATGAAAAAGAATGAAACTGGACCCCTATCTTACACCATACACAAAAATCAACTCAAAATTAAGGACTTAAATGTAAGATTTGAAACCATAAAATTCCTAGAAAAAAATATAGGGAAAAAAGCTCTTTGACATCAGTCTTGGCAATTTTTGGATGCGACACCAAAAGCACTAGCAACAAAAGCAAAAAATAAACAAGTGGAATATGTGAAAGTAAAAAGTTTCTGCACAGCAAAAGAAACAGTCAACAATATGAAAAGGAAACATGAAAAGGAATAGAAGAAAATATTTGCGAACCATACAACTGGTAAAGGATTAAGATCCAAAACATATCAGGAACTCATACAACTCGATAGCAAAAAAACAAAACAAAACAAACCTGATTTAAATATAGGCAGAGGACTTGAACAGATGTTTTTCCAAAGACATACAAATGGCCAAAAAGAACATGAAAATGTGCTCAACAT
Organism: Rhinolophus ferrumequinum; assembly: GCF_004115265.2. Classification (NCBI taxonomy): domain Eukaryota; kingdom Metazoa; phylum Chordata; class Mammalia; order Chiroptera; family Rhinolophidae; genus Rhinolophus; species Rhinolophus ferrumequinum. Next base: position 70,789,990 of record NC_046293.1, read on the forward strand.
CACTAATCACCAGGGAAATGCAAATCAAAACAACAATGAGATATCACCTCACAGCTGTTAGAATCAAAAAGACAAGAGCCAACAAAAGCTGGTGAGGGTGTGGAGAAAAAGGAGCACTTGTGCACTATTGGTGAGAATGTAAGCTGGTACAGCCACTATGGAAAACAGTATGGAGGTTCCTCAAAAAATGAGAAATAGAACTACCTTATGACCCAGCAATTCCACTCCTGGTTACTTATCTAAAGCAATGAAATCACTATCTTGAAGAGATATCTGCACCCGTGTTCACTGCAGAATTATTCACAAGAGTCAAGACATGGAAACAACCTAAATGTCCATCAGCAGATGAATGGGTAAAGAAAATGTGGAAAGTATACACAACAGAATATAATTTATAATAATATTATTACAAATAGAATTTATAATATACTATTATAAAAAGGAAATTATGCCATTTACAACAACATGTATGGAGCTTGAGGGCATTATGCTAAGTGAAATAAGTCAGACATTTACTGTCTGACTTCACTTGTATGTGGAATCTGAAAACATCAAACTCATAGAAACTGACTGTTGAATGGTGATTGCCAGGGGCTGAGAGGTGAGGGAAACAAGGAGATGATGGTCATGTGGTACAAATTTCTAGGTGTAAGACAAACAAGTTCTGGGGATATAATGTACAGCATGGTGACTATAGTTAACTATACTGCATTATATACTTCAAAGTTGCTAACAGTAGAGCTTTAATGTCCTAATAACAATAAAATAAGTAATAATGTGAGGAAGAATGTGTTAACTAACCTTATTGTGGTAAATATTTCAGAACATATGCATTTATAAATCATCACATCATAAACTTTAAATTTATACAATGTTATATGTTAATTATATCTCAATAAAGCTGGCAGGGATGCATGTTAGCTTTTATTATTGAAACCTCAGTTTCTTACATAGTACCTGGCACACAGCAAGCACCGAAAAAAAAATTCATTGAATGAATAAAGGAAATGAAGAAAATATTTCTTAAAAGTAATTATGACTAGATAGTTTAAGTCATTTATTCACTTAAGGGCATGAACAAAAGACGGGAAAAGTGACTGAAGTGTAAACCAGACCAGTTTTCACGGACATTTAATAAATTCTATATTATAATCATGGCAAACCTATAAAGGCTGGAAGGTTTGGGTTCAGCCAAGAAATAGTTAATACTATGTTATAAGATTAAAGAAATATTATGTCAGCCTGGAAACTATACTAGTAGTGGATTTTTATTTTTAACCTGTCCACATCCACTGCCCTTCCTGTGATAACATGCAGCTTGATCTTCCTTTGAGGAGAGCAAAGTTGCTCAAATGTCAGTTCTTTATAAAACTCAGTTTTTCAGCTTTTACCTTAAGAGTGTGAGCTTATTATTCTGGTACATTATTTGAGTTAAGTTAGCCAAAGCTTCCTATTGCTTAAAGTATCCTAAATGGACATAGATTCTATCTCAGACATTCATTTATAACCAAACTAAGTGACCTTTGAATATTAAACCAAAATGAAAGTTAACTTCAAAATATTTGTAAATGAATTTACAAAAGTGAAATCTGTCAGACCTAGAACATAAAACACCATATGCTATCATAAGAAAAAGAAAAAAAGAGTGTAATATTCACCCATGTGTGTCTAGCTAGATGTTTTAATTCCATTAAGATTTATCATATTAATATAAACATCACACAAGATCAAGTTTTGATCAGAATCATAAGGAATAAAAACCATGTTTAATCAGAAATGTGATCTCTACCTACTTTTAGTTTGGATCTTACTATCCAAGGTGCTTCCTCACTATCAAATGAAGGATTTGTGGTCAACTGCATGCTTAATACCATGTAAGAGAAGAGACATATCTAAAATTACCTATTTGAGCAGCTGACTGGCAGTTGTACTTGTCTCGCTGATCTTATAATCTACTGCAGTCTTTATAAAGCAAATACAGGAACAGAAACAAAGTGATGACCAATCTTTTAAAGGCCTGGACCATAATCAATTTACACTATTAACTTACAAAGGGGAAGCTATTTATCCACCTCTACCTCATCACCTACCTGGTTTCTAAAATTCCAAGTTGTGTCAAGTGCAAAGATTAGAAATGTCTTTCAAAAAAGAAATGTGATTTCAGTAGAAAGAAAAAAATGCATGTACATTTCTACCATAGCTTAGGACTTATTATTCACCAGAACAAGTTAATTAAAATGCATAATCAAGATCCATCTACATTTCTAGTATGTGAGAAGAAAAGGGATACAAAATAAACAGAAGATAAAACCCCTATCTAGGAAAGCACACAGTTTAATTGGAAGGACCAAGAATACACAGGAAAGAAAACACTGATAAATAAAAAGTAACATATAATTGAATACTTTTACATTTACCTTTTCTCCTATTATTTTTATCCTAAACTAAGGTAGTTTAAGAAAAGAAGAAAAATGAAAGCATCTGGGAGCCGTTTTGAAATCAAGAGTGGTATTCACTAATCCAGGATTTTTTACTTCCATTTACACATAGTCAGAAACTAAATAAATAAAATCTGTATCTACTAGTAATATTTTTCTTCAATTCAACATGTTCCCACTAAGCACACAGTATAGTTTTGGCAACTGCCATTATAGCTTCTCAAATATTCATGCAATAGACTGCTTTAGGCAAGGCTAGGATGGTTCTGATAAAGAGAGGAAGGAGAGGGAAAAATATGATTTTAACATAATTGAAAAATGTTTCAACTTCATTTCCTGTTAAGTTTCAGACTTGGGATTTAGACACTTAGATTCTAGTACACACTTTTGCTATTGCAGCCCCGATTTACTGACCTGCTCAAAAATCATGCTGATGAACCACTGGAACTGCGAGTCGCTTACTACCAATGATAGTGAGGCAAAGAAGAACATCAATTGCTAAGTCCTTTCAGCAGGCTGAAAGTGCTCAGCGTCTTCCTTAATACAAACAGTATGTGCCCTGGAAAAGACAATGCCCCTGTTGGTGGCAACATCTTTGAAAGCAGAAACAGAAACAAATGAAAAACAAAAATCAGCAACACGTACACAGACACAAACAATGAGGGCAAAGAGAAAACTATGCAAAGATTTATCTTCTATTTTCAAAATGATTTTGGGTTGAGGAATTTATACAACTTCCAAAAATCACTACAAAAATAAAGTAAAAGTGTGATATTGTCATGTCACATATCAATGAAACAGAATAGGGAGTCCAGAAATGGACCACCATATATATATGGTCAATTAATTTGCAACAAAAGCACCAAGGAAACCCAGTTGAAAAGAAAAATATTTTCAATACAAATGGATATCAAAAGAATAAAAAAACAACTCTTGACTCTTACACTAAACACAAAAATTAACTTGAAATGAATCATAGACCTAAATATAAAAGCCAACACTTACAAAACTTCTAAAATAAAACAGGAGAGAAAATCTTCAAAAAATTGGGCTGGGCAAAAATTTCTTAGGAGACTATGAGATTTACCCAAGAGAAATGGAAAATGTCCACTCAAAGACTTGTGCATAAGTTTTTCATAACAGATTTATTTGTAATAGCCAAAAACTAGAAATAAGTCAAATGTCTATCAACAGGTGAATGGATAAAGTGTAGTATATTCATTCATACAAAGGAACGATCTTTCCTTTTATTTACCAAACAATAGTACATATTCTACAATTTCATTTATATGAAATTCAAGAACAGACAAAAACAGTCTATAGTGGACAGAAACCAGATCATTTGTTGCCTGGGGAAGAGCTGGGAGAGTGGGAAAGAAGAAACACTAAGTGGAAAAGGGTACAAGGGATTTTGGAGACTGAAGAAAATGTTCTATATTTTGATTGTGGTGGTAGTTACCTGGGGTATACATTTGTCAACATGCACCAAATTATATAATTTAAATGGAAGCATTTTACTCTACGTAAATTATATCTGAATAAAGTAGTTCTTTTCTTAAGTGACATCAGTAGGTTACGTGGTAGAGAGCAAGAAAAGAAAGACTACAGAAATAGGGAAAGGCAGAATGACATAATAAAAGCAATGCTTTTAAAACTATGAAAAAAGTTCAAATTCTAGCGCAGCTAAAACTAGGATTGTAACAGGGTATTCATTTAATTCCATCTGTGAAATGGGAATAACTCACAGGATAGCTGTGAAAATTAAATGAGCTAGTTAACACTATGCCTGGTACATCAGAAACACCACTGCCATCAGTTAACTCTGTATCTATCCATGTTAAGTGTTAAGGTAAAACCAAAAAAATAAGCAACAGTTTACATAGAATAAATCACAAAAGAATTTCTACAGGGAATGATTTCAGATGCCAGTTTTAAAAGAAGAAAAGGAAATGGATGGAAAGGAAGATTACCGCAGGTGGAGGGAATGGTAATGTGCAGAAGAATGGAGGCGGAAAGGAGCGAGCAGTGTGTAGGAGATGGCAAAATTAGCAGGCCTGTGGCAGCAAGTCCATATACGGGAGTGACAAAGGACCAGGGTAATCTTCTCATCTGACGCAAATATTCATTTAAATTTTACAGTAGGATCCAAAATAGTAACTTCATCCAGTTGACGCTCTGACACAGGTATATACACTCAACTGTTTAAAGTAGGGACAAAGAAAAGTTCTGTCTTTCTGTAGGAAAAAAAAATGAATCCTTACAAATCATAAGCTTCCGTCTGTTGGAGATTAGCCATAGTTCTTTTCCTAAATAAAAAAAAAAATATTAAAATATAATTATAGCTAAGCAACATATGGACTTGCTGTGCAGCTGTCACTGCACTCTTGTAATTATGAAAGCCTTTATGTTTTCCAGAATCTGAATTCTATAAGTGACTGTTATTTTGGAAAGTAAAATATAATAAATCTCCTCAGAGAACTATTCAGCCACAACAAGAATTATTCATGGCATGCTACTTAAAAGGTATCAGAATGCTAAAACTATATTTCAGGAGACTTCCTGTGACCAAGATCAGGATACTTGAACGTCATAAGTTTGAAGTGTTTTTACATGTATACAGTTAAATGTGTTTAATAAGAGAATGCAGTTTAGCATTTCTATAGCATTCAAACTAACTTAAATCTTTATTAAGATGTTACATATTTGGCAGAATAATTCCTTTCTATATTTTATATATAGAACAGAAAAGTGCCATTTCAACATCTGTTCTCTGGGAAGAGATAGCCAATATAGCTAGTAATAACTGAAGCTAATTTAGTTCCCAGAATGAGAGAAATGTCGAGAAATGTAGAATGAGAATGAGATGCACAATGAGAGACGAAATATTAAAGGGCAATACTACTGACCTTTAAACAGTGTGGCAGCAGTGTGGCTGTGGTGAGGACAACAAAGCCACAGGATTAAATTCTCAAGTCTCTTATTAAGAAAAGATGTTACGTAGTGGCAGTCAGCTAACAAGGTTTCATCTGCTCCGTCTAACATCAGAGCAATATCCCAGTCAGAGGTGACTCAGAATAAAACATGCAGAGACTACAGAATGACCTTATCTACTTTTGCTTTCTTGGGCCCGATTGTTACACATTAATGTAACAGCTGAAATATTTATGGACACATAAAAAATTATTGATGTATTATATCATTTCGAATCATAAATGGTTTTCCATTTAAAAATGTCTTTTCACGATGACAGCATTTTATATTATAGAATACTTTTCAAAGTCTTTCCTATATACATACACTAAAAAGAAGTTTCTACTTTAAGATACATAAATTAGTAAAAAAGTTTTTAATATGATTAATAACATGATATTAGTTAAGACCCACCACTGTTTGGTTCTTTTTCTTGTTGTTTTATGTTGAAAGGAGATTTTAGGAGGCCAGTATTGCTAAAGATTATTTATTGTTTTTAAAATGAAGACTGGAAAACATTTTATATCAAACACTTTCGGGATGACAAACAACATGAATGGAATCCCTAAAAGTATAGTTCAAAGGCTTTATCACTATAAATAAACTTACTTTATTTAGAGGTGGGAACTTTGCCCGTGGTACACCTGCATTACTCAGACTAGAGCTTTGAGGATGAGGCTCAAAATGTAAAGGAATAAGAAAGTCTCTTATTGAGAAGCCCTAAGAGCTACTATTGGGTGAGTGGAGGGGGAGGAAAGTATTCTGAATCTCTTGTTGAGAGCTATTTTGGGCTCTCCACCTCAGAACCATGTCACCCAACAGCCATGGAAAGGAACACACACATATCAATGAAAAGTAAATTTAAATTAAAGCTCTCCCTGGGCAAGCCACTATTGAAATCATGTTTTCTCAATTATTCTCCTTTATACTTTTTTGTGTCTCTGCCTTAATAAAATCTTACCTGCAAAAAAAAAAAACACTACATTTTTAAAAAGTTTAAGCAAATAATCAAATGAAAAGGGCAGAGAAATTTAAAATATATAAAATGACAAGAAAATACTAGAAAAATAGAAGCTAAAGATTAGGAATAAGAAAAAAATACATAAATATTAGTGGGAAAAAAACATTATGGAAAAAGATGAAAATGACTAAAAACATAAAAATAAAAGGAAATCAGCAACTTAAGACACTGAAAACAAGGAAACAAAAACCATCTTTTAATCAATATACCATTAATAATAACATAGCAATGCTAATTCAAAAACTGAATACCTTCACTGAAAGATTCTTCAAACACTGCTTTGCCTTCTCAAGTATTTCATGAAAACTTAACTTAGCCAATAATCTCAGGGTGCAAAGCCAAAGAATAGAGACAGCACAGCTCCTGGATTCACACCAATGGCTCCTGTCACTAATGCCCTTGGCTTTTCTAAGACACTTATGTGAAGATGACACGTTTCTTAAAGAATGCTGAGTGGGCTGTAAATCCCATTTCTCTTACCTCCCATGAGCAGTCAATGAGTACAACCAAACACAGACCCATCCATATCTGATACCCCCCAAAAGAAGTGGTGTGAATTTTCAGTCAAAAAAGGTAATCAGCTCTAAGAAAGGTTTTGTTTTGTTTGTGTTTTTTTTCCAGTCAGTGATATTCTAAAAGTAGCAGGTAGGCCTACTTAGTACACTAGTAAATGATAGGAAATTTTTTGTTTGAATCTTGTTTCTAACATGCTTCCTCCTCCCACTATTGTGTTAACCTGGCAAGAACTTATCCCTGTAAGAGTTTGCCAGTGGGTTAAGATAATCACTTTCCAATAAAATTCAAGGAAATGAATGCCCTTTTAAATCCTAGCATTCCCGAATAAATTTTAGAGCTATTAGAAATCTTCACATGAACCATTCATCACCTCTAAATTTTCCAGATAAAGAAACTAAACATGAAGGGGTTAAGCAACTTGCCCAGTATCATGGGGCAAAAAGAGACCAGAACCCAAGTCTCTTAAGTCCCAGCCTAATGTTCTAAGAACTATAAAGTGAAGGGGAGAAATGATTAGCATTCAGCCTTTTAGATTTAAAATGTGTTAACTGGTGGAAAAAACTGCAAAACAGCATTGCTTTATAATCCCAGTTCTGCTTTTTAAAAAAGTATACATACAAATATCTATTTATCTATACATATATAGAGAAAGAAATATCTAGAGTACCAAACTGCTAATAAGTGGGCTGTTTTGGACATAAAGTGGAATCTAAGAGCAACAGAAAATAACTTTATGAGATTCTACAGCTGTTGAATTATACAGTGAGCAAATGTTGATATAAAAATGACATTTTTTTCTGATGAAATACTGCCATTTGCCACAACATGGATGATCTTGAGAGTATCATGCTAAATGAAGGAAAAGGACAAGAACCATATGATTTCACTCATATGTGGGATATAAAACAAAGCAACAAACGAACCAATAAGACAAACCCATAGAAACACACAACAGTATGGTAGCTACCGGAGGGGAAGGGAGGTGGGGAGTGGAGGAAGAGGATAAAGGGGGTCAAATATAGTGACAAAAGGAGGCTAGACTGAGTGGTGAGCATGTATGTAATACACAGATGGTGTAGAACTGTACACCATATGTTATAATACGTTATTAACTTAAATGTTATTAACCAATGTTACCCCAATAAACTTAAATAAGTAAAAGAAAAAAATTACATTTCTCTTATCAAAATTTAGACAAGCAAATATATATTTCACCTGGAAAAGAAAATGCATCTCAAAATGGCTTAAGTCTCAGTCTCCCTCTCTCCCCCTCCCCACTCGTGTTCGTGCCTGTGCATGACTGTCTACACACACACACACACACACACACACACACACACACACACACTGTTCCACAGATATTACTGTGTAATTGGGATTGACCTTGAAATTACCTTAATTTGTCTTCACGTTAAATGTGGTCTTCCCTTGAGAAGAGCATAACATTAACATGTTAGAATAATTCTAACAAATTAGGGTAATTTTAAAAAGCAAAAGTCTGAATTATAAAATGCATTTAAAGGCATTTTCATTCAGATACATAATAGTAATATAAAGTGAATTAATGTATTTGTAATGAATAAGAGTATTTATAATTTAAAAATTATTTTTATATAAATGCATATTGCTAACGTGGTTTTAATTATGTTACAACACCATTCTTAGTAGGCTAAACATCCCCCATCCTCCTCTCCATAAGTTTAACTAGTATTATATACAGCATTCCTTGCAAGATGGTAAAAACAATGCTAAACTTGAATTCTGTCCTCTAAGTAAATTATGAATTGCAGAAATCAATAGGTCCAAACAATGAGATTTTATTATAGTGTTCTCAATAGATTTTCATACTGGTTAGCTGCCCCTTAAGGTTATTTATTTTCATTTCTCATAATTTTTGAATATTAAATAGCGATCCAAAGAGTAAGGGATGTTCTAAATGAATAAATTATATTTCCTTCACTCTTTCTCTCACCATTTCCTTCTCAACCTGTTCAAAGCTGGTGCCCACCTCTGTAATTCCACTTCAAATATTCACACAAAGAAAATTCATTGCCAAATGTAATGCTTACTTTTCCACACTCTTACTCAAAGATTCTCCTGACCTGGTTCCTCTAACCCAGGGGTGTCCAAACATTTTTCAACGTTTTTCACCGAGGGCCATATGCAGTAAAATACACAAACAGCCGGGCCACTCACTCGAGGGGAAGTACGTATTGCCTCACCTGGTTTATTTAAGTAAACTAAATATATTTTTGGAATTTGCTGCGGGTCAATTAACAATGGATTGCGGGCCGCAGTTTGGACACCCCTGCGAGTCTAACCAATCCTTTGGGGATTCTTCCACTAGCTCCCCTCATTCTGTCCAGGGCTTTGATGCTAAAGTGTCTCAGGGTTCTTCTCTATGAGAGCCTCTTCTCTTCCTCTCACTTTCAACTACCACCTTCATGCAGTTACTGCCTGTCCATATCACCAGCCTAGAACTTTCGTCTACATTCAAAAACCATATATCCAATGAAAATGACCTGCAGCAGAGGTTCAAAAACTTTAGGAACATCAGAATCATCTGGAAGGTTTGTTCAAAATAGGATTTCTGAGCCCCACCCCCAAAGTTCTGATTCAGTAGGTCAGGACAGAACCCAAGAATCTGCACTTCTAATAAGTTCCTGGGTGACACACACTTTGAGAATCACTGGTCTACAAAATTCAAAATTCTCCCTTGGAAAAGCCACAGGTACCTTAATTTCAATACAACATAACGGATCTCCCAGCAGCTACCCTTGTCGCCTGCAAACCATTACTTCACACAGCATCCAGAATGATCATTCTAAACCTGATCATTTCATGATCTTCATTTAAAATATTCTAATGGTTTCCAAGGGCCCTTAAAACAAATTAAAATCCTTACAATGGTTTATCCAGCCTTGTACGACCCAGTCTTTGCCTACTGTACCACACTGCTATCTTTTTTTTTTTTTTTTAATACTCCAGCCACGGTGAACCCTTTCAGACAGATTCTAGCAAAAGCTACATTCCTTGCTGTTCCAGGATACTTAAACAAGATGTGCTACCAGAAATATTCTTTTTACCTCAGCTCAAGTCAGCTTCTCGCCTCCCCTCCCCACAAGTCAGCAAAGTCTTACTACCCCGTATTCCTTCTTCTTAGCACTTTCCACAATGGTGATTACACAACGAATTGTGCAATTAGCAGTTTACTCTCTGTTCCTCACCCTTCCCACACACACAAGCTCAGAGATCACATGTCTACCTAGTTCCCATTGAATTTTCAGCCCCTTGCATACTGACTTGCGCTCAAATTATCTGTTGAATTAACTATCTGTCTTGTTACATTAAATTATTTTGAAACCTCAATAAAAAGGTATTATTAAAAAGGGACTAGAAAAGTTTTTTAGTATTCTTTAATACTTACAAATGAGGAAGCTTTATTAAACTCTAATATCTGGGAGTTTAAATCAAGAAAAAACTAATACCTTAAAAAGATAAAATAAAATCTTCCTATCACAAGTTCCTCTGCAATTAGATATATAGGTACGTCATTGTCTAATATCTGTGCCAATAAAGCACAGCACTGATGTCCAAAAGCCATTTAGTAATAATAAGTGTATAAGGCAGCCTAAGATAATTTTTGCAAAGAAAAATGTTTACTTCTAAACCTGCATCAAAGAGTACATTCAGCTTAGCAACAGAAGTGGTTTTAGTTCATGTTAGGAAATGAGATGGGGTAGCTGTCTGGAATTAAACTTAAGCATGGATAACCACAAATTACATAATAAATACGAATTAACCAAGAATTAAATTATTATGTAAACGTATGCTCTACAGATTCATATCTCCACTAAAATGGAAAGAATACCTGTCGTCTATAATTCATTTAGCAACTCTTTCTCTAAAGTGCATGCTAAATCAGCATAGCACTGGTCTAGGTGTCAAATGGAACTAAAAGGTTTAAGTACCTTAAGATGTCATTTTAACTAATATAGCAGAATTTACATACAAATAATGGTTATCTTCATTCAGAGTAGTCATTTTTAGAGACCATTTCAAATTGCCACCACACAAAACAATTTCAGAACTCCTCTTTTCTAATCACTTTCTTTCTTAGCCACCTTATAAATCACACAAGAATAATGGGTTTCATCCCTTTGGTTATGGCTTATTTTTAACTAAAAACGGCATTCCTCATTTTGATTCTTAATTTTAAGTATGAAACTTAGTTCAGAATGACTTCATACCTTTTCCAAATATCAAATCCGTTCTCAAAAGATGTCATTTGCCACCACAGAATGTAGGTAGGTTACAAGAAGGAGGCTTAAGGCACTAAAGAAATGAAAAAGGAATCGTTCCAAGTGTTTTTTGAACAGTAGTAACATTACTGAAATAAATTCAAGATAATTTTGAGCACACCAATCATCTCTTAGACACTATGAGTTCTAGTATGTTTATTTAGAAACTGGTCTCATTTGTACTTTGAGCACAACTCGCAGGCCTGATCCCTGACTTCTGGTTTTCCTAAATAACAGATACTGCGATGCAAAAGCACATTTACTACAAACTACAGACTAAGAAGTAGAACAAGTTTTAAGAATGGCTTCTATCTTGAACATGAAAAGAAAAGAAGAAAATCTGGTGGTCTACTATAGCAACATGCTTGGAGAGGCAGTATACTAAAAAGAACTGGCTGTAAAATGAAATACCAAGGTTCAACTTCTTGCTTGGCCTCTTGGTAGCCATATAACTGAGCATGTTAAACAGGGGGTCTACTATACAGCATGAATAATTCCATCTGTAAAATGGGAATACCACCATCTATTTCGGAGCTGTTATAAGGATTATATTACAGAAGATATTCTGTTACTGCAATTCTAGTCCCTAGTATCTTCAAGGAATCCTCAAAAGAACCTAAGAGGCTATCTGTTCCAAACTCTCCATTTTACTGAGACCCACAGAGATTAAGTGGTTTGCCAAGGTCACACAGTTAGTTAATAGGAAAGACAATACTTCTGGCAGGTTCTTTATTTTCCCAGGACATCTGTTTACTAAATCAGTTGGTGCTTGCAATTCTAGGTTGCACAAGCGTGTGACAGAGGGTTTCAAAGAGGATTTCTGAGACAGTATTTAACCATGGACACTTAAGGACAGTGCTTGCATATATAATACTGGCAATCACTTAGTAATAATTTAGTCCTATGCATGTTAAATATCTCCTTTGGATGATAAGTCTTTCTTTTTAAAGTTAGATATTTTAATTTGCAGCTAAAACTGCCTGATTCTGCTTCAATTTTCAGTTTTCTTGAAAGATCCTTTTCCAAGGAAAATATGAACCTTGTTTTAAATCAAGATACTAGAAAAAAAGTGTTTCTCATTTATTAAGTATGATAACTGGTTACAATAAACCAAAAGGGTTACCCAGTTTCCTACAAGTAAAATTTATCCCCATACTTAAGCCAAAGGTTCTTTATTAAGCATCAAAACTTGAGATGCAAGATCTAAAGTTAATTCAAGACAATCTCAAGGAATTCTATTATTGATTTTCTTACTCAATCCCAAAAGCAATTTCTTCATATTTTGATACAGATTAAGAATGGCTTTCTATCTTGAACATGGAAAAAAAATGAGTATCTGAGTGCCTCACTCTGGCCTAGATGCTTCTGGGTTTTGAATTCTAGGTATAAATTACCACAACAAAGTCCTCATCATCTTTAATTTATCGGGTAAGTAACCAAGACACATAATTACACTTCTGCATACCAATTCAAAAAGGATCTATGAGAACCAACATAATTTTCTATACTTGAATTAAGAATAACTACCAAAGGGCCGGCCCGGTGGCTCAGGCGGTTGGAGCTCCACGCTACTAACGCAGAAGGCTGCCGGTTCCATTCCCACATGGGCCAGTGGGCTCTCAACCAAAACTTTGCAGGTTCGACTCCTCGACTTCCGCAAGGGATGATGGGCTGTGCCCCCTGCAACTAACAACGGCAACTGGACCTGGAGCTGAGCTGTGCCCTCCACAGCTAAGATTGAGAGGACAACAACTTGTCTTAGAAAAAGTCCTGGAAGTACACACTGTTCCCCAATAAAGTCCTGTTCCCCTTCCTCATATATTAAAAAAGAAAGAAAGAAAAGAAAAGAATGACTACCAAAAATGAGAAACTATGGAGGTAACCCTTATATTGAAAGCCTGTTCCTAAAAGAAAACTGATCAATATAACAATGAAAAAAATCTTAAGAGAATACCAAACAGCGTATGTTTTCTGAATTTAATTATAATCATAATTTGTTTCATAGCCATAAAATATGTCAATGATTAATTTCAACTTTTGAGTTTGAAGATGGTAATTACTACCACTGTGAATGAAAAAGCCCCAAAAGGTAAACAAGACTTTGCTAGTTAATATGCTGAATATGTTAAGTAATCAATCTCTGAAGTGAATCTCTGTTTTTACAGAGGAATCATTCGTTAATAATGACAGGGAATTGTTTTTGTTTTTTTTTAATTCCTACATCCTAATCATAAATTATTGGAAAAATAAAGAAATAAAAGCTATAGTTTTATAAATAATCAAAGCTTTGAAAATAGTCACAATATTATCTATAAACGCTGAAGATTCTATTTTAAAATTTCAAGAACAGTGAGAAAAAGTACCAAAAACTATAAACATAATAGAAACAATAAAAGATATTGCAATGAGCCAGTTGAGAAAGAAATTAACCATAACAGATATCTGAAAGGGAATATGCTTAGAATACATGAAAAAGGTAAACCAAGAGACATCTAACCACTATCTAATCCAATCTCTGGGTTCCAAAATCAAGAGTTTCACAGAATATAGAGAAAGTTCACAAAATAATCAGTACATAGATGTCAACCACATCAGGAAATATTTACAATTTTGACTTTACTATTTTAGGCATATGAAGAAATTGCACAAGAGCCAATGTATTTTCTAAGCTTCTTTATAAATTTCAAATAAGTATTTACTATGTAGGTTCTATAATATCTTATGTAATCAGGTCAAATCTGGGAGTTTAAGCCTTCCAAATCACAACCCTCTGACAAGATTTCAGCTTCAAAATAGTCAGTATTTTTAAAATATGGATTGTAAAAACTTCTCATTGCAGAAGAATTTATAACTCCAATCATAAAAGACACACATTCTAGCAGTTGAAACCATCCATAGCTGTAGAAGAAAGAACTACAAAGTCTCATGAGAGAAGAGCTGAACAAGATTGACAGGGAAATGTAGCAACATCATAGAAGAAAGGGGCAAGAAATAGATAAGTTTATTTGCCTAAGATAATTTATAGTCAACAAATATGGAGCCTGAATATTCAGGACAGGACACTGGGAAACAAAAGACAGAGTAAGTTAAAATTTAGAACAATGCTAGGAAATTTTTATGACTATAAAACAAAAGGAGATGAAAATTAAGGCCTTCAATGAACTAGCTAGACAATCCAAATTCAACATTTAAAGTGCCAAAAATTATAAGTCAGAAGAGAAAGAGAAGTAATAGAGAAAAATATCAATAATTAATTAACCAAAGTAGTTATAACATTTAAGGCAGAGAAGTAAATAAAAAGAGTAACACCTCACTTACCTGGCCACAGTTAAAAAACAGAAAATAAGTAATGATTGCTGAAAAATCAAAATGTCACAAGAGCCATGTGTTTAAAGGTGACATGCCATTCTGTAGAGCAAAGTCACTATTTTATGCTCAAATCTAAATGGTCTCACTCAGTTTCCAAGTAGCAAACAAAAAATAGCAAGAGAATCATAATGACGTACAAGTTGGGGTAGATGACAACAGGAGAGCAAGCAGAAAAACTACGAAGCAAACAAGAATTCAAAACAATACAAGTTTTGGGGCCAACTGGCATAAAGATACAAACATCTAGACAAATCACTGGTGAAAGAACATCACAGTATTTTAACACAGTATCACGATCACAATATCTATGAATAAACCTGCATTTAAAAAAAAGTTTGTTCTGTACCTTCTGTTTAAGAAGCTAGAAACAGATTCCAATAAAAGATGGTAGACTAAATATAAAATTTCCTGCCAGTTACTAAAATATCCCATGCAATAAAAACAATTTATAAAGAAATAAAACCATAAGAGCAAAGAAATTAAAATTAGGGATAGGAGTAGACAGGGTATTCAACAAATTTCTGAAAGATCAAAGTAGATGTGAGATTGATTGATACAACAAACAAAGAAAGCCACAACCTCATTATATTCTTCAAGATTGATGCAAAAGGGTGGGAACCCACAGGTCTGACAAAACCCCAGAGAAGCATGATTGCAAAGTAAATGGTAGAGCAAAGGCTGGGAATAGTGGGGCTAAAAATAGGAGAATTAAATATTACTTGACTAACTGTGTAAGATACAACTGCATTTCCCATCCCCCATCTCCAAACAGCACCAAAACAACTGACATTTACCCCAAGGCAAAAAGATATGTAGTTGGTTTTTCTCTAAAGATAGTGAATGACTACCTAGGGAAAGATAAGTAGGGATGCTGGGACAGAGTAATAAACCCTTCTCATCTGGCATTTAGAGGGCCCACAGCCTTGAATCTAGCTCTCCTCCCTCTTACCCTAAAATAATGCTTGCCAATACATAGGCCCTACCCTGTACAGTCCTGCCCCCTAGGTGTTTTGGCCAGAATTCCTACTCAAAGGAAAAACTTAATGGAGAAAACAGTTCAAGGAACAGGGTGGGAGGGGGGAAGAACCAGACCAGAAACCCGTCCTTCTTTGTGAAACATGAATGGAAAACCAAGAATCATGAGGCACATAAGAAAAACTCACCATGAAAATGAATGATCATATAAATAAACATAAAAACTGACCAGAGGAGAAAAGGAGATAATTGAGGAAACAAGATATCTTTTAAAAATCTACTTTATATATTCTGAGACTAAAGACAGTATTACAACATAAAACAAGAAAAGAATGGTAGGAAAATACTAAAAAACAAACAACAAAAAAAAACAACAAGAAAATTCACAGATTACTCCTTCCCCCCCACCCCCCCACCCCCAACTACCAAACACACACACAAAATCAGCCAAAAAACTAGGGGGGAAAAATCCCGAACACAGAAAAAATAAATAAATAAATAAATCACAAAATATGAAAGTAAAGATGAGGATCAATCCAAGAGAGAAAATATCAGCCTACTGAAGAGCAAACAAGCAAACAAGAAAGTGAAGGGAGGAACATATCAAAGATATAATAGAGGAGAAGAATTTCCTAGATGTAAAGAATCTGATTCAGACAATAAGAGCAACTGAGTGCCTAGAACAAATAAGCAAAACAAAAACAACCTATACACCTCTTTATGACTTTGTAGCAGAAAGATAAAACAGAAGATCCTAAAAAGCCTTCAGACAAAATAAAGAAAACATCTTAAAAGGATAGTGAATTAGACAACAGACAACTTCTAGTAAGCATCCATGGACACTAGAAGACAACCAAGCAATGCTTTCGGCATTCTAAAGAAAAATTATTTGCAGCCTACAATATTGTACCCAGCCAAACTATCAGTCTAATGTGAGAATAGAATGAAGACATTTCTGTACATAAATCAAAAAGTTTGCTTCTCACACACTTTTTTGAGGATGTACTCCAGAAAATAAGATCAAGAACATTTAAAAGACAAGGAAGCTCTGTAATAGAATGGATCCAATTCAAGGGTACAGTGAAAGGAAATTTCAGAAAGAGACCTAAAAGGCAACTAGTCCAAACTGAGGCAGAATTACAGGCAACTCCAGATAAATAGGGAACCCAGTGCAACAGGTACTATGCTGAAGAGTTGGGGGGTGGAGGAGGGAGTTGAGAGGCTATGATAAAGGCATACAGTATAGGAAAGGGGGGCAATTAGAAACATCAAGAAAACAGGAAGTCATGTCAAATTTTTTTTAATTCAATGGCTAGATTTTGAACAATTGATAAAATATATAAAATCCACTGGACCTTGATATTATCAACATTTTTCCTCGAGTGGCCCAAGGGCTGCTTAACATGATCTGTAGAAAAGAAATCACAATCTGAGCATACTCCCTGGCCCAGCATTAAATAACATTTACACACTCATAATATCAAAACTATTTACTGGTTTTCATCAGTTAGAAAGAATCTATGGGTATGACAGGTGGGATTATTTGGGCAGGGAGAGGTGGAAGGGATATGTTTATCTAGGCAATAAATATAGCTAGCAGTTCAGAAGGCAAAGAAAAAATGGAAAATTCTAATGTCTGAGTTGATAAATTAATAGAACTGTGGAGCAATATTTAATAGAAACTAATGTGTTTCATAAAAACAACATAGCTTTCTTTGTTGCATATTCATAAACAAACCTCCTCTATGAACTCCACCCATCTTCTAAGAGGAGAAAAAGTCCTTTAATTAAAGGTAACTTTCAGTTTAAAATCACTTATTTCAGGTTAACTCAGTTTTTAAGGCAATGGTTCTCTACTGGAGGTATTTTGTACCCCAGGGCACATCTGACAACGTCTGGAGACATTTTTGGCTGTATAACTCAGGGATGCGCTACTACCATCCAATGGGTAGAGGACGGGATGCTGCCATACATCCTACAATGCACAGGCCAGTCACTCACAACAAAGAATTACCTAGCCCTCAAGGTCAATAGTGCCACGCTGAGAAACCCTGCTTTAAGGGAACTCTTCAGACTTTTATATAAAAAAAATGTTGCAGTTTCTTTCTGTTTCTCATTCTTACCAGGGTATCTGGGCATAGAGAAAACTGGTCTGAATGCAGACCCATGGACTGCCCTCTGGGTCCTCACTGGCCTCTGACATTTGGCCATTGGTCCTCACAGAGTCATAATGGCATATGCCAATGTGTATGTTGGAACACTACCCAGTGGATCTCCTAAATTGGCCCAGCAGCTCTTCTTGGT
Organism: Rhinolophus ferrumequinum; assembly: GCF_004115265.2. Lineage (NCBI taxonomy): Eukaryota > Metazoa > Chordata > Mammalia > Chiroptera > Rhinolophidae > Rhinolophus > Rhinolophus ferrumequinum. The sequence continues at coordinate 70,807,884 of NC_046293.1, forward strand.
ATGGACATTCTTAGGGTCTCAACACCCTCCGCTATGCAGCCCATGCTTATAGTTAAGGCAACACCAGCTGCCTAACAAATAAACCCCAAATTTTCTGTAACTTCACACAGTTTCTTATTAAAATTATAGTCTGGTGTGGGTGCTCCTGTTTGGTGCACATGGTAATTTAAGGACTCTATATCCTTCCAATCTTATGGCTCTAACACTCAGTAAGAGCCCAGCCTCTGCATCTGGCCTTTGAATGGGAAAAGAGAAGGTTAATGAAGAACACCTGCTTTTCAGCCACCTCAACCCAGAAGTTACAACATATCATTTCCATTTGCATTCCACTGCTGAAAACCAGTTATATGGCCCCACCTCAATACAGGGAGGGAGGACAGGGGTAGAGGAGAACATGACTGAGAAATGTGTTCCCAGTTGCGCAGCCACTTCAGTGTTAACCACGCTACAACGAGAGGGAACACAAACTTTCGTGGGCATTGGGCTGCATCTGCCATAGCCGCCCTCCCAAAACCTCTATTGCATAGTCCCCTCTCTCAGTAGTGGCCGCATTCATGACAGGCTTTCTGGCTCTCACTCTGCTAACTTCTATCTCCCTCACTAGGATTGTGTGAGATCTTCCAGATCTCTTTTATACCACACAAGAGCCATGGAAAACTCACAGGGTGTATCTCTGGCCTCTCACTCTGCCCAAATCCCCCATTTCCTTCCCCTGAGACCACCTCATGTCAGCACAGGGCCAGTTGCAGGGCAATCAGCTGGTGTCTGTGCGGGTTCTGACCTTCAGCAGGCTAGTTTCAGAGCCTGTGCTCTTCTGTCTCTCTATATTTCTAAAATAATAGGTAGTAAGAGATTCCTTCCACGATCATCAATGAATATTTATAAAGCATCCACATCTTACACAAGAGCTGAGAAACTATGACCAACTCCCCACTATGATGCACAGCACAGTTTTTCTTTACTTCTGGATTGCTGACCTTAAATGTTATCATAGTCGAAACAAAAGGCAAAATTATACAGCGAGCAAAGCGAGTCTCCTCTCCAGCTGAACAGTGGGCCTGTGCTCTCACGTCCAAGGCACCCACCCCACCTCATTACTCTCACCCAGTAGTAACGGTGCTTACACTGACTGCTCTTTCTCCAGTAAGAGGACTGCTCTGCTCTTACCCTACTCCCATCCCATCAAAACATATCTACACAGATTGCGTAACTTCCACACAGGCCTGAGCCTTCTTTGTAAGAAACTATGTAATCTGATAAACTACTCCTGCTAACATGTGGCATTCAGCAACCAAAAAACAAGTTACTTGAATGGTGGAAATTTCAGCAGGAGGGGGCTTTAGTAAACTTACCTTAAACTGGTCTTGAAAAACAAAAAGGATAGATTTCAATTACATAGATTTCTATCCCTAAAATACACTACATGAAAACCATCCACACTGATTCTACGTATCAGTCTTATTCATAAAAGAGCTTTTTCGAGCTGGACCTGTGGCTCAGGTGGTTGGAGAGCCGTTCTCCTAATGCCGGTTCAATTCCCACATGGGCCAGTGAGCTGCGCTCTCTACAGCTAAGATTGTGAACGGCTCTCCCTGGAGCTGGGCTGCCGTGAGCAGCCGAAGTTGGCGTGAGCTGCCCTGGGCTGAGAAACAAAGGCTTGAACGAGGGGTGGGGAGGAGGGGTAAAAACCCAAATCTTTTAAGTACGAATTTAAAAAACTGTAACAAGTCACTTTAAAATACTGTATCTACCATGTTCTTCTATTTCCAGTAGAGTCTGGAATTGCCTAGAGAGAAAATGGCAACTGAATGAACAATAAATAATTTGCCTTACTGCAAGTATTTTTTTAAGATTTAAAAAAATGTCAGTCAAATACATATGAAATGAAACAAATTGAGGATATACACCATCTTATTACTAAATGAACTTTTCATCAAATCATAGTCAAAATAGATTCACAAAGATCATGAAGATCAAGGCTTGTCATAAGGTGCAACTGCACATAAACTATACAAAGCAGTATAGCAGTTCGGACACTTAAGTTCACGAACTCATCCTAGAAAAAGTGCTACACACCTCATTGCTGAATATCACTACACAGTCACCTTCGAAGTACTCCCCTTGGGAAGCTACGCACCAATGCCAGCACCTAGTCCATCCTCCAAAGCAATTTTGGAACTCTTTTTCTGGAATGGCCATCAGAGCTGTCGTATTACCCTTGATGTCCTGAATGTCATCAAAATGTCTTCCTTTCAATATTTCCTTTATCTTTGCATAAAGAAGTCATTGGGGGCCAGATCAGGTGAGTAGGGAGGGTGTTCCAATACAGTTATTGGTTTACTGGCTAAAAACTCCCTCACAGACAGTGCCGTGTGAGCTGGTGCATTGTCGTGATGCAAGAGCCATGAATTGTTGGTGAAAAGTTCAGGTCGTCTAACTTTTCACGCAGCCTTTTCAGCACTTCCAGATAGTAAACTTGGTTAACTGTCCAGTTGGTACAAATTCATAATGAATAATCCCTCTGATATCAAAAAAGGTTAGCAACATCGTCGCAACAAGTTCGCAAACTTAACCATCAGAACTCATACTTCAGTGGTTAAAAGGAGAGGCACTTAAACCAAAGGTCAAGTTAAACTTGAAATTTAAATCCTTTTGGTAGGCTCCACTAACTACTACTTAAGCTCTCAGTGTCTGAGGTTTAAAAAAGGACAAGAAAATAGTCTGATTTGGGAGGTCACTGTGAGGAATAAATAAGACATATGTCAAGTACTTTTAAAGCAGCACATAGTTAGCAGCCAAACATATTATGGCCAACCACTCCTAAGACACCTTTGGGAACTATAACAACATCCCTCTGAATCTATCACATTTTTAACAACCCCTACCCAAAACGTTTCTCCTTTCTTTCTGAAAAGAGTCTTCAAGCTCTAAAACCATTTCCTCTTTTTTTTTTTCAGTTCTTTGTGAATAAGGAAGATGGTAAGTGGCTTCTTTATCATTTGAAAACTTAAGATACATTTTAGTCTTTTTATAACAAAATTCCCTTTCAATTATTATACAAAGGACAGACTGCTCCACGAATTATAAACACTACAACTTCACAAAAATGAAATTTTAAGATTCATAGAAGAACAAAGAGTTATGGAACAAAAAGTTTAGTAAGAAATGATGCAGAAGTCTACTAGCCTGCTCAAAAAATACTGAGTTCTCAAATAAAGCACAGCAGGTAGAGAGATCCTTCATGGTTTATAATCACTCTGATCACTATTAAGCAAAGGATATTTTGGGAAATTTTCTCCTTAATAGCAGGAAAATCCCATTTCTTCACAACACCGAATAGATACATAGCATGATAGGTAAGGGCAATTTCTTCACAAACAAATTCTGTACAGAAGAAAAGCCTGAAGTCTCAGATTTTCAGATTTTAAAGCCTTACTTAAAGCTTTAAAAACTTGAGGCCTCCACCACTCCTTGAGGAAGTAACACAATGAAGCCTCATTTCTATCAAAAACCGTTATGCTTGATTGAAAGAAAACTAAGCATCTAAAATTTTGATACCGATAAATTTAAAGGTAATACCATGGGTCAATTCAAAGTTCAAATAGATATTAAAGTTCATGATAAATACACAAAAGTATTTTTTAAAGATCTAAAAACAAAGAAATGTTTTAAATAGTTTAATGTTCGTTGATTTCTCCTACATGTGAAATACTGAAGTAGGCACTTTCATATACATCATGTAATTTCATTTTCCCAACAACCATGTGGGATAAGTATTATCCTCCTTTTACAGATGAGAAAACTAAGGCCCAGTCATTTGCCCAAGGATGCTTGCTTGTATAAGATGCAATCAGAAATCCAATTTAAATTATCTCACCCCCAATTCAATGCTGTTGCTTTCACAGTACCATCGTCACCTCCAAAACTCCAGTATTCTAAGTCTTAGCTCTTATAAGCTATGCCAATCTTCTTATCTGGGAGATGCAACAGTTGTGAGAGGAAAAGAAAAATTCTTCATAATGTTACCAAAAAAGACTCACTGTGTTTATCTGACATAATTATCCAGTCTGATTTAAATGCTTTGGTTCATGCAGTCTACCCTGTTAGAAAACCTGTTTATCTTCAGATAAACAGCTTTCAGCAAGACCTAACTCAAGAGTCACCTGCTCCAAGAAAGTTTCCTAGATTAAATGACCTGCTCTCTGCCTCCCAAGCCAACATCCTTTGTTTATCACCTCACTGCTTGTATTTAATTTGCACTACATTATCACATACTACTCCTTGTTTTCCAGTCATATATCTGGAACTACATTTTTTCATTCAATAATTATTAAGCATTCGAAGGGTCAATGGTGAGCAAAACAGACAAGGTCCTTGCTATCATGGAGAGATTACATTGTTTGCAACTTTAGCAAAGGTAAAAAAAAGTATAATGTTCCAGGACAAGGATTCCTTCCCTACAAGATCTTTGAAGAAAGCCTGCAAACTTGATAACATTTTTAGGGAGGGAAAAATCCCTTCTATCATGTCTTCCAGATGACACCTTCAACTCTATACCTTTTTGAAGATATACGTATGAGGGGATAGGAACCAAGGTGGAAAGACAGATCTAAAATCTCTCAGTGGTTTCCCACACACTGACATGAAATCTTCACACATTAGTCCAGACATCTCTTCCTGGGTCTCATCCATAAGGGAACTATACTTCAGCCACAAACGCTACAATGAAGAACCTCCATTCACCTTCACAAATGAAGTATTCAGAGGCTTTTTAACTTAACTTGTATTTATGTATTATTTGTAGGTCATATTCATAAAAAGAAGGTAGAGTCTGTATCTTCTACCTTTGAATCCTCCAATGCTCCAAGACCATTGCTATAAATGTGTTCAGCTTTGGATATTATAATATAAATATTAAAATATAATACTTCCAGTATTGTCATCAGGATAAAATTTTCGAAATCAATATTAGAAGAATATTTGTAAGTACCCATTCTTCATTTTGTTGTTCATGCTTTAACACAAGTAACCTGCTCTTGAAGGTTATTTACAAACCAAACCAAGTTTAAATGTACTAAGAGCACTCACTAGTTAAAGAAATTTTGCAGTTTGTCCTTTAAAAACAAATGATCCTTTTGTAAGCAGATTTTGTTAATTCATAATTTTATCACTTCTTTCTGAAATCAAACTAAAACATAACTGCATTACACAGAAGTGTATATTTCTCCCCGAAGTATACTTTAAGGATTTTCAACTTGAAATGAACCAAGAAACTAGATGTTGTCAAATTTATCAGTGCTATCAATGTGTAGTAAGAAACATATTCGATTGCCTCTAAAATGTAGTAACATTCTAACTGAAACAAATATAGCAGCATCTTTCACAGGTCACAAATACAATGAATATTATGATACAGTGGAAAAGAACTAAACCATGATCATTTTTAATTAAACTGGCATTTCTAAACACCTGTACACAATGTATTGCGACTCAAACAGTTCACATGGAATTTGACCGCAAGGGCTTAATCTCCATAATTAAAGACCTAAAAGGCAGTTCTTACGTTTCACCTATTCGCTTTCCCAGTATTTTCAACAGGCATATTATAGTCATTCCACAAACAGCTGCTATCAAAAAAGAGGTAACAAATATTTGAAATTAGCTGTACTTTCACTTAGTGGACAATTTGCATGCCCTTACTTTTCCTTCCCCCACCTTAGTAATTTCAATGCAAAACAGGTTCTAGCAAGCACAGAAATTGACCATAGTCTATCAGCATGATAAGTTTAAATGACCCCTGATGAGATGGAGAAACCCTAAAAAGCAATTCACCCATGTCTCTCCACAATCCTTGCTCTCCTTGGAATCCTCAGGAGTCAAAACAGTTTTAAAAAAGATCTAAAGCCTTGCTAATTTGAGGCTAAGTTTCAGGGGAAGTGAATAAAAACTAATAACCCTATCCTACACAGGGCACTCTAATACTACGCAGGTGTCATGTAAAGTCCTCCAGCATCAGAAAAGCAAAAACTCCATTAAATTATGTATTTAGAACAGATATGCTTTATCATCAGTTAGGTAAGTTCACCCACCCATCTGTTTAAGTCGGAGCCCAAGTTACCTTTTATTTCAGACAGCATTTAGAGAAATTGAAATTAAGCATGTTCCCCGGGGCAGATGTCTCTCATCAAGAAGAGTGTTAAATGACTTTTGTGAATGGAAAATCTGCATATACAGTTGCTTCGCAGGTCTTAAGTGGGTGGTTCAATGAACCAAAAGCACGCTCCATCTGAAGCTCATTGGAACCTGAGTCCCCTCTTGAAAAGGGGCTTTGAAAGAAACATTAAATTGAAAAGTGGAGCAAAGGCTTCTCCTTTCTTCGACGCTACAAGGCCACAGGAACTGAGGTTTAGAGGAACAACACCGTGTCATTCGGCTCCGCAAGGGCGGGTGCGTTCTGCGGTGCGCTGCACAGCCTCGGAGCTGTCACAGGAAAACCCGAGCCTCGCCTAAACCGCACCAAGTGACAGCTCCAGCTCTCCCGGGCGCTGGGGCTTCCGGCGATCCCCCGCCTTCCGCCCCAACTTCGGAAGGAGGCACACATTCACGCGGCCAACATGCTATGACAGCCCCCCGCCCCTGCCGCGGCTTTGTAAGGTTGCAGACGCACCTACTGCGGGCCCCAAAACACTCCACACACGCCAGCCTTTGAACCCCCCACTCCAAAAGGGGACAAAGGCGCCTGAGGAACTCCCCGGCGCGGGGTGCCCGGAGTCCCCGCCCGCCAGAGCTCAGGATGTGGAGCTATGGAGGTGCAGTCGCCAGCAGGGGTGCGAACCCTCCGCCCCCAACTCAGGGACCCACACGCGCGACACTCACTGATGCGGGGCGCCGGGGGCCGGTTCCTCTGGGTCCCGGCACGCGTTCGGTCCGACCCTAACTTCTCTCCGCTCCTGTCGCCAGCGGCAGCTGGGGAGCGAGCACAGACCGAGGGCGCTGTCTCTCCGCCACGGAGGCGCTGCTGGCTCGGCCCGCGAGAGGGGCGGGAACTCCTGCCTCGCGGTCCACGGGCCAGGGCGGGCCCCCACCTTCCCTCAGTCTGCGGGGTATCGGTGGCGGCTGCTGCCGCGGCGAAAGCTAACGCTGCAGCCGCTCGGGCTGCCCCTACCACTACCGCCCAGCTCGGAGCGCGTCGCGGCCTAATGTTGTCATCCGCCGCGTCGCTGCCTCTGTGAGTATCTAGAGCCTCCAAGATCCTTCACATTCGAGCCCCCTCCCCCATCCCCTCCCGGCCCCGCCCACCAGCTCGCGGGCGCGGCCACACCCCCTCCCCGTCACGTGACGGCTCGCGGAGGCGTCAGCTGCGAGGCCTACAGGGCAGGCAGCTACCGCGCCCAAGCAAGTGGCAACACCTTGTTCTGCCAGAGTCTTATCGCCGCGGAGTCGCCTGCACACACCCAAGTGCGGCCGCGGGATGAGAGCCCACCGCCGCCTGCCCCACGCATGTGATCTGCTGAGGCAAGGCCTTCGGCACCGGTTGCTCTGGGCGCTGCCCAATCTGAGGACACTGACTGCACTATAGAGCTCCCTACTCAGGGCTCAAGATCCCGCGCCCTAGCGTGGGGACCCTTCCCCCCAGCATTGGGCTTGGCTGAAGTTTTAGCCAAGCAAAGGTGAAATAAAAAAAAAAAAAAGCTTCGTCGTGTCTGACTTGAAAAGCAGTAACTACTTGTTCCTATTTCTAGTAGCACGTTAATTGTGCCATTTGATTTACTCTCTTCTTCATTAGAGCTTTTTATTTTAAAGGAAAGGATGGTGCATTTCAGTCACGCTGGGATGAAAATAGCCCAGCAAATTTATTTTTGTTCCTAGTCATGTTCAGGATCTTTCGTGCCAGTTTTACAGTCATTAAGTTTTACAATGTGTTAGGTTGGTGGCAGTTTAAACAAATACGCAGAAATTTGGCATTTCGTTCCATTTAAAAAATAAAGCCTTATTTTTTTAAGTACCTTAACTTTTGGACATAACCTTTTGCGTCCTTTTCACCCATGGTCCGAGGAACTCTTTCCAACCGCCACACCCCCATCCTGTTGATGAGAGGGAAAGAGTAAAATGCTAATCACCAAAAGAAACAAAACACAAATAGGGGAGGTAGAAAAGCAGAAAGATCACAATCAAAGCCTGCTAACCAGGAAGGCACGTGAGAAAGCTTTCTGTAATAAACTCATTTTTCCTTCCAGCCCAAGAGTAAGGTTTTTTTTCCTAAGCAGTTCTCATCTCACTACATTTTCTAAACAAGACGTCAAAAAGCTTTCTGATTGGCTGGATACTCTGAAATTAATAAGCAATAGTATGGCCTATATAATTCTTATTAATATATTTCATAGAAACTAAGAAATCATGGATTTTAATGGTGAAATAACTCACCATTATTTCATATTATCTAAGAAAGAAGAAAAACACTGCCAAGTAAACTGTGCCATGCCACTGATTTTTTTTAAGACATCTGAAATTCAGATATGTTAAAATGTGAAAAACTGAGTCCTGGAATCCATGAGATACTGTAATGAACTGGTGTTCCAATGAGGAAAAGCTTTTACAGCTTCTGTTATGAAGTCTTGAAAGGTGGTACTTGCAGTTCAAGTAAATATGAGGGAAATTTATTCTGTCAATGACATTTCAGCAAAGCTAGTAACATTGTAGTTTGTCAACAGATTGAAACCATATTTTCTAGAGCAGTTTTTTTTTTCCATATGACTCAAAAATCCATTTTACTCTTTAATAAAATAGGCTAGAATGGAATAGAATCAGAGTGCATATCTAGTAAGGGCAAGAATTGCTTTCTGAAACTTCAGTTATGGGGGAAAATGAGAGTATGTCCTAATTTGTCATTTGAACTATTTCTTATTGTGAGTTACAATCAAATAGATTTGATAAAGAATGTCCCCAGAGCATAGATAACATACAGAATATACCATCTGGGTGGGCTCTGTTTCTCTAGTGCTTTTCCTTTATTTTGGAACTAAAATTTAAGATTGGAAAAAGGCAAATTGCCTTGCCTAATCTTCTCCTGCCTCAGCCCCACTTTCTTATATTGGCTGTTGAAAATAAGTGATCATTTATTGAAATGTGAAGTACTGTACTGGAAGCAAGGAGGCCTGGGTTATAGCAACTTAGCCAATTAGATGTGTGACTAGATAAATTACTCTCTACATTTCAAGTTCTGATAAAAGTAGGGAATTGGACTACATTCTTTAAGGAACGATACTCAACCTTTTTCTCCAATGGATGATATTCACATTTGAAACAAACAGTCACGGGATACCTAGGATTATGCAAATCGATATCAAACTAGTTGCAACTGCTTTCAGTCACACTCAAAAAACAAAACAAAGAATCAGAATGCAGGTAGATATTACAGGAAAACAGAAATAAATATATCTTTCACAATCCTCTGTATTTTAACTATTGCTAGTAATACTGTGTTTCCCCGAAAATAAGACTGGGTCTCATAATAATTTTTGCTCCAAAAGATGCATTAGGGCTTATGTTCAGGGGATGTTATCCTGAAAAATTATGCTAGGACTTATTTTCCGGTTAGGTCTTATTTTTGGGGAAACACGGTAGTTTCTTATCATGAATAACTAATGATTTTGACATACCTCACAACTGACTGCAACAAAATGATGTATCAGTACACTACAGTTGAAAAATATATGCTTTTGAGATCTTTTCAAATCGAATATTCTATGATTTTAGATCATTCAATCTAGAATTTTTAATGTAATCACAACATAAATGGAAACTGTAATATGTGATTCTGCATTATAACTGAAAAATATCAGATAACTCCCATTTGCTATATTAAGAGATACTTTGCAAGTTTGCTATTCTTAAAATGATTTTAAGACTGACATTTTTAAATGAAAGTTCTTATTATAACTATCAATTTCAACTGCAATGAAAATTCATCTCTTTTGTCTAGTGTTTAATTAATTATTCATCTCTAAGAAAGAGAAGGTTTTTTTTTTTTCAAATCAGTTTAAGCACTGACAGGTATGATAACCTTTCCCACAGAATATATTTCAATTCTGACCTCGAGTGAGAGAGATTTAGCTTGGGGTTGTTTTTTTTTTCTTTTCCACTTTAGCATGTCTAGACACTTACGCTGCCAAAGGTTGCTAATGAGGATTTTTCTCAAATGAGATTGAGAGCAACCTCAGACATAAATAAGGTATTCAACACAACTTTGAAGATTGTGGTAGATTGTATTATTACTCTTGGTCATGTTACTTGCTCTATTTAGCCAATGGTTTATGAGCATATGTGACATATGCTAACTGCTTTAAATCTTAGTGCAACGTTCAGGTCACTGTCAGCCTTGTGCTGCCTGCCCTGAGAAAGGCATGCTCCAAATAGGGTTTCTGAATGAGACAATATGTGGAGCGGACCTAAAACTGACGTTTATCCTGGAGCAGTTCTGCAGCAGTTGACCTGCAGTTACTAACGTGAAACAAGAGTAAAACATAAATATTTGATGTTCTAAATCACAGAAATTTTTAAAAATTGTTATATAGCATAATCTCGCAAATCACTAAAGTGAATTTGAGGCAGCAGATATGTGGTTCAAAAGCTAAATTTACTATAGAACAATATTTACTATAGAACAATATTTTTCTAAATTTACTATAGAACAATATTTAAATATTTAAATAATATTTAAACTTCTATTTAGTAAAATAAAATAATACGCATATACAAAATGATCAACCAAATATGTGGTAGACATCCAATTAATATTTATATTAAAAAGTCATGTAAGGACGGGCCGGTGGCCCAGGTGGTTGGAACACCGGCTCCTAACGCCGAGGTCTCGCAGGTTTGATTCCCACTTGGGCCAATGAGCTGCGCCTCACAATCTACAGTTTAGATTGTGAACAACAGCTCTCCATAGAGCTGGGCTGCTGTGAGTAGCTGGAGGTTGGCATGAGCTGCCATGTGTGGCCGGCGGCCAGTAGCCAGCATGAGTGGCCGGTAGCCGGCGAGAGCTGCCCTGAGCTGCTGTGAGTGGCCAACCGCCGACCAGGGACCGACTGCATCAGCCCCAGGGAGCGCAAGGCTCATAATACCAGCATGGGCCAGGGACCTGTGTCCTACACAACTAGACTGAGAACAGGCTTGAACTGGAGTTGGGCGGGTGAGGGCGGGCAGAAGAAAGGAGAGGGGAAAAAAGTCATGTATATATAAAATCTACAGATTTGCTTGCAAAATATTTGCATGTTGATTTTAAGTATTTCTGTTTAGTATTGTTTGTTTTAAAGAAATATACCTCAAGGAAAGTTTAGATAATAAACAAAATGTAAAGAAGAATCTAAGCTTCTGTTTCTGGCCATATCATGGACCCAAATCAGTGATCACACTGAAAACAAATAAAAGTTCTGGAAAAAAAATTTTTAAATCTTACTACATATATTGATTAACTAGAAATAAAGTAAGAAATTATTAAATCAGAAAATGAAACGAAAGCAGAAATCTAGAGAGTTGAGGAGAGCCTAAAAGCTGCCTTTATCCTAGAGGCGTTTACCACACCAAATTTGGTTTTCATTACCTTATAAGAGGCAAAACTCATGACCTGCCCCTGGACACACACACACAGAAAGCTGTGGTTCCAAGGATTATTCTTTCAGCTTAAAGATGTAATAAACTTGCCCCTTACTAGCTACACATCCTTCCCTACAAAGAAAATTAACTGTCCTAAACCTTGGCACCTAGTGGAGAGGGGAAAAAAACAAAATCACATCTGAGAACTTGGAATCATAATCCAGCTCTCACACAAAACTTGAATTCGTACTACCTGGGTGATTCCAAAACACCTGAAGCTGATAATTAAGAATGATTTTTGAATGATAGTGCTCTTTAATCTCTGTCAGAAGCAAATACAAATCCTCTCTTGAGGAACCCATTTTCATCTTAAGCCTTCCAGAACGATTGTAAATAAAATTCTGAGGAAAATTAGCAGTTCACATTTAAAAAAATAAGCACAGAAGAAAATAAGACACCATTAGTGAGAAACAGTATAAACCTAAGACAACAGAAACAGATTTAAAATGACTTCAGATAATGAAATTACCAGGCACAGGCTATAAAATAATTATATAAAATAGGAATAAAGGAATAAAAAGCAAGCTTGAAAATATATACAGAGAACAAGAAACTGTAAAGAATGATTAAAGATATTTGGAAAAAAAAGGACTTAAATAATTGAAAAACATAAATTATTTAAAATGTAAAACTCAGTGGGAAAGTTTAATAGTATATTTGACACAGCAGAAGTACAATCTAGTGAACTGGAAAGTAGAGATGAAGAAATTATCCCAAACACAACAGAAAAAGAAATTAAAAATATAAAAGAGTCTTTAAGTGACATCGAAGACATTGTGAAAAGATCTAATATAAATCTAATTATAGCTCCAAGGGACAGGAAAGAAAAAATGGGCAGAGGCAATATTTGACAAGGTAATGATTGAGAATTTTCCAGAACTGAAGAAAGACTCCAACCCACAGATTTAAGAAGTCTAAAGAATAATAAGTCCACACTTAGATACATCATAGTGAAACTATAGAACACCAAAAACGAAAAAATAAACCTTAAACGTAGCAGAGAAAAAAATACAGATTATCCTCAAAGTGTCTGGTAACTGACTTTCATCAGTAACAACAGAGACCAGAAACAGAATAATATCTCCAATGGGCTAAAAGAAAATGACTGTCAGCCTAGAATTTAATACTCAGTGAAAAGATCTTTCAAGAATGAGGGCAAAATAAAGGCATTTTCAAGCCAGCAAAAGCACAGTTTGCTGCTAATATATTCTCACTAATAGAGAGCCTAAAGAAATTTCTTTAGACAAACATAAAATGATCCCAAATGAAAGGTCTGAGAGTTGAGACTAGAAGGGCATTGAAAGTGGTAAATATTTGCATAAATCTAAAAACAATTGGCTGTGTAAAACATTAAGAATTATTAAAATTATTTTAATAATATGTTTAAAAGAAAAAAACAACAACACTCTTATGCCTGACATCAGAATAAATCCAACAAAATTCTCACTTTATCCCTACTGTTACACCAACCACATCAGACCAAGTATTATACCTATTTGTATTATTATCTCCATCTGGTATATGCCTTTAAAAGCAAAAACACTAAACATTTCCATTTGTTTTTTTTCCTTTTTTCTCATCCATATAGGCAAAGTTATATTAATATTTTATTGGTATTCTCTTTTTAAGTTAACTGTACTGGTATATCATTTTAAGTGTTTTTCTTCAAAATGACATTCCTATTTCAAATTTACATAGTGTACCAATGAAGATGATTTATTGATAATCATGAAATTAGCATATATTTAGGAGATCATGATGTAGAGTAATAAAAAGTAGAATATGTACTATTTTTTACATAACAATGAAGCGTTAATGATTTTCACCATAGAAGTCTAAAAATGAAAGTTCATCATAATGAATTATATAATTGAGTATTCACAGGGTAAGGACAATTAAGTCTTATTGAAAAGTTCTGCCTACTCTCTACCCACGTTGCCTGTTCAAAATTAGATGCATGCTATGACTTTTAACACCATCTCTGGAAATAGTTAGAAATTTATGCTCAGGGCATAAGAATTGACTCCTGTATTTTAATTCAGCTCAGAGGGCATCCTAAACTCCAAATAAATTTTAAAAAGAAGAACCTATTTTTAATAGCTACACAGATTACCCATTCCCAATTGTAAATATATTTTTTATTTCAATTTCATGACAGTATATAAAAATTTGTTTATTATAATTACGTAAACATGGGAAACATGGAACACATAATCCTTTAAATTTCCAAAGTTGTGACTATAATGCAAAGAAATTATACCTTACAGATACTTTACCAAGCGCTACTCTCTTTCTTTCCCTCAATCACATGACATTATTCAAAACATACTTTTGTAGTACTTTCTTGATAAAACTAAATCTATAATTTCACTGCGGAATGTCCAAGTGACTTTTTTGTCTTTATATCATTTAATATATAAAAACTTATATATTACTAGTATAGATTATTCCAGTTAGCTTTGTCTTACCCATATTTATACATCTATAAACTTTCTGAGAGATCACAAGTAATTCAGTTTATATAAACTAGATTGTACATTAATTCTTTCAATTTAATAAATTAATCAGTTTTTACTGGGTCTGAGGCCCATCCTGTTGGGAAAAAAAAAATTACCAAATATCTGTAGGTTACTCCACCTATTTCCTGAAATGTATACGAAAACCAGCAAGAGGACTCCCCCTATAAACTAACAATGTTTCAAAACTGTCATTTCTGCTGTTAGCTGCTGGGAGTGAAGGTACCATCTACACAGCATTATCAGGTAGCAGCCATCTACCACAATCCCAACAATGACGGTCCTACCTAGATGCTTTCTGCCAGAGCTCCTAGGTATTTAGTGTCTCTCTTACCCTTTCAGAACACTGGTGCCTAGAGGCAAACATTTGTTTGCTATGCTTTTGTCAAATTCATCCCTCTGTTGATATTCTCCCCTAGTTGTTTTAAGTCAATTTCTATGGGAGCCTTGCTTTTTTTTTGTTTTTGTCAATTATAGGTTACATTCACTATTAGTTTATATTAGTTTCAGATGTACAGCTTAGTGGTTAGACACTTATATAATTTATGAAGTGATCCCCTGATTAGTCTAGTACCCACCTGGCACTATACATAGTTATTTTAATATTATTGACTATATTCCCTATGCTGTACTTTACATCTGCGACTATTTTGTAACTACCAGTTTGTGCTTCTTAATCCCTTCACCTTTTTCACCCAGCCCCCCAACCCCGCTCCTCTCTGGTAACCATTAGTTTGTTCTCTGTATCTATGAGTGTATTTCTGTTTTGCTTTTGTTTTGTATTTTAAGTGAGCTCTGGCCAATTTTATCAAAGAAAAAATTTGCATGATTTATTATTACCAGTATGTTCTGGCATGCTTCTAATGATATCAGAATCTCCTGGATCACTGATAGCCAGTGTGCATACACTGTAGTATTTGCACACGCTGTGCCCAATTCAATATTATTGCCACTGTAGGGATGGACATCAGTCTTGGCCAACATAGCATGGTACTCTGTTTCAGATATCCTCAAGGCTGGGCAGTTGTTGGCAAGGATTACCAGTTTCACTTTGCCTTGTCTGATCATTTTCAGAGTCAGCTTGTACCCAGCACATACTTTCCACTTTCCATAACAAGTTGGAGCCTAGAGTTGAATGACTCCAGCCACTTTTTTGTCTTCTTAGCAGCCACCATCTACCTGCCTTAGGTGCGGGATGGCCCCCAATCAAGAGCAGCTTCCAAGATGGCTGGGGAACAAGAAAGGTATTTCTGGGTTTTCTGTTTGTTTATTTTGTTCTTTTGTTTATTTTGTCCACATATAAGTCAGATCGTATAGTATTTGTCTTTCTCTGTCTGACTTATTTCACTTAGCATAATACCCTCTGAGAACATCCAAGTTGTCACAAATTGTAAGATTTAATATGTTTATGGCTAAGTAATATTCATTATATATATGTACCACATCTTCTTTATCCACTTGTCTATTGATGGGCACTTAGGTTGCTTCCATATCTTGGTATTGTAAATAGCACTGCAGTAAACGTAGGGGTACATATATCTTTTTGAATTAGTATTTTGATTTCTTTGGATAAATACCCAGAAGAGGAATTGCTGGGTCATAAGGTAGTTCTATTTTTAACTTCTTGAGGAGCCTCCAAACCATTTTCCATAGTGGCTGCACCAACTTGCAATGGTACGTACAACAAGGGGTTAATATCCGAAATTTACAAAGAAGTCACACGACTCAACACACAAAAAAAAAACAATCCAATTAAAAAACTGGCAAAGGACCTGAGTAGACATTTCTCCAAAGGGGACATACAGATGGCCAATAGACATATGAAAAGATGTTCAACATCACTAATCATCAGAAGAAATGAAAATTAAAGGCACAATGGGAGCCTTGCTTTTGCCTGGTATTTGTACAGGCACAGGTGAGTCCAGACTCCCAATAGAATTCCTCCAATTATAGTCCCTAAAACACCCTCCCGGAAATAGATTGGAGTTGGCACACCTTTGTTTAAGACTTCGTCTTTGAACGTCAGCTCCTCTCCAGAGATGGCTAAAAACTTCACCCTGGTGGTCCCACATTGTTGATTACTTTTTATTGATTTCTGTTTTCTGTCAACCGATAGCCTTGGACCTGACATCATTTACATCCTAACAATCCTTCTTTAAATTATTACAAAAGTTATACACTGTGTGAATACAATGATCTAAACTAAGAACAGGGAAAATTCTAGAAGAAAATTACCTTTATTTAACAAATAAAGGCAAGGAAAAACAAAGGAGGGACTGTTGTAGATTGAAAGAGACTCATCAGACATAACCAAATGCAATGTGTGGACCTTTTTTAGATTCTGATTCAAACAATCCACTTCTATAAAATACATCAGTGAGGCACCAGGGATATTTTAATACTGACTGGCCGTTACATGACATTAAAGAATTATTGTTAATTGTCTTCGGTATGATAACATGTGATATGTTTTTTTTTCCCAATGTCTTATTTCTTAGAGACACATACTCTAAATTATAACTGTGCCTCTGCTTTAGGAAAAAAACTTCAAATTCGTTACTTTCTTTTCTCTACCTGTAGGTCAGGTCCACTGGACCAGGTCCAGTACTCTACAACTACTACTTGCTATTTGCTACCCTTAACCATGTATAGTAATAATTTTCTCCTTATCATGTCTATAGTGTTTTGGGTTTTTTTTAGCAAAAGTATTCAATTCAAAAGCAACTTATGCTGTTATTTACTCCAAACTTCCCTTAAGCCCCTATGAAAGGCTTACATCGCATGACCTGTGTTAAATACATCAGATGAAGCACATTAACTTTTCAAATTTATATAAAGCTTTCTGCAAATATAGATTACTCTGGAGATGCTAAGAAGCAGATGTACTGATCTCCTTGGCATTCACATGATTCAGTTACAAATAGAATTTGAACAGATTCCAAATGCACCACTGTCAAATTCATAAAAAGTGGCAAAAAATGTCAAGTAAAAGTTTAGGTTTTGCCTTGAATAGCACTGACTGTTATCTGAAAACAAAAATTGAAAGTATTCTGTTAATGTTTTATTTCTTCAGTGCTAATATTTGACAAGAGCTAAGTCCTTTCATTTCATGCATAGATGTCCCCGTTAGGTTAGCAGGGATTACTATTAGGTCCACAGAAAATCTCAAAATCACTTCGACCAATATTACAAAGTTCATTAATATAAATTTGACTCACTGAAAGTGTATTAAAAAAAAGGGATTGAGCTCCAACGATAAAGTCAGATAGATCTCAGTTTTAATCCTAGTCCTAGTATCATTTACTAGTTGTGTTACCTCACTGAGGCTCTTTCTCTCATCTGTAAAGTGGAATTAAAAAAAAAAATCTGTTTTGTGTTGTTATAAGAATTAAAGAACTCTTAAACAAACTGTTATAATTACTATTTGGGGGAATATTAAATTCTACATGATATTAATAACTGTATTTTTACTCGACTCAGTTATAAGAAAATGACACACAGACCATACACTCTACCAGTCTTCCATTGATACTAAGGCTTTTGCAGCAACTGTCCTAATTCTGAGAATTACAGAAGACATGGGCCTAACCTCAGGTCATGAAAACAGATTTAAGAATTTAAACAATTCAAATATCAGGATCTCACCTGTGATGTGAGAATGAAAGCCACTTCTTCAGCAGCCAGGAGCTAGACTCAATTTCAGACTTGTGTTTTCCATTTAAGCAAGATTCTTAACCAGACCTCCTCTTGCAATACATGGAGTCAACACTCTACGCCAATCCACTCTTGCCAAACTTACTAAGTACAATGAATCAGAGTAAAACAAAATTTATCTCTAAGCACAATACAGTAATGCATACATTTCCTTATTCTTCTGCCTTCACGGTGTTGCTTAGCAACCCAGAACATCTTATCTATGATTTTTTAATAAATGTAAAAATGGCTTTTTGAAAGCTAATATCTTTGAAAGAGATGTAAAGACTTAATGGATTCAAGTTAAACATTTTGGACTAGAATACTTACAGGTGATGAAGTATATTTTTATATAGCATCTTTCACGCTGTTTGATTGATGCACCATTATTGATGTTTAAACTGGTAATTGAATTAACGATAATGCAGTCTCATCCCGACTTTATAAATTTCTCACTAGGAAGTAATTTGTATGGCATTATTTTGATACTATACAGATGTCCAATTTCCCTTCAAATTTAAACCTCATTCTTTAACACTTGTTGAAAACCCGTACACAAGTCAATAATTTCTGAGAATTGAAAAATCATTCTAATTCCATAATTCCTTTTATATTCTGCAAACTGGAGCTTGCCTTTAAATGAAACTATTTGGTTACCTTAAAATATGGCTCCTACAGAAAAGGAAACATAATCTTTATTTTTAGTTACTAACTTGCACAGTAAAGATTAATGGGAAAATCTGAATTTGGGTTTTAGATAAAATGAAAATGTATTGACTTCAATGTAATTTTTTAAAAAGTAAACAGGTTACAAAAATGTACATTAAATATGATACCACTTTGGTTAAAAATGCATATTTATGTATATGTATGTGTATATGTATACACATACATATATGCATATATATGGAAAGATAAAGATACGGAAAAATATACAATAAGCTGTTAACAGTGGTAATCTCTGGATAAGAAATATGGTTGTTTTTATTTTTCCATTTTGCTTCTATATAGTTTCTGACTTTCTATCATGCATATACTGCTTTTATAATAACAAAAGCTTATTTTTTAAAAAATCACTATTTCCTACTGAGCCCACATCTAACTTCTGAATCATCACCATCACGAGCCTGTACATTCCCACATGGAAAGCACAAGGGCACCAGCCTAGCCGGTTAGTTCTTCAAAGCCTCTCATTGCCTGCTGATTTCTTTTGTCTACGCATCTTACCAAGGGCTACCTTAGCACTAAATCCACGTCAGTTATCACCAGTTGGCAACTTCTTTACGTGTTTCTTGTTTGCCTGTGGGCAGAAATTCTCTTTTCCTTTTGTTTTTCTGTCATCTATTCTCTCTGTTTTCTTCCTATCTTTCTGACTCCTCAGTCTCCTTTGCAAGTTTATCTTTCTCTGCTTTCTTTACTTGCCCCCAAGTTCCATACCCAGCACTCTTCTTTTTTCACTCTACATCTTCGTCCTAGAAAAAGGAGGAGAGAGTAAATCTTGTGTTCTTATTCTTTTCAGTCTATCATCTATATCTCTAGCCTTGCCCTCTTTCCTGCGCAACATAATTATATGCATAATCATTAATTTTTGTAATCTCCAGTTAGACATTTCACCACAAATATCTCTAAAACTTGTCATCATCTCTATTAATGCATTAATTTTTCATTAGTTATTGAATGCCTTCTGAGAATCAAATTATGCTAAGAACTGAATATATGCTGTGGTGAGTATAATAGGCATGGCTAGACATTAAACTGAAGAAGTAAATAGAGACCAGATCCTGTAGGAGGCGACATGGCATGGTTAGAATTTAAGATTTTATTCAGAGTGCAATGCGAAACCACTGGATTGTTTTTAGCAGATACATGACCTGACCAAACTTGCTTTTTAGAAAGATCACTGTAGCTTCTCTGTAGAGGCCTGGAGGAGGGCAAAGGAGGAAGAAGCAGAAAGAGAATATGAGGGCTAAAGTCCAGGCAAGAGCTAAATGTGGCCTAGAGTAGGATGGAGCTACGTTTTGGAGAAAGAATTAATAGATTTTGATGTTAGCTTGATTTTGGAGTTGAAGAAAAAGAGAAGGGATATATATATAGTTGTTTCTTTTTTTCTGGAGAACCCTGATTAATATTACAACCTTAAAATTAGTTTCTATAAAAGAAGATTAGGAAATGATACTTTATTAAATTTTAGGTTAAGAACAAGATCCTGTGCAAACCGTATTTACTTTGATCTTAGAATGTTGTGTAAAAAATAGCAGAATCCTGGAATAACCTACAGAAATAAGTTAATGTTTGTTATATTTTATATAAGTTTTTTTAAAAAACTCATTGGTTATAAAATGCATAGATTTTTGCAAAGAACCTTGTAGACTGAAAAAAGCAAAAACAACCCAAACAATCTGCTACATATAGGCCTTAGTCTGTGGTCTTATAATCTGTCTTCTTAGGGGAGTGTTATAATTACCCTCACAATTTCAGTGTTGTAAGAATGTGTGGCTAGGCATTAATTATCATTTCAGAAGGAATTCTGAAATGTTCTCCTACCTAGTTCTCTTACCCAAATGAGAATGCTAAGTTTCCAATTTTAATTTGTTCTCCTGTACACCATGCTATTTCTGAAGCATTTAGTTGCCCCCTGCTGGTCACACAATTTTAGAAAATATATAGTTCTCAGTAGATATGCATATGATGACAAACTTCTAAAAAGATGTTTTGAACCTCTTTATTAAATAAATTCATGATGGATTTCTAGTGCTCAATTGGCTTATGTAAGCTTACCCAGAATTCTTCTTAAACACAATCCTCTGTCATGTTTCATGTCTCTTCAGATTCTTTTGAAACCATGTGGGAATAACATCAAATTGAGAGGGGAAAAAAAAGGACTTGTTCAAAAATCTGAAAAATTGTATTTTTGTCCTGTCTCTGCTACCACCTCTCTGGCTAATCTTGGCCAAGACACTTGAACTTGTTGATACCTACTTCCTCATCTGTAATATGAAGTACAATTGACATTCAATAAACTACACATATTTAAAAGATAATTTGATACGTTTTTATATATGTATACAACTGTGAACCTATCGCTACAATCAAGATAGTGAAAATATTTATCACTCCCTAAAGTTTTTGCATGCCACTTTGTATTTCCGTCCTCCTCCTCCTGCCCTTCCCAACCCTCTCTTATCCTCAACAAACCATTCATGTGCTGTCACTGTAAATTAGTTTGCATTTTCCAGAGAAGAACATACATTTTTAAGCTCACTAGTTAAAGAGACTAAAATGAGATATGGAAAAAGTTAAATTCTTTTTAAACATCAAAAAAATTTTTTGAGATTCCGTATCTTGAAACTTGAGGCAGCCATGTGATACAATCGTCAAAGGCCTTAACTTGAAGTCAGCGGACAGGAGCTTGGGTCTTGGCTCTGGCATTTACTAGCTGTGTGACCTTGGGCAAGTTACTCAACATTCTAACTGAGGTGAACAGTTTCCTCATACTTAGGAGAAATGATAATAATAGCATCTATCCTCATAAAGATGTTGTGAAATTACATACAAAGCAATGAACTCAGCGCTGGACCTGTACATACCACACACTCAACAAAATGGTAACCACCTATCTTTAGACATTTCAAACAACACCAACCCAAAGAAAAAGAAATGAGGACTCTGACCATGTAGCCAGTTTAATGTCAAGACAATCATTTAAGAAATTTTATGTGAGGGTTATAATAATTCTCTGTGCTAGATGTCTGACTTAAGTCCGTCTTCCCAGCCAATTACAGTTTTCCTTATAACTCTTTTCCCATGTCATGGTTTTCCTTTCTTTGTGATTCCGTCCCTGTCCCCACCCCCAAATATGTGACCTGAACAGTCATTTCATTTCATCTTTCTGGTTTGACAGATACCTTGGCCAAAGTAGAGTGAATGATAGTCACTCAACCAGAGTAGAGTGAATGATAGTCACCACATGAGGTGACAGACGCCATGAAAATAGAGACAACTGAAGACACTGATATTTTGTGATACATGTTCTTTAATAGTTCTCTCCTTTATACTCAAATACTTCTGTTGCTCTTTTTGAGCTGTCAAGCTCTGGCAGGTTCATATTTGATAAAGTTCTCTCTACAACAGAAACTAATTGAGCTCACTTGCCAGCCTAGCCCCATCTAGTGTCCAGGGCGAGTTCTGGCTTTATGAAGGAGAGAATTCAGATACTGTATTTTGGAATCCTTTTGTGTGCTTTCTTACACGGAGTTTTGGCATTGCTTCATTAAAGATACTCTAGAGAAATTATATGGAGAAGAGGGGTGGGGCATAATTCTGTGGGGAGGAGAACCTTCTGCCTAACATCCCTCCTATTTCATAATGTACCATTTATATAGGTTTATTCGATCCTTCATCTTAACCTCCAAGAAATTAGAGTCTGAGACAATAATTTATGTGCGGGTACTTGATTTGGTGAAGGGATCCCAATGAATAAGAGTGGAGAATTGGGAAACTAAAACATGGAAGGAAGGAAAGCCAATGCAAGAGTACATTATCAATTTAGACATTGCTCTAGGCAACTAGGCCTTGTTTTTCCAGATCTTTTTTTTTTTTAAAAAAGATTTTATTGGGGAAGGGGAACAGTGTGTACTTCCAGGCCTTTTTTCCAAGTCAAGTTGTTGTCCTTTCAATCTTAGTTGTGGAGGGTGCCGTTCAGCTTCAAGTTGTTGTCCTTTTAGTCTTAGTTGTGTCGGGCGCAGCTCAGCTCCAGGTCCAGTTGCCATTGCTAGTTGCAGGGGGCATAGCCCACCATCCCTTGCGGGAGTTGAACCGACAACCTTGTTGTTGAGAGGATGCACTCCAACCAACTGAGCCATCCGGGAGCTCAGCGGCAGCTCAGTTCAAGGTGCTGTGTTCAATCTTAGTTGCAGGGGGCGGAGCCCACCATCCCTTGAGGGAGTCGAGGAATCGAACTGGCAACCTTGTGGTTGAGAGCCCACTGGCCCATGTGGGAATCGAACCGGCAGCCTTCGGAGTTAGGAGCATGGAGCTCTAACCGCCTGAACCACCGGGCCGGCCCAATCTAGATCTTTGATTAGTTGTTTACAATTCATCTCAAACTGGCTTCCTGAGTGAAGAAGAGGGGAGCATTTATCCATTTGTTTCCATCCCTCATTGTTCAAGGTGGCAGATAGATCCAAAGATAATTCTCAGGGATCCCTACGTTCTGGTATTAATGCTGTTCCTTAAGCTCCTGAATATAGGTAGAACCAATAGAATATGGCAAAGGTAATGAGACTGTTACTCCCGTAATTACATTACATTATATGGCGGATGGGCTAGGATACGTCACTTCTATCATTGTGTTATATTATCTAAGAGTCCATCCTGCTACTAGAATTGCTCTTTCTCACTTTCCTGCTGGCTTTGAAGAAACAAGCTGCTATGTTGTGAACTGCCTATGGAGAAAACCATGTGACAAGGAACTTAGATGGCCTCTAGAAGCTGGGGACAGCCTCTGGCTGACAGCCTGCAAAAACCTCTGATGCTCTCACTCCTATAACTGCAAGGAAATTAACTCTGCCAACAACCTGAGAGAGAGAGAGAGAGAGAGAGAGAGTTTGGAAGCAAATTCTTCTTTAGTCGAGCCTCCAGGTGGGAACTCAGTCCAACCAACACAGTTACTGCTGCCTGGAAAGACCCAAAAGTGGAAACCCCAATTAAGCTGTGTCTGGATTCTTGACTAACAGAAACAGAGATAAATGTGTATTGTTTTAAGCTGCTAAATATATGGGATTTGTTACACAAAAATAGAAAACTAATACAGATTTTGGTACCTAGAAGTGGGGTGCTATTGTAACACATTTTTAAAAATGTGTCTGTGGTTTTGGAACTGAACAACCAGTGGAGGCTAGAAGAACAGTGAAGAGCATCGTAGAGGAAGCCTAAATCACCATGACGAGACTATCAGTAGAAATGTGGACACTGAAGACATTTTTTGAGGGCCAGAAGGAAGTGAGGAACATGTTAGTGGAAACTAGTGAAAGGTTATATAGTGGCAGAAAACTTAGTCAAATTATCTCCTGCAATTATGTTGAAAGCGGAACTTGTAAGAGATGAACGTGGTTATATAGTTAAAGAAATTTCCAAGTGAAGTGTTGAGGTAACAACTTGTTTATTCTTCCTACTTATAGTAAAATGAAAGAAGAGAGAAAGAGTTTAAGGGAAGAATTGTTAAACAAATAAAGATCAGAACTTGATGATTTTGAAAATCTTTGTCTTCCCCAGATGCTAAAAAATACACTAGGATATGGTTTCTGAACACTGTCAGGAAAGCCTGCTCTAGAGAAAAGGCCCAGGGAATAACTCTATCTCCTTTTGTTAAAACCTCAAAGAGATCAAAAGGTCAGGATGTTTAGTCATACAAGGGGCCATTTCAAGAGATCAAGGGTATGCTTCAGATATTCTGACTCAAAGCACTGGGCCTCTAAGAAGTTTAAAGGTGCTGTTTCTCAGCTTTCTGCTCTCCGCAGGAGACAAAGATAGAGATGGGATTATTGTGAAACAATCTGTGGATTGTGTGGTTTTTGTCTAATGGAGTGAACCCCATTGAAATACACGAAGAGAAATTTATTTTGTAGAAACAATGCCAGTTTGGGATGAGAAGGATAGATAGAGAGAGTACAAAATAAAAGGAGGCTGTCAGACCACTAAATTTTACTGGCAAGACGTAGGCTGATAAACCTACTCACTTGCGAACACATGCTAACCTCCATGAAAAAGGAAGGATGACTCAGAGGGTTGAACTAATAACCCAGAGGGCAGAGCTAAAAGCAGTGAGGATGATTCTCAATCCAAAGAACCTAATCAAGGAACTCCCAGCATTCACCTAGTTGTATCTCAAAACTGCTGTGAACCCAGGGACTCCTCTTTATCTTCCATTTCCCCCCTTTTTGAACTGGAATATCTATAGCCGTTATACTGTATCTGTCCCACCATTGAATATTGGGTATGTTGGAAGCAGATAACTCCCATTCTAGTGAATGCTATAGATTGTGAGAGTTTAGACCACTTGGTCATCTACCTATAGTGAAGATAATTGGAGTCGTATTAACTGGGAAGGGTATGATTCAGCAGAACAAGTTTCACAGGTCCGTAGATAAATAGTAATTGTGCCCAGGAACTATCTCGTTTTCTGAGTCCACTCAAAACTGGCAGCCTTCCAAGTTACCCCAGTGTTGTATATGATGGTTCACCTTCCCTCCTTCTTAGTGGTGAGATGCTTCTCCCCTTATTCTTCCCTCCAATCTCCCACCAGAGCTTTCTATCGGCTTAACCTAACCAGAAGTCAATTGGCAAAGTATACTGAGAAATACAGTTTAAACTGGACATGTCCTGTGATTCAAAGTAGAGCAAGAGAAAGACTGGGAATGGTGGAATGAACTGGTGACCACCACAGGGTCTCAATTTAGAGTGTTTTTGACACTTACAAATTTGGTACAACTCAGCCTTAATTTGGTCTATTTCTCTTAAGAAAGAGTGATCCTTCCTTCCCATGTCCACCCTGTTTTTGTCAGTGTTTTTTCACCTTTTTGGTCAACATTTGTTTCTCCTGTATTAACTTTGTCTGATTGAGAGGACCATTGCCTACAATCGAGACAAATAATTTGACCATTTTTCCTTTTCATTATTGAATTCCCCTATAACAATAAAATAGCCCTCTACTTTTTAATGTCAAACCCTCCCTTTCACATAAACTATGTTTTCCATGTCCTTCATCTCGCTTACTATACTGTATCCATGCGCAACTAATTCAGGGAACTACAAGCCATTAAACTGACGTATAGATGCTCATTCATCAAACTGAAGCAGTCCCCAAGGTCTAATCCAACTTAGAGAAACTCTTTTAAACAAGAGACAAAAATAAACTTGGGGCTATTTATGAAATCTCATTCCTAAAACTCTCTAAACATTATCTGATCTCTTCTTGGGCCCCCTTCCCACTATCAAAATCATAAAACTGCATCTTCTTTCTGTGTTCTACATCTACCCCATATTTCACCAGTTTCTCCTCTTCTAAATCAAAATAAACACCCAAGTTCCTTGCGGCCCATACGCTCCACTCCCATTCTAGTGAATGATATAGATTGTGAGTTTAGACCACCTGATTATCTAACCATAGTGAAGCTAGCTGTAGTTTTATTAACTAGAAAAGGCAGGATTCAGAAGAACAAACCTAGGACCTCAGCACTCAAATCCACACATTGCAGCTAGTCTGGGGGGTTCAATTGCCATTAAGCCCAGGCCCTACTCTGTCTTCTAAAGGCCACCTTGAGGTGGGGGCATCAGAACTCTGAGTCACTAAAGCAAAAGTTTGGATCAGACATCAATAAACAGGAGAGGCAGGTAAACCTAACTTCATCTGACTCTCAGATTATCTGCTATTTAGGCCCAAAATAGATTTGAACAATTTCTGGACCAAGGAAACAGCCACTTATACAGGGTAACTACCCTCTGTTTCCCAATAGGCCTAAGAAGGCTGCCCTGGAGTGGGGCTGTTGAGGGCTGAAGTTCTTAAATGTTTGGTCTCATGAGAGAGAACAAACACATATTTCATGAGAATTAACTGTATTTTCCAGAATAATTTAGTGAGAAGAGTGGTATTGGTTTTACATTTTTGCTCATCTTTTTAATGTCTTGCTTAATAGAAGACTGCTCGATGCTTATATTTACTTCTGTACTCGGTTTGTTCTGATACGTTGTTTTGGTGGAAATAAATGTAGAAAACCCAGCCTTACACACATATGTAATTGGAAAAGGAAGTAGCATTTTTTAAAAGATAATTGTGAATATTGATCTTTGATATCATGCCACCAACACCTTACAAGTGATCGTTTCTTAAAGGTTAGTAGCAGGTGGAATCTGAAAACATATGGATGGACACATTTGTATTCTGTATTAAAATCTATTGGTATATTGTAGTGTATCTTGAACTTCGAATAGACCTTTTACCCATGCATTATTTTGTAATGTCATACATTGGTCACTTGGAAAATAGTAGCTCAGCGAGTTATGTGTATCTTCCAAATGCTGACACATTTCATTTTGAAAGATCCAAAACTCACGTTAATTAATATCACTGCTAATCTCATCACAAAAGTCCTTAAGAATTAGAAAATTGTCAAACTCAGGGGTAGATACAAGTTTTCCAAAATTCTAAATTTTTCTTGGAAGCTCAAATTTTATCCTTAACAACAAAAGCTGTAAGTTGTTTTCTTTGAAGTGATAGACTTACTTCATTAAGTTTTGAGATGATATCTGCCAAATATCCAAGTCTGAATAACTATAATTTATCATTCTTTCAAGTAAAAATAGTGTCCCATACAAAAAGTGGCTTGATCCACTCAAAACTCAATCACATAAATCCTTTTACTTGAGACAACCATTGTGCTTTGTATGTAGCAGGAATGTTTTATGCATTTTGTCTGACAGAATTTTTAAAAGACACGTAATCAAGGGTTCAGAGTCAATAAAATAAAAAATTATTACTATTTGATTGAGTATATTCATAAATGAAACTCTCTTTTATTTCCTCTGTGAGTATATGGCAATGAAGAATACAATGCCTACTGGTACAGTTTGGTATCACTGCCATGATTTCTGTTAAGGCACCAGCAATTTTACCCACCATTGCTTTTGTATCATAGTACAAATGTCTACACAGTGAAAAAGGCAAATAATGTCTTAGTATTATTGTGAAAATAGTGTTGACCATTGACCTTGCAGATATTTGAAAGGTTCTCAGAGACTCCATGGGGTCTGCAGACCACATTTTGAGAATCACTGGTCAAGAGCAGAGCTCAGTCCTAAGTGATAGTAATCCATTTTTTCACACAATTTTCCTCCGAGAAGCTGTGCTGTTAAACCAATCCTGGCCCCACTGCTCTTTCACTGACCTTTTCCACTTGCTGATAATCCTGACCCACTATATTCTGTTTCGGGTTCTAGCTCAGTTTTCCATTTCTAATCCTCCTTTCTTCCTGTCAAGGTAAGAATTCCTTGCTTCTATTTTTATCGACCTAATCAAACACCACACTAATCTTCTAATGATTCCATTTTAATTCTTGATGTTTTTGCCAGCAATCAACCTCAAGGCAGGGCAGAATTTTATTTCATTCATTTATAATTCTATTTATACATTCATTGAATGATTGATTTAATTAATGAGTTATATTCATTGGTTTCAAAATGAATTTTCTGCAAACCTACTATTTCATCTGCTAGAGAGATGACATTAGCTTTTGGCCTTAAAGGGTGATAGGATTTGAACAACTGAAATGAGAGTGTAGGCATTTCAAAATATAAGAAATAATAGATTTATGGAGGTAAAAAAACCCCAAAGTTAACTTCTTAGGGAAAGGCAAGGACAATGCAGATAATAGAGTAATTAAAGACAAAGCCAGAAAGGCAGTGTAGGGTCAGCTTGTGAAAGGTGTTGAATGACTGGAGTTCATTTGCTAAGCACTGGAGAGCTACCAGAGACATTTGAACAGAGAGAGAGGGCAAACAGGCTCAATAATCAAAGCATTATTTACTTAGGATTTATTTGACAACGATAGATGAAAATAATTTCGTGGAGAAAAGAGACTTGAGGCAAGAAAACCAGGTTGGAGGCGGGGACTTGGGTGGTGGCCCTAGAAATGGAGATGGTGAGATAGATTTTGAGAACAATGCGGAAGCAAGATCAGTAGGTGGTGGTGCTGGAGAAGTGGTTGTCAAAAATGATTAGTTTCAAGCATGAGTTACTGGGGAAAAGGTGATGCTAGGCAAAGAAATCAGGAAGTCAGAAAAAGGAAAGGTTTGCATGAGGCAAGATGATGACTTCAGTTCTCTACTTGTTAGTCATATAAGTGGCTATATGACTAATTAGTTCCCCCATCAAGGCGGGACTAATTTTATAGCACTTAAAAAACTGGAACCTAACAGATATTACAAGATTGTGGTTATATCTGGACTGGCTTTATATTCTCTCTGCAGTAAAATGTAAAGTGGTAAATGAAAAATACAGTCACTATTTTAATTACCTGTAGTTTCTCTCTAGACAAATCTAGCAGGAATCTGTAGCTTTTCTGTGTTCCATATATCACAAAGACAATTCTTATAAATTTATATATATGTAGATATCTATCTATCTATATATATTTACTGAATGATTTTTGTGTGTTATTTTTTATGCTAAATTTTATGTCAGTTAATCCTCACAACAGCCCTTAGATATTATTATTTGGTTTTCCATAAGAGAAATCAAAGTGCAAAGAGGTGAAGTAACTTTCCCCAAGGTCAAACAGGAAGTGATAGCATGACATTTGAAACCAGGCTCTGTCTGGTTTCAAAGTCCTTGTATTTATTTGCCTTCCACTCTTTTTCTTTTCACAAAATAAACAGGAAATAGTGCCTTTTAATAGGGTCTGTTGGTCTTTGCAATATGATTGTATCCAGAGTTTGATTTAATGCCTGCTTAGGAGACCTATCTTAGGAAAGGCTTGTGCTTGGGCACTCTCCTTTTTTATTCTTCGAGTTTTATTGAGATATGACCACTGTGTAAGTTTAAGGTGTACAGCATCATGGTTTGACTTACATATATTAAGTGATTACTGCAATAAGTTCAGTTAGCATTCATCATCTCATCAATAAAATAAAAAGAGAAAGCAAAAAAAGAAAAA
This sequence comes from Rhinolophus ferrumequinum, assembly GCF_004115265.2. Lineage (NCBI taxonomy): Eukaryota > Metazoa > Chordata > Mammalia > Chiroptera > Rhinolophidae > Rhinolophus > Rhinolophus ferrumequinum. The sequence continues at coordinate 70,837,459 of NC_046293.1, forward strand.
AAATCATCTTCCTTATGATGAGAACTCGTAGGATTTCCTCCCTTAACTTTCCTATATATCGTGCAGCAGTGTTAACTATCATCATCATGCTGTACATTACATCCCTAGTATTTATTTATCTTGCAACTGGAAGTTTGTACCTTTGACCATCTTCCTCCAATTCCCCAATCCCACCCCTCACCTCTGGTAACTATAAATCTGATCTCTTTTTCCATGAGTTTTTTTTTTTTTGGTTTTGTTTTTTAAGATTCCACATATAAGTGAGATCATACAGTATTTGTCTTTCTTTTTTTTTTTTAAGATTCTATTTTCTTTATTTGATGGTAACAGCAAAGACTACAGTTTAGTACTTAAACCTGTAGTTAATGGTGACCCTTCTATCCAGGCAGTAACTACACACAGCTATGAGATCTGTAAAGAAAACTAGCGAGCGTGAGCCTGGGTACTGCAAGCTGGTATGGACTCAGCAAGGGGCAAGGCAAAATCACTGGCTGCTTTCCTTACTGACGTGAACAGTGTTTCTTCAGATAATCTTGTCAACAGTTGCATTCCATTGTATCTGGTTAAATACAAAATCAGCCCTCATAATAAAATCACATTTTCCAGAAGTATTGTACGCAATACCTTGAGAATCACCGACTGCTGTCTCTTCATCTTTTTTTCCTTGAATGTGTAGGTGTTTCAGTCTCTTGCTTCTTCTTTTATGCCAGATAAGGATTGTTTGAAAACTATTTCATTATCTTTATCATCATCTTTCATTTCAGCCACTTCAGATTTTCTTTTCTCCAAAAATGTTGGTGTACAAACTGGTGTGGGGCCCTGGCTGTCCACAGTCTTCTCAGGAGGTGTTAGGAGCAACTGAAACCACCTTCTTCTTCTTCTTCTTCTTCTTCTTCTTCTTCTTCCTCTTCCTCTTCCTCTTCCTCTTCCTCCTCCTCCTCCTCCTCCTCCTCCTCTTCTTCCTCTTCCTCTTCCTCTTCTTCTTCCCCTTCCCTTTTCCCCTCCTCCTCCTCCTCCTCCTTCTCCTCTTTCTCCTCCCTCCTCCCTCTCCTCCTCCTTCCCTTTCCCCTTCCCCTTCCCTTTCCCCTTCCTCTTCCTTTTCCTCTTTTTCTTCTTCCTGGCTTTTTTTAGATTTCCAAAGATCAGTGTTTGATGCATTGTTTTTTCTCCTCTTTATGTAAAATCAATGAAGGAAAATCATAATCAATGCCTTTCTTAGCTAACCTCTTCCTGAGTAATTTTTACTTCTTTTTAAATCACTGCTCCATCCCGAGCTTGTGAAGAAGTGTCCGGTTCTAATTATACTATTTCATTGCTGGATATGATGGCTTACATGGAACAGGCCACTCTCTAAAAAGTCCCTCAGTTACTTTCTCAGGTGGTATACCATGACACGTCTTGGCAACATCTTCAGATTCAAACTCCACGAAGGCATAGCTCCTGCTATTTCCAGTCCTTTTACTTCTGGACAGTCTGAATCTCATAATGGTGCTGAAATGGGAGAAATATGCTTGGATCTGGGTTTCATAAAGCACTGGAGGTAGGTGGCCCACATAGATTACTCCAGGAGTAAGGTTTTCTTTTCCTTGCTTCTGTTTCTTGCTTGCGCGCCGGCGAACCTGAGCCACCTCCTTGTGAAACCTGGCATCGTCCTGCGGGTTCAGGGCCAGGAGCGGCTTGGCCGGGCCTGCGAAGACCACCATGTTGAAAGGGTGCAAGCATAGGAGCTCCGTGCAGCAATTCCAGAAATCAGTATTTGTCTTTCTCTGTCTGACTTATTTCACTTAGCATAACACCCTCAAGTTTCATCCATGTTGTCTACAAATGGCAGGGTTCCTTTGTTTTGTTTTTTTATGGTTGAATAATATTTTATTACATATATCACAACTTCTTTATTCATTTGTAGATGGACACTTAAGTTTCCATATCTTGACTACTGTAAATAATGCTGCTATGAACACTGGGGTGCAGGTATCTTTTTGATTTAGTGTTTTTGTTTCCTTTGGCTATATTCCCAGAAGTAGAATTGCTGGATCATATTATTCTGTTTTTAAGTTTTTGAGGATCTTCCACACTGTTTTCCATAGTGATTTAACCAGTTTACAATCTCAATTATGGTGTACAAGTTTCCCTTTTCTCCATATCCTTGCCAGCATTTATTGATTGTTTTCTTGAAGATGACCATTCTAACAGGTGGGAGGTGATTTTGATTTGCTTTTCCCTAATGACTAGTGACATTGAACATCTTTTCATATACCTGTTAGCCTTTTGTATATCTTCTTTAGAAAAATATCTATTAAGGTTTTTTGCCCATTTTTAATAGCATTATTGATTTTTCCCCCACTATTGAATTGTGTGAGTTCTTTATATATTTTGCATATTGACCCCTTATCAGATATATGGTTTGCAAATATTTTTCCCATCCATCCCATAGGGTTTTTTTTTTTAACTTTGTTGATTGTTTTTTTGCTGTGCAGAAATAAGCTTTTTAGTTTAATATAGTTCCACTTTTTTCTCTCATTCTATTGCTTGTGCTTTAGGTGTCAGACCCAAAAAATTATTGCCAAAACCCATGTCCTATGTTTTCTTCTAGGAATTTCATAGTTTCAGTTCTTATGTTTAAGTCTTTAATCTATTTTGAATTAATTTTTGTGAGAGATGTAAAATAAAGGTCTAGTTTTATTCTTTTACATGTGAATATCCAATTTACCCAGCATCACTCATTGGACAGACTGTCTTTTCTCCATTGAGGGGCTCTCCTTCTTGGGGCAACTACTTTCCCCCATTGGAATGAGAATTCCTATCCCTTATTTAAGACTGAGAGAGAGATATTAAGTAATAAAATTAATTTAATTGAAATACCACAACTTAAGAAGAGTAGAAAAAACAGTTTTGAAATGTAGCCATAGTAAAGTCATTAAAAAAATAATAAAGAGCTAGGTAAGCTCCTATGTAACCACTTTAAATTTAGGAAAACAGCAGAGAATGCCCTTAATAGCAAGTCTGAGCATTCAAACGTGAATGTCTTCCTCTACATAAAGGAAGAGAGAGGGTGACGAACATTCCGGTTGGATGTTCCCACAGAGCGCAATGAGCAGAGATCCAAGAACATGCCTGTGCTATGTACTATATCTTTTACATGTGCCGCCCAGCACTTGGTGAGTGTTCAATGAATGCTACATCTCTTTCCCTTTTGCATTTTACAAAACATTTCCACACGTCTCATTTTATTTACCCCATGTATTAAAAAGAAAATCCCAAAGAATAAACTGTTATCATTCTCATAGTACTGGTACATCAGAACCTTTACTCGTTGAAGGTGAGAAGGACTGGCTAATTCTGCAGTTCAGTCACACTAACGTGAATGTTCTGGATTTCCATTCTCCCTATAGGAATGGATCATGTGTTCCTTTGCCATTCAGCTGTGATGATGAGAGGAAATAGTTCTAATACAAAACGTCTTCCTGTTTGGAGTCCAAACGGAGCAGGGGTCCCACATAAGTAAAAACCCATGACGCTTTTTGTATAACATCACTGAACTTCCCTCATGCAGTACATGAGGACACTACTGTTAATCCCTTTATCCCTATGGTTGAATGGGTGACATTTTGTATTGCAAAAATATGCCAGTTGGTTAATTTGACAGAGTTTTCAAAGACAGTTCTGTTCTAATTGTTATTATTTCCTTCCTTCTGATGACTTTGAGTTTCATTTGTTTTTCTTTTCCTAGTTCTTCAGGAACTATTATTAGGTTGTTTAGTTGGGATTTTTCATGTTTCTTGAGATACACCTGTAATGATATAAATTTCCCTCTGAGAATTGCTTTTGCTGCATCCCAGTAATTTTGATGCAATGTATTTTCATTCTCCTTTGTTGCTATGTATCTTTCGATCCCTCCTTTTGTTCCTCTTTGACCCAGTTGTTCTTTAATAGCATGTTGTTTAATCTCCACGTATTTGTGGTTTTTCCTGCTTTATGTTTGCAGTTGATCTCCAATTTCAAAGCCTTGATGTCAGAGAACATGCTTGGTATGATTTCAATCTTCTTAAATTTGCTGAGGCTAGTTTTGTGCCCAGCATATGGTCTATCCTTGAGAATGTTCCATGTGCACTAGAAAAGAATGTATAGTCTGGTGTTCTAGGATGGAGTGCTCCGTAAATGTCAATTATGTCCATTTGCTCTAATGTGTCATTTAAGGCTGATATTTCCTTACTGATTTTCTGTTTGGATGATCTATCCATAGCTGTCAATGGCATATTTAGATCCCCTACTATAATTGTGTTTTTGTCAGTTTTTCCCTTTAGTTCTGTTAGTAGTTGCTTTGTATATTTTGGTGCTCCCTGATTGTGGGCATATGTGTTGATAAGTATTATGTCTTCCTGTTGTATTGCCCTCTTTATCATTATGAAATGTCCATCTTTGTCTCTTGTCACGTTTTTTATCCTGAAGTCTGTTTCATCTGATACAAGTGTGGCTACACCCACTTTTCACTGGATGCTATTTGCTTGGAGTATCGTTTTCGTACCCTTTCACTTTGAGGCTGTATTTGTCCTTGTAGCTAAGATGTGTCTCCTGCAGGCAGCATATGGTTGGGTTTTGTGTTTTGTTCCAGTCTTCTACTCTGTGCCTTTTTAGTGGTGAGTTCAGTCCATTTACATTTACGGTGATTATTGATATATGAGGCTTTCCTATAGACATTTTATCTTTTGTTTTCTGATAGCTCGGTGTCTCCATTGTTTCTTTGCCTTTTTGTTTCTCTCTATTATATAAGTTGGTGGTATTATATGGTTTTTTCCTTCTGTTTCCTCTTTCTTATGTTATGTGTCTCAGTTCTGGATTTCTTTTTTTTTTTAATTAGTGGTTACCATTAAATTTATGTAAAACAAAGTTTCATATATACAGTAGTCCTTTTTCTTCAGCATGCTTCCTATCTTCTTTCCCTTTTGCAAATTCAGACCTTTGTTCCCTCCACTTTTATGTTTTTGTTGTCACAAATTATCCCTGTTTATGCTGTGAGTTGATTTCTGAGTTGCAGTAGCAACGTTTCTTCTTTTTCTTTTTTTTATGTTTTTATCTCATTTACCCTTTGTGTTGTGTTTAAGTGTATAGTGTCTTATTTTGTGTAGGGGTTGTCATTTCCTGCTTCTGTCTGTCTGTTAGTAATCTTACTCATAGTTTTGTATCCTTTTGTCTTTTTGTTTCAGGTAGAATAACCTCCTTCAGTATTTCCTGTAATGCAGGCTTTGTGGTTGAAAATTCCTTTCAGCTTCTGTGTATCTGGAAAGGTCTTTATTCCTCCTTCATATCTAAAGGATAACTTTACTGGATATATTATTCTTGGCAGCCAATTTTGCTTTTTCAGTAATTTGAATATTTGATTCCACCCCCTCCTGGCTTGTAGAGTTTCTGTTGAAAAATCTGATGATAAGCTGATGAGCTTTCCTTTGTAGGTTGCCATCTTCTTTTCCCTGGCTGCCTTGAGGATTCTTTCTTTGTCATTAATTTTAGACAGTTTCAATATAATGTGCCTTGGAGAAGGCCTTTTTGGATTGAGGTAATTAGGTGTTCTCTTTGCTTCTTGGATTCAAGGATCCAGTTCTTTCCATAGGTTTGGGAAGTACTCAACTATTTGTTTGAATAGGCTCTCTGTTCTCTTCTCCCTCTCTGCTCCTTCTGTTATACCCATTATTCTTATATTGCCCTGTCTGATGGAGTCAGATAGTTCTTGTAGAGTTCTTTCATTTTTTTTTTTTTAACTCTCAAGTCTCTTTGTTCTTTCATCAGTGTCATTTCCAGATTTCTGTCTTTGATATGACTAATTCTTTCCTTCCTCTGGTCGGGAGCTATTTCCTAAGCTCAACATTTCATTGTTTATCTCTTTCATTGAGTTCTTCAGTTCCAGAATTTGTATTTACTTTGAATTTCAGTGTCTTTGGTAAAATATTCATTTTGTTTGTTCATTTTTATTCTGAGTTCATTAAACTGTCTGTCTTAGATTTCTTGCGTCTTGTTGAGTTTCTTCAGAACTGCAATCTTGAATTCTCTGTCATTTAAGCCACATATTCCACATCTTTAAATTCATTTTCTGGAGATTTTTCTTTTTTTTTTCTGAGCTGTCTTGTTATCTCCGTTCTTCATGTAATTAATGGATTATTTCTTTTCCTGGGCATTACGGGAATGAATTCTGCAGCAGACTGATATGAAGAGGTCTTTCTTTTGTTTTTCAGTAGGTGGCACTGGAGCGATTTATTTTCTCTTCCCCTATTCTGGCTTCTCCCAGTGGAGGATTTCTGGGGGAGGTGGGCATCTCCTCTGTGACCAGGTCCCCTCATCTCATGGCACCACGGGGAGGACGTGGTGGGCGATGGGGTTCTGAGCCCCGGAAATCCTGGTGCTGCCCCTGCAGCAGATGCAGAGCTGTGCAGCTCAGCAGCCCTGGTTTCCCTCTCTGGGATCAGTCATGAAAGGTGGGAATGGGGTGCTGGTGTGTTTGTGTCTTCGTTCTCATCCGAGTAATGGCAACTGCCAGAACACAGCTGCCTCACCCCTTTAGCTCCTCCCTTGTCAGTGGAATTAGCCTCAGTATGTGCCTGCCACTCATGAACTCTCTCCAGTTCTCAGGGCTGTTGATATTCTGCTCTATAATCCAGCACTGGCACCATTTTTTCTGGGTCCTGCTGGTAGCACTGGAAGGGTGCGAGGGAGATGAGTTCTGGGATGTTGGGTGGAAGGCAGCTAGGCTCCATGGCTTTGTTTTCTGCCTGGCAGTGAGAGCTGTTAGACCTCAGTTGCACTTCTGCATTCAGTCTTTGCCCCAAGGCCTCTGCCCCGATTGATGAGCTCAGCCGTATAATATGCTGATCGGTCAGGCAGGATTGCTGGGGCCACGGAGAGTGCACCTGCAGCCTCAATTCTTCCGTCTCTGGGGACTTCAGGCTGTGTCCTGACGCCCATGTCTCTGTACTTTTCCCTTCCTCTTCCCTATTCACCCTGTTTCACCCACTTTCAAATATTTTGATGCACATATCTCTCAGACATGTTTGTGTGTCGTGTAGGGAATCCTTTGTTGAATTATAGCTGTTTAACTCGTAACTTCAAAGGGAGAGATCAAGGGGGACCCCTCACACTGCCATGTTTCTGATATCTCAGTTTTTAAGATTATAAATTTTGACCATAATGTATTTAAGAAATATTTGGTTATTGAAAAGGGAAGAAATTATTTACAAGTAAAGTCACATAACCTTGCTTAAGATATGTTCTTATGCCTATATTTCAGGCTCCTTCATTCTGTGAAAAGGAAAGGAGAGGAAATCATGATGGATGAGTAACTCAGGAGAACCATGGACCTCATGTTCTCTAAAAGAGAGTACGAAGAGTAACTCCCAAAACAGTACAGGTGAATTGTTCTTACTTTACTTAGTGTCTGACAAGAATCCTAGAAACTAGGAAATTTCCCTTACTATATTAAATTCAGACCCTTACAAAATCAGAACCCTATATGTCATGAGATGGTTGAATAAGGCCTTTTATAGGTGTATATAATCACCCATAAAAAATAGAATGGCATTCTGGGTAAGCCAGAATATATGCAAAACAGATTTAAAAGGACCTGTATTGGGTTTAATATCTGTATATAATACCTAATATCTATATTCTATTTGTTCATTCAATAAATATTTATGAATTCCCTACTCTATGCCAGGCACTGAGGATATAGTATTTATAAGACAGATACGACTCCTGACCTCCTGGTTAAGTAGGCGTTAAATAAATAATTACATCCATTTTTTACCTGTCTAACCTTGTAAAAATATGAACACATCTTCTGTGGTATGACGCTAATTATAGGAGATGTAAAACTAGCCATCCTCAAGGAAGTGAAAGTTGAATCTACGCGGCTGTGAATGGTTTACACTAGTACAACCTTTCCTGTTGTCGCCCTTAATGCCCAATAATGCTGTCTCCTTTACCCCCTGACGTGATCCCACTCAAATTTCCTTTCTGTTCAAATCCTCACCATAATCCACTTGCACCAATGATAGAATACTACCACTTCTTACCTCTGAAGGCTAATCGGAGGAGCCTATGAATTCTTCCACTAAATGGAATTTCTCTGCCATATTGAACCTCAGCCAACATGAAACAGGCCTATTCACTCCCGATTCAGAAAGCAGAGAGGTGCTTTTTCTTTGATTTGAAGGTTTATGGAACCCATCAAATCTGAAAGTCCTGTTTTAGAATACAGCACAGTGCAGAACTGAACATGAAGCCCCTGATCCAATACCTTTATGTCTAGGACTTGTCCTTAAGTGTTAACAAGAGATTTGGATTTTAAAAAATGAATTCCCTCACATCTATGGGTTAGGCCTCTTTAAGGCAATGTAACTAGAGGTACAGGTAAGCTGATCACACTGCCCTCAAAAAACATCAGAGGGATATTTCTGAGTTTTCAGACAAATACAATAAGAACTTACATCTCTTGAGTGCATCCCTCTAAAAATAGACTAGGAAAGTCTCAAAGCACATATTCCTGCATTGGTGTATCTATAAAGCTTTTAGATTTCTGAGTCCTAATTTTGGAGCTATACTTGTGTGGTTATTCATCACACCTATAGCTGACAATCATTATTACAAGAAATCCAAATGCCAAGACTGATAATGGTTCTAATAAGACTGTAACAATTTGAGATATGTTACTTTTGTGTAATAATTTTAAAATGAATACTCTTTGAAAAATTCACTTGGGCTCCTCCTACTAAAAGAAAACAAAAATATAAAACTCAAATAGCATTTCCTAAAAGCTTCCATGATCTCCAAAATTTAGAAATCTCTATTGAAGTGAAATAAGTTTTTTAAACAAGTGTTTCCTGGAATGCCTTCTTCTTCTTCTTCTTCTTCTTCTTCTTTTTTTTTTTTTGTAAATTGATGGAATCAAGAGAAAAGAGATATATGCATGGTGTACTGGTAAACTGGTTTTCTGGAAAACAGTTGTTGAAATTATACTTACGTTTGGTTTTATTACTTTATAAAACTAAAGATTCCTTTTTATAAACCTTTTTAATGCTGCACACTTTGATGTGATTTAATTTTAAACATGGCAATCAATTTTCCCTAACAAGGAATATAGATAAAGATGTAAGTGTTTGTTAGTAAGACAATGATATTAAAAAGATTTGTGTTCCTCATGTTGGCAGTAATGTTTCTACGCCATTGGATGAGGTAAATTTATAGTACTCTCCATGACTGGCCAGCAGATGGCAGCCATTTCCCAGCCACCTTACAAAATAAAGCATACCATTTCTGCAAGGGTGAACAATAATTTTTGAAGATGCTAAAGGAAATAAAAACACATTTGATTAAACAACAACAAATATGGAGCACATTTACAACTTGAATTTTACTCTTATTTTTATCCCCTTCAGCGCATTTGGGGTTCTTTGGGCATTATTGATTGCTCTAGCATTCATGGAAACCTCTGCATTTGAACATGGCTAAAACCTAACTTTTGATCTTTCTATCCCCTCCAATTTCACTCCCTTGTCAGCATTTTTCCAGCTGCTCATCCCAGAAACCTGTAAATCATCCTTGATAATTTCACTGTTCTTATCCTCCAGGTCTAATTCATCAACAAATCCTGTTGATTTTTATCTATCACCTTTCCTTGGGATTACTGCCATTGCTTCCTAACTCATCTCCCTTCTTCCATTTTCTGTACAACAGTAACAGCATTACTTTAAAAATATAAATTAGAACATGTTATTCTTTTTTTTTAAATCCTTCAATGGCTTCCATTAAAGAATTTTTTTTCTTTCACTTTTGACATTTTGTCTTTAAAGTAATTAACTTTTTACTTCATATAGCAATGTCTCAGAATAAACTAAAAAATGTGAGTAGATAAAACGAAAAGCAATAGACTACAATATTCCACTGGATACAGCTTCTTGGTTCTGTAGTGCAGTGCCCTTGCTCTCAACAGAAAATAAGTTGTTACTTTAGTGTCCTCAGGGTCATAATCTACATGCCACCTACCACAGGAAAATTATCTGCTTGTCTACCTTCGGGAGGTTACAGGTAAATCTTCAGATCTTATTTTAAAGGATATAAAGTTCTCTTGAGAGAAATTGTGAGGGGAACTTTGGGATGATGGTTCGATCTGAAGAAAATAATATGAAGTGCTTCTGACAAGAAAATATTGAGAGAAATCTGCCTCAGTCCCTTGGGAGGATTCTTCAGTGTTCCAGTTATCTATAGCTGTGTAACAAACCACCTCAACTCAGTAGCATAGAACAACATTTTTTATTCTCTCTCTTGGTTCTAGGGGCTGACAGGGCTCCATTCCGCCCAGGCCCTTGTGCTTTCAGTTAACACTGTGGCTAGAACTGCAGTCGTCTCGAGGCTTCCTCATCCACGTCTGTACAGGAAGATGTGGGCTGTTGCTTCGGATCTCCGTGGGGTTTTTGGATGGAACATGTATCCATGGCCTTCTGTGTGGTCTGAAATTCCTCAGAATAACTGCTCAGTGTGGGAGCACAAAGGTTAGCCATCTTGGCCCAACCTGGCACAACTCTGAAGGGCCATTCCAGCTCTAGAGATCCCTGTGGCATCATCCAGGGCTATCACTGCAACTGTATCGCAGCTTGACTTCTCTCTCTGTCCACTTCTGCGTCTTTCCCTTTCCTTCCCTTCCCTTCCACAGGTGCTTATCCCAAGGCACTCCTTAATAACGTTCATACACACTAACTCAGTCTTAGAGTTGGCTCCTAGGGAACCCAGCTTGCAACAACGTGAGAGCTGTAGATTCAGCAGGGAAGGCTCGCTAGCGAGAGCTACATGAGCTGTACACATGAGGCCCCGTCCATATTGGTGCCAGAATGTCCATTTGGGCACAGTGAGTGCAGCATTCTCTTGTGTGTATGTGTGAGGATATTGGGGAGTTGAAGGAATTCACTTTGGGGACTTTGAAGTTGCTAGTCTGCAAGTACACTATGACTTAGATTGTATGTTTATTGGTGGGGCTTGTGCGGGCACCTGATGTGGATATGGAGAATTAAAGTCCCTGCATGCACGTACACATACATCCTCTCCACACCCCCACACACACCATAGCCACTGTTAGGATGGACATCTAAGCTTGGCTGCAAGAGTTGTGCATTCTCCAGAAAGTCATGTAAAGAACTAAGGCACTTAGCATCGTGGTTGGTGCTTTGTGGCTGAAGGTGAGCAAGAGAGTAATCATGGGGGAAGAACCAGAGCCTGCAGTGGCAGGGCTGATGGAGGACACCGTGACTCGCTGCCTAAACTAAGAATCTTCCTGGAGGAAGATTCACTTAATGACTTGAAGAAGATTGTTGGAACCTATTTGGGAATCAACCAAAACTCAGACCTTCAAAACTCATTATCTCCCACATATTAGCATGGCTTACTCCTTTCATTGCCTTCAGAGTTTTGTCAAGTATCCCCTTTCCAAAAACACTTCCTTGACCATTTACTCTACTTAAACTAGCACCTTTTGCATTCTCTCCCTTTATACTGCTTTCATTTTTTTTTTAGATTGCTTATCACCACCTTACGTAATTTTACGTATTTACTTACTGTCTTGCCCACCAGAATGTAATCTCTGGAAGGGGAAGGAATTGCATTATGTTGATCACTGTATGCCAAGCACAGACAATAACAAAAACTTAATAGATATTAGTTGATTGAATTAGTGAATAGGCATTTTCTTGAGTAATCATAGTTTCTCCGATTCTCTACATTCTGGTAGAATTTCAAACTGTCCCAGAGATGGAACCACAGGCAACAGCAACTTTTTACTGAATGTTTCCCAAATGGCTTTTATTTCATATCTGTAAAATTAAGAAACCGGATTAAGAAGATATCATAGGTAAAAGAAAATAGATCCCTCTGGTAAAAATCAAACACCATGAGTACTCAAACTTTGGTAAACTGGAAAATGCCTCTTCTATCGCTTGATTCTCCTCATTAAACAAGATAAGGCCACTGTTTCTCGGTGCTTATTGACTTAAAAACACATTTTTCATTTTTTAATGGAGAGTTCATGTGGGTTAGAATTACACATTAGCAGATGAACTTGTTTGTTCCAAATAAATCAGTTGAAATGGGAACACTAATTTATTTGAGTGGGGCTTTCAGTGCTGCCCTAAAAACACCAACCATCACAAATAAGCACTGATAATAACCCTGAAATGTATTGATACAGAGACATTGTATTTCCAATGTAATAGGGTGACTTGACCCATGAAATATATTTTGCAAGAATTTGCCTATGAGTTGGAGAGACAACCACAGACTAACTGGTGTGCCCAATCATCCAGCTTCCTGGGAACTGCTTTCTTTCTCCATATTCTGGGAATTTGGGGCTCAACTTCTAAATGCATATAAAGATATATTCTTCCTAAACTGTGGTACTTTTCTCCTTTCTCAGGGATAGACTCGCAACCTGGGGACCAAGCTTTGCTAAGGACATCCCTCCCTTGGAGATTTGGAATTCGGGGACCAAAGATTTCAACAGTCTAGAACAGAGGACACAGGAAGTGGTGGATATTGTCTGGAGATTTCGTTAGTGGTGGATATTGTCTGGAGAACAGCGACAGCCAGTGTGCAGGGAGGCACAAGAATGGAGACGCGGAGAGGAAGTAGAGACCGGGGAAGGAGAGCCTCTCCTGATTTCCGAATGGTGCTTGGGGCCCCGGTTCCTGGTGACTACTGAGGTCCTGCTCCATCGCTGCCCTTCGGTTCAGTGAGAACCTCATTCCTCATAAGAGATGAGCCTTCCCCACCCCCCCGCTTCGTGTAGCTCATTTGGGTCTCTATCAATTGTAACCAAAGGTTCTAACAAACAGGCTTTAGTAAGTTTTCTTTTCTCTCTAACTGCCCCGGAACATTTTCAGAAAAGCAAAGAGAAGGAAGTTTTTCTTTCTCCTATAACAGGGAAGCAAATCGTGTTTAGCAGCATAAAGATATTTCTCATAAAGGGTTGAATATAAGATATTCACAAAAGTACCAGTCTCACTTTTCTGTTCAGTTTGGAACGCTGGTAGAAATATATTATCCTGTACTGTTTTCTGTTATTATAAAACTCTCTCTGAAAGATATTTGTACACCGGAGTCTTGAAGACAACCAGACTTGGGGAGAGATGCTGAGTCCCCTGCGACCTCTTAACAGTCTGCAATTCTAATTGGTTATCTTAATAATTTGCTTCCCTCCTAATTGTATTAAAACTGACAGCTCTACTATTTAAAAGGTGATTGAATGCTTGTGAGGTTTCTTTGTTAAACCCGAAGAAGAGTTTTAGAATGCCTTGTTCCCCCTTTGTGCACAAATGAATAGCACACAACCCCACTCTTTGTTTCCTTATTGAAACAAATAGGTGAGAGCTTTTGTCTCATTACCCTGGACCAGTCCGGGTTGCGACTATTTCTCATTTTAAACACACTCCTATCGCTATCACCCAATTTATTTTCATTAACTGACCCCCTCATCTTAGTAAAAGTATTCGAATTCCATGGGTCTTTACTTCCTATTATTTCACAAACAATATTAAAAGAAGAGGGTTTTCATTTCTGCGCTATCAACTTACTGCTTGTCAGGATCCAAGGAGGCTGAGCAGGAGTGCTACTGGAAGAAAAAATAATTTGATTCCTGTGGTCTCTTAGGGAAGCAGAAAACGCTCTGCAAGATCATTTTGTGAGAAAAGCAAACTCACTTTTGAGTGCATGTCCACCCAAATAATATTTATCTTATCTTATGTGCTTGAATGGTATCTCTTCGATTTTAGAGATCTGCTTGGTTCTATGGTTGTTTGATATATAGTCCAGGCCTGGGAAATGCAAAGGGAGGAAGGGGACTAACAAGTTGCTGATGATTTGGGGTCTTGTATCGTTGATGAAACTGGGCCAGGGAATCCCTTAAACTAAAGCTGCCTAGGGTTTCTCAAGTGCTTTTTTTTTTTTTTTTTTTTTGCCTGATTTGTCCAAAGAATGGGCTTTGCCTTCTCTCTTCTTCGTTACTCTTGGTCCATACTGGACGATTTACCTATCACGTTTCAGCCAGGCAATTAAGACACAAAGCTATTGTAATACATGTGGGGAAATCTTGGTGCACACATTATTATATACACAAAGGTAATTTGATTCACAGACTCCAATTTCTTCATTTTCGTCCAGCCCATATAGAGAACTCTCTTACTTTTCCTGATTTCTTTGCAAGTGAGATTTCTTTCCTTCTTTGTTCTCTAGGTTAACGGGTTCAGAACAAAACTTACTTTATGACAGCTTGTAACCTCCTGTATATTTATGCCGTTTCAGTTCCTCACCCATTGAAGCTTCTCTTAACCAGTTCCCCTTTTCCTGGACATGTAGACCTGGACAATTACCCTTACTTTTTCCTCTTTTAAAAAGAATTTCCCAATTGTTGGATTTTCAAGACCACATAGCTAGTAGATGAGGAAGCCAGAATTCAAAACCAGGCAGTCTCTTCCTAGAGCCTGGAATCTTAGTCACTGTGGTATATTTCTAATGAATGGACCTGGGGTCAGGATGAGGGGTAAGATGGTGGATAAGAGAGAGGTTCCAGTGCAGTTGTTTCAAACACCAGTTCAGGTTCCTTTTGAGAGAGGGCGGGGTAATAGAGTCAGGATGGCTTAAAAAAAAAAAAAATCATGGGCGGGGTGGATCACTGTCTTTTAAGAAGTATTGTCGTGGTACACTATGAACCTGAATATCAATCCCAAATCTTTTTCATACTTTCTTCCTTTAGGCCTTTGTGTCCTAGTGAAAATAGAATTCCTCAGTAACCTATTTTTCCAGAGTTTCCAAAGTAAGGCATGCAGATGAGTACCCCCTGTCCATCCCGGCACACACACTCGTGAGCACATACACAAACACACATACACACACACACACACACAGAAATCCATTTTCTATATGACACATACTATAATTAGCTCTGTAAAAACTATCAGTCTTCAACTGGCATCCTGAAATCTTTGCAAGGTGTTACATGCCACTCCAAAGACTTATAAATTCTATGGACTAAATGTTTGGTATCCCTCCAAAATTCCTATATTGAAGGCCTAATGTCCAATGGGATGATATTTGGAGATGGGGACTTTGGGAGATAATTAGGTTTAGATGAGATCAGGAGGTGGAGTTCTCATGATGGGATTAGTGCCCTTATAGGAAGAGACCAGAAAACTTCCCTTCCCCAACCCACATATGAGGATATAGCAAGAAAGCAACCACCTTCAAATCAGAGGGTCCTGACCAGACACCAAATCTGCTGGCACCTTGATCTTGGACTTCCCAGCCTCTAGAACTATGAGAAATAAATGTCTGTTGTTTAAGCCACCCAGACGATGGTATTTTAACGGTCCAAACTGACTAAGACAACAAGGAAATTGAATATTTGGATTTAGAAATGCATTTCCCATAGAAAACCTGACTTAAATAATAATTCACTTCTGAGGGGAATCCACTAACTGAATCCACAGTATAGTTGACATATCAAATATTTTTTAATTAAAGTATTTTTTAAACTGTTGCAACGTTGTTTTTAAAACAAAACAGGAAAAAATAAGGCATTCGTCTATGAAGCCCGAGCCCTGGTTTCAGGCCTCGGATGTGCCATGTGAATCTGACCAGATCATTCACTTCTCCGGCCCTCAATGTCTTCATTTGCAAAATGAAAGGGTACTAAAGGTTTCGGTAAAAGCATGTTGTTGTTTTTTTAAAAAAAATCTCCTTCCCATTCCTATACCCACTAAAAGGAACTGAAAGAAGCTAATTAGAGAAGGGACTATCGCTATTGAACTGAGAAAGGGGCTAACCTCATACAACAAACTGAGTAACACTATTGACCAAGAACATCGCTTGAGGTAAGCCAGCAGAGAAGCCAGGTTCTGATGCAGGGTTCCCTGGCCCCCAGACACACGCAAACTCGGGGGAGCAGGTTGAGGCACCTCCAATTCTATTCAGTTTAGAGGAATGAAGTCTTCAAAGGATAGGTGGGCTTCTGGAAAGATAGCAACCGCCCTGCTTTGAGTCATTTTCCTGCTAACGGTCTGCAGGAGGCAATGGTATGTCCAGATGTTCTATTCAGGATGGATTAGAAATGCAGACTGATTAGAAGAGAAGCCGTAAAGCTGATTTTGCAAAGCACTTTACATTAGACTGAGGGAGTGTCCAAGGTCAATGTCAAAGAATTGAGGAGGGGACACTGGTGAAATGATGGGACCGGAAACCCCTTGGTTCTGCCATTGCCAAAAAGAATGGGACAGGAGGAGGTTGCCCTCAATAAAGGAGAACTTTATTTTTCTCTTCTTAGAAACTACGTGGAGGGCAGTAGTGGGAAAACACTGAAGCCCCAAGCTCAGAGCACCTGAGAGCTGTGCCGTCCTTTCTGTCTTACTCAGTGTCCCTAGTGTGACAACAGGAGTGGGGAATTGGAGCCACGAAAGCCGAGCAGTTAACCGGTCTCATAGTTAGCTCCTGTCTAGTGGCTGGATGGGAGAGCTTCGCAGGTTTTGGCATCGCTCAACAGAATAATTGTTACTGGTCTGGCAAAGAGGAAAGCTGGAGTTCCAGCCCCATCAGAGCCACCCCTTTGGCAATCGGTATGAGCAACAGCGCAGCTGTTCCCCTATTTCTGGCTACAGCCGTGGCTTTGTAGTGAGTGGAAATGAGCACAACTTACTTTCTGCATGGCGGACCTCTGGACACCCAGCTGAAACTGGTTTTGCCTGAGGAAACCATAGCTCTGGCTGAAAACCAAGATGAAGACCCACGAGAGCTGTCCGGTGAGTGTGCAACCTAGGCTCGGGGGCCTATAAGAGCATTGCTGAAGGCTGTAGATTCACCGGGAGGGTCATCCTGGGCTTTGAGCAGAAAAACCAACATATCTGACAAGAACTTGCATGTGATTAAGAACTCTGGAGAAAGTAGAGTCTGAACAGCGATGTAACTGCACCACCATCCTTCAATTGTACTTAATAGCCAATTCAACTAATCCAGAGAGCAAAGTCTCTTACCTGAAAAAGGAGATTCCTTCTGATAACTTTGTTGCATAAGGTGATGATCAAAAACAAACTATAGATAATTCCCAAGGAGCTTCCCAAAAGGCATTTGATATAAACACTGAAGAGATGTAACCCACACACCCAATCAATCCACCTCAGACTGGCTCTTACTAGCTCTTCTCTACTTTACTATGAGATCCTTAGTAGCCCAGGGCTTGCATGCACACTGGCTAAAACCACTTTTGATGAAACCATTTATGGATGTCAATTCCTCGTGCTGGTCAACAGGAGGCATTCAAGTAATTTGGATGCCAACTGGAACAAAGGATGGAAGTAAACATTCAGGATAAAGGCAGTCTTTGGATGAATGTGTGGGGAGACAGTGCCACTGGCTGTTTATATTTGAACACGTCCTGTCTCTCTCAATTTTTCATTACTTGAAGTGAGGAACACTTCCCAAAAAGTTGTACTGAACCTTTCTGTGCCTTGGTTTCCCCCCTGTAAAATGAATATAATAGTGATGCCTACCTCATTTGGTCTTTGTGATCAATAAAGAGTCAATGCATGTAAATGCAACAGAGCAGGTTACAGAGTAAATGTTCAATCCATATCATTCATTAGGACGATGCACAGTGACCGTGAAGCATATATTAGGCACCTGTAATACCAACAGGTATTGCCGGATGCATAATTGGACAGGATGTTCACAAGCCTGATATTTATCTCTCAGAGATTACCCGGCACCAAAATATCCATAGAACAGATTGGTAAGACAATAATCATTTACACTGGTCATGTGACTCTTTGAAAAGAATATAACCTCAAGAGTTGATTGAAATGGGATCTCTCCGAGTGTCATTTAGGGTTTATGCACTTGTATACTTCACAGAGTCTTTCCAGAGAGGTGTTATACTCACATCAGTTATTTCAAAGCTAGCAAGTGTCAGTCCCTACCATGTTCAGCTCTGCCTAGACATAGCTAATAAAGGAAGACCTTCAGCTTTATGAGCTCAGTTCTGTCGTTACCTAGAAGGCCTTTACGATGAGCAGAATGCTAGAAGAAAGGGCCAGAATGAGTCTTCCTGTTCTAATAATCCGTGGATCAGAGGGGAATTCCAATCAGCCACCAAGCTGTATTTTGCCTTCTTAACTTTTTTGAGTCTGAAAGTTCACGTCTTACAGTAGGGCTTCTACCCACGCTCCTGGTTTCCACGTCATTTTTTCCTGAAACTGAAGCTCAATCCTGGACCCCCGCCAGGGCCTTGACAACCTGCCTATCCATTTCTCACCCTCTGATCCTAATACGCAGACTATGCTACTCTCCTCAGATGCTTCAAACCCTATTGATCCCTCTGGAACAACTATCACTGCCCCTCTGACAAATACTTCTATAGTCTGGGAAGAGGTAGTAATCATCACATCCCGTCTTGGATGTGGACCCCAGCCCAGATCAACCCTACGTTGCCCATACCACTTCAGACCCTATTATTGGAAGTACTGACCAGGCCAGCCAAATCTGGCCCAGCTGCTGGGTTATCCTTCCCTTCCCATGCCCGTTTCTACCTCCCTTTCCCTCTTTCATTACTGGCTCATTCATGGCTGACAGGAAGGGAAGATTGGAATGGAATAAGAGAAAAGCAGATATTACAAAGAAGAGGAGTAATCAAAATACTTTTAGCTCCAGAGATGTAAATGCAATGCATAGAAAATGGAAAATAAAGCAATTCTGAAATTTTAACATGAGGGGGCCAATATAATTTCATGGAGGCAATATGGAAATAAAATGAGATTTAGCCCTGAGTCGTGCCTCTTCCACTTGCTGGTTATATGTCTTAGTGCAAGTTCAAGCTCTCGGAGTCTCAGTTGCCTCATGTATAAAATGGGGTTATAAAAATGTTTTCTTTGTTGTGAGGATTAAATAAAGCATGCAAAAGTGCTCCATTTCTGGGTGGTGCCTGCACTGCCCAGGACCATTCTTAGATGAGAAGTTGAAAAGTAATACGCTGTGGGCTGGATTTGGCTCAAAGATAAGTTTGGTTTGGCCTCATGTCCCTAAGACTACCCCCAGGTTCACTAGAAGGAATTATAGGACAAAACATGTATTTATGGCTGTCATTTCTTACGGCAAAGGATACAAAGCCAAATCCACAAAGGAAAAAGCACATGGGGCAAAGGCCAGGGGTCTCATGGAATCACACTACACATGCTCAGTTGTCCCAGCAGTAAGTAGTAACAACACATGTGACACGCTGACAACCAAGAAGCTCGACAGACACTCAGTACCCAGGTTTTTATCAGGTGCTGGTCATGTGAACAGGCACACCCCAAAATTCCAGACTCCCAGGAGGAAAGCAGGTGCTTAGCATAAACTATGTTGTTCGTACAAATAGTTTAGGCCCAGTGGGTCACTCACACCAGTTCTGGGAACAGTGGGAACCCTCCCCAAATTCAAGTTCCTAGATGTCATCCAAGAGTCAACCTTGTAAGTAGGCCTTTCTGAGAATACGCCGTTAGGCCTGCTGTGTTAACCCTTTTTGCACAGGCCTGCACAGTGTTTGCCCAGGCAATTTTTTTTCCCTTTATTTTGTTTTGTTTAGTTGCTATACTTCAAAAATTAAGAAATTTCACGCAGGACTTCTAGCTTCGTGTGAAAAGTCAGATATTGAGACAAAAATAGAGCCATATTCCCACATGACAACAATTGATAATTCTCTTTAAATAAGACTTAAATCCACCCCAGTCTCCACCACTGTCAATAGTCTTTTCCCAAACTGAGTACCAATTGCAATTTAATGTCATGCTTTTGTGGCTTTGGCCATGGGCGGTTTGAACCAGGAGTGGCCAACTGATCAGAGGAAAAGAGAAAGAACCATGCATGTGGAATGCCACTGAGTCACGACAATTAACAATGGAAACGGGGGCCGGCACGGTGGCTCAGGCAGTTGGAGCTTCGTGCTCCTAATGCTGAAGGCTGCCGGTTCGATTCCCACATAGGCTGGTTCAACTCCACTCCCGCAAGGGATGGTGGGCTACGCCCCCTACAACTAACAAAGGCAACTGGGACTGGAGCTGAGCTGCGCCCTCCACAACTAAGATTGAAAGGACAACGACATGACCTGGAAAAAGACCTGGAAGTACACACTGTTCCCCAATAAAGTCCTGTTCCCCTTCCCCAATAAAATCTTAAAAAAAACAAAAAAAACCAATGGAAAAGGGTCATGTAATTGAACTCCTGCTGTTGAGGTTCCCAGAAATGACTTGAATCCAGAACTTTTCTCTGGCACTTCCTATTATAGCAATTACTCCTGGGTACTCTTGGATTGATATAACTTTTATTGCTATATACAAGTCCCTTTTATTTAAGTTAGCTTGAATCAGTCTTTGTTCCTATCCACCTAAAGATTGTTGACTGGAATAAAGATAATATAAATGAAACACTGCATGCATTGTCTGTTAGTATTTGTAAATCAAACTCATCATTATCATCACTGCTAAGACTTGTCAGAATGGGACTAAACTACATCAGCAGAAACGTAAATCTTGTGCAAAGGAAATAGATCCAATGAATAATCAAAGTGGTTCTGCACATCAAATAGGAAAGTATCGGGGAAGATGGGCAGAGATTATTACGGAGGAGGGGTAGTACAATTTTACATGGGGTTATTCGAGAAGGCCTTACTGAAAAGAGGAAATGTGAGCCTAAGCAGATGAGAATGAAGTCTGTAGATATCTGAGTAAAGAGGGACAGGAAACAGCAGTGTGTATGTGGGTTTGTACTTTGCACAGTGAGCCAGAGTAGAGTCAGAGATGAGATCAAAGATTGTAAAATGCCTTGTAAGCTATTGACTTTAATTTTATTCTGACTTCAGAAGCCACTGAAGAGCTCAAGCAGAGTAGTGACTTGACCTAGCTGACATTTAAAAATGGAGACTGAAGGGAAGAAACAGGATTAGGTAAGAAATTAGTGAGGTAATCCAGATTAGAGATGTTAATAGTAGAGACCAAAGTGATAACAATGGACTTGGTTAAAAGTGATCAGAATCTGGATACCTTTTGAAGATAGTGCCATCATTATTGAATTAGCTGAGATGGAGAAAACTGTGGGAGGAACCAGTTTGGGGGAAAAAAACAAGAGTTCCGTTTTAGACATATTAAATTTGTGATACCTATTATGACTCAAAGTGGAGATGTCATAGGCAGTTGAATATATGAGTCTGGAATTCAGGTGAGAGTTCTTGGCTGGAGAGTTATTAGTATGTAGATGGTATTCAAAACCATGAGACTGGGTGAGATCACTGAAGGAGAGTGTAGAAGATAAAGAGTTTCAAGAATGAGGTAGTTCAATGTTTACATGTCAGGGTGATGATACGGAATCAGCTAAAGAGACTCGAGGCTAAGAAGCAGCAGCCAGTGAGACAGGAGAACGTTTAAGAGAGTGAAATAGCTTGGAAGCAAAGAGAATACAGCACTTCAAGGGGCGGGGGCGGGGGGGGGCGTGATGGGGGAGGCGGATCACTCTGTGAAATGAAGAGAGGTCAAGTGAAAATAAACACTGACCCTTGGGTTTGACTATGTGACAGGACAGGAGCAGTTTAAATGGTGTAAAGGTGAAGAAAACCGCATTAGAGTCTTTAAGAGAGACTGAGAAGAAAGGAATTTGGAGACTACAAATATTGATTAACAACAACACAATTTATTTCTAGGTGTTTTGCAATAAAAGGGAGCAGAGAAATGGGGCAATAGCTAGATGAGGGATGTCAAAAGGAGATTTTATTTCAATGGGAGAAATTTACATGTTGCTAGAATGATCCAGTGGAGAGAGGCAACTGCTGGTGTAGGAGTGTGAAGACAGAATTGATGGAGCAGTGTTCTTGAGGAGACATGCAAAAACAACAGACGTTCATTACGAAACACGTGGGAGATTTTAGAAAAACGGATTTCTAAAAGCCCACAGTAAAGATAAGTGTGACCTTATGGCCAGATTATTTAAAATGGACAACAAATTAAGAAGGATGAGAGAGACTGCGGGGTGGGATTCTGGGGGAGTGGAGGACTCTGGCTTGAACCTAAATTTTAATCACCATTGGCATTCAGACATGTCTGCATGTGGTGTCAGCGCATAAGTCCTCCATTATTGTGCCTGAGGAAAGGAGTCTCCTGGGAAAGAATTCATTCTGAAGGAAGAGAAAGTAGGGCGCTTAAGTTTGGACCAATAAGTGGCTAGAGGAGAGGGGCAACTAGTACACCATGAAGTCTGTCTCTCAGATTTACCCTCTGGCTCAGCCGTGATAAACCCATGTTAGAGTCTTAGGGAGAGGGGAATACAAGAAATAAAAGCTCTTTTTCAATACACTATGTAAGATACTAGTATCTCTCAACAATCTTATTTTGTTACTCATCTATTGATTCTACCGTGTTTCCCCGAAAATAAGACCTAGCCTGACAATCAGTTCTAATGCATCATTTGGAGCAAAAATTAATATAAGACTCGGTCTTATTTTACTATAATATAAGACTGGGTCATATAATACAATATAATATAAAATATAATACCAGGTCTTATATTAATTTTGGCTCCAAAAGACGCATTAGAACTGATTGTCCAGCTAGGTCTCATTTTCGAGGAAACATGGTAACGCACAAAGGAGAAAAGTCTTGATCTCACTTTGGGGCAGCATGGCCTCAGTTCATTAATGACCCTAAAAATTGCCTCCCCTTACCTTTATTTTTTATTTGTTATAATTATTATTTTTTATTATTAGTTTCAGGTGTACAAAACAATGTAATAGACATTTCACCACTCACAAAATAATAACCCCTCTCCCCCCAATCTATTGCCCCTCTGGCATCGTATATAGCTGTTACAGTTCCACTGACTCTATTCCCTATGCTGAATTCCATATCCTATGATTATATATATTAAATTATAGTTGACATACAATATTATTCAACTTCAGCTTCAGGTGTCCAGTGCAGTGGTCAGGCATCTACACCATCCATGATGTGGTCTCCCTAATAAGACATGTGCCCATCTGATACCCTACAAAATCTTTATAACATTATTGATTATAGTCCCCAAACTGTCTTTCATTTCCCCTTGGCAATATTTAACTACAATACTGGCCCCCCTCAGCTTTAACATTCAATGAGTCTGCAATGGAGACCAGTCCTAATAGAAGTCAGCCCTCATCATCCTGCAGCAGTTGGAACCGGTTCCAAAAGTGGGAGGGATTTTAATAGTTTGTACCTTCTGGAGCCAACACCTTTGGCATGGACATCCCCTGCAGTAGTGGCAGTGGTTGGGCAATCTCAAGTGGCTTCATGGGAAGCAAAGGCTTGGGCGTCAGATATCACCAAAGGGGACCAGAGAGAATCATGGCAGACACAGGTGACAGCTGAGGTGATTCATTTACACGTATGAGAATCTGTGTCATATCACCTCAGAGCCTCTTAAAGACAATTGGATGAGACTTTGCAGGTTGCTAGAAGTCCCATGACAGAGGTTTGGGATGAAAATCAGAAAAAAAAAAGTACTATTATTGTTACTATGGTTCCATTTTATCCTTAGGTTGGTGTGGCTAGAAAACATGGGTTATAAGAAATTACAATCCCATAAAGTTAGTGAGGAAGAAAATACTAAAGAAACACATGTGGCTGAAGAGAACTGAGATATATGATGACGATCCAAAGCGCTGTGCACAACCGAGGACACACACGGAAGAGAAAGCTCAAGAAGGATACAGTGCAGAACCAG
The DNA here is from genome assembly GCF_004115265.2 of Rhinolophus ferrumequinum. NCBI lineage: Eukaryota > Metazoa > Chordata > Mammalia > Chiroptera > Rhinolophidae > Rhinolophus > Rhinolophus ferrumequinum. The sequence goes on from NC_046293.1 coordinate 70,861,249, forward strand.
CTGACGCTGAGGATAACAAAACAAAACTATGTTTGGAGAAAGAAAATGATGTAATGCTGACAGACTGCTTCCTTTCTTTTCTTTTTTTAAATAAAGAGAATGGCCATCAAAATGAGAGTGAGAAAACATAACTAAGCAGGAACTGATCTGGACGATGTGATTATGAGAGATCCTCCACATTATTCCTATTTTTCTCTATTTTCTAAAAGTTTTAGAATGAGTAGTACTCAAAAATTATTATTTTATTTAAAACAAGGAATTAAAATTTGACATACATAAAAGATTCAGTAAGAGGTCAGCTCAGTACTTTAGATGATGCAAAGTCTACAGCCCTGATGAATTACTTCCTGAGGCACTAAGAGAACAGACGTGAAGGTAGGTCAACAGCTGATAGTCTTTAAGGCATGATGGAGATCAAGAAAGTTGCCAATAGAGTATATGTGATGATTTTTACAGTTTATACAGCAGCTTTATATGCCTGATATTAGCTACTATTATCTGCTACATGCTACATGCTACACGTTACGCCACACCAGGAGCCTGCACACTATGGCCCACAGGCTAGTTTAAGCCTGCTGCCTGTTTTCGTGCCAAGTATGAGAAGTGAGATGGTTTGGAAAAAATCAAAAGAAGTATATTTCATGACATGTGAACATTATATGAAAACCAAACTTCAGTGTCCATAAATAAAGTTTTATTAGAACACAGCCACGCCCATTTATTTATGTATTATCTGTTGCATTTGTGCAACAATGGCACAGTTGGGTAGTTGTGACAGAGAAGTATGGCCTGCAAAGCCTAGAATAGTTACTATTTAGCCTTTTACTACTACTACTACTACTACTACTACTACTACTACTACTACTACTGATAATAATTTACAATTCCTAGGCTAAATGCATATCTGAAGTTATCTGTAATCCATGGCAACTGTGAAAGTTTGTATTTCACCAGGTCCTCTCCAGATCCTGCCCAAAGGAGATGGGCTGGTCAGCCACTACTATCCCTGTCATAAAATGGAAGCTCTGTGCATCTAAGTGACTTGCTCGTGGTCACACAGATCACATGGGACTCGTGTTGGTCTTCTGTTTGCAAAGCCCACACTCTTTATGCCACGCCATACAGCTAGAAGACTAGTGCGGTAGCCTGATGTGTCACTGTCATGCAGAGCGGCCTGTGGGGTCTCTGCACCTGCTCCCCACATAAGAATTCAGGATATGGTGAGGCCAAAAAGGAACACCCACGGAGCCATAGATAGGGCAGTCATACCACTACAGTCTCGCTGGTGGCTGGATTGGAGACAGGAAGCAGGAGCCACATGATCCACAACCCTCACTCTGCCGCCTGCTGGCTCAGCCACCACCTTCTTGCTAGCCCCCATTTTCTGTTAGCGTAGCCACGGCAGTTATATTAGTGGCCAATGGCTCACTGGTTACAGCTGACGGCCAACTAGCCACAGCTGATGGCCATGCAATCACAGTTGATGGCCATTTACTACCTGAGCCAGCACCTTTCCATGTGAGGCCGAGAGCCTGGAAACTGCACTCCTGGCTCGGTCCCCACAGTCACATTTTTTTAATGGAGAAAACAGTACTCCAGAAATTTTAATCTAGTGAGTTTTACTTTAAATCTCAGGAAAAAAAATTAAAATAAATTGCTAAATGAGTGACTATAAAATGTAAAAAGGAAAGTTTTCATCAAGGATACTTCTGATCATGGTTCTGCTCTATATGCTCTGATCATGGTTCTATACTCTAAAACATATCATATAATATAAACGCATTAAGATGTAAGAGAATAAAATTACAGTGCTTTACAGATTTTCAAAGTACAATTGCATGTACTATTTTATTTGAGATCACAGCTCTGTTAGTTTGGCAAGGCAGGGATGGTGGGCACCCTTTTGCAGATGAAGCTCAGAAAGATAAAATGGCTCATCTAAAGTCATAAAATGAATTAGTAACAGAATCAGAACTTGAACCCAGATCTTCTGACTTTCAATTCAGTGTTCAGTGTATAATAAAAAAGCTAATGTTTATTGCACTTTTCATTTGTGCCAGGAGCAGTTCTAAATGCTTTACCCATATTAACTTATTTGAGTTTACAATGACACCGTGAAATATGTTTATTATTCTCTTTTTACAGGTGAGAAAACGAAGTCACAGAGTGATCCAATCAGTTGCTCCAGACCACAGAGCTCACAGTAGATGGTGGAGCCGGGATCTGAACTAGACTACATGGCTCTAGAGCGAGTGTTTAACCCCAGCAAACTGCTTGCTCCTGGAGCATCTGACAGTATCCCAAGATACCGTGCTGGACCAGCAGCAAACCTGTGTGCTGTATAAAATGCAGGTAGTTTACTACCTTGTACACAGAATAACCGTACTAAGAGTAGTGAATAAAGTTTTGCAGTAAACTGAGTGGATGTTCCTCAAAATGAGAGGATTGCCTGAAAGGACCCATACAAAGAAATGGTGTGTGGTGAGCAGTTCATAGTAATATATATATTTATATATATTATAAATATATATATATTTGCATATTCTAATAATGCAAGCACAATCAACAAGATGATAGCAGAGCCACTCCTTGTAAAGTGAGAAGGGATCCTTTGTGAGCCACAGTGAGATAAAGCAATTGATAATCTGATCAGATCTAACGTATGTTATCTCCTTGCTCTCTCTAGAAATAGCATTCATAATATACAGAATGAGAGAAAATCATTAATAAAAATAATTTTGCAATCAAAACAGTTGTAGCTAATGGACGTACATACACAAAGTAAAGCTGAATCCTTGGGCAATGAGCTGGAGCACTGAGTTCAGTAAATACCAGGAACATTCAGGTAAATGTTTGGGGCTTGTTCATGTGATGTGCACAATTTCTGTTTTCCTCTTGGTTTTGCAAATGTCACAGAATGTATAATTCAGGTATTGCAAGCATCTCCCTGGAAGTTGTTTGCAATCAGTCAAGTCAGTGGTTCAGAGTAGGGTCCCAGGACTAGCAGCGCGAGCCCTGCCTGGAAACTAGCTAGAAAGGCAAATTTTCGGCCCCCACCCCAGACTTACTAAGACAGAAGCTTTGCTGGGTGGGGCCCAACAGCCTGTATTTGAACCAGCTCTCCAGATGATTTTGTTTATAATTTGAGAACCACGTACTGCATATGTCTAGAACAGTTAAATTAGAAATAGCTGGAAGGATAGAGAGACATTTCTCAATACTTAAAGATAATTAGTATTGGACAAAGGACATTTAAAGTGCCTGCACTTAAACTAGTTTTACAGTCTTGTTCAAAGTCAGGTCCGGAGACTAACCACAGCAACATATGGGGGAGCTTGTCAGAAATGCAGAATATAGAGACCCTCCTGCAACCTGGGTGAATCATAATCAGCATTTTAACAAGATTTCCATGCACACTAAGATCTGAGAAGCTGTGTGATAGGAAATAGTTTTTAAAATGTTTGATTGGGAATTAACTTTTAAAATGCTGATATTTTGGCTTTTCCTTTTTGGACGAAATCATATGATAGTATAACAGTCTTCACCACTTTATGTTTGACTTTTGTAACAAAAATAATTTGAGGGCTTTGTTATTTTCCAAAGGGCTTCTTTTAATCTTTGATAATCAGACCATTCTCTTTTGAAGTGCTTCTCATCGTCCCTGTTTATTTTCTGTTAGTATATGCACATCATATTTAACTCTTGCTTTTCCACGGCTTTTATGTGACTCAACAGTTTTCCAACCTTATCTTTATTGACTTTATGAAAGATACCTTGTTTTTAAAAAATTCACAGTCCACTTTAGATTCAACTCTTGTATGTGTGAATGTTTACATCCAACGTTTGGGAAACAGCTGCCTGACAGGCACCTGCACAGGATGGGTGGAGATGGAAGCTGGCATTCAGCTGTAGGATGTTTGGGTGGAGACTGTTTTTATAAGCCGTCAAATCGCTAGTTGAATCAGTCCATATCATGATAACTACGGCTTTCTTGGGTAGCCTCATAACTGGAATAGCGGGATAATGGAAACCCAGAAAACAATGACCCAAATATTAAGGGTGATTATATCTGGGCCATAAAAGTCGGGTAATTTTTATTTCCTTTTTTTGAGCTTATCTGTATTTTCTAAACTTTCTAGACTGAGTGTGTGTTAGTTTTGCAATCATGAAAATACTCTGCTCCTTAATAACTTTTTAAATTGAAATATAATTTGCATTCAATACAATGCACAGAGATCTTAAATGTTCAGGTCACAGAGTTACGACAACTGTATACACCCCCATGGTAAACAAGATATGCAATATTTACATCACCCAAAGTTTCCTTTGCGCCATTTTCAAACCAGAAATTACCCTAATAGAGCACGCCTCCTGTAATATAAACACTGCCTCCAAGGCTTTCTAACCTCCTTGATGGTTCTAGTGTGTTGTACGGGAACAGCATACTACATGCAGAGTTTAGCAAACAACTTTTTGTTGGCCTCAAGCATAGAACCTGGGTATACAGAGGTGGTCAACGCTGCATTCTGCATTTCTTTTCATATATTCCCTCTGTGTATTTCTAGCTCATACTTTAAGTAGAAATTGAGAAACATGTTTTCCTCCCATAATTTCCCATCCCCCACAGCCATTCCTTTTTCTTTTTCCTTCCTGCTTTGAAACAGCTATTTACTGCACTGCCAGCAGAGGATTCTATTAAGATGAAAGCTTTGTCCTTGCCAAGGCAGACAAAGGGCTCTCAATAGAGCCTGCTTGCCGGGGTCTAGGAGAGAAAGAGCGGTGCTGCTCCCCTCTATCCTATGCTATGCCCCCATTGATGCCCACACCTGCGTCTCAAACGTCTCTTTCTTATTGCTTGGGTTTATGGTAACAGTAAAAGCAGTAAAAATAATGCTGATTGAAAGATAAAGTTTAAACACACACAGAGCACTTTCATAAAGGTTATCTCATTTTGTTAGGCTCCCCTGCAATACCCTTGAATTCTGTGGGGAAATGCTAGTATTCATTAATTCATTCCTTTGTTCATTCACACAGCACATTTATATGTTTAGATACTATGTGCGAAGCAAAACACTACCAGACAGTAAGTAACAATGGCAAAAAGAACAAAGAATAGTCCGTCACAGAGCTTATTGTCCAGTGGGGGAAACAGGGAGTAAATAGGCTATTATGACTCAGAGTATAACAATGTACGTAGTAGCATATTGAACCCAGGTTAGTTATAATATGGAAAAGTTGGGAACAACCTATCTTAACAATATACTGTGTTTCCCTGAAAATAAGACCTAGCTGGACCATCAGCTCTAATGCGTCTTTTGCAGCAAAAATTAATATAAAACCTGGTTTTATGTGATATTATATTATATGAAAATAATAATTATTATATTAATATAAGACCCAGTCTTATATTAATTTTTGGGTCTTATATTAATTTTTGCTCCACAAGACGCATTAGAACTGATGGTCCAGCTAGGTCTTATTTTCAGGGAAACACGGTATGTTACATTACTGCACAGCTGCTTAATGGAATGTTTTGTGGCCATTAAAAGTTAGGTTTTGGAAAGCAGATTTGAGGATATTGTAATTGGCACGTATGACTTTTGTAATCAGATACAAAAATTGTAAGGTGAAAAACATAATACTATAAGTGTGCCAAGGTACTAGCGAGCATCCAGTGATGGTTATATTTATCTTCCAATACACCTTAAGTTAAAATGTGTTTTATAATGAAATTTTAATTTTTGAATGTTCCCTTCTAACTTTTCTTTTAATAGACTATCTATATCTATAATTAGCTTTTTGGCTTTAAAAATCTAATACTTAAAGAAGAGTTTTAGGTCTATACCTAGAATGTTTATGTAGTATTTACAGTGCTTTCATACATTTCACTTTCTTGACACTAATCCTGTGAGGCCAGTGCCATTATCCCTCGTACAGAGGGAAACCATGCTCAGTGATGTTGAAGAATTTAGCCAATGTCAGAGTTAGTGGGAGGCACAGCCAGAACTCAAATCTAGTTTTTTTTTAATTTTTATTTTTAACTCCAACAGTATTTCTTACATTTCAAGTTGTTACCTCACTAGTATTATTTATATTCCAATGGATCCCAGACATTTTAATCAAGCAAGGGTGTTTGAACTAGCATAGTATATCTACTTGTGTTCTTAAATTTATTTTCCATGTTGCTTCTTAGAGTTAATTATTAAAATAATAACAAGTACTTACTAAGTGCCTAATATGTAGAAGAAATATATTAGAATATATTCCAGACAATCGAACTCATCTCTGCTTTATTTTTTTTTCAAAGTATTTTTAGTATGCATGTGTATTTTCCTGATTATAAAAGTAACAACTGTTTATGTGGAATTTGTTCGTAAAATTAGGATTATTCTGTCATACGGGTTTAAAAAAATTTCCCCCCTTAAGGTTGGTCTGCTATATAGTTTTTTTTCAAGTATAATGTTTAAATTTTTATTAAAATAATACACTTATGTAGATTAAAATAAAGTCTGCCTAAGCTTTCAGTGAAAAAGAGCCGTCCCTCTTCTATTGCTCCTTGTCCTGATTCCCATTCCCCAACGGATAACTTCTTTTGAAATGTTTAAGCTATTTGGGGGTATAAACCTTGATAATCTGAAATAACACGTGAGCACCACTATTTTCTGTTTTCTTTTTTTTTACTTTCAGTATTAGCTTTTATATGCTGATTTCTGTTGGGGCCCTGCATTTCCTGCCCTTACATTTCCTCGCAGAAGATGTTGGTTCACCCCAACACCATCGGCTCTCTCCCCTCATCCCTCCTCCAGGGAGGAGAGACTTACCTGGCTATCAAGAAGGCCGGCCTCAGCCCTTTCCTTTCTCTTGGAAGCACCTGCCTGAAGTAGGGTGCCTTCTGCTCTGCTCTTCCATCCCACGAGTGAATTGGGGCAGAGTCTGCCCTGCCCACGACGCCAGTGATGGAGCTGCGAAGTCTGCCAAAGTCATAGCTGAAATATTACAAAGCTCATCCCCCATGCTTCAGTTCAGCTTCTGTTTGACAGGAGCTGCTAACTAACGCCCCACTCCATACCCACAGCCACCTCTAAGCTCACCTGCCTGGGGTTGTAATGACAGCTCCCATCCAGCTGACAGTCCCTGCATCTGTTTGCTTCTCCACAGGAGGGATTTCTCTGGCCCCACAGGAGCTCTTAGTTGTACCCTTGGAATCAGAGCAGAAGCAACACCCATCTTCAACTAGTGGGACCAGCCTCCCCATTCTCTGGTGAGACAATTCTAAGGTGGGTTCCGTATGGTTTCTCAGAAGGTCTCCAAGGGAATAAGCTCATTGACTCAAACATCCTTTACTGGCATTTCTCTCTCCCCCGCCTCTCTTTCACACATCCTCACGCTACTCCCTAGGGTCATTTCCTCGAAAATCTTCCTGGACCCAAATCTTGTCTGTCAATATGGAAGTTGATATTTTGATCTTCGTGTGTCTGACTCTTACATCCATCTCTCGATCCTAAACAAACTCCTATTATAAAAGATGAGAATTGAATCCTATCTCACCACCCTCTCCTTCCTACTCACAGATACAGCTTTTCTAATTCCCATGCCCCAAATATAGTTTTATAACCTATCTTAGATTAAGTTAGTATTTATTAGCAATAACATTAGATCATTACGTTATTATGGCCATAAACATTAATCTTATCTGCTCCGTAGACATATTACATTACATTTCCTTCCTGCCACAACTTCTGTCTGTAAAACCCCTCTGACATGATCAAATACATCTGACAACCTATCAGTCCCCCTTTTCTTTCGTGACATTGCTCCTGCCTCCTGCTCCAGCCTGGACTGGTTGCTGTCTGACCCATGCAGACCTCAATTTCAATTTTCTCCAGTCTGCTAAGTCCATTACAACTCATACATATGATTTGTAACAGGTGGAAGATTTTATTCCATACAGGTGTAAGATTATTGACATTATTCCCAACTATCTCATTAATAATGACATGCTATTTGCATAGGGTGTTGTAGTTTATGGAGTACTTTCATATATGCCATCCCATGGTATCCTTCCATTACTTTGGTGAAAAGGGGTTTAGTATCCTCAATGTGCAGATTCATTTAATACAGTGTAAGATACTGCTTGCTGAGTGCCAAGCCCTGACAAGCCAGCTTTACAAATAATTCATATAACTCCATATGGTAGGAACTTACTCTCCCCGTTTCACAGACGAAAAAAGTGGGGCACAGAAGTTAGGAACTTACCTAAGTTCAATTATCTAGTAAATAGTAGAGTTGGGAATCAATACAGTCTGGCTCAAAAGTCCATGATCTTAAAGAGCATTTTATGCTGCAGATGAGAAAGTTAAATAACAGACTCAAAAAAATAATGTTCTAGAGTCAGCCAGTAGATAAGGGTCAGAGCAAAGACCTGATCCCAAGGTTTTTTTTAACTCCATGCCTAAAATGTTCTTCAGATTACTATGCAAGATGGCCAACAGATCGGAGTTTATAATAGAAACCTCAGGAACATGAGCTGCTGGGATCCTGCCTTTTCTGACATCGCCGTGATCAGTGCGTTGGTTAGAGAAATCCTTGATTCCATCTGCAACTGTTTTCTCAGAATGGATTTTTGGAAGCTATGTTATTGGCGGCCAGGTGAGACACAGGAAGTAGGATCCACACGATCCGCAATCTGCCGTCCACTGCTCTGCCAACCAACCAATCCCCTAGCGTAGCCATAGCAGTTATATTAGTGGCTAACGGCTAACTGGTAACAGCTGACGGTTACCCAGCTACAGTGGATGGCCACCTGATTACAGCTGATGGCCATCTAATAACCAAGCCAGCACCTTTCGACTTGAGGCCGAGAGCCTGGAAACTGCTCTCTGGGACTCTGTCCCCACAATCAGCCACTAGTACTTTTTTTTTCCAAAAATATCTTTCACAGTTTTTTTGTTTGTTTGTTTGGTTTTTGTGTTTTGTTTTGCAGGCAACAAATTAAAAAACAAATCAGAACAAATACTAAAATGGTCTTCTGGCTCACAGAAAGTTATCGTCTTAACTGTGTTTATCTAAAGACTTCTGATGCTTTGCAAACTGAAGTCAACATGATACAGTGAAATATAAAAACATGAAAATCCTGCAACTCAGCCAAACTAAGATTTCCCCTCTTCCTTCTAGCAGAGTCCAGCATTTAGAGTCTATATTTCTTTTACAGAAGATAATAAGTTCCAATGAAATGCTTCTTACAATAATTACTACCAAACGTCCTATAAAGTTTCTGGACTTGTGCACTGCCTGTAGAATTATTCCGTAGAGCCAGTGTTTACTGATGAAACACTTCATTAGCAAAGCGGCCACATTCAGCTTACATGAAAAGGAGAAAGTGCTTGACTTGAGTTAACAAAAATTACCTGAGTAACTTTTGGCAGCTCCATAAAGGGTTATTTTTGAATTGTGAAGATCTTACCAGATGGTCAAGAAACAGCTGAAGACACTAAAAGGATGTTTATAGGAGAGTCCTTAAGGAGAATATTGGCCACAGGTGAATGCCACATTTCTAGAACAGTGAGCAATCTGAATTTGGTTAGTGGGGTCCAAATCCCTACCCCCACCCCCCGCCCCCGCAGTGGTTGGCCTCGTGGTTTTCCTCCTCTTAGGAGATCCTAGAGCTGGACACTGTAGGGTGTGTCTTAAGTGTCACCAGACAGAGCCCCCAGTCAGCTCATTGCCCCAGCAACTTCAGCTAGTTTCAGCTGGATCCACCGGAGGGTGGCAGACGAGGCTGCATTTATGAAGCTGACTCCCAGAAAAGACTTTTCTTCTTGCTAAAAATAACCTCTTCTGCACTAACCAGCACATGGAGGGTGCTCGGTAAATATTAACAGAACTCTGAAAGGATTTCAAGGCACAGGGAACATCAGGAAAAACAGCTGGAGATACATTTTTTTTATAGGTGGACAGAGGACTTCAATATGTAGTTATAAACCAGGTATTTCAGCAGTATTTGCCGGTGGGTATTGCCTGCCCGGGGTATTGAGAAAGTTCCCTGATAATTGAAAATAGAAGGTTAAGAACTTGAACTCTGGAATCTGACAGATGTGGACTGAATTCCAGTTCTATCACTTCCCAAGGGACAGCCCTTTGGTAAATTGCTCTATCACTTTGTTTAGTTTGTTCATTCATATAAAATGGGGATCATAGATATTAATACCTCATAGAGTTTTTGTAAGGATCAAATGAGAGAATGCATGTGAATTTTAACACGCTGGTTTACAAATCACGGGCTCAATAAATGTTTGGCCAACTCTAACTCATTATGTCTTTTAGTCTAGACCCATTTGTGAGGATGGTCATATGATTACTCAACACTCCAGCTTTTGAAATACCAAGAGAGACATGTGAGTGAGTCAGATGACTTCTTCAGAGAAATGACAGAAATACAGAGTTTGCTTGTCTCTGTTGAACATAGCAAGCCATCAATCTCAACTTGTGAATCACCACCCTGGATTCCGCTGTGGAACAGAGAAACTCACTTAGCAATAATCAAAGCCGAGGTTTACAGAGCTTCCCTGAGAGTGGGTGGTTCTTGTTTTTTTCCTTGGAGCATATTGTCAATGACCAACCATAAGGAAAAATTCTCAGATTAAAAAATGTAACATGAATGATTAAAATAAACAGGCAACAGAGGTAGAACAAGTTGGTTCTGAGTGAAACTGACAGGGATGGATATTGAAAAGTCTTTTTCTATTATTTTATTATTTTGAAATTTGTACATTTTCACATTCTTTTCCAGTCTTCCTTGCTTTGCCCCTTAGATGGAGGTGAGGGGACAGAGAGAGATGGCAGGAGGGCAAAGGGGGAGAAGTCTACCAATTAAATTGTAAGATTCTTTGAAATGATTGCTTTTTGCTTTGCAGAGGGATTGAGGTAAAACTGACACATTGTCACTGATTTCCCTCAAAGACAGAGTCAGTGAGGAGGAGACCTACCCATTTTTGTCTGTTTGTTTGTTTGTGCTTTTCTTTGCTTTGGCACAGGGTCATTTGTTTTTGACTCATCCAATAGCCCTGACAGAATGAAGGAATAAGAATCAAGAAATGAGAAACTCTCTCTCTTCCTGGCTTAGATATTAGCATGTGACGTAAACATAGATTGGATGGTAATCAGAGATCTTCAATGCAGAACATTTATGGATGCAGGACATGCAGTGAGCAAAAAACCGTGGGTTTTGTTTGGATATATATGCCCCAAATGACCCTAGTTTTACTAACTAGGCAGTTCCATTTTTTTTACCCTTGAACGACTATAAGTGCCTTGGGGAGAGAAATCTTATATATACACAAAACAAATTGCTAGTATTATGTCTGGGTGCAGCATAGCACAGTGGTTACCAGCATGGACTCTGGGGTCAGACCATGGGGGTTCAAATCGAGTTGCTAGGTGTACAACTTTTGACAAGCTATTGAATATCATAATATCTCTGTGTTCTCATCAGTGAAATGGAGATGATATCATTTACCTCATAGAGTTGCTGTGAGGATGAAATGAGTTAATACATGTAAAGCACTTAGAATATTATTATCCTTGACAATTTGACATATTCACCTGGCATATATTATTTTTTGAAGTCTTCATAGCAACCCTATAAATAGGTATTGTTAACTCTATTTTACAGATGTAAAGTACTAACCTTTGGGGCCCAAAAGACCTTGATTTGAATTCTATCTCTTAGATGTTTGGCCTGGTCAAGATATTTTAAAATAACTGAGCTAATATTCAGGAGATAATGCCTACATCCCAGGATTCTGTTACAATGATAAGATGATAAATATAAAGCACTTTGTACTGAGCCTGACAAATGCTAGTAGGCCTGCTGCATTGCATATCTCTAAAAAACATTGTTCATGTTTTATTGTATGTAAATGCAACCCCAATTTCATTTCCAACACAGAAATCCTTAATCACATTTAACCTCTTTAGTGTGAAAAACTCATCACTTCACTATGTGGTCCATTATGTTTGAGGGTTTTTAATTATTAGGTTCTTCACTGTGATGAACGAAAATCTGTTTATGAACCCACAGAGCCTACTTCTGCCCTTTTGAATAGCATAGAGAGAGTCGGTTCTAGGGCCTTCATAGTCCTTACACAGGGTGGGTGAGGGGAAGGCATGGGCTAAGGATATCGAAGCGGAGATTTCAGGGGTCTGTGAACTTAGATGGGGAAAACGACATCTTAATTATCACTTATCTCTAACTAAATTTAGATATCCTTCAATTATGAATGGAGGCAACAAACCACAGTCATCTCAACAGCAGTCCCCATGATTTTATCAACAACAGAAATCACACATATTTTTCACGTCATACTCCAGTTGTTCCAGAATTCTTGAAATAACACTGACAGTGTAACTTTGCAATTTCAGAGGTTGCTACCTGTTGTTATTTTGGTGTTAATAAAAAAATATATATGCATTGCTACATCACAAATTTGTTTATAAAAATATTTTGGTAAGTGTATTTCAATGCAATTGGTTCCCTGTAATCCTATGTGTTATAATTTGTGTATTGAAAATAATTATTCTAAGAAAGCTTCCATAAACTTCACTGGACCACCGAAGGGCATAAAATGTTTAGAAATCTTGGTCTAATTCCTTGTTTATGACTCAGGTCTTCAAATATTCGAAAATAGCTCTGTTCCCGCACACTTCCTCTTATCCAGAGAAAGTTCCTAAAAGTTCCTAGCACCCTATTTCAGGACATAACTTGTCATCAGGAAACTGCAGCCTGGGAGGAGCCAGCATAGGAAATGAGATCCCCTCACTGGAGAGATGAAACAGACAACGCAGGAACAGAGCCAGCTCCCATGCAGGAAGCAACAGGCTTCTACAGCAGAGCATGGGCAGGGGAGAGAAGGCCAACAGAAAATGGGTGGGATTTCAAGAAACTAATCTATGTGCCTGGCTGTGCATGGGGGGGAAGGCGGTCGTAACACAAAAGAGCAGAAGTGTCCCTACTAGTGGACAGAGCTCAGAAGGGGAATGGGAATAACATGTATCAGGCATCATGCTAGCCAATGTGCAGACATTACTGGTTTTATCCTCAAGGCAAACTAGTATGGTAGATATCATTTCTCCTGTTTTGTATGTCAGCAAATCGAAATTCAGTAAAGATTAAGTAACTTACCCATGTTCACCCAGCTGTCCGGAAAACAAGGCAGAAAGGCAGGCAGCACTTGGGAAAGTCAGTTAACTGGTGAGCATGTTCTGGGGTGTGGGGCTGGATTTTAGCTACGTCGGGGTGAAACTTGGGCTGGCATGAGCCAAGCAAGATCCTTACTTCTAAAGTGACTTGGAGTATTAGGTCAGATACCAAGAAGCACTCAGGCACCGCAAACAAAACAGCAGCTATTTATCATAACTGGTATCCAAAATGGCACCTGGGACGCTAGAATACAGGGAAGTATAACTGACCTTTTCATCTCTGTGCCCTTGTTCATGCTCTTTGTTCTGGCTGATTCCTACGAGACTCTCCTCTGTGACATCCAAACCCCACCTTTTCTCTGCTAGATAGATCAAATGCCTGTCAAGTGAACATCTGTCTTCAGGGGCCTCATCCAATTTATAACACCTTGTCTTGCCTTTCACCCAGGTATTTTCCCTTCTCCACCTAAAAAAGGCATGCAGAAGCAAAGCATTCTTCTTCAGTTGAGATTGCCACTTTACCTATAGGATCACAATTAAATGACTAGCAACAGTGCCAGTGAATGTATTTCTAATTGAGTCATTCATTTCAAGAAAAGTATCATATTGATATTTAAAGCATTCCATGAAGGTTTTTAAAACGATGAATGTTTTCATTATGTACTTTTCCCTCAAGTATTTTGAAATCCCCTTTTGCGTGCTATTGTTTAAAAAACATAGCATTAGTTATTCTTTATGCAAAAGATTTATTGGATGCACATTAATGTGTCTGAAATGGTATGTAAAAGATAGGGTTCATCCTATTATTAGTGTTTGGATGCCCCATAATAGGGACAGAATTCATTTCAATTCAAGAAGCATTTACTGAGCAAATGTTAGTAACAAAAGATATCTACTCTGGGAGATAAGTGAGTGAACAAGATGTGCTCTCTTTCCTCAAAGTGCTTTTCATTTTATGGCAGAGACAGACATACAGAAAGCTTTATGGAGTCTTAAACAAAATTGAAATAGCCAAACTTTCTTTCTAGCTAGAAATAAGGTTTTGGAGGACAGGACTGTCTTTTCCTGTCCTTCCTCTTCTCCTTCCTCATTCATTTCATTAAATTTTAAAATCATTCATGGCATCTGATATACATGTTTCCTATAAGAGATTTATAATAAATTTCAGGTGGATATATTGAACGCAGGTATTTTCATTAAAGATTTTGAGATTGCAGGTCTTACAATTAGGCACTATATGGCATATGTCTACCTGAATACAAGGAGTAATTCTTTTTGCAAATTATTAATTGCTTTGTTTATTCAAACTAAATATTTTCCTTTTAACAATCTCTTGGATGACGATGATAACAGGCTTTACCTTTAGAGACAGTCTGAGTGTTATGTATAAATCAGGTTGATTTTCTTGAGCTTTAGTTTGTAAGTGACATTGCTGGGCTAAATGACATCCACGCTCACAAATGGCTCTAATATTTCTGTGCTTCATCGGACCTATCCAGAGATGCCCATTTTGCTTATGTGGCCCATCACTCAGTTTTATAATGGTCAATTTAGTTCTCTGATGGTCACGAGATCCATGTAAGAGAAATATCAAGAAGCTTTAAGTACAACCTTATTATAGCTTGATTCAGCATTAAGAAAAGTCTGGGGTCAGCCTAGTGGCTCAGGTAGTTAGAGCTCCGTGCTCCTAATGCCAAGGTCGTGGGTTCGATTCTGACATGGGCCGGTGTGAGTGCCCCACCGATGACTGGCGACCGATTGCCTCAGCCAGGGGGGAGCGCAAGACTCATAAAACCAGCGTGGGCCAGGGAGCTGTGTCCTGCACAACTAGACTGAGAAACAGCGGCTTGAACCAGAATGGGGGGGAGGCAGAAGAAGGGAGGAGGAGAAAATTCTGTATGTGTGTTTTATTAGTCAAACCAAAGGTTAAAATGCCCACATAAAATAAAAGCCCTCTATGACTTCATTGACTGATTATGCTGGTCAGTGTCTTTTTGTATAATACCAAAAATACTTCCATTGAATTAAAATTAATTCTCCTGCCTGTATTCGCATATGAACTTTCAACCACAGAAATGGAAATTAGTTCTATGTGTATTTTTCCACATTCGTGATGGAAAGAGATCCTTAATATTGAATTAGCCATGGCTTTCATCTTCAGAACATGTCAAAGTACGTTGTTAAAATGTAAATTATGAGTAGTTTGAAAACTTTTTTTTCCCTTAAAAATTAATTTCTTTGGATTAAAATATCGAGCACTTTAGAATAAAACAATATATACTGCACACTTAAAGAGATTTCTTCTTGAGTTTCACAGAGCTTTACAAGTGTGAAATAATGTACAAAAGCATTAATTCTGTTTATTTATGACAATGCTATAAGGAAAGGTAAAAGAATAGTCTTTAGGTTGTTTTCCTTTTAAAAGAATTAAAGTTTTTCAATTATTGATACTGAGAATTTCAGCTGAGTGTCATAGGTTTTGGTTCCACCTTCACCTGTCTTGTGATGCCAGTCAAGTTTAGAGGAACACGTAGACAAAAGAAGGGAGCTCAGTTGAGATGTGTGATAGTTACTGGGAAGCAGTAAGATGTGAAGGTAGCTGCAGAGGAAATGCTCAGGCAAATGAAGGCTTCCTCACTCCAATACCCAAGTTCCTCCAAGACTTAACTACCTTGTACCGAGGACAATCCTGATCCCTATGAAAACACACCTACCACCACTGGTGGCTTACGAGCTAAAGCCTGTGCCTCTTAAAGAGTGGTTATTAGAAGCTATAAAATATACAAATGGATGATGACAAGAAAGTGTAATTTACTGATGTGTGAATACGCCCTAGGCAATATAAAAACTTAACGAGCTATAATCTCCAGCAGAACAGTTCTTTAAGACTTGCACACTTTTGTACCATTTCGCCCCTTGTCGTTTTCCCAGGCACCCACCAGAAGAAAGAACCAAAAAAGAAATTGAAGTATTGTTCAAATAATATTAGTATTTAATCATCATTAGTAGAAGTAATAACTCTAAAATATCAGTATGTTGTTTGATATCCCAAAGGTACATGCCAATGCAGTGTAAATATCAAACTTGCTCAAAATTTGGAGTCCTTGTAATAACTCCATATACTGTATTGTCAATTGAAGTAGATAAAAATAGCACCAGAACCCCCATGCCTGTTTGTAGGTCAGTGCTCACTGCTGAGGATGCTGTAATTATGTAAATGAGCTACAGCTTGAGCTAATAATACCATACTGAGTACTAGAAAGCTGTAATTATACAACGACATGGTGTATGCTTGGCGAGATTTTCAGTATTGGGGAATCTACTGTCAAACAGCATCTGGCAGAGTTAAAAGTCCAACTTGGGGGTCAAAATAATTGGTCTAGACAGAACTAATTCAGGGCACTGTGGCTCAAACAGAACAAGTCATATGTCTATGAGACACACACACCCAATGTGTGCATCTAGAAATAGTGCAAAATCTTAAATTGCGTTACTTTAAAACACGAAGAATTTCCAAGATCGAATAACTGCTGCATATCTATGCACTGTGCTGGTGCAGGAGATTTAAAAGTAATAATAAAACAGGATAGGAAGAGAGACTTCCTGACTGCCAATTGCTTATGATTATGACATAAGGTAAAGTCTTGTTTTCATAGAGAAATGCACAAAGTACAATGAATTGACAATACCACTGACAGCTCTGCTGTCTTTCATGATGACCTATATTAATTCACTCCTCTACTGTTCAGTTCAAAAATATATTTCCCTTAAACTTCATGTTCTTCTCACATTTTCTGATAGAATTACACAGGATCGCCTTCGTAAAAATGTTTCTGTGATGATTTTCTTCCCACCTTGCTAAGTCGTTATATTTTACTTTGAGTCCTGCCTACTCTAAGGGCAGCTAAGATTATCCCATGGTTATAAATTTCTTTTTCTGTCTGTCACACAGAGAAGTCTGTTCTCTTTAATAATGGTTAATCTTAGTATTTCTTCTGTATGCCTTAGCGCTGAATTCCATTGAGCTTACAAAAAGTTTTATGTAGAAATCTATTTGGTGACAATTTAAAGTACACATGCTTAAATTTTGCCAAGTGTCACACTTCTGTTCTGGTAGAAATTATTTGTTGGCCAAGTGATTTCTTGGATTTTTTACGTGGTAAAGAAAATTTTCAATCCAAGTGATTTGATCATTTTCAGGAACTTCTTTCTAAAGGCATCTAGATTTCTTGTGAATATTTTGGGAAATTTCCAGCTTCTACAGGCATGTGTTTGCATGGAAACCTTGTCCAAGTTTTTTATGGTGGAGCATAATTTTACTCTGTATATATTGTTCAGGTTAGGACATGGTGTGCATTAATCTCTCGAAATTCTTATTAAGCAATAAATTTGGATCATCAGGGAAAAATTATCACTTTGAAATGACCACTTAGCCAATTATATAGGTTATCATTTAAGAAACTATTCAAGAGATTTTTTTTCCTTCTCTAATACATATGCTTACATTTCTTTTCATTGTGATTACCAGTGAGGGTGATCAGAGGTTATTAATATTAAATATGGCTATTCAAAGAAAGTCATAGAATATTGATTACCAACCTGCTCACTGAGATAAAATGTTTCTCAGTACAACTGTTTCCATCCTTTTGTAACATAATATATTCCCGAAATTCATAATTATGCAGCAAAAATAAAAAGGATTGAACAAATAAATAAGGAAGCCAAAGGTAATTATAGGTATTTATTAGGCAGAATTGAATAAGCCGATCATTGAAATGCGAAGCAGAAGTTACCTGTGCCATTAAATTAGACCAGCTGATTATCGTAATGTGCTCCATTCTAAAGGATACAAACCCGAATAACTAACATACGAAGTGATGTTCAACTTCACAAGTATTCAGAAAATAGAGTAGAGATTAAGATCCTTGGAGGAGAAGAAGTCATGGAACCAAAAGGCTATTGTAGTAAAAGGATAATCAACACACTGCTTTCTTCAGAAAAGGAAAGGGAGTAATGTAAGGTTTGTAGATGACTAGAACAAGAAAGGGTCATCTGATAGAATAAGCTTCATAGAGAGATATTTAGGGAGGAGAGAGAAAAAATGGCATGGGAGGTTGGGGATACTATCTCCAAGGATCTCACGGTTCTGCATGTCTTATGAGCAGACTGCCGTTGGTCCGGACTATCTTTTCGAGGATGTTTGTAGAGCAACGGCTTGGGAAGATAAAAAAAACAAAGGGCAGATGTGTTTACTGTCCGTTATAATGAAAATAATGTCCCCCTACATGGTAGAGATTAGGCAGACTTATTGCCTATTTTAAATATTTGTGTTCCCTACGCTCAGGATTCTTGTCCTGCAATGCATCCCCATGTGTGCATGTATCACCTGCCCTTTTTTGTGTCACCCTGAAAGAATTAGGCTTTGGGGAAACTGGTACGAGAAAAACGATGATACTCTGGCCACTGCTATTGCTGGGAGTAATAAACTGTCCTTTGTCTCTGACCCAGGAGTCCTGTATCTTCTGCCAGGATCCATGAACGTGCGGCAAGTTAATTTTTAGTTTGCAAGCCCGATAAAACTCAGTCTTCTCACGGTTCTTCACCTGAAGATTCTAAGGCATCTCCAAGCCCAGTGGTACAGATATGTGGGCCAGAAAACAAACAAACAAACAACAAACAAGCAAGCAAACAAAACCTGCAAGGTTTTTAGGATTAGCTCCATTGTTCTGTCTACAGGCAGCTGGTGGGGAATGAACGTGGGGAGGTAAGGACTGGGAATCTTTTCAGACGCCTACAGGGATCTGACAACTTCTCTTTATTCCTGGAACACAGGATGCTCTTTTCATTTTAACTTGTTTGCTATTGACAGAGAAACTGTAAAGGTCAGGGGAATGGGATTCTGTCGCACGGAACTCTGGGTCCTCTCTATTTACTTCTTTCACATCATTACTTTACACCATTTGGAATTTACAAATTACAAATACAGATAAAATGATACCACATGTTTTACAAGGATATAATCATATTCATGACGTGTATTGCTTATACACTAGGATGGGTCCTTATGATGGAGAGGGCAACAGGGCGGGGATCAAGGATGAAAGAGCAAAACCAAACAAAACGAAGTAAGAGAGGGCCGTTGCAAACCCTGACTATAGAAGCATGCCATGAGTATCTCAACTGTCCCCACCTTAGATCCCAAACCAAAAACAATACAACGTAGGTTACACTTTACCAAATTTCAGCAAACAGCCTGAAATAGTCTGGGGCATGTGAACCCCAAAGTAAACTAAGTCTGGTGACAGGCCTTCCTAAGTCTGACTAACTCCCAATTTGAACTCTGAATTCTGTATCCTTTTCCAAAGTTATAGATCTATCCAAGGATATGTATTGCTTATACATTAGAATGGGTTCCTATGAGGGAGATGGAAATGAGGGTGGGTATCAAAAATGAAAAATGAAAAGTAAAACAAAACCAAATAAAAGGGACCCCTTGCCCAGACTGATGATAGCAGTATGCCATGAGTAAATCAATTATCTCTACCTCAGATTTAAAACCCAAAACAACAAAATATAGATTTGGTCATATTACAGCAAACAACTGGCAATGCTCTGAGACGTGAACCCTGATTTCAACTCCAATCTGAATTGTTTTCATTCTTTTTCTTTTTCTTTTTTAATTCTTGAGCTCTGTTGCCTATTTATGATGTTGCTTTTGTCCTTAGAACTAGTCATTTGACTTTTTGTTCTCTCTAAAGGACTTTCTAGCAAACTCGTCCCCCATCTTTACACCTTTCTTCTTACCTCAGGATAGGGTCATCTTGGTCCTTCAGGGCCCAACATCTCCTTCTCAGCCCACTTGGCTGACACTGGCCAGGCTATACAGGACCTCTGGGTTCATCCACTCAGCACACGGAAAGTGTCTTGAGTAAGCAGGGGTCTCAGAATTGGTTCGGGACACAAAAGATTCTCAGGGCGATTGTGAACAATTCTTTCTGGCACAAGGCAATGGTGGTGGTAGTGGATAGTGGGTGGTGGGAAGTAATTGTATTGTGGGAGACAGAGGACAAAGGAGTAAGGAGAGGAGGATTAAATAATGAGAAAGGAGAAAAGGAGGTGACTATGAAAGAAACTAAGGTTTGTCTCTCAATACAGTTTATCAGCGTTCAGCATGTGATATGTAAGTTTCAGAGTGTGTTTGAGGTAGGAAAGCAGCCACACTAGAGTGATTTGAGGGCATCAGAAGGACAGGAAATAGAAAATTTGACTTTAGTCCTCTTAGAATTGGACCAATGGATATCTAGGTGGTAGACAAGCGGGCTGTGGAGGTGATAAATGCTAATATGAAAAGTTCTTCCTTCATCTCACAATTATGAACAAATGAAAATACTTAAAATATTAGAAATGTGATGATTTGTATAAGGGATCCTGCCAATTTCACATATCAACTACTGACTTAATGTGGCTATTTATTGTTTGCTATTAAACTTCTTCCCATTAATCTGTGCCCATAGCATTTGCAGGGTATAGTAAATAAGGAAAGAACACTGGCTGGTTCTGTGGAATAAATATTTTTATGTGTACCATAAACCAAACAAAGTAGTTATCCTCATGTATTCAATAATTCGAATGAGACAGAAGTTTGTTTCTCCCTCACATAATAGTTCAGGGGTGACCAGTTCAGGGCTATTATGATTCCTCCGTGGAATCAGGTCCTAGACTTTCAGTGATTTTTCTACCATATACAGAGGGTGCCCTCTGTCTTTAAGGGAGGAGATGATTCATCATTATATCCCTGATCCAAGTAACAAGATGCAGAATATAGAAGAAAGAAGGTACTCTTCTCTTTCCTGTGACAAACTGGGAGTGGCTCTCAACATTTAGTTCACATCCCAACAACTAAAACTTTATCACCCAACTACACCTAGCTGCAAGGGATCTGGGGAATGTAATTTTTACTGGGTTGCCCTATGCTCATCTAAGACTTTTATTACTCTTGAAAAAGAGTAAAATAGATGTTGGATGATAACTACCAGTCGTAGCTGTCCCAAAAAATTTTGATCTGAGATTTTTTTGGGGGGCTGGGGCGGGTAGTGATAAGAGTTTATTCTTACAATGATAAAGTCGATGAACAGTTCCGTTCAAATCATTTAAATGTCTGGCCGATCCCTGTTCTTGAGGAACTTACAGCCTCACTGAGCTCTTAGAGCTCACACTATGGGCATTTAACCACTTCCACTTCCACCACGCTTTCTTCCCAAGAAGGTATTCCATGGTTCATTTAGCTGGTATGGACAACTAGGATTCTTAGCTGAAAAGGAAGCAAACATGATTTAAATTATTTGTCTTATTCTTGGTGAGGAAGAAAAGCATTGTATTAGTGAATTCAGCATTTGGAGTGGAATACATAACTCCCTTCGTGGCAACAAAGAACAATGAAAGCAATTTTACCTCTTCTGAAGCTTTGCTTCCCCGCCCCCACCTCCCACTCCCTCCTCATAAGAGTAGAAAGTACTGTACTGGGTGCTTTACCAGAAGGGAGAAACTGAATCCTTTAGCTAGGCAGAAGAGTTAATGGTCTCTGAATTTCATCAATGATCTATATTCCTGAAATAGAATTAGAACTGTTTCCTATATAGAAAAATGTTTACTAAATGGAAATTTTATTGCCCAGGTATTGAATTCAGTGATACCAAGGGCATTCCTTTGTAGGCAAAGGTTCTTCTGCTCAGGTTTGATTTCCTTTCTTTCACTACCTTAAATGCAATTAAATGATGCCTTTGAAGAACTGTGCAGGTTTTTTTGGTGTGTTTGATAACTTAGTCTTTTTTTTTTTTAAAGCCAGTTGAACATTTCCTTTGGGGTGTCAGTTCTTTCATATGCACTTTCCCTTTTTACCCACTATTAAGCAGAGACTTACTAAGTATTCCTCACCAGAGAAAACAGGAATTACACAGATACTTGGAGGACACGTTGGTGTGCATAATAAAGCTCCTCCCTAGGACTCTTTTCTTTCTTAAAGGGGGTTGGACAATTAAGTTCAGGAACTTATCCTAGAAAAAGTTACATACCTCGCTGCTGAATATCACTATGGTCACCTCCTAAGTACACCCCTTGGGAAGCTATGCACCCTCACCAGCGCCTACTCTACCCTTCAGAGAAATTTTGGAACTCTTTTTCTGGAATGCCCATCAGAGCTGTCATCGTATTACCCTTGATGTCCTGAATGTCATTAAAATGTCTTCCTTTCAATATTTCTTTTATCTTTGGGTAAAGAAAGAAGTCATTGGGGGCCAGATCAGGTGAGTAAGGAGAGTGTTCCAATACAGTTATTGGTTTACTGGCTAAAAACGCCATCATAGACAGTGCCGTGTGAGCTAGTGCGTTGTTGTGATGGAAGAGCCATGAGTTGTTGTTGAAAAGTTCAGGTCATCTAACTTTTCACACAGCCTTTTCAGCACTTCCAAATAGTAAACTTGGTTAACTGTTTGTCCAGTTGGTCCAAATTCATAACGAGTAATCCCTCTGATATTAAACTTCCAACACTTCCAACACCGCTTTTTCCAACATTTATTTCCAATGATTTTTGGCACCTTAAGAACTAGTGCAAATAGGTCACCTTTGGAGAATGTGCTCAGGAGACACAAGTGCAATGACTGCTGTACCTTCTGATGCTTTCTGTCCTCTTTCCTCCCCTCCCCCCAGGCAACCAAACCCAAATATCCATCCTCTGTCCTTGTCTTGGTGGTGGTTTACTGACTAGATATGGTTGGCATGATTCACTCTGATTCAGATTTTGTTTTGTTTTGATAACATAATTTTTCCCTAAAGACTCGAACTATTTTGAACTGATGGGACTGAAGAGGGGGAAATAGTGCTCAAGAAATTAATATTTAGGGGCGGCTGGATGGCTCAGTTGGTTAGAGCGCGAGCTCTCAACAGCAAGGTTGCTGGTTCAATTCCCACATGGGATGGTGGGTTGTGTCCCCTGCAACTAAAGATTGAAAATGGCCACTGGACTTGGAGCTGAGCTGCACCCTCCACAACTAGATTGAAGGACAATGACTTGAATCTGATGGGCCCTGGAAAAACACACTGTTCCCCAATATTCCCCAATAAAAAAAATTTAAAAACAAAAACAAAAAGGGTGTTCCAAAAAAAAGAGAGAAATTAATATTTAATGTACATGCTGTGGATACATTTATATCCCGATTAACAAAACGTTTGAATTCATGTTCAACTAATAACAGATTTCTGACATTCCTTTAACTGGCCGTGACTTCTGTCCCTTTGGTCTTAATCAGTCATACCTGGAATCCGCTTCTTTCATGCCTCTCCTTGCTTTTGTTGGCTCAAGTAAGTGAAGTGGGTATTTTCTTCTATTGAGTCCTAATTATGCTAATTTCCAGGGTTTTTCAAAATTCCCTCCAAAGAGTTTGAAATCCAGTCATTTTCACCACCCCTAGTTTTTGTTGGCCCTGAGAAACTTGTTGTGTTTGCTTTGTCCTCTTTCTCCTTCTTCTGCATTTCTTCTGCTTCCTTTTTCCTTTGGGTCCCTCCGTCTCCCCTCTACTCTGTTCTCTGGGGATTGTAGACTGCTGCTACTTCCACCGTTTCTTGGCCCTGCACCTTCACTCCCCTCCTGTGTTTCCCTGAAAATAAGACCTAGCTGGACCATCAGCTCTAATGCATCTTTTGGAGCAAAAATCAATATAAGACCCGGTCTTATTTTACTATAATATAAGACCAGGTGTTATATAGTACAATATAATATAATATAATATAATACCGTGTCTTATATTAATTTTTGCTCTAAAAGGCGCGTTAGAGCTGATTGTCCAGCGAGGTATTATTTTCAGGGAAACAGGGTAGGTGCATTACTGACCCAGGTGGCACAATCCTGCTAGCTGGGTGGGGCTCTTTGCCATCTCAGGCGAGTGAGACTACATATTGCTTTGACTGGAGCCCTATGACTTGGATAGGAAATGATGGGAGTCCAAGCTCTGTCCCCCCAAACCAGACCCGGTATTCTTCTCATAACAAAAGCCTCCCATTTCTGTAGTTTGCTTGGGCAACGTGTAATTTTCAAAAATTTAAAATTTTTCTCATATATAGAATAGACATGTGTCAAGAATTTATTCATGGCATTAAGGAAGAAATCAGTCAAAGATGGTAAAGCTGATTCAAATAGCATTTGAGTAAATGGGTATTTAAAGGAAGAAAAAGGAATATTAGAACAAGATCGTTAGGTTAGATATAAAACTGGTTAATCGACTACAAGGCAAGAAAGGCACAAATATGGAACAACCCTTCTACTAGACGGAAATCATTTACATTTGTTCCACTGGGGAAAAAAATCTACAAGTTACGATAGAACTTCACAGAATCTGGGGTTTTGTTTGTTTGTTTGTTTGTTTTTGTGTGTGTGTAAACCCTGTTTGTCTGGGTTTTTAATCAATGTTAGATGTGGAGTCAAACAAAGGTGTATTCCCTTAGATACTTAAATCATCCTTGGGTGGCCCTATTACCATATTTACATAGAAAAGATGTGCTAACTTTCCTTTGTTTTATTTCTAAGTTTTGGGTATTTTTTTCTTAGCATGTCTTTCCTTAATTTTAAAATAGCCCAAATGCAGGAATTAAGCGTCCTAGACTGTGCAACTTAGCTGCAGGTGGTCCCTAATTTCTCAACACATCTGCTCTAAAGCTGTCATGACCTATTCATGAGACGGCCCATTGAGGCCACGGTATCATTTTACGTGTGGGGGAGGATGGGAGAATGACATAGAGGGGATCCCTTCATCATACCCACATTTTTTTACCTTTACAATTGCATTGTAAAGGAACCCCTTGTAGAGACGATGCTCAGGTAGAACAGATTTCCCACTGCACTCAGCCTAGTGGGCAGGGGGAGAAGTGTACAGGTATTATTCAGTCAAAAGGCACAGTGTGTTTCAGGTGCCATAGGAGCTTGAAAAGCAGAGATCATTTCTAGTTGTGATAATACAGAGAAGCCTTCACTGACACACAAAAAAATGAAATTAGAGACAATTTATAGAAGCTCTTAGTTCCTACTTAGAATGTTTACTGTATTAAAAACTCCAAATTATCTCACGTAAAAACAAATGAAAAAACAGTCTCTGTGTAGAACTTCAGGTCCCTCTCTCAGTGACAGCCTCTTATGACAACCCAAAACCGACTCCAGGGCACAAGATCACGAGGGAAGCCTGTGTGTTGGCCCCTTATTTTTATAGGATAGTTTCATTTTTATAGGATCTATAAAATCCAGATGATACACAAGCCTGCGTGCCACACCTAGCAGAGTGATTTCTTTGAACCAAATGTGCCTAAGGGCGCTTCCCTTAGTGACTTCCAGACCCGTAAAGCCGTCTGCCCTCTGGCAGTGGGAGAGACTGAACACAAACAGGAAACAAACTGTCTTCAGTGAACTCTCCTGTGGGGGCTTGGGATGAAGGAAGGAGGCAGGGCACAACAATCCCTCTTCTGGTTTTTGTGCTGGAACTTATGAGTCAAACTGTATGCACCACAGAGGTGAGGCCTGGTCCCAGAACTGGAAATACATGTGAGAAGCAGTTCTCTGGTACCACAGTCTGTTTCCAGAATGAGTCTTTGTCAAGTCTGTGCCAGAAGGGGGCTTCTTTTTGTGAGGCTCTGCAGTACCTGAGTTGGGATTGGTCTGGTCACAAAAAAAAACAAACAATAAAGCATGGAGAATTGTGATACTCTGGCTTCACATCACAACGCAGAGGTTAAGAATATGGTCTTTGGAGCCAGATAGCCCAAGTTCAAATTCCAGTTCCATTGTTAGAATCTGAAGCCAGAATGTCCAGATTAAAATCCTGGCTCTGCTACTTCGTATTAACCCTGTGACCTTGGGCTAGTTACTTAACTTCTCTGTGCCTCTATATGTCCACTTGTAAGATGGGTATAATCAGTGACTATGTCATTGGCTTGTTATTAAGAATTAAATGAGTTAATATACATGTAAGGCACATAGATGATGTAGGGCATGAAGTAAGTGCTGAAAAAATGTTCAGCTTCTCCTTTCTGGCAGCTTAACTTGAACACCTTTATTAGGTAGCAGAAACCACATACATCTAGCTGAAGCAAAACCAAAAAAGATGGTGGGGTTTATGATAAGAATAAAAGGGTGACTTGTGAAAACCTAAGGACAAGAATGCAGATGGGCCTCTGCTGACAAGACAGGGCCTAACCTGCGGTCAGAATATTCTTGTCCAATGCCCTGAACACTCTAAGATTTTGTCCTTTTCCCTCAAAGTTTATAATCTGTAATCAACTTGTATGTGTGGTATGATCCAAATATATTTGTTTCCATTTGGTTTACCAGTTGTCTGACTAGCTTATCCTTTTCCTACC
This sequence comes from Rhinolophus ferrumequinum, assembly GCF_004115265.2. NCBI lineage: Eukaryota > Metazoa > Chordata > Mammalia > Chiroptera > Rhinolophidae > Rhinolophus > Rhinolophus ferrumequinum. The sequence continues at coordinate 70,887,844 of NC_046293.1, forward strand.
ACCCTTGTGATATGCCAAGAACATACACATGTGGGGGTCTACTTCTAGGTTCTTCATTATACGAGTATTCCATTGGGTGGCTGTTTGTATACCAGTATCACATAGTCTTAACTAATGGTTTTATAATTATATTGACATCTGATGATAAAAATTTCCCCAGTTATTATTATTTCTCCAAGAGTCTTAGCTACGCTCGCGTCCTTCTTCTTTGGGGTAGTTTAAAAACATAGCTGTAAATTCTTTAACACTTTCCATTGAGAGGCGGGGTCTATGTTTCTTCCCCATGTCCCATAGCATCTCTTCTGCTATACTCTATTGGTTGGAGCAGTTGCAAGCTTACCCATGCAATGTGTGATCCGGGACTAGAAAAAGAATATTCGTGAAACAACTGGTGAAAATTGAATAAAGTCTGTAAATTAGTTAATAGTATTGTATCGATGTTGATTTCTCAGTTTTGATCATTGTACTGTGATTATATAAAATGTTGACATTTGGGGAAATACAAGAACCGTAGAAAATCGTAACTCTGATCGCCTCCCTCCTGACTTTTATAATCTTTTGTCCATTATTTTGCCTTTTAAAAACACTGCAAATTAGATAATAATATTTTTTTACAGATAATGCTTAGACTTATCTAGCTGTTTACTAGTTTCTTTGTTTGTGATTTGTCTTGCATATCAGATTCTGGAATCATTTTCTTTTTTCTAAAGAACAACCTTTAAAAATTCCTTTGGTGTAGGTCTGTTGGAAATAAACTCTCTCCTAGTTATTATTAGCTTTGTCTTTATTTCATCCTCAAGATAGTTTTTCTGGGTGCACGTTTCTAAGTTAGTAGTCATTTTCTCAATATTTTAAAGATCTTAGTCTACTGTTCTGACTTTTGTTTTATTGTTGAGATGTCTGCTATCAATTTAAAATTGTCATTTATTTGTAGATTATCTATCTTTTGTCTCTGAGTGCTTTTAAGATTTTCTCGTCCTTGATGTTCTGTAGTTTTATTTCATATGGATTTTTAATTTATCCTTTTTAATTCACACCATCCTTTCTGTGTCTGTACAATTTTATCTTTCATTTTCTGGAAAAATTATCAGCCATTATCTCTTCAAATATCACCTCCCTTTATTCTCTTTATTCTCATCTACTGAAATTTTAATCAGACTTTCTTATTTTGTGTTGCATATTTCTTACGCTTTCTTTCATCTCCTATGCTGCATTTTTCAAATCTTTCAGTATACTAAATTATTTTTCTGCTATGTGTAATCTGCTAGTTAATTCATCCATTGAGTTTTTATTACAACAGTTGTGTGTTTCATGTCTACTTGGTTCTTATTTAAATAACTTATAGTCTTATTTCTTGCTCAATTTTGTGATTCCTCTCTTATTTCTTCTAACATTTAGTATATAGCTTTTACATTCTATGTCTGATGTTCATTATATATGTAGTTGTTGGGTCTAATGTATTTGTTGTTTCTGCTGACTACAACTTCTGCTGTGTGAATTTATGGTTTGATGAACTTTATTTTGAGTTCATTTGAAGGCATATGTTGAGGATGATATTATTCAGAAAGGATTTGTGATGTTCTGCTGGTATCCAAGGGTGTTACTGACCTGCTACCATACAAATTCCCTTTTGGGGTCTCAATTTAACCTAAAAGGCTCAGCCTGTCCTCCCCTACATTGCTGCTTGTCTGGGGCTTCTCTACCGCAATGCTGTTCTTGGCATTTATTGGCATAGGTTAGCCTTAAAACTTTTTGATAAATTCCAACCATTGGCAACAGAGTCTTTTGTTATCCATTTTCAAAATGGAAGGCAAAATGAATTTTTCAGGCAACCTGGCTCTGTTCTAAAAGCAATAGATCAAATCATCTATATATAGCTCTATAATCAGTATATGCACGTAAGAGAGCAAGTTAGGAGACATGTCAAGATGCTTCATCAAATCTCAGTTTCTTAAAACTTCATCCCTTATAATGAGAAGCACAGACATTACACACCAAAACAAAAACAACAAACAAACAAAACAAAAACACCCACTTTCATAGGACTATGACCATTTTGAATTTTTATGTTTACTGTATTTTCTATCAGTTATCTTTTATATTTTGGGCTAAAGATATTTGAATCCTAAAGTCTGACTGACACACTAACATTTTGATTAAAATATAATTAAAAATTCAAACAAAATTTAATTTAATTGAAACGTAAATTTTAAATCTTGACTTGTAATGGTTCATATAAAAACCTTATAGCTTTATTGAAGTAGAGATAAAGATAAATGTTTCTTCCTTCTCCCCTGTAGGTTTAGGGCCTGAACAGAAGTGAGGGTCACTTGGGGAAAGTGCTGACAGTGTTCCTAGGACCCAAGGGAATACTTACACTCATATTGAAAAGGAACAACAATGGCAAGTTCAAAAGCATTAAATTCCAAATCATTATTCATTCAACAGACATAGTGAATATATTGCCAGGCAATCTTCTCAGTGCTAGAAAATAGCAGTGAACAATACACCAGGTCCTTACTTATGAAGGTTTCTTTGCATGGAGTGTGTGTGTGTGTGTGTGTGTGTGTGTGTGTGTGTTAGATAATAAATAAATATAATGTAAATTTCATGTAGTAATAAGTACCAATATTATATATAATAGAACAGCATGATGTGATTGGAAGGGAGAATTGCAAGGCTAGAGGATGGCCACTTTTGGTTGTGGTCTGTCAGAGATCAGATTTACTCCAAAAGAAAACTGTTTTATCCACCGTATTTTAAATATTTTTAAATTAATTGCCAATCTTTAATATTTAGGAAATTTTACATAAAATCCAGATCTTTTACTTTCTCTTGAAAAATCAGAAGATATCATTATGCTGGGTGAGTATCTCTGATGGCAACAGAATTTCTTTCAATGGGGAATGTCTCTCCTCTTCTTCATAACACCCCTCTGCCCCCCCAACAGAGTTGCTCTTCTCATTTGCAGTACCTGCCTTCTTCTGAATTCCAAAGAATTTTCAATCCCTGAGCTAGTCAAAGGACAGGAGCCAGCATATGGTGTGGAATGGATCCAAGGCATCTAGAAAGCCATGAGCTGAGGAGCAGTGGGGAACAGGCCTAGACTCCTCTGTGGACATCTGAGATCACTTTATTGCCTGGTCCCAGTATAGGCTTGTAATGGTATATAGTGTCTGTCTTTAAAAATTGTGCAGAGAGGACCAGAGAGTTTAGTGTGATGGAAAAATGAACGAAGTGGTGGTCAGGTTCTGCTGCTATGTAGTAATACAATTTTACATGATCACATGTTTTCCATGATCATGTGTTTTTCTAAAATTGGCAAAAGTAAGACATTTAAAGCACTGTTTCTTTCCAGTCAGACTTCCCATCTGTTAGACTTTCCCTAATATCAGTAGGCATTGGAATGGCAATGGCTGTTTTTAGAATCCAGCTAAGGAAAGTTACGTTGGGAATATGTCACTGTAACTACAATTTGGAAAGACATTTGGGAATGTTTCAACAAAACTAGTTAGGAATAGTAAGGCTACCTTTTTTGGTTAGCTTTAAATTTATTAAAGAACTGAGAAAAATTCTGGTAGAAGTTTAATGAAATATGAAACAAAGGGGATAAAAAGTTCTCATCAGTTCTCATCAGTTTAAAAGGTATTTAAAATTAGTCATTGCTCAAGAAAAGTTAAATGCCCTGAGTAAAATCAATGGAAATTATTCTGACATTGAGGGGAAAATGGTAACAAAATTTTTTTCCGAGCATAACAAAAGTGGTAACTGAAAAAGAGAAAGAAGAGTCTTGGATCGTTTAATATTCTGTTTAACTAAAGCGGTCAATCACATGGAGAAAGATTTAAATTTCATACTGATTTGACATATGTCAAGTTGATATACTTGCCTCTTAGCTTTCAATCACCCTTTTTTGGCTGCTCTTTGAAAAATGGACCTGGGCCCTTTAAACAAATTTCTTTTCCCAGCTAGCACTGAGGCTTGGTCAATAGAGGGTGCCAGAGGAACATTGCAAGAGGAAAGAGTTTTGCTTCCCGATTGTGGTGTGCTTTGGCTGGTTCCTGCAACACGCAAGACTCCGGCTCACAGCTTCTCCAGTCACAGACTCCTGCAGTGTAGACAGTTCCTCCACCGTCTGGCTCCTACAGAGCTTGCAGCTTTTCCGTTGCCCAGATCCTGCAGTGCACAGTATCCTGTAGTCTCCCTGCAAGACTCTTGGGCAGTTTTGTAAAGGAGTGCCTCAGGTGAGACATTGCCCGGTGATCAGCTTTCACCAGCACTCTACAGATTTCCAGCAACTTCCACCAGTGGGCGCCATAGCAACTTCTCTGCCAGTCAGAGAGTCACAGCTATGCTACCGGTATGTCTGTATCTCAGTTCTGGTTGTGGGTGAGGGAGTTTGGGGCACTCTATCTCAGCCTGAAGGTAGTAGCCGTTCCTATTACCTGCTATTTCTATATTCTATATTCTTTTCAGTTTATTTTCTTTATGTCTTTTTATTCAACTTTTCCTATCAAATTACTGTGTGGTTTTTTCTCCTGATTGAAGCCAGACTGATGCAACATGAAACACTGATATCTATAAAAATAACACAGATCTCATTTCATACAACTACAATGAAAACATTGATGACAAACTGGTTAATAGTTCTCATCAGTATAAAAGGTATTTAAAATTAGTCATTGCTCAAGAAAACTTAAATGCCCTGAGAAGCTTACATTTCATACATGAAAGAAACTTGATAGAGCTTGTCCCAAATTTGGCAACGTTCCTAAAAATTTATACAGTCTTACTAATAAGAATTATAAAACTGAAAGAAACTTTTCTAAACTATAATAAAAAACAAACTTTGCTCAACCATGTTGAAGGAAAGATCAAATTACCTTTCAATTCTCTTCAATTAGAAAAGATAATGAAATTATCATACGAAGAAGTGATTAAAGAGTATGCAGTCAGAAACGGTAAGAAAAAAATGATAGAAGTTTGTCAAGTAGATAAGTAGATATTTTTGGATTTTGTAATGTTTGCATGATTTATCAGCTTTCTAAAATTTATAATGTGTTGTGATTTCTTTTCTCACTATAAGTAGACATTTACTTGTATATCTAATGTTTTATTCATAACTGTGAATTCTTTTTCTTAAAGAAGATCCCCTAGTGATGTAAGGTTGTCCACAAGCCTGGATCTGGTCCAGCTAGCTCTCTTTTCCTCATCTGTGTAACTGAGGAAGTTTGTTGGATCAGAGAATCTCCACCGAGGACACTTCTTCCCCTGACCTTGAGAGAGTGAATTGATAAAGTGATTTGTGCCTATGAATAGTATGGGGCAGGAGAAAAAAATTGACCACTAGTTCTGATGAATTTCAGTCTCCAAATTCTAAGATCCTAATGACTTATTCTTTGTAGAAATGTCCTCACCAAATATATGGGAGGAAATAAAAAAGTAAACTCCCCCAGGTGTTGGGGCCATTCGGCCTCTGCTCACCTGTTAGCCACAGGAGAGGTAGGCTGTGCTGGGCTACGTGTGTAGTGTAGTATCATATTGGGACCCCCTCCTACTCCCACCTCCACAGAGATCAGAACAACATTTGTAAAGTCTCACCATACAGACTTTTCCAATGCCTGGAGTTCGAGGCATCTGAAAATGTCATCATTAAAGAGACAAAGCTTTTATTTCTGCAATGAATAATAAAACTACAGATAATAAGACACAGATGCTCTCAGGGAAGGTAACCTGTTAACTTAAGTTCACACCAAAGTGCCACATGACTGCAATTATATCCTTTCCTCTACAGTTTTTTGAAACTTTATTGAGAAATAATTCACAAATATAATTGTGTATATTTCAAGTGTACAATGTGATTTGATCTACATCTACATATGCATTGTAGAATGGTTCCTAAGATCAAGATAATTAGCATATCCTTCATTAAAGTAGTTAACTCTGTTAACTACTGTTAACTCTGTGTGTGTGTGTAAGAATCTTTAAGATCTACTCTCAGCAGCTTGTAAGTATACAATGCTGTATTATTGACTATAGTCACCACCCTGTACTTCAGATCCTCAGAATTTGATTCTTATAACTGAAAATCTGTAGCTTTGATCTATATCACCTCATTTCCTCTTCCTTGCAGCCCCTGGCAACCACAATTCTATTGTTTGTTTTTATTAAATCATTTCCTTTGGATTGAGGCAAGGAAAAGGAAGAAAGGATTGTAGAGCAACTCCAGAGAGGAGACTTTTCTCTGTATAAAGGGGCAGTAAGGACAGGACATTGGAGATGAACAATTTCCACATCCAACTTCTGCCTGAAGCCTGGTTGGAGAAGCTGGCTAAACGACCGGGAACATTTTTTAATAAGAAAAATATGCACAAATGTATCAATTATGGATAAAAATAGACATGGATATGCAAAGGGAGAAAGAAACCCAGCAGGAAATACTCATTGCCAGGAACATGAGATGGAAAATTATAATGAGCTTACCACAAATCTTCCCTGACTCAAATACATGAGTTTTCTGAGTTCTTTCACATGTAATCATATCTCTGGTAATGTTTCAGGGGATATCATTACTCTATTCCTTATTTTTACTCACAGGGAGGTAAATTCGCTGCATTTGGGGGTGAGGGGGAAGAATGCAGTATTTTGGTTTCTATCATTTTTTGAGAAGAGGCATATAACACTTGCCACTTTTATATTTGACAAGTGTTTTTACATGGACAATGGGTTTTTATGGGAAAATTTCTAATGCTGGGATATCAAGTAAGGATCTCACGTTTATATAGAAAAATTCCAAGTTACGATATGTGTATCTTCTATTGCAACTGTACTTTCTGAGAGGATGTTGCACAGAAGTGATACAGACAGACGGGCCAATACTTCAATATTGGAGTTTTATCTGAATGTGAGTATTATTTTACAGCCAGAAAGCACTGCCGTAATCATCCAGTGTAAGTTCAAGGAAATTGAGACTCACAAAAGTTAAAATATTTAACCCCTGGTAGCAAAGCTGAAACTAGAATTTAAATTGGTTGATTTATAGCCCAGGGATCTTTTTACCACACCGAGTTCCTTCCTGGGTCGGCCTCATTGTTTAAATGAGCATGATAATCAGTTATTGCACATGATTCGTAATATTTGAGCAAATGCTCTCCTTAATATTGACCAGTATTCTCCCATTTTGCGAAATGTTCAGCCAATGTACACAGACAGAATAACACTAATCATCGCAGTTACCCTGAAGGGAGGGTCTGCTATTTGTCAGGAATATACGGTCTTTACTACTCTTCACAGTGACCTGGGAAGTACATGTTATTTCTATCTTACTAATGAGAAAGATGAAGGCAGAACTGGAAGTTGAACCTAGTTTTCTTTGACTCTCAAACCTGCCATTTTAAGGAAGCATGGCTATGAATCAATGTTATAACTAATTTTACTTGTCTTGTTTTCAGTATTTAGAATTTTTATTATTCGCTACTTTTTACTAACACTCAAAATAAGTGGTCAAATGAATACTTTCAAAATCCCAGCTCTCTCCCTATTTTCATATCATCAGTGAGACAACAAATTCATGAGGTTTTTGACTTAGAAAATCATTTCACTTTAAAAAGTAAATTAGGTCACGTCACGGCTCTGCTCAAAACCTTCCATGGTGATAAAAGCCAGGTATGAACTGGCTTACAAGCAAGGTATGAACCATTGCTTGTAAGGCCCTCATACTCTGGCCCCTCTCACTCCTGTCAGGCCATACTGGCCTCAGGACCTTTGCATTTGCTGTTTTCTTAAACTGTAATATTTTTCTCTCAGATATACACATGGCTAGTCTCTCGCTTCTAGGTTTCTGCTTAGGTGTCATTATAACAGAGGGGTTTTCTCACCGCCCATCTAAAATAGCAGCATTCTCTTTCTCTTAGCCATTGTACTTTATCTTCATATCCTACCATATTTGTATACATAGACTAATTTCACACCATGTGTTCTATAGACCTGTTATATGCTTATTTTGTTTATTTGTTTTTGTTGTCCCCCATTAGAATGTAAACTCCAAGAGGACATTGGACAAATGTTTTTTGAATGAATGACCAATGCAGAAATGTCCAGACTGGGTTGCTGGGCATCTTATATCTGTTTGGTGGGTCTTATGGTCTGTCTATATTAGAATCACCAGGGAACATCTTAAAGATACAGATTCCTGGGCCCCACACCTCGAGATTCTCTGGGTCTGGAAGCGAGGATCTATGAATATGCAGTTATTCTTTAAGGAGTACTTGCTAATAGTTTGTATGTTTCAATTGATTCCTTTACCAAAAATGCCTTCCTACTTAGTGTTATATAGAGGGCAACCAGAGATCCTGTTCAGTTGTTTGCATGATTTGGTAAGCCGACAAGTTGGATCAGATAGTTCTCCTAAGGTAAAAACTTCCCTTGGAGATAGTACCCTGTAGTCAGAGCTATGCCAAGAAAGCACCAGCATTCGACGTTATTGTTTTAAATTTGCACACAAACATGTAGTTATCAGCAGAGAGAAAAGGCCTCCAGCACTTACTATGTGATGTTTCTTCTAAGTTGCTTCATGCTGGAGAGTCTTATAACCATGAATATGTCCCAGTGCATGCTCCAGCAAGTAAAGTGGCCTACGGGCATTGGCTGATTACAGGAAGATCAGAAGCTTGAATTTTGTGTCTTGGGTCAGTGCAGCCCAGTTCACAAAAATGGTATTAACTATCTAGTGTTCCATATTCTGTTTTTACACAGCCACCTAATAATGCTAAAAAGTTTTTGAGGTCTTCTTTATCTTTAGTCAATGCCCACATGTCATTTTGTTGCTGTTGTTCTGGTTTTGGTTTTGGTCCTACACCCTTGAATCTAGACAGCAGGATTAGCATGGGAGACTAGAATATTACAGGGACAATATAAATCGTGGACTGAAAGCACTTATTTTAGAATGTTTCTGGATGGTAGTTTCTGTCTGTATTGGCATCGGCACTGCTCATTTTTTTAAATTTTATTTTATTTTTTATTAATTTGGGAGAGGTTGGGTTTTGCAAAGTCCTTCCTCATGAGCATGTCCAATAATGATTGGATTGGCTATGGTAAGTGGAAGTGGATGAAGCTCAAAGACCTTCTTCCCTGTATACTTGCAAGGAGGGCCTTGGAGGATGGATATGCAGGATGTGCCCTACACACGGACAACCAGGTCTAGCAGGATGCAAGTGGAGGCTGCCCTTAAACCTGTGCTCTGGTCATCAAGCTCTATGACTGCAATGCCATGGGCAACGGAAAGGATGCCAAAGCCTCTCCATAGTCCATATGAGACTTCAGTTTATTACATGATGTTCTTGTAGACTTCTGTGTAGGAGAGACTGGTTCTAGGACCAGGCCACCACAGTGAACAAACAAGACATCAAAGGAACCAAGAAACATATTGAATCACAATATGTATCCTTGGCAAACAATAACCCTCCAAAATGCCTCTTTCATTCTTTATTGATCCAAATGAGATATCAAAGAGTTTATATGGGACAGTAATTACATTCTTATAATGAGAGTGGAAAAACCTTTCAGTCTAAAATCAGATCTTAATTATGGAAATCATACAGGAGTAAAATATTATGATTTTAATAAGTATGGGTAAACCTTCGATTCTAGTTCATATTTTACATTACACCAGAGAATTCATGCTGGAAAGAAGAGAAAATGAATGGTCTAGATGTGGTAAGTCCTTAAGCTGCTGGTCAAATATCTTTCCTCACCAGAGAACTCATGCCAAATTAAATATGTGGGTATGCAATAAGTATGGAAACATGAGGATTTAGTTGAATGGGAGATTTTTCATTTGGATTCAAGATCCTATATTAGATTTTTAGCTCTGAGCCCTTCCCTCATACCTTGCCGTCTGTATCTCTTCCATCTGACTGGCTGTTCCTGTGTTTTATACACACACACACACAAACACACACACACACACATACATATATATGTGTATATATATATATACATATATACACACATATATATACATATATATATAATAAACAGGTAATCTAGTAAATAAAGTGTTTCTCTGAGTTCTGTGAGCCACTCCAGCAAATTAATTGAACCAAAGGAGGAGGTTGGAACCTCCAATTCATAGCTTGTTGGTCGGAAAGACAGGTCATAACCTGGACTTGCAAATTTAAGCCCAATCTAATGAGTATTTTTTATATAAGGATACCATTACTATGACCTTTGTGAATACCTAATCTTCATTGATATGTAAAATCACAGTAGGTGAAAATGGTGTTGGCATACACGTACCCATGTCAGAGCATTAAAATTTTAGGCATCAATAAATTAGACAGCATAACAAGATTGTAAATGTTTTATAAATTAAGGTTTAAGGGAGTGTTTATAAACATGAAAGCTTTACAACTTTCTGCAAGATGTAATGCCCCATTAAAGCAGTGAAGAAGGAAGTAATGGAAAAAGTTATGGACAACATTATCAAAGGAGAGCTATTTACTTCAAAAGATTCCAGAAATGAATGTATAACTTGTTCTCCATAAGCAAACTAAATGTGAAAGGAAAAGGCACGCAGCCTGTTTGACCTAAATGCAAATTTTACATGGGAAAGAAAACAAAGTTATCCCAAACTAACATTCCAGTTTCCTGTTGAGAGTAAAATTGAGAGAAACCACGTCGTGAATGAGATCAATGTGGCAGACAGGCTAGCTGGGCATTTAGCTTGACAGCAGTTCCCAGTTTCCTTTGCAGTTGCATACAGTGGGGTGGCTGAGGTGTAGCTAATAAAATGTGAGTTGAAGTGATGTATGCCTTTTCCAGAACTGGTCCGTAAGACCCTCCTGTGTTCTTTCCCCTTCTCTAGCTTAATAGAGATGAACATGACTGTCTTGGATGTCATGTGTTGAAGATGAAGGAGCCACAAGATGGTCTGGCACTTAGAGGAGAGCCACCTGCCATCAGGAACATTCATTTTGGATTTCAGGTAGGTGTGAAATAAATTTCTGTTGTGTTTGAGCTATTTTACATTTTAAGGTTTCTCATAGCAGCATTACCTTAACCAGTATAACAAGGGTCTGTAAATCATTTCTTAGTGACAGTGGCACACTTCAAACTAGGTTAACCTAAAGGCTCCCCTACAAAAACGACCGCTACATCCCACCTTTATCCAGTTCTCCCCAATAGTGATAAAAGCCTTAGCGAAGGGTGCAATTGGGTAAGATATATTTAATATCATGAAGTCTTGAATCAACTAGCCTGAGTGGAAGCCCATCTTTGCAACTTGTTAACAGTATGGCCTTAGCCATGCCACTTAACCTGTCTGTGCTTCAGTTCCCTCATCCATTAAATGAGGAGAATAACCCTTCCTCAGAATTTGTTACAAAGATTAAAAGAGGTGATAAATGAACATCTCTCGGAACAATATCCTGAGTGGTTAGTAATTAGGGTACCTATGATTAAGATCCTGTGGGGGGAAAAATGTCCTTACATTTGTATATTTTCCCCCTTTGGGTTCTCCTTTCCTCTTTGTATTTCTCTTTTTGGATTCCATATCAGAGTCTCTGTGAATGGTCTCTCATTGAACCCTATGTGGCTAGTGCCATAAACTGGACACGAGGGGCCCCATCCTCTCCTGCTGGTCCATGGGAAAGGAGACATCTCCCAAGCTATCTAGGCCTTCCTCCAATTCAGATAAAAGGAATAATCTTGGTTTAGTCTAAGCGCCAAATTCCAATGGAGCTGAGATCACCACCTTCAGAAAGGAATATTGAATAACTTGGGGACCTCATAGTAGCTGTGGTGGCCTTGGTAAGTAGCTGATTCAGGACACCAGATTTTGAGTGTCTTGCTGTCTCTTTCCACCTGGAAGACATGACTACTGTTCAGAAATATCCAGTTGCAGCCTTGGTGACTTCAGCTTCAGGGAGTTAGACAAAATGTTGTTTTAATGAAAGAGAATAGCCAGTCCCAATTGTACTAGCTACATTAAGAACTTTGAGGTATGCTTTATTGCTTGAGAGAAATGGGAGTGTTTTCTTCCCATAATCCATATCTTTCCCAGTGTTCTTTGTACATGTCTCCACTATTGACCTCGGTGTTCAGGTCAAAATCCTGAAGACATCCTAGATTCCTTACATTCATTACAACTTATATCCATCAGCAAATCCTAGAGGCTCTCCTACAAAATAAATAATGTCATCATTTCTTACTATTTCATGGTCAGCACTCTAGGGCTCTCTGTAGATCTCTTATCTAAGCTACTGCTGTAGCCCTTTAACTGTTACTGCTTCTTGTATTGACCCACTTGAGTGTATTCTTTACATAGCAGTGAGAGTGAGCCTGCCTTTTAGCAAATCCCACCACTCTCTTCCTCCTTACCCACCGAGTGGCCTCCAGCATGCATTCCCGTCTTATAATGTGCTTTCCCGTCCTGCAGGGACTGGAAAATGCAAAACCACATTTCTTCGACTCTGTTGCAGCTTTGGCTTGGACACATACGAGAGATTAGGAGAGTGGAAGAGGAGTGGAGGCCATGTCCTGGCTGCTCTGACTGCTGTAGCTGACATGATTGTAATGGCAGTAATGAGGGCTTCCTGTTCCTTGGGTCATTGCCACGGCATCTGTTCTCGAAATCACCAGTTCGTTTGCAACGTCTTGATTGGCCATCTTCCTGACTGTGGCCGAGGTCGCAGCTTTAGTGGCAGGCTAGTTTGGTGGGGGTGTTCTGCGTCTCATTCCTGAGGACCCGCTTAGAGCTTCCTCCTGTAACCTGTTCAATGGTTTTCTAAGCACCTAAATCTCTTTCTAACTAAATAACGAGAGTCTTTCCTGTTTCCTGTGACTGAAGTTTAACTGGTATACTTCTAATCACACTTACAATCAATCTGAAGTCCTAACAAAGCCTATGAGCCCAGATGACCTGGCCCTGAGCTACTCTCCCTGGGCTTTTGCCTGAACATGCTAAGCTTGCCCCCACTCAAGGCTTTTGGACCTGCTGTTCTAATTCCTCTAGATCTATGGCATGACTTATTTGCTTTTTTCCTCTCCCTGCTCAAATGTCACTTCCTTAGAGAGGCTTTTAAAAACGGCACTCCCTATCATTCTTATCCCTTTATCTTCCTTTATTTTTCTTCATTATACTTAAAACTTACTATTATAGTATATATTTGGTTAAAGTGTGTCTCCCCCATTGGAAAATAGGCTCTCTGTTCTGTTCATTGCTCTATCTTCAGAGGGTCAAACAATGTTTGGCACATAGTAGGTGCTTCATAAATATTTTTGAATGGGTTCCCATTTTACACATGGGGAGACTTGAGGCAAAGAATGATTAAGTGACTTGTCAAGCTCACACAGGCGTGGCAGCCTGATGTGGGAGCATTTGCTCTTAAGCCAGACACCTCTCTGCCTCCCCAGCCTAACTAGCCGCTAGTCAAGTACTCAGAGGACTTTGTCTAAAGAAAGATTGTTGGGAGGTGGGAGGTGGGAGGTGGGTGCAGTATGCAGGCTGAAAAAGAAAAGGAATAAAAATGCTTAGGCATTTGCCTGTTCAAGAGAGGGAAGTTCTGACCCACAAACAGTCGCCTGCTGGGGAGGAAGTGAGGAAATTACATCCCTGTGGTGGGGCCAGATGGCAAAATGGAAGAAGAGAAATGGCTCCGTGCCCCACCTGTGAGACCATTCCACTGACTCCCTCACTTAGCTTGATTCTAAAACCACCCATCCCTCTGCTTTCCAATCTCCAGATATACTGAAATGCCCTCACAATCACCCTCTTTTTACTCAACACCTGGACGTGCTCTAGGTTGTTGTGGATTTTCTTACATTTTACAAGGGCTGGGTTTTACTCTTCTTTATTCATTGCCCCCCACCCCCCGCCCCTTTGTACTTCTTCCTCTTCGTTCTTGTCTGTTCTCTCCTTACAGTTTAATAAATAAAAGCAGTCCAAAGCTAATTTATAAGATATTAATTTAAATTAAGAAATAACAAGGTGTTAACTCATTAACATTTCCACTTTGGGCCACCCGAGAGGGAGTTGGTGGTTTTGGATCAGGGGCTTCTTTTGTCACCAGCCTGGGGTCATTTTCTCTTATAAGGAGCCTTACTGTAGCTCTCTGGGAGTCACTGTAGCCTGATGGAATGAGTCAAACTCTGGAGTCAGACAAACCTTGGCTCAAATAATGGCCTATAAGTTTCTTACTCCTCTTAGCCTGATTCCTTATCTGCAAAATCGTAACCCAAAAATCTTCCTTGCTGAGGTTTGTGAGTGCTAGTGAAGTGCTCATCAAGAACCTGGCACAAGCATAAAACATAAGCAAACCACCAAAGTCAACCAGGCATTTTTTTCTTTTTCCCCCACATGAAAGCATAATAACATGAGATGATTGTTCTGTGATTACACAGAGAATTAATCTGCACAATTCGTTTCCTGAACATCCGTGCTTCCTAGAGGAGATTGTACGTACTTTTTAATATTTTTATTCAAGTGCCTGTTGCAAGACATTGTCTTTTACATATGATTTAAATTGACACTATTTCCTTCTGTATCTACATTTTCTAAAAGCTAAGAGTTTCTTATAGATAATATACATTTTTGGGGGGCTGAATTTAAATTTGACTGTATAACACTGCTGGGATAGCCCATTTCTACTGGGGGTGCCAAAAAATGTACACATTTTAAGAGATGTTATCTATGTATTACTTTTCAAAGTTGAATTGAATTACGGTAGCAATGTGTAGTATGGAATTCGCTCAAAAGACAGCGTTAATCTAATGAATGCTAGAGTCATTCATTGTATTATGATTTGAATATAGTTTGCTCCTTTCTTAAAATGTGTATACATTTTTTTGGCACCCTCAGTATTTAGGGTGAAAAGCTTCACTACTGTCTCCTCCCATAATGAAGGCAGTCTAGTCAGCGTAACATTGTATATGTTATGCTGATGATCTGAGCTGATTTTAGTGTCTTCTATAAATAATTTTTAATTGGTAATACTTGATATTTATTAAGGTGCAGGGCAATGGGTACTCTTAAACATTCGGATAGAAGTATAAATTAAAGCAACCTTAAGAGCTACTTGGCTTAAAAGAGTTCTTTAAAAGGTCTTACCCTTGATTTTACTAATTCCACTTATAGGAATCTATTTTACAAATATAATCAAGGTGTGGGCTTGTAGTTTTGAACACGGAGACTCATTAAAACATCACTTTACAGTAGAGATTTGTAAATATCCTAAGTGCTCCACAAAGAAGAATGATTAAGATAAATATTATATATCCGTTAAAAATCATTTTGGAAGAAATGATTTAATGTCACTGAAACATTTTAGAACGTAGTTATAAGTTTAAAAATTAGAACAATATATAATAATATACATATTATATATATATATATAAAATAACAATATAAAATAATATATCATATATACACTACAATCCCAATTTGTAAGGAAAAAGACTGTACATATAATGGATAAAAAGGTGAATGCACTCAAATTTATAAGTATTGCAGGTGACCTCTGATGGAGTTTCTTGGTTTGGCTTCTTAGCCTCTCTATAACCTTGCCATAGGACTAATTCTTGTCTATAGGCAAGCAAATAACTTCTGTCTGGTGGACAGACAACCCTTCTCTTTCCTACTACCCCAACCCCCCCCGATCCTCTCCTCTCCATGGAAAAAGCCAGTTTTGCAATCATTTGTTAAATTCATGTCAATATTATTTTACTCCATATAAATTTGTGGTGCTCTGACTTCAAATTACTTGTGACATCTTTACAATTTCTCATTAAAAATATAGAATAATAATCTTTGATGGGTCTTCACTTTACATGAGTTCTGATTTTACCTCTTTTGAAAACGATTCTTAACACTTAGATAAGCTTTTGGAAGATGATGTCTATATCTTCTACTTTTACTTTCTATTTTAGTTTTTGATTACCCCTCGAAACCTATCTTCTGCACCCTACCCCCTACCAAAATATATATGCGTATATATTTTACACTCGTCAACCTTATACTGAAACCATTCTGAAAAAGATCAGACAGAGTGAACACTTTCCAGTCTCATCGTGCTGTAACTTGCTGCATATGATACTGTTACATCAGAATAATATTTACTAGTGGGAAAGACAAACACTCCATCTCATGGCCCCATTTATGCAACCAAAACTGTTCCAGCAACAGAAGTTCCTGACCTTGGGTTCAGTATTTTATGTGAATTTCTCCTTTTTCTTTTAAATCCTGGAGAAGGAAGCTGGAATGAACCTATATAGGTGTCTATGTAATCGCAACTGTCCCTCTTTTTGTGCCTATAAATGTGCCTCACCCTGGTAGGGAGAACTCGCCCAGTTATGCAGCTGAACAACTCTGAAGCGTTATACCTGTGAAAATGAACGTGGTCTTTTCCCATAATATCATGCAGTATTGCTCTTTCTTTTTGACTCCCTTAGTTTTAATGTCCTCTTCCAGATGGAATACTCTACAGCTCGGTTCTCAGATCTCTTCTTTATACTTACTCTTAGGTGATTTCATTTAATCTCAAGGCTTTAAATATAGTTCCTATACTGAAGACTCTTAAATTTATTTTCTAGCCCAGACTACTCCCTTGAACTTCAGATTTGTATATCTAGCCATGTCCTTGATAGCTCCCCTTAGAAATCTAACCTGTCCAGAATGAGCTGCTGATTTTCCCCACCACCTTCTGAACCTATTCCTCCCACAGATTTACCCATCTCTGCAAAAGGTAACTTCATCTTTCTGGTTGCTCAGGTCAAAAACTAGAGTCATCCTTCATCTCCACCCCTACCCCTTTCTCTTATATTCAGTCTCTCAGCAAATTCTATTGGCTCAACTTTCAAAATGTGTCAAGACGCCCACGGCCCTTCTCATCACTGCCACTGCGATCACCCTGATTCAAGCTGCCGTTGTCTCTTCCCTGGATTGTGGCCTCCTAACTGATCTCTTTACTTTTGCCCTCAGCCCCTCCATTTTATTCTGAAGACAGCAGCCAGGACAATTTTTATAGAACACAAGTCAGATCACGTCACTCCTTTGCTCAAAGCCCTGCATTGACTGTCCATCTCTTTCAAAGTTAAAGCCAGGGCCCTTAGAGTGGATCTCGGGCCCCACGTGATCCCCCACCAGAATTTGGCTCTCATCTCCCCCTTCTACTTCCTTACCACTCCTGCCTCCTTGCTCATCCCGGAACCCAGTAAGCATGCTCTCCCCGGAGGTCTTTGCATTCCTGATCTCTCTGCCTGGAAGACTCTGCCCAGACCGCAGCAGGGCTTGCTCTCTCCCTTCTTTCAAGCCTTTGTTCAAACATCACTTTCAGGGTGAAGCCTTCCCTGAGTCCCTTCTGTGAGATTACAGCTGTCCCCAGGCCGACCCGCTGGCCCTCCCTGCCCTATCCTTTGCTCTTCATTTCTTGATAGCACTTGTCAGCATCACCAGACGTTCCATGTATTTGCCTTGATTTGTTTATTGTCTTTCTCCCCGAGGAAGGCTATCTATGATGCCAAGTTGACCATATTTCTCCTTATTGAAAAGCAGCATAATGTCATGTTTATGATCCCAGGTTATGGAGTCAGACTGCGTGGGTTTGAGCCCTGGTTCTATCATTTAACCTTTCTGTGCCTCAGTTTTCTTATCTTTAAAATGAGGACAGTAAGTGTACTTTTCTTACAGATTTGTAGTAAGGACTAAATAGGACAATGCATATAAAGTGCTTAGAACAGTGCCTGGCACATGGAAGATGAACAAATGATAATTCACTGCCTTGGTTTCAGGGCATGGGGGATAGGGTGAGTATTTGGTAGTGTTTCCTTCTCATTTTCTTTTTTCTCTCTCTTTTATTCTTTTTAGTTTCACCCACCCTTAATATTTGGGCTCAGAGAACATCCAAGCAAAAATATGGCCTCCTTTGCTCCATGGGGGCAAATGGCAGGACATAGCTAATGGCAACTCCTGAGTCTTATACATTTAGTATCCAGGCCCTGAGAGGCTGATTTAACTCTCTTGGTCCCCAGTCCATTGGCCCATCGGCCTAATACGGTCCAGGTGTCCACCTCTCGTCCAATCAACTATGGTAAGGGCATGGAGTCATTATGTGGCAGCTCCCACTGTCATAATATGAATATGGAGGAAGTCAGCAGAGAGAATTTCTGAATGAAAGGGATGAGAAGAGAATGCCATAGGGATCCACTGCATTGGTACAAAATTATTACAAAAAGTGTCAGGTTTTCCACAATGTTTACCAGATTTGAGTCAAAATGGGAAGATGTACCCATAACAAATTTGTGTATTTCAGTTTCTTCAAAGAGACTCATATCTTGAATATTCAAAGAAGCTCTAACTTCTTGAATATTTTACGTAGCAAATCCTGCCCTTTGAGAAGACATACAGTTGACTTAGAGAGTTAAGATGTTTTGTTTGTTTGTTTTTGTTCCTTTCTTCTATATTTAGGAGAAAATTGCAGCTACATCAGGCATTGTATGTTTTGGCAGCTGATGTTTCTATATCTTTCTGCTGATTAATAAACTTCCAACATCTGAATTTCTGATAAATGTGTCGTATATTTACTAAATTACTAAAATATTTTTTATGAATACATACACTTGGTGCCTAAGCCAGCCTGGCACGTAGTGCAAAGCATTACAAACACAAAGAAAAACAAAACAGCCAGGCTGCTTCCTGCCCTGCTAGGAAATTTATAGGTAATATAATAAAATCAAATCATTTATTTCATTTTGCTCCACATGAGCTTGTATGTTCTTCCATAAAGAGTGCCAGACTGGGGGTTACGTCGTCCAATCTAGTAAGCACTAGACGAGTCACAATTGCTCTGGCTTCAGTTTTCCAGTTTGTAAAATAAATTGATTAGAATAGATGTCTAAGGCACTCGAGATCTAATTGTGAACATTCACTGGATACTGGAGTGCTTCTGAGAATTTCAGAAGAAAGTTAGTCTGTGTTTTGTAGACTCTAATAAAGCCTTTGACTCCATGGATCATGAGAAGCTATGGGCTGCTGTGAAAGAAATGGCTGTGCCTCAGCTCTTGATTGTCCCGATGTGTCACCTGTACTGTGGACAGGAAGCTACTGTCAGGACAGAATATGGAGAGACAGAATGGTTTCCTATACGCAAAGGCGTCAGACAAGGGTGTGGTTTATCTCCCTGTTTGTTTAATCTGTACACAGAACCTATATGAAAAACTGAGCTAGACTCAGAGAAAGGAGGGGTGAAATTGGTGGAAGATTATTAACTTCAGCTATGTAGATGACACCATTTCACTTTCTGATGAAAATGAAAGAAGAAAGTGCCCAAGCAGGACTGCATTTGAACATCAAGACAAAAATCATGACTAAAGAAGAAATGCACAACCTTAACATAGACGATGGAGATATCAAAATTGTTAAAGATATTGCTTCCATTGGTTCAGTCATCAATTCAAATGGACATTGCAGCCAAGAAATCAAGAGAAGGCCGAGACTCAAAAGGGCAGCAATGGAAAAATTAGGAAAGATCACTCAGAGCAAAGAGATATCATTAGAGACCAAAGCTAAAATCACCCACACCCTTATATTCCCAATTACTATATATGGATGAGAAAGATGGAGTGCGAAGAAGGCTGAAAGGAAAAAATGTGATTCATTTGAAATATGGTGTTGGAGGAGAACTCTACAGATACCCTAGGCTACCAGAAAGACGAACAAGTAGATTCTAGAGCAAATTAAGCCTAAAACATTGCCGAAAGCAAAATTGACAAAACTGAAGTTGTCCTACTTCAGGCACATCATGAGAAGGCAGAGTTCTTTGGAAAAGACAATAATGCTGGGAAAAATAGAAGGCAGTAGGAAAAGAGGATGACCAAGTAGGAGATGGACTGACGCCATACAAAAAGCCATAGGCATGAGGCTACAGGGGCTGACTGAATACAGGAATTGTTGAGGACAGGACATGGTGGACATCACTGATTCATAGGGCTGCCAGAAGTTGGAGCTAACTCAATGATACAAAGCTCACTAAAGGTCCCCCCCAACTTCAAAAATCTCATTTTGCTAATTGTGAGTCTCAGAGAAGATAGGTAAACAGTTATCTATAGGACTCACACTTAACTATAAGGGCAGGATAGCAAAAATCGTAAAGAATCTTGAACTCCCCAAAATACAACCAGACGAACTGTATTAGCAAAGCAAAATTCAGTTTATTCAAAATCACCGCATTCAGGGAGAATAGTGCCTACACAGAATCAAGAGGGTGGAGTCAGAGAAGAATTATATAGGATTTGGCGGGAATCTGGGCTCAAGGAGTTTATGGCAGATATTTTAAAGTGGGGAATAGATTGGGACTGTGCAAGTTCATAATATAATAGTTGAGGGTTGGTGGACATAGTAAGGCGAGAATCTTGCAGTGAGTCTCAATACATAAGCCATGGTTTGATAAGGGAGACTGTTGTCTCAGATAAGCTGATTTGCAGGGATTTCCTAAAGCAAACAGTGAAGTTATTTATTGGCTGATGGTTTTGTCTTTCCTGGGCAGTTTTCTGGAACAAATAACTCAGTCATCCTGACACAGGTGGTTTCAGTTCTTAGGCCTTCGAGGTCTGTTATATTGATGCAGGTGGCCACAGCTTTTATGAACTTGAAATGGATGTGGAACAAAATAGTCTATAGCATAGACATGTTGGATGAAATCTCTTCTCCTGGCCTCTCTTCAGTTCCAGACCCATATATTCAATTTCCTACTTGATATTTCTTCTTGGACATAGTATATATTTCTCAAATTCCAAATAGGACAAATAACAAATTCCAAAGACAACTCTCCTTGATATTTTCCATTTCAGTGAATGGCACCACTATCCATCGAGTTATTTAAGTTAAAAAACCGAGGCACCTCTCTTTTCCTCATTCACCCACATGCCGTAACTAGTTTGTTGGTTGAACCTCCAAAATATATGCCAAATTTAACCACTTAACATCTTCGATATTAAAACTCTAGTTCAAGTCGCCATTCTCTCTTGCTCACACACAATGTCATTACAATAAAATGTCACACTGTCTTTCCTTTTTCTAGACTAGAAATGTTTATTCCTATGTCAGGTCTCTTGTTCTTGTCTCCTTGTATCTCTATGCCTCCAGGTTTCTCCATAGCTCCTTTTCATTGGTGAGATCTCATCATTGAGAGCCTTTATTTCTTCAGAGAGGACTTTCCTGTGTCATGCTAACTAAAGTTGGCCTCTCTCCGTGGCTTATCACTCTATCCCATTGCCATATTTTATTTATTTTACAGTAGTCAGCATTTTCTGAAACTCTATTATTCCATGCATTGTTTCCTTGTTTCCTGTCTGTCTCTACCCTGTAACTAGAAACATCATCCTACCTACTAGGTTTCAGATCCTGTATCCCCACTGCCTGGAACAGAACCTGGAACATAGTAGATTCTCAAGAAATAATTGTAAAATGATTCAAGAAGAAATTTTCAACAAAAAAATAGATGAATGGGCAGATGGAAATATGGATTAATATATTAATTATTTACAAAGTAATAACCATTTTGTGGTAATACAGTCAGAGATGCTAAGTATACAATCTCTCTATCCTCCTTAATGACTTAACATGCTTATTTCATCACTTAAAGTATGTTAATCACCACCTTTCATCTACTGAATCCCAATGTTAAGTAATGGAATTTGTTTTATGATGGAATGGAGTACTATCAGATTCATAATTGGTATTTTTATTGGACTATTTAAAGAGGCAGGAAAGGGAGAATGATTAGGGATGAGAAGTCGGTTCAGGAACATCTGAATGGTTAACTGAGTAGCTCAGAGCAAAAAACAAAATCACTAGGAAATCTTGGCTTAAATGTAAAAAACCTCCCCAACTTAATAGTATTTATTTATTTATGCAGAAGCTAAATGTTAAACTAACTTTCTGGGATTTTGAAAATATATTTAAAATGGTGTTCCTTTGTTTCAGAATAACAAAATTGAGTTTTAGTGATTAAAACCAAATACACTCATTTTTATATACACTCTACTCAGCACCTTAAAGAGTGTTGGTTTTTAGTTGATGATGGGGCAGGGCTCCCCCAGGCAGTTCTCTGGTCTGTGGTCTGTGGACAAAAAAAGGGGTTCTATGGAAAGTAACCTCACAGAGTGATCTGGTCATCAATTCCTAACTGGGCATTTTAAGGTGGATAGTCACGCTCCAGGCATATAACTTTTTAGTGAAAGGTTTATATTTGCCTTAAGCAAGCCTGATCCATTGTTTCAGTGCATCTCGGTCAACACAACTTTGAAAGAAATTGTAACCACCCTCAGGAAAGCACATAATCTTGTTAACTATCCTGTAATCCAGTTCCTGCCTTACTTTCTCCCACCTCCATGTAATCTTCTTTACATTCCCTCCTTAATTTCAAATGCATAAAAGAGCTGCAAAATTGTTACCATCCAGAGCATTTGAGATCTTGCTCCCCAGCAAGTGTCATTAGTTTGGCTCAAAGAAACTCTTATAAAAATTCTCTACAGCTTTGCACATTTCTTATGTCGACAGTTCTAATATCGTTGAGCTATATCAGTCAAAAATACTTAGTGCCGTAGTTCAAGGAAGCGAATGATACTGACAGTCTGGGAAACATAAAGATGAATCTAAAAGAACTGATGGAGAACACAGGAAACTTGTTCACTTCACTTAAGCATCGCTAGATGGAGAGCGTATTTTTTAAACCACAGAACTAGGCCCAAAACTCCTTAACAAATATCAATTGGGCTCTGAGCTGGCGATGAGAATATAAAGATAAAAAAAAAAAAAAGCTACAGTCCTTGCACTTCAAGGTTCTTACTGTTAAGTGAGTATACAGGTGGAGACCGAAGCAGCATCCAACCTTTGGATTGGTTGATCCCAACCTTTGGGGTTTCAACTTCGTTCTAAGGACAAAGAAAAGCTGTTGAAGGATTTAAGCGGCAGAGTGGCATGATTAGATTTTCATTTTACAAAAAATAAATTGGTCTGTTGGAATGTTAGAGGATGATTATGGATGGGAGGTTGGTAGTGGAGGTCAGAGGCAAAGACACTGAGAAACCACTTAGAAGGCTGCTGCAGGAAACCCAACAAAGAGAAGCCGGTGACCAGGATTAAGAGAGCTGAACTAGGGGTGGAAATACTAAGGAAATGGAATTGATGGGACCCAGTGAATAGTTTGATGAAAGGAAGTGGATAATTAGGAAAAAGGAGGAGTCAATGTTGAAAACTGGTTTGGCAGACAAAAGATGAAAAGTTCATGAAAAGGATTTTGGCTTTTATTTATTTAGTTTTTCAAGTTTTATACCCTGAAGATTTTTTATGTGACTTTTTTCCAAATAAGCATTTAAAAGAAATCTCTACTGTATTAATTTCTTCAAAAAAATAAATTTGCTATAGTATAAATTGTGTTTGTGCTTAAAAATCAGCAAAGAGTCAGGAGGAAATTTTAATTACAAATTTTCTTGTCATTCTACTTGAGATTTTGAAGTAAATAATTAATATATTTAGCAAAAAAAGACTGGTAAAGATACATCTGCTTTATGTGTGTACACTAAGTAAACTCTTCATGTTGTTGGCAAATGTAAGGTTCTCAAATTTTTAATTTGAATGCGAAGTCATGGGTGGTAGTGATAAGACCATTCACTCTGGTTTTATATGGATGAACTCTAAATTATCCATATTAGAAATGTTCTAACCACAATCTTTTCTAATTGTCATGTTCCAAAAAATTACCCTTCAATCAGTCAAATAATTACATTCTGTCAATTCTTATGTACATCAGCCATGAAGCAGTTTTAATAGTCTCTAAAACTAAAAAAAAAAATTTGTTTTTGTTTTACTTTTCTTAAAAAAAAAGCAAATGAAAGGAACTTGCCTTTGTATTTTATCCATAGGTGTAGAAAAGTGATCATTATGATTGTGTTAAATATTTCCCAGTGGAATTTCTGTACCAAGACATGGTGACTCAAAATAAACCTGTGGTTGCATCTATTTATGTTTTTAGCAGAGTTTCTATAGTTTATGAGTTATTTCAACTGGTGTTTTATAATGCAAAGACTTTATGTCTTTGCTCATTAAAAAGATTTTCTAAATAAGTGTATATTGACATAAATGTTCATTATGTGAATTAGGGCAATGGTGAGGCGAAGCACATAAACTTGGAAATAGAGTTCCATTTAATTATTAATTTATAACATCTATAAGAAATGGATGTACTTACAGGTATGCAAAATCATCTTAAAAGATGGATTCTTTGCCTGTGGAAGCCCTGGTTGGGGTCTAATTGATTCCATTAATATTTTTTAAAAATAGAAATTAGTAAACATACAAAAACATGACAGTAAAGGCAAGCCTGATCCCCAGTATATTTGGTTTGTCTCAATCCATGGAGAGTGGGAGCCTGTACGCAGGACTCAATCTGTGGGCAGATGGTTGGGGAGCTCCAGAATTTCAGATAGGAGGGACTTTGGATGGCAATCCCTCCACCATGAGAAACTGCATTCGCAAATAAGCACACTGTTTTCACTTCAATTTCACTGTTATTTAAGTTATTTAGAGGTGCTGAAGGAGATTAGGGAAGGATTAAGCGCTCCGAAGCCATCCTTTGGTGCTCTGTTGTAGAGCTGCATGTCTCAGGATATTTTGAGAACACTGAGATTTAGAGAAATCTGCTTTGATTTTCAATACCTATTGTATCAGTTCTTGGCATGGGACTTGCACAAATTTACTCGATCTTTTTGAATTTTGGTTTGCTTATCTATAAGTGGGAATAATAATATTTTGATCTCGGTTTGGTTATTCAGATCAAGATTGAATGGGTAAAAATGCCTAGTATATAGAAAGCAATGAATAAATGCTAGTCATCATTGTAATAGCTTAATCCATTAAATACTTGTCACTTTGTCACCCCCACCCCAGATTTCTTTACACCTGTGTTCCTTTCCTCTTGCTGCTGTAACAAATGATCACAAACACACTGACTTAAAACAACTTAAATGTATTATCTTATATTTATGGAGGTCAGAGGCAAAAATGGGTCTCACTGGGCTAAAATCAAGATGTTCATTCTGAAGTTCCAGGGAAGGATTGATTCCTTGTTTTTTCCAGCTTTTGTATACTGTCCTTGGTTTGTGGCCCCCAGCTAGCAATTGTGTCCTTTGGACCTCTGCTTTTGTCATTACATCTGCTTCTGTAACTCTGACACTTCTGCCTCTTTTATAAGGACACTTGTGATTACAGTGGGCCTACAGGATGATCCCAGATAATCTTACAATCTTTCTATCTCAAAATCCTTAATCACATCTGCAAATTCCCCTTTGCCATGTAAGGTAATATATACGCAAGTGTATTATTCAGGGTTCTTCAGAGAATTTTATATATATAGCTATATCTCTATATATATCTGTATATATAGATGTAGATATATAAATATATAAATATGGATATATATATATATATAATTATTAGCTCACGTGATTATAGAGGCTTGCATGTCCAAACTGTGCAGTGTAGATCAGCAGGCTCGAAACCCAGGAGAGTGGATGGTGCAGATGAAGTCCAAATGCAGTCTCCTGAAGAAATCTCTCTTGCTCAGGGAGGCTAGTCTTTTTGTTCTATTCAGGCCTTCAACTGATTGGATGAGGCCCACCCGCACGTGGAGGGCAATCTGTGTTCAACCATTTAAATGTTTATCTCATTCAAAAAACACTCTTATTTGACACAAAATCAACCATAACAACAGGTTTCAGAGTTTAGAATTTAGAAATCTTTTGAGTGCTGTGGGTGATTATTCTGCCTTTCCATATATTGAGAGCTGTGATAACCTCTAAATCTATAGAAACAAGTTAGCCCAGTGTCTACTTTTAAGGAACTCACATTTAGAAGAGAAGACACATAAATTGAGAAGTACAATACAGTAGAGTAGGTGTAATGATATAGTTTTGCACAGCATGCCATGATAATACAGAAGAGAGGCAAGTAATTCAGCTTGGGGTTGGGAAGTGCAGGTGGAGAAGGTGGGGGTGACAAAGAAAGCTTCTAGAGGGGATGATGCTTAAGCTGAATTTTAAAGGATATGTAGGAGTTAAAAAAGGGAAAAGGCATCGCAGTCAGAGGAATCAACCAGAGCACACAGAAATAACTACTCCAATATGTCTAATTCTGCATTCACCTAGTAGTGTTCTCATTTCTCATTTCTCTTAACTTCCCTTGAAGGATTTTTTTTTTCTTTTTGGTTTTATCAAGAAAGAATATATTGACCAGAGAACTCAAGTGCCCAGTTCTTTTCACAATAATATTTCTCAGTTTAAATGAATAACTTGGCATTCAGGTGTATGTATCAGTCTTTGGGGTATGGTAGATGCTATCGGTTTACTCACCAAACAATTCTCTTCCCCTTATCCTTCCAACAAGAAATCCAATTTTGTTCAGAGATTTGGTAGCAATTCATTCAGGGACAGTGAGTCCCTTCATAGACCCAGGGGACAAATTACGTGTTCTATTTCAATGGAAATATCCATTGAATTTTTTAAAAACTTTTTTTTATTACTGTTAAAGTACAGTTAGTATTGTGAGTCACTATTGTGCATCCTTGCATTATATATTGATATGTAGCACATTTAAGTAGCAATTATTCTCACTGCTGTGAAGTGCTGGTGCTTTGTTCACGTAACATGCAAACATTTCAAATTACAGTACATTAAGATGTCAGTGACAAAAGGGAACAGTCTAAAAATAAAGTGATTTTTTAATCATTTTATAAAATGACTAACTCCCTTTCATCACTGAGCATGTACTCTACATTCTTGCAAATACTTCTCAGAATTATAAAGCAAGAGACAAACTTCTAATTTTTCTTTTTTGGTGGGTTAGTTTCAAGAAATAATGTCTCCCTGATTCTTGAGCATTTCTTATCAGAGAATTAGACTTGCTTTTCAGGCAAGGATGAATTTTGCCATGCACAAAGACAAACTAATATACACTTTGTTTTGTTGCTCTTCTTTGTTACCTTTTCATTTCCATTTTTGGCTAAAGCAGTACATTGATCTGATATCTTCAGGCAAGACAAAATGATTCTCAGTTTTCATTCCTGAAATGAAGTAAATGTTCAAGAGTACTGCTTCTATGTGTCAATAAAATCAATTTTCCACCTCTTCGCCCCCATGATAGCCTTGAAAAAGGTCTCTGAAGTGCCTACGTATGAGTCAGGAATTTTTAGAGACTTCTGAGGTCTAATGGACTTGATAAAACACTCCCTCTTCTGCATGGCTTATGAAAATATTGTTTAAGGCACGTCTGATGCCTGGTGAGCCCCACTTTTTGGATTGGCTTTCTCAGAGAAGAGCTTTATTAATTTATTCTTTCAACAAATATTTATTGAATGCCTGTGATGGGATGGATACTAACGGTATATCACTGACCAAGATAAAATTGGATCTCTGTTCTGTGTTCAACCTGGAGGGAAGGGGATGGGGATGAGGGAGTGTGTGAAAGAAAACGGCTTCCATTAACTGAGGGGCTTCTATCTGCTACTTACTGTACTGATTACTGCCCAGGTGGGATCATATTTAAACCTCACACAAACCCGATGCAGAAGATATTTTTGGAATTATCCACATTTTACAGATGAGGAACTGGGTTGGAGGAATATCTAACTTGCTTAAGACTGAAGAGCTTATAATCAGCACAGCCAGGAATTCAACCTCACTTTGCCTGAATTCAAACTCTGTCCACTTCAACACTACGTCCAAATGCCACTCTTTTACCTCATGGAAATCACTACCAATAAAATAAAAAAGACTTTGTTTTTTTCCCTCATTTGAAAATAAGATGTTTTCCTTTATATTTGAGTTAAAGCATTTTCTCTATGTGTGTGGCTATTCAATGGATGTCTTTGGGCCTAAGTACTATCCTTTTGCCCTGGGCAAGTGGGTTGTTGTCTTAAAATAAGCCAAACAGAGAGGCCTCTGGTATACAGATTAGATTCATACATGCATTCATGCATGGATACCGTGTTTCCCCGAAAATAAGACCTAAGACTGAGTCTTATATTAATTTTTGCTCCAAAAGATGCTTTACAGCTGGTGGTCCGGCTAGGCCTTATTTTCGGGGAAACACGGTACATACATGATACAAGAGATATATGTGTATGTGTATAATTTTATATATACAGAGGGTGCCAAAAAACACATTTTAAGAAAGGAAAACTGTATTAAAATTGTTAATACTCAATACATACCAGTAACAAAAGATGAATACAGGTCACGTTTGACTTCTGCAATTACAAGAGGTGCTCAAAGTGGTTACTATCAGCGTCCAGACACTTCTGATTATGGCGAACTACTGCTTGAGCAACATTGACCAAACATTGCATACATTTTTTGGCACCCCTGGTATAGTGGAAAAGTCAACATGTGTAAATAAATGGAGAATTTCAGCAAAGATGGAAACTTTAAAAAATCAAATGAAATGCTGGAAATGAAAAATATATCATCTACAAAGAATTCATTTCCTATTCTTCAAAATGTCTGAAAACAGTGGAGAAAAATATCACTCACTAAACTTGAAGACATTTGGGTCAACAGATATCACCCAAACTGAAACACAAAGAGAAAAGGGAGATTAAAATAAAAACAGATTATAATATCTAAGACCTCTGAAACAATACCAGTGATCTAAAACATGTAATTGGAGCCCAAGAAGGAGAGATGAGAGAGTGGGGGAATTTTGAAACATTTTCCAAAAAAAAACCCCACTCATATGTATATTATTGTCAAACTACATCTTTGAAGTGCTGAAAGAAAAAAAATAGTCAACCTACAATATACCCAAATGATTCCTTAGCAATAAACACAAAAAAATTTTCAGACAGATAAATGAGAGAATTTGTTGGCCACTGACCTAAACTACAAGAAATGATGCAAGCAAAAAAGAAAAAAAAGAGAAATGCTAAAAGAAATTTTTTGTTTTAAAGGGAAATGACACCAGATAAAAGCCAGATCAGCAGGACAGAATAAAAAGCACCAAAGGCCTAATATATCTTTTTAATGTTCTTTATGTATGTATATAATATTATATATGTGTAATATATATTATACATGTAATATGTTACATATATTTTATATATGCTTAGATAGATAGATAGATACAGATATAGATTCCTGTAACCTGCGAAAACTGACAGGAAACTATTATGGAAAATAGGAGTTCCATTTATAAGGACAAGGAAAAACAAAAACTACAAAGTAATTTATAAAACGCTACTAAGAATGGTATGGAGTCATTATAAATACATTTAGGCATCAGCCGGAGTGCCCTCACCCTGGAATTTTGAATTCCAGATATGGTTGGCTCAAATCCCACATTTCTTCTCCTCTCTCTCAAGCCCGGAATTCTCGTTTTATTCTCTGCAAGTTTGTGTCTATTCCTTTATCTCTATCATCACATGAATGCAAGCTGGAGCCTAGCTCATGTGCTCTGTTCCCTTCTCCCACCCCAAAGTAACCTTGAATAAAAAGATTGTATCAAAAAGCAAAAATTTTACTGGAGATAGGTAGGAACTTACATATCCTACTTCAAACAACAGAAACTTGCTTGTAGAACATTCTTGTTCTAAAATGTCCCTTGTTCATCATCTCAGTGGTAAGGTTTTCTAGCTGGCCACTTCATCCACATACCACTTTTACGTACTTCCACCCTCACATAAGCTTCTCTTTTTGTCCTGCCACCTTTGTGATCCTTTTTATTCTTCTCTTCTCTCTCAAGAATGAAATCAAAATTTTCTCATATTCTCATGCAGAGAAATTTAACCACTCCTCTCATTGCGTTGGCTCCTGTCAACACCCCCACCTTCTTCCCAGAACTGTTTCATTGCATAACTCCAGGGGCCTCACTTACGTTGTAGTCCATGTAAAGGGGACTCCCGGGAGTTGTGCAGTGCACAGACTGAGCAGCAGTGTGGGGCAGTGCTACCTCTACTTTATTAAGGTAGTTTCTTAATCAAAGACTATTCTGGTGTCAACTGTTATGTTAATAATCTCCCACCTATATTACATAGAAGACCTACATAAACTATAGGAGATTGAAAAAAGACTAAATAAGTGGAAAGCTACACTACGTACTTGGATGGGAAGTCTAATGTAAAAATGTCTATTCTTTTCAAATTACTCCCAGGTGTCATCAATTCTAATTAAGATATCAACAGAGTCTTTTCTGGTGTATGATGATAAATTTTAATACGTTGAAAAACTGAACGTGATGAAATAACAAAAATTAATCTTTTCGGAAAAAATGAAAACAAATATTAGACCCTGTAATTATCACGAACATATGTAACTGTCATCTAAATAGTCATCTAATTAGCTAGTTTCCAATCTAGCTAGCTGTCTTTGATCTATCTTTTGTGGACATCTGAAGTATATCTTTTCTTTTAAAAACATCTTCCCCTTCTTCAGGAGTAAGGCATCACCCCCGCTATGCATCCCACATGGATTTTGTTGAGCTGCCAATCATAGGACCCCACTCCCTGGCCTAAAGGTGGACATGCAGTGTAGGCAGGAACACTCAGACAGTAGACTATCTTCTTGGCCACAATGATTGGTCCAAGGATAAATTAATGACTCAAGTCACTCAGAGTTTTCCCTGGAAATATTCAAAATAAAGCTGAGAAAACATATCCTCTTCTGGGAAAGATAACTGGGATGATGTAAGCCCAAGACTGCTGGCAGAGATGTTTTCTGCCAGTGGAAAAAGCCCATCTGTTCTAGGAGAGAATGAAGCCAAGCAGAAGTAAGTAAACATGAGAGATGGAATTAGCAAGAGAGAAAATCCTGGAGGTCTTGAGTCCCAGTTTGAATTTCTGAAGCTCTAGAACCTACCTGGTTCCTGAAGGTCTTCTGTCAAATCTCAAAGTTTTTCTGGTATATTGCTAATAACTTAGACATAGATATAGAGGTAGAGCTATAACTACAGGGAATATTTTGCCTTTCTTTGCCCACCACTCTGCTGGTTACCCCACCCAAAGGAGGAAGAGAAGAAGAGAGATGCCACCCTGATTACTCAGCTTCCCAGATATGTTTTAGGGTTATGATTTATTATTGGATGATTTCACTTTTAGATAATGATGGTGGTTATGGTGGTGATGGAAATGGTGGGTAAGAGTGTTAGTCTTTGTAATAATACCAGCAGCAGTAGCTCTGCTGTTGGGTGTGCCAGATGGTGCCTGCATATCCTGAAGTTTCTCCAGGTATTGTTTGCCCCTGGGGTTGAAGTGGGGCTCGGTGGCTTGGGAAAGTATAATAGATAACATAGAGGCCATAATTGGTATAGAAGAATAGAATCTGAGCAGACAGATGCATGAATTATTTTATACAAACTCTAAGGGATTTACCAAGGATGGAACTCTCTGAAGTTCTCTACTAAGAACACTGGAATTTCCCTTATTGGGGGGAAATCTGGACACATTTCATCTTAGCTTTAAGCCATCTCACTTCAATTGTTTATTTCTTTGGGTTATCCTAGGTTACCCAAGGATCGCAAGGCTTCCAAGTGTACCACACCATTGAGACAGCTCAAGACTTCATTTTAACTCTTTTTTGTTATTTTATTAAATTTATTGGAGTTACAATGGCTAGTAAAATTACATAGGTTTCAAGTGTACATTTTTACAATACATCATCTATATATTGCATTGTGTGTTCACCATCCAGAGTCAGTTCTCTTTCCTTCACCATATATTTGACCTCCTTTCCCTCTTTTACCACTCCCCTCCCCCCATACCCTCTGGTAACCGTTAATCTGTTATCTGTGTCTGTGAGCTTTTGTTTGTTTGTTTGTCTTGTTCCTTTGTTGTTTTCAGTTGTATATCCCACATATGAGTGAAATCATATGGTTCTTGACTTTTTCTGTCTGACTTATTTTGCTTAACATGATAATCTCAATATCCATGCATTTTATAGAAAAAAAAGATTCCCATTCTAACTCTTCCTGGCCTGCTTTTCCACTGTTACCTCTCATTCATGTCACATGGATGTTTTTTCTTCTGTCTTATTTAGGGAGTTTGTACAACTCTCTAATGAGTCTTCTGTCTTGGACATTCATTCATTGATCCATCTATTTATTCAAATCTATATTTAATGAATATCTGCCATGCGCCACTCATTGTGCTGGTTGTACCCCAGGAATTTTTAGCCTGGTAGGAAGACACACATGGACACACTTTAATAAACAATTGCCGAACCCAGCCCCGTTTCACAAGGCCTGGATATGGTTGATCTAACAACCTTTCCTCAGTACCTCAGTTTCCTGACCTTTCTTTTCTGTGTAATATATTCAGTCTCCTCCCGGAATGTGGCTGGGAACACTTAGTTCAACCTTCTAATATAGGCCAGTTCTAGCAATTCCTGCACTTCTGTGTTCTTGCTTACAAAGCAGGGGAAGGACTGCCCCAAATGCCCCTCCAGATGCCTTGCTCTGTAGGCAGGGCCGCTGGCCATAATTCTGAAGAACCTGGGTGTTTCTAGGCCAAGGATGTGAAGTGGGAAATTTTCACATCCCTGGTCCCGCAAAAACAGTTCCTGCTGCCCTACCAGAGACGTCAATGGGAGGACAATAGGAGGAGATAGGGACTGGAAGACAAGGGGTAGAAGTGGCTTCACTGTTGGCTATTGAAAAGATAATTCCTTGCAATAAACTTTCTCTCATGACATAAAATAGAATTCAGCGGTTCATTTATATTAGTAATTGTGTTATCTATGTAGATGAAAACGTGACTAACCTTTAAATATCACTTTTATACACTTTTGTTTACTCTGCTCTCATACTTCAGTTTATGACCATCTTAAACTACCACCTATCATGACAGTGACTTTAGTTACTGTTTCGTTTTATAGCAGAGTGTAATTGTGGTTTCTACTGTTTTATGGATTGTGTAGTGAGGCAAATTGTGACTGCATTCAAAAATACATTTTATTTGAAAAATAGTGTATGCTGCATAAATAGAAATAGTTGTGAAATAGAAAGAAATTATCTTGTTGTTTCCTCTCAAATTCCACTTCCCATAAGTCACATTCTTTTGTTTAAGAATATACAATTTTTTCCCCACAAATCCCATAAATGAGCTTATATCCACACAGACACACACACACACACACACACACACACACACACACACACGTTATACTTAGCTTTCTCCACTTAACAATTTATCCATGTCGTTATAAATATTTCATAATATGAATGTGCTGTAATACACTTAACTGTATATCTGTTAAAATACAATTAGAATGATTTTATATTTTTCACTATTACAAACACTACTATAATAGAAAAAAACCAAAACGTTGTAATATATATCCCTGCCTGCGTATGTACTGTATCTGCAAAGCAAATTTCTAGAAATGAAATTGCTGGGTCAAAAAAATAAATATATTTGAAATTTAGATTGACACTATGGAAATGCCATCCAAAAAGGTTGTACCAGCCTGTGCTCTTACCAGCAGCGTGTGCTTGAGAGCATCTGGTTTTAATGTTTGCCAATCTGGTAGCGAAACATGGCATGTAGCATTGTTATTTTAATATGCATTTCTTTCATCATGAAAGAGATCTAGTATTTTGTCATATATTTATGAACCATATGTATTACCTTTTCTCTATACTGTATTCTTTTTATGGCAGATTTTTTATATTTCAGATCATTTCCAGGAAAAAAGATATTTTTCAGTTTCACATTAAATGACTCTACAATTAAACCCTACAATTAAAATTAAAATTAGATTGGTGCCAGGGTCATATGTAATGAAATAATAATTTTTGGTATGAGTAAAATATATCCAGTCCATCTGGGTCCCCATGGAGCTTCCCCATCCTACAGTGCAAAGAAAGCAGCAGTCTTCTTGCATTTGCACTGTCAGTCTTGATACCCAGAAACGAAAGTCTCACATCCCCTTTCAAAAGCTGGACAATATGGCTTATTTTCACCTCTAAAATTGTAGATCAAAAATATAAAAAGCATGGAGGATGGGTTGGCTCCATGCCAACAGCACAGAACGCAGCTTTTCAAAGGTTATATAAAATGGAGGTAAGAAATGAAATGATTATGCCATGTGTAAAACTGAAAAGCTGGAATTGGCCCAGATCTCAAGTGCAGCTGTGAAAGAAACAGGAGGCAGTGGTCAAGTGCAGAGGAGAAAACCACTAGTACTGGGGAGAGTTTGAAGAATGGAATACCACACAAAAATAGGCGCAGACTGGGGAGTGTGAGGAAGTTGGCACCTACTGGGGCAACCTTTTACCCCTGAAGAGTAGAGCCAGTGAGTCAATCATCTCCTGTTTATTTTTGTTTAAATTCAAGTCCAGTGGCTCTCCAGCACAGGGAAGACGCTGAGTAGGATAAACTACCTGTTTTAGTTAGCTTGTTGGTGGTGGTTGTTTCTGGTTGCAAGCATAGGAGCCTGACTCAAACTAGTTCAGGCTAAGACAGAATTCACTGGTTTATGTAAAAGGAAGTTGAAGATTAACAATTTTCTAGCATTAGTTGGTTGTGGGTTGGGAGAAATCCTACTTAGTTGTGGTGTATAATTCTTTTTAGACATTGTTAGATGCAATTTGTTAATATTTTGTTGAAGATGTTTGCATCTATGTTGCATCCTTGGTGTATAGTTTTCCTTTCTTGTAACATCTTTGTCTGGTTTTGATATTAGGGTAATGCTGGCTTCATAGAATGAATGAGGAAGTATCCTCTCTGCTTCTATCCTCTGAGAGAGATTGTAGAGGACTGATGTAACTTCTTCCTAAAATGTTTGATTGAGGTACATTTTTAAAGCATAGTTTTCGTTTGGAAATTGTATGGTAGCTTACGGTGAAAGAGCTCAAGTCCTAAGCAGGGTTTCCTGACTTATCATGACAATAAAAGGAAGTGCTAGTTTGTTCCAGAACGTTCCTCTACTGATTTTCAGAACATCTACTAAATATCGACTATATAACAGGAAGCACTGGCTAGGTGATTGAGAAACAAACAAACATGCATACGTACATAAACATAAATACACACATATGCAAATAAATAAATATATATCCATTACTTTTGTTTAAAATTATTTTTTTTTAATTTTTGACGTAATTTCAGACCTTTGGTGCAATAACTGTACAAAGAATTTCCCCATATCCTTCACCCAGTTTCCTCAAACATTAACATTTTATTTTCATTTTCTCTTTGAGATGTTCAGACACAATATTCCCTTATCCTTAAATACTTCAGCATGTATTTCCTAAAAACAGGGACATTCTTTTATCTAACCATAACACGGTGATTAAAATCAGGAAGTTAACATTGATGCAAAAGTATTGTCTAATATATAGATCATATTCAAATTTTGCCATTTGTCCCAACAAAGTCTGCTATAGGAAAACAAAATTCTGGGTCATATGTTGTGTTCAATTTTTATTTAATTTTATTTAATTTGGAAGAATTCTATGGTCTTTCATGACATTGACATTTTTTTAGGAGTACAGGCTATAATTTTGTAGAATATCTCTCAATTTGGGTTTGTCAGAGTTTCTTCATGATCAGATTCAGGACACGGCTTTTGGTAGGAATATCGCAGAAGTTCTATTGTCTTCTTCTCAATGCATCACTTCAGGAGGCATATAATGCCAATTTACACCAGGTCTCCATTTTTAAAGTACTTAACATCTAGGATTGGTGACAGGCACACAGCAGTAACTTCGATGTAATCTGATTAGCACAATACGAGAGGTATACGTGTGTGTGTCAGCCATCTTTAACTCCTTCTTCATATTCTCTTGGCACACTTTTTTGCTCCAGCCACTGCTGTTACAGCCAACTTCTCTCTGTCATGGCCTTGCCTCAAGTGCATGGAGCATCTCTTGCTTTTTGCCGTAGGGCTTCTCTGCCACGACCACATGGGGTGCCCGCTGAAGCCCACCCAGCTGTTTTGGCACAGGCGCAGACTGGGGAGTGTGAGGAAGTTGGCACCTACTGGGGCAACCTTTACCCCTGAAGAGTAGAGCCAGGGAATCAATCATGTCCTCTCTGTATCACATCATTCTGACAATTCTGAGGCACAATTCACACAGCTCTCAAAGGACTCTTGGCAGGATCAAGCCCCAGGTGCCCGCAGGGTTGACCAGTTCGGTGATGTGCCCTGGGCTTGCCATTCTTTCCTTCCATTTACCATTCTTCTCCGGACCCCCATTCCTGTCCCCTGGAATCACTTCTCAAAGTAAACCAACTGCATCCAAGTCCTTGTTGCAAACTCTGCCTTTCGAGGGAACCCACAATTAGCCATTTGATATCAGCAGTAAACTATACACAAACACCCAGGAAGGGATTCTGGAACTGAATGCCTCACCAGTCAGACACTTCCACTGATGATGGAAAGTGTGGGAGGTGATTACCCCTGGCCTGACTCAGCATCACTAAGACTTTCACTGTATATGATTGGGGTGATGTATACCAGTAGATGGAAAGTCAAGCATTTGTGTATATATTAGCAATGGCCCTTGAACAGTTTGAAGACAATGGTATTTATAAGACCTATAGATTGGCTCAATTTTGTCAAGGGCTCTTGAAGACTTTTAAGAAAAGAAAAGGAAAGGAAAGGAAAGAAGAAGAGAAGAGAAAAAAAAAGAAAAGAAAAGAATGGGCTCAAGGGACTAACTTGCAATTTTAGGCAGGCCATGAAACTCAGAAAGCCTTGAAAGTATTATTTAAAGAGATGCTTACTTTTTGCATTCATAGAGCAATAATCAGACCCAGGATTGAATTGTAAGGTAGCATAGCTACAGAGGAGACTGAAAATGCTGCCCGACAAGTCTTCTATGCCAAAGGCAGGGCCCTGGTAGGGAAAGAATGGAACCCTGAGACTTGCAATGGTAGCATTTAGGTGGACAAACCAGAGAAATTTAAGCCCCCAGGTTCTTCTGAATTCTGTGTTGGCACAAGTAGCTCCTTCTGCTTAACATGAAGAGAATAGCCTTCCTCTTGTTCAGAGACTCTGCAGAAACCTCAGATGAGGCAATAGCATATAAATCAACAAAGACTTGTAAAACCTGGCTTATATTACCTAAAGGAAGTGAGGACATAGGCATACAAGTGAATTTTGAAAGTCCTGGGTCAAGGAGGGCAGAATATAAAGGTGAATAGGAGAGAATTTATTGACATTGAAAAACACTTGGAGTTTCGTGATGTAGCAAGGACTTATGGAGTTAGTCCTAATATATCACTGGAATGGCTCCCTAAAGCTTGGGAGGGATGAAGTCCTTTAGCAAACGAAGGAGAGATTTTAGACGTGCCTTGACTACTGTGAGGAAGGTGTCAGAAGGCTCAGGGAGGTTAGAATGTTAGACTAAGTTTATGAGACCTGAGGACCCACCACCTGACTGTTTTTATTGTAAGGGCCTGGAGAATATACTCGTCGCTCAGGCAGTAGGAAATACAGTGGTGAGGGTATCACTAGCATCTTTGAGAAGCCCAGTGGTAGCTCTTCACTGTAGATGACAGTAAAAGATGCTGCTGTGGATCTGGGCTCCCTAATATCAATTGGATTGATAAGAATCTCGAGTAGAAGGGGCCAGATGGTAACACTTGACTGACCGAAAGAAAGTGTACATAATTATGGTAATGGGCTACAGGTCAGAGGGGCACCCAGAATGTCTTCACCCATGGGGGTCTGTGATAATGATTCATAGACCATGGTGTTCTTCAGGGCAGCTTACATGAGCATCCACTCGGGTGTCACTTGACCTATATGTATAACCGGAAAAAATCAACAGCTGGTGAACAGAAGGCTGATGTCTTTCCAGTTGTCTCAATGGAAAACTACAACCTCTCGCCAAGTTTACAGATTTAAGCTAGTGCTCAGACCCACAGCTCATCATCTGAAGGGGAAGCTGAGGACAGACCCAGAAATACTAGCACAAGTATATATAATGCGTATTCCTCCAATGGTTCTCCAAAAGGACATACACCCACTTATGGAGAAACTGTACATTAAGAAAAGGGAACCGAATAGGCATTTCTGTTTTTATTAATTAGATTTATTGGGATGACATTGGTTAATAAAACGATATAGGTTTCAAGTGTACAATTCTATAATACATCATCTATGTATTGCATGGTGTGTTTACCACCGAAAGTCAAATATCCTTCCACATATCTGACCCTCTTTACCTTCTTCTACCAAACCCCCATCCTCTTTACCCTTGGTACACACTAAACTGTTGTCTGTGTCTGAGTTTTTGCTTGTTTGTTTATCTTGTTCGTTTGTTGCTAACAGTTTTATATCCTACTATGAGTGAAATCACATGGTTCTCGACTTTTTCTATCTGATTATTTCACTTAGCATGGTAATGTCAAGGTCCATCTATATTGTCACAAATGGCAGTATTTAATCTTTTCTCATGGTTGAGTAATATTTCATTGTGTATATGTACCACTTTTTCTTAATCCAATCATCTATTGAAGGACACTTTGATTGTTTCCATGTCTTAGCCACCATGAATAATGCTGCAATGAACATAGGGGTACATATATCTTTTACAGATAAATGTGTTCAGATTTTTTGGTAGATAATCCAGAAGAGGGATTGCTTAGTCATATGGTAATTCTGTTCTTAATTTTTTGAGGAACCTCCATACTGTTTTCCATAATGGCTGTACCAATTTATATTCCTAGTGGCAGTATATGAGGGTTCCTTTTTTCTCACAACCTCTCCAACCCTTGTTATTACCTGTCTTGTAGATAATAGCCATTCTAACCGGTGTGAGGTGGTATCATTGTGGTTTTCATTTGCATTTCCCCAATAGCTAGTGAAGTTGAACATTTTTTCATTTATCTGTTGGCTATTTTTTGTCTTCTTGGGAGAAGTGTCTGTTCAGATCCTCTGCCAATTTTTTAATTGGATTGTTTGGTTTTTTTGTTGTTGAGTTGTATGAGGTTTGTTTTTTTTTGTTTGTTTTTTTTTTTTTACATATTTTGGATATTAGCCTCTTATTGGAGGTGTTGTTTGCAAATATCTTCTCTTATTCGATTGGTTACCTTCTTGTTCTGTTGATGGTTTCTTTTGCTGTGCAGAAGCTTTTTAGTTTAATATAGTCACATTCATTTATTTTAGCTTTTACTTCCCTTGCCTTTGAGGTCAAATTCATAAAATCCTCTCTGAATCCAAGATCCATAAGTTTAGGACCTGTGCTTTCTTGTATGCAATTTATTGTTTCAGGTCTTATGTTTAGGTCTTTGATCCATTTTGAGTGAATTTCAGTATATGGTGGCAGAAAGCAGTCTACTTTCATTTTTTTGCACAAAGCTTTCCAATTTTTCCAGCACCATTTATTGAAGAAGCTTTCTTTTCTCCATTGTATGTCTTTGGCTCCTTTGTCAAAAAGTATCTGCCCATATATATGTGGGTTTATTTCTGGGTTCTCAATTCTGTTCCACTGGTCTGTGTTTGTTTTTCTGCCTATACCATGCTGTTTTGATTATTAACATTTTGCAGTATAAATGGAAGTCAGGGAGTGTTTACCTCTAGCCTTGTTCTTTTTTCTCAGGATTGCTTTGGATATCCTCAGTCTTTTGTGATTCCATACAAATGTGATCATTTTTTTCTTCTATTTATTTTTAAAATGCCATTGGAATTTTGGTGGGGATTGCATTAAATCTGTATATTGCTTTGGGTAATATGGTCATTTTAACTATGTTGATTCTTCCAATCCATGAATATGGAATATCTTTCTATTTCTTTGTGTCTTCTTCAATTTCTGTTAATAATGTTTTGTGGTTTTTAGTGTATAGATCATTCACATCCTTTGTTCATTTATTCCTAGGCATTTTATTCTTTGTTGTAATTTCAAAAGGAATTGTTTTTTTCATTTCTTTTCTGAAATTTCATTGTTAGTATATAGGAACGCAGTGAATTTTTGTACATTTATTTTGTATCTTGGAATTTTACTGTATTTGTTTATGGTTTCTAATAGTATTTTGGTGGAATCTTTAGGTTTTTCTATAAAAAGAATCATGTCTTCTGCAAAAAATGACAATTTGATTTCTTTATTACCAATTTGGATGCCTTTTATTTTTTTCTCTTGCCTAATTGCTCTGGCTAGGGCTTCCAATATTATGTTGAGTAACAGTGGTGACAAGGGGCATCCCTTTTTCCTGATTTTAGAGGAAAAGCCTCCAGGTTTTCACTGTTAAGTATGATATTATTATAGTTGAGGGTTTGTTATATATGGCCTTTATTATGTTGAAGTATTTTCCTTTTATACCCATTTTATTAAGTGTGTTAATCACAAAAAAATGTTATATATTGTCAAGTGCTTTTTCTGCATCTATGCATTTGTTTATGTGATGTATCACATTGATTTGCGTGTGTTGAACCATCCTTGTGCCCTTGAAATGAACCTCACTTGATTGTGATGTATAGTCTTTTTAAGTATTCATTTTGCTAATATTTTGTGTAGGATTTTTGCATCTGTATTCATCAGAGATATTGGTATCAGGGTAATTTTGGTCTCATAAAATGTGTAAAACATATTGTCTCTTCTTCAGTTTTTGGAAGAGTTTGAGGACAGGTATTAAATCATCTTTGAATGTTTGGTAGAATTCAATAGTGAAATCACCTGATACTGGACTTTTGCTTTTTAGGAGGTTTTTGATGATTGTTTCAATTTCCTTGCTGTTGATCAGTCTATTTAGATTTTCCAGTTCTGCATGATTTGGTCTAGGAAGGTTCTATATTTCTAAAAACTTGTCCATTTCTTCTAGGTTATTGAATTTGGTGGCATAGTCTTTCATAGTATTCTTATATGATCTTTTTTTATTTCTGTGGTATCCGTTGTAACTTCTCTTTTATTTATAATTTTGTTTATGTATTTTTCTCTTTTTTCCTTAGTGAGTATAGCCAGGGGATTGTCAATTTTATTAATCTTTTCAAATAGCCAGCTCTTTGTTGCATTATTTTTTTCTATTGTCTTTTTGTTCTCTATTTCATTTAATTCTGCTCTAATTTTTATTATTTACTTCCTTCTCCTGACTTTGGGCTTCATTTGTTCTTCTTATTCTAGTTCTTTAAGATATAATGTTGTTTGGGATTTTTCTTTTTTGTTGAGATAGGCCTACAGTGATATAAATTTCCCTCTTATTACCACTTTTGCCACATCCCAAAAAAGTTTTGATATGTTGTATTTTCCATTCTCATTTGTTTCTAGGTATCTTTTGATCTCTCCTTTTACTATCTGTTTGATACAGTCGTTATTTAGTAGCAAGTTTTTAAATTTCCACATACTTTTGGTTTTCCAACTTTAGTTTTGCAATTCATCTCCAGTTTCAAAGCCTGATGTCAGAGAATATGCTTGGTGTCACTTCAGTCTTCTTAAATTTTCTGAGACTAGTTTTGTGTCCCAACATATGGTCTATCCTTGAGAATATTCCATGTGTAGTAGAAAAGAATGAATAGGCTGGTGATCTTGGATGAAGTGCTCTGTAAATGTCAATGACGTCCATTTGCTCTAATGCGTCATTTAAGACTGATATTTTCTTACTCTTTTTGTTTGGGTGATCTATCCATAGCTGTCAGAGGTGTATTTAGATCATCTGCTGTAAATGTGTTTTTGTCACTTTTTCCCTTTAGCTCTGGTAGTAGTTGCTTTATATATGTTGATGCTCCCTGACTGGGAGCATATATATTGATAAGTGGTATGTCTTCTTATTGTGTTGACCCCTTTATCATTATGAAATGTCCATCTTTGTCTTATGTTAACTTTTTTATCTTGAAGTCTATTTCACCAGGTATAAGTATGATTACACATGCTTTTCTCTGGATGCCATTTGCTTATAATACCGTTTTTCCACCCTTTCACATTGAATCTGTATTTGTCCTTGCAACCGAGATGTGTCTCTTGAAGGCAGCATATGGTTGGGTTTTGTATTTTGATCTCATCTGCTACTCTGTACCTTTTTATTGGTGAGTTCATACCATTTACATTTAGGATGATTATTGATATATTAGACTTTCCAATATACATTTTGTATTTTGTTTTCTGGTGGCTTGGTGTCCCCATTGTTTCTTTGTTCTATGTTTCTGTCTGTTATTTTAGTTTGGTAGTATCCTGTGATTTTTTTTTTTCCCCTGTTTCCTCTTTTTTTACGTTATGTGTCTCAGTTCTGCTTTTGTGTGTGTGTGTGTGGTTACTATCAACTTTATGTAAAAGAAAACTTAATACATACAGTAGTCCTTTTTCTTCTGCTTGCATCTTATCTCCACTCCTTTTTGCAAATACAAACCTTTACCCCTCCCCTTTTTATGTTTTTGTTGTTACAAATTATCCCTATTTATGCTGTGAGTTCATTTCTGAGTTGCAGTAACAAATTGTCTTCTTCTCTCTTTTTAAATGTTTTTATCTCCTTTACCCTTTATGTTATGTTTAGTTGTATAGTGCCATATTCTGTGTAGGGGTTGCTATTTCCTGCTTTTGTGTGTCTCTTAGTAATCTTACTCGTAGTTTTGTATCTTTTGTCTTTTTGTTTCAGGTAAAATAACCTCCTTCCTTATTTCCTGTAATGCAGTCCCTGTGGTTGAAAATTCCCTCAGCTTCTGTATATCTGGAAAGGTCTTTATTCCTCCTTCATATCTAAAGGATAACATTCCTTGGTATATTATTCTTGGCAGGTAGTTTCTCTTTTTCAATACTTTGAATATTTGTTTCCAACCCCTCCAGCTTGTAGAGTTTCTGCTGAAAAATATGATGATTATCTTTTCTTTGAAGGTTGCCATCTTCTTTTCCCTGGCTGCCTTGAGAATTCTTTCTTTGTCATTCATTTTGACAGTTTTAATATAATATGCCTTTGGAGAAGGCCTTTTGGGATTGAGGTAATTAGGTGTTCTGTTTGCTTCTTGGCTTCAAGGATCCAGTTCTTTCCATAGGTTTGGGAAGTTCTCGACTATTTGTTTGAATGGGCTCTTTGTTTCCTTCTCCCTCTCTTCTCCTTCTGGTATACCCATTATTCTTATATTGCTATTTCTGATGGAGTCAGATAGTTTTAGAGAGTTCTTTCATTTCTTTTAACTCTCAAATATCTCTCTTCTTTCATCTGCATCATTTCCAGATTTCTATCTTCAATATCACTAATTCTTTCCTCAGCTCTATTTCCTAAGCTCACTATTTCATTCTTCCTCTCTCTCTCTCTCTCTCTCTCTCTCTCTCTCTCTCTCTCTCTCTCTCTCTCTCTCTCTTTTTAACTAATTTCTTCAGCTCCAGGATTTCTATTTGGTTCTTGTTGGTTCTTTTTTAAAGTTTCAATCTCTTTGGTAAAGTATTTATTTTGTTCGTTGGTTTTCATTTCTGAGTTCATTAAACTGC
The DNA here is from genome assembly GCF_004115265.2 of Rhinolophus ferrumequinum. Taxonomy (NCBI): domain Eukaryota; kingdom Metazoa; phylum Chordata; class Mammalia; order Chiroptera; family Rhinolophidae; genus Rhinolophus; species Rhinolophus ferrumequinum. The sequence continues at coordinate 70,931,240 of NC_046293.1, forward strand.
TTATCTGAGTTTTCTTGCATCTTGTTTAGTTTTTTCAAAATTGCAATCTTGAAATCTCTGTTATTTATGTCATATATTTCCATGTCTTTATTTTTTGAATATTTTTCATTTTCTTTCTGAGCTGCTTTGTTACCTTAGTTGTTCATGGATCAACTAATGGATCATTAATGGATCATTTCTCTGCCTAGGCATTTATGGGAGTAGGTTGGTAAGAAGAGGTCTTTCTTTTACTTTCCAGTAAGTAGTGCTGGAGCATTTTATTTTCTCTTGCATTGCTCAGGCTGGCGTCTTGGCTCTCTGCTGTTGGGTGGAAGATGACTTGTTTTCCTTGGAGAGGTATCTCCATCTCAGGACATCACCCCATGGGAGAATGTGATGGGTGATAGGGTTCTGAGCCCCTGAAATCCCAGTGCTGTCCTGCCTGAGCAGTCCTAGGTGCCCCCACTGGGATCAGCTGTGAAGGGTGGGGGTAGGATTGTCTGGAAGAGGCCACTCTTGTGTTTGTGGCTCTGTTCTCCTCCTGTTAATGGTGACTGCCAGACCTCAACTGCCTCACTTCTTCTTTTTTTTTTTTATTGTGTGTTTATTTTTATTTATTTATTGGAGTAACAATTGTTAGTAAAATTACATAGATTTCAGGTGTACAATTCTGTATTACATCATCTATAAATCCCATTGTGTGTTCACCACCCAGAGTCAGTTCTCCTTCCATCACCATATATTTGATCCCCTTTACCCTCATCTCCCACCCCCCACCCCCTTGCCCTCTAGTAACCACTAAACTATTGTCTGTGTCTATGAGTTTTTGTTTCTCATTTGTTTGTCTTGTTCTTTTGTTGTTTTTGGTTTATATACCACATATCAGTGAAATCATATGGTTCTCTGCTTTTTCTCTCTGACTTATTTCGCTTAGCATTATACTCTCAAGATCCATCCATGTTGTCACAAATGTTCCTATATCATCTTTTCTTACCGCTGAATAGTATTCCATTGTGTATATATACCACAACTTCTTTATCCATTCATCTATCGAAGGACATTTTGGTTGTTTCCATGTCTCGGCCACCGTAAACAAAGCTGCAATGAACATTGGAGCACACGTGTCTTTATGTATAAATGTTTTCAGATTTTTTTGGGTAGATACCCAGGAGAGGGATTGTTGGGTCATATGGTAATTCTATTCGTAATTTTTTGAGGAACCTCCACACTGCCTTCCATAATGGTTGCACCAGTCTACATTCCCACCAATAGTGGATAAGGGTTCCTTTTTCTCCACAGCCTCTCCAACACTTGTTACTATTTGTCTTGTTGATGATGGCCATTTTGACTGGGGTGAGGTGATATCTCATTGTGGTTTTTATTTGCATTTCTCTGATGATTAGTGATGTTGAGCATTTTTTCATTTGTCTATTTGCCATTTGTATGTCCTCTTTGGAGAAATGTCTCTTCAGGTCCTCTGCCCATTTTTCAATTGGGTGGTTTTTTTTGTTGTTGTTGAGTTTCATGAGTTCCTTGTATATTTTGGATATTAGCCCCTTATCAGAGGAACTGTTTGCAAAAACCTTCTCCCATTCAGTTGGTTGCCTCTTTATTTTGTCGATGGCTTCTTTTGCTGTGCAGAAGCTTTTAAGTTTCATATAGTCTCATTCATTTATTTTAGCTTTTACTTCCCTTGCCTTTGGAGTCAAATTCATAAAATGCTCTTTGAACCCAAGGTCCGTAAATTTAGTACCTATGTTTTCTTCTATGCAGTTTATTGTGTCAGGTCTTATGCTTAGGTCTTTGATCCATTTTGAATTAATTTTGGTACATGGTGACAGATAGCAGTCCAATTTCATTCTTTTGCACGTGGCTATCCAATTCTCCCAGCGCCATTTATTGAAGAGGCTGTCTTTCCCCCATTGTATGTTTTATGCTTCTTTGTCAAAAATTATCTGTCCATATTTATGTGGTTTTATTTCTGGGTTCTCAGGTCTATTCCATTGGTCTATGTGTCTGTTTTTCTGCCAATACCATGCTGTTTTGATTATTGTAGCCTTGTAGTACAAGCTAAAGTCAGGGAGTGTGATACCTCCAGTATTGTTCTTTTTTCTTAAGATTGCTTTGGCTATTTGGGGTCTTTTGTGGTTCCAAACAAATCTGATGATTTTTTGTTCTATTTCTTTAAAAAATGCCATTGGGATTTTGATGGTGATTGCATTAAATCTGTATATTGCTTTGGGTAATATGGCCATTTTAACTATGTTGATTCTTCCAATCCATGAGCACGGAATGTCTTTCCATTTCTTTGTGTCTTCTTCAATTTCTTTTAAAAATGTCTTATAGTTTTCAGCATATAGGTCTTTCACATCCTTGGTTAAGTTTATTCCTAGGTATTTTTATTCTTTTTGCTGTAATTGCAAAAGGAATTGTTTTTTTGTATTTCTTTTTCTGAGATTTCATTGTTAGTATATAGGAATGCAATCGACTTTTGTACATTGATTTTGTGCCGGCAACTTTACTGTATTTGCTGATTGTTTCTAATAGCTTTTTGGTAGAGTCTTTAGGGTTTTCTATATATAGCATCATGTCATCTGCAAAGAGTGACAATTTAACTTCTCCATTCCCAATTTGGATGCTTTTTATTTCTTTCTCTTGCCTGATTGCTCTGGCAAGGACTTCCAACACTATGTTGAAAAGCAGAGGTGATAGGAGCTGCCTCGCTTCTGTATCTCCATCCTTGTCTCTGGGATTAGCTGTAGCGAGCATCTGCTACTCAGGAACTGTCTGTCCAGTTCTCAGGGCTGTAGATATTCTGCTCTGTAACCCGACACTCACTGCTACAGTTTCTTCTGGGGCCCACTGCTAGCTCTGGGAGGGTGGGTGGAAGTGTCCAAGTTCCATGGCACTATTTTCTGCCTGGTGATGGTGGCTGCTAGGTGACAGGTGTCACACTTTTGTATTTAGTCTCTGCCCCATTTGCTGGGTTCAGCCATAATAAATGCTGATCACTCAAGCAGGAATGCTCAGGCCCACAGAGAGTGCACCTGCAGCCTGAATCCCCCTTCTCCCAAGACATGCAGTGAGCTCTGGGCTGTGTCTGTAGCACTATCTCTGCTATTCTCCCTTCTTTCCTCTCCCATCCATCCCCATTTGCCCACCTTCCTATGTTTGTTTTTTTGTTGTTGTTTTTAATTTTTATTGGGTAATGTTGGGGTACAGTGTGTTTTCCCATGACCCATCAGCTCCAAGTCAAGCCATTGTTTTCACTCTATCTAGTTGTGGAGGGCGCAGCTCACTGGCCCTTGTGGGAATTGAACCGGCGACCTTGGTGTTATGAGCACTGCACTCTAACCACCTGAGCCACCCAGCCGTTCCCACCTTCAGATGTTTTGATGCATGATCAGATATGTTTGTGTGTTGCACAGGGAATCCTTTGTTAAATTATAGCTGTTTAACTTGTAACTTCAAGGGGAGAGATCAAAGGGATCTTTCCCCATGCTCCGACTTCAATCCCATATGGGCATTTCAAGGCTCCGTGGATAAAGGGCCTGAGCTGACACTAATACCAAGAAGCTAGAAGCACTATAAAGCCTCCAGGTAGAGAGGGAAATCAGATGGCCCAAATTCCTCTCACACTGTTCCAATGGAGTCACAGACCCTCCTTTGCTTATACCTCTGGTTTCCAAGTGAACAATTGGAATGGAATGTGCTTAGCACCTGTCAGAACCCTCACTTTGTTTTCTTGACCTGGGTAATAAGAATTATTGTAATAGGAAGGACCAATGAGGGCCCTCAAAATGCACATCCTTACTGGCTAAGATAGTGAATCAGAAGGAATACAATATCCTGAGAGCAACTATATGGAAACTCGTGCCACCATCAAAAAACTAAAGGATTCAGAGTTCTTAGCACCCATCATCTCCTGTTCAACTTACCTATTTAACCTGTTCCCCACTGCAAAAAACCAGATCCATCATAGAAAATGATGATGGACTACTGTAAACTTAACCTAAGGATAGCCAAAATCACAGCTGCTATGGTATATTTACTAGAATGTAACCACACAACGTTTGGCACCTAGTACATCCTTGTTGCTCCAGGGAGTAGAATCTTCTCAATCCTTGTCCATAAAAAGGAGCTAAAAGCAGTTCCCATTATGTGGGAAGGGGAGCAGTGCACACTCACTGTTTCCCCAGAGCTTCCTGCTCTCTGTTACAATATGTGTAGTCCACAAGGACATTGATCAACTTGACACTCTATAGAACATCATACTACACCGATGACATTATGCCAGCTGGACCTGCTAAGCAAGGTGCTTCCACCCCTAGTTCTTAGGGCTTCCACATGCAATGATAACCATAAAAGGACAAATGCAACAGTCCTTACCCAATCAGGCTAAAGCATCTAAGGGCTCTGGCCCCTCGAAGACAAAGAACTGGGTAACCCACCAGGCAAACAATGTAGATCAAGCAGAGTGGCAGAAGAGAGAGAGGATGAATTGATCACTTATGGCATTGTGACCAATTACAGCTTCAGGGCATGTTGCTTGTTCCTCTAACACTCCTGTATTGAATCTTCTGTAGGCATTGCTGTTAGCTACCACCTTGAAAGTTCTGTGATAGAACACATATAATGCAGGCTACCAACAGATCTGGGGAATGCACATTCTGGAGTATATCAGATGTCTCTAATGCCCATTTCATACTCAAAGCTACCAGTTGAGCCCAGGTGACACTTGATGGCTGTACCAGGTATCTCTTACTTTCTGCCCTCAGGCTTCGCTGCTCAGGAAACACGGAAGTATGAGAGAGCGAACACTTTCTGGGACAACATATATTAATAGGGGATGAGATGCTCCCTTCTTCTGTGTCTCAGCAAACAATTTTGAATTCCGGCCTCTCAGAAAGTCTCCAGCAGGGCCGAGCCCCCATTGCCTATTAAGGTAACTAAATCAATAATATACCTCTGTATAGATTTTCTTCTTATTCTGTTTTACTCCTAGTCCTCTACCCTTAACTCTTGTTCCCTGGGCTTACATCCCGAAATAAATGGATGTGAGGAACCCTTGTCTCAGGTTCTTCTTTTTAGAGAACCCAAGAAAGACAACAAAGATAGAGCCTCAGATGTGGTGCTATAAAGTTTTTTTGAGGAAATAACAAATGAGTTATGTCTTAAAGTCTCACCTTAGAAATTTTCCATGTGGAAAAGAGGGAAGAGTGTTTAGATAGAGGCAACAGCATGGATAAGAGCAGAGGCAGGAAAAGGGTCGATAAATTCAGGAAGCTTTAAGTGTTTCACAATGGGAGAAGCAATAGAGTCATGTGCTGGAGGTGGCAAGGGCTGTTGGAGAGGTAATTAGGAGTCAGATTCAGAAATTTTGTGTGCCATGCTAGTGGGGACTTCTTTTCATAAACAATGAAGAGACAATTACAGAGTTCTTATACCAAACCTGCCTAGCCTAAAGCAATGTGAAAACCAGCTCACTTTCCAACATTGAGACCAGAGTTGTCCTTACCTGTGAACATTTCAAGATGAATCTGTTCTGAGAGAGCTGATTGAAATTTCTAGGGAAAATGTGTGGTAACATGGAACAGACATTGTCGACTACCTAGTCAAATCCATTTCTTCTCCCCCTCTCCTTTCTTGCTGAGAAGAGCCCAGATTTTGTTTCTGCTTACTGACCAAATTGTCTGGTGTTCAGGGGAGGGGCTCCCTGACCTCTGGTGATAGTCTAAATCAGACACCAGCAAGCTTTCTCTGTAAAGGACCAGGTAGTAAATATTTCAGGCTCTGTGAGCCATATGGTCTTTGTTTCAATTGCTGTTGTAGTGTAAAGGACAGTCTTTAAGAATACTTAAACTTTATTTATGAACATTGAACATTGAATTTCACATAACTTTCCTATGCCACAAAATATTATTTTTCTTCTGATTTTTTGCAACCATTTAAGACTGTAAAACCCATAGCTCACCGGCCATACAAAAACAGGCAGTAGATCAGATTTACCCATAAGCCACAGTTTGCCAATCCTTTGTATAAGCTAATCAGGGTGGTCTCGTTTTCTTTGCCAAAGATTGGGTGTAACATGAACAGGTAGTCAAATCCTGACCAACGTGACTTGAAAGGTGGTATTCTGCAAGCTTTTCTTGATTTAAAAAAGGGGTAAATGAGAAGGAACAGTCCTTTTTATTTCCTGTAGATACTGCTGCGGTAAGAGATGAATAATGCCTAGAGCTGCTCAAGCTGTGTTGCGTCGATGGGTTTCTCACGTTTTTACTGAGACTAGCAGAGTAGGAGGTAGGAATCGGATTGAATCTTCATAATAGAACTGAGCCGTTGAGTTAACCTGAAAAATACGGAATCTTCATGAAATTAGTGAAATATTGAGTTAACCTGACTCTAAACTTCTTGTTGTAAGAAATAATAAAGGTCCTTATCATATAAGCCCCTTTTAGACAAGTTTTCTGTTACTTAAAACCAATAATATTTAATATTCTAACTGATATACAAGGACCTGGGAGAATATTAAATAAGCCATTAAGTAGAATAAAATAGAACTATAAATGCTGCAATGGAAATATTCAAGACAAATTTTTAAAAAATGGATATATATATACATATATGTGTATATATATACATATAAATATATACATATAAATATATATACATATATACACACATATATATCTTAAAATTTTGGGAAGACTTTGATTAACCATGGTTATTAACTCTGGGAAGTATTCTTGGGATAAATAGGGAGGAAAAAAGGCTTAATTTTAACTGCAGATATTACTTTATTATTTACATTTTTAAAAGAATGTGAAATTATTACTTTTAAAATTGAAAAGCTGATTTTAAAAAAAAGAGAGAAAATTGTTCATTTCTAGAGAGACAGGTATTTCGAATAGGATTCTGCAGGAGTCTGGGGGTGTAGTAACTCAATATCGATGCCTAAAATGGAATAAGGCCCTAGATTCAGATAAATGATTTCACTTCTATTTTTGCATTTCTTAATGTGGTATCTTTAGCTATGCCATCTTCTCTCTAAGTGAAGCTTAGAAGGGTATAATCTAATAGAAAAGAGCAGGGAATAGCTCTCTTAGATACTACAACAGTTTAGCTGCTCTTATCTGGGAGACAGACTATCTAATGGACTGCCTTTGGGTGTTAGGACTGTGTCTTGTCTCAGTTACCATATGCATTAATGATTTAGAAGTGGGAAAAGGTGTACTTAGTGATGGAAGTCCTTCCTTAGTTTTCACTGGTCCAACTTTACCAGTCTGGGAATGATTTAGGTAAGGAAGATAAAAGAAAATATTAAGAAGTTTGAGAAGAAAATAAAATGAAGGAGACCTACAGCATGAGAGGTTTAGGATAGAAATCAGGAAGAAATTTCGGGTTGTAAAAACTACCAGAGACAGAACAGAACAGAGGTTAATTATAGACAGTGTAAACGTTTCATTCTGACAGTTAAAAAGGAAATTATCATCTGTTGAGGATGGTATTATTACAATTAGAATCATAAAGATAAAAGAAACTTTAGAGAGCACCTATTACAAACCCCTTGGTTTTACAGATGAAAAAACTGAAGCTGAAAAATTAAAGTGACAGAGATCATACAGTTAATTAGCTGTAAAGCCAGAACCAGTATTCAGTTTCTTATAATACTCATTCTTCTATACCACATTTACTGAGAATTATTTTGTTTGAAGGCACTATGATAAACTATTAATAGATGAGCTCTCAAAGTCCTTTATAGGTTAAAGACATTATTCCAGAATTAAAACTATGATTTATAACAATCAGGGATTTTTTTCACATGGGGTCCATGGACTATGCTCAGGGAGTCCTGAACCCTCCAATGTTTATGCAAAATTGTGTGTATGTATATTTGGAAATCTGTAGTTCTCAGGACATTCTAATGATGGACTAATCTAACAGCATGTATTCCAAAAGGTGAATTTGAGATTAATCTCAGAGAATTAAATTAGGAAAAATCATGGAATAAATGGAATAACCAGTTATAGAAAGAGCCCAACTCAGCAGTGAGGGGTGGAGGAGTTAAGGGGACTCTCAGGTTCAGTGATGTGAGAATACTTTCTACATCTAATTCTGTCACCATCTGATTATATCAGCATCTGATTATATCAGCATAGCAGAAGCTGACCGTGTGTGAAGGAAAACTCCTATGTGTCGGGGTTTTTTGAAATGTCCAGGTGACCAACTAAAACTGCACCACAGATTTTCTACCCTTAATAGCTGTTTAAAAAAAAAAAAGAAAAAAAGATCTAGAAAATTCACCAATTCCGCTATATCCTAAAGTTAAAAAAAAGAAAAAGAAAAAACTGGCACGCACACAAAGAACACATCACATTCTGAAACAGAGCAGAGAACTATTGGGCTTACTTCATAACTTTGCCCTTTTATCCACCTACCCATCTCAAGCTATACTGATAAATATAACAAATTCTGAGTCACACTAATATCCCCAAATTCGTAGAGAAACAAACCTAATGCATCTCCTTATATTTTTTTCATTTTTTCACTGTACATTACTAGAAATAGCTGTGAAAAAGGCTGGTGATATGGAGAAAGTGAACTGTGGGACTGACTCTAATGAAAGTGAAAGTTCCAGGGCTACTCACTAAGATGGGGAGACTGCCTGATGTCTGAAGACATTTCCCTATGGGAATGACACATAATTTTCAGCTATATTTATAATACTCAGTGATATATAATACTCAGTGAAGAGAGCATGACCCAGGTTTTCTAACACAGCCTGTATCTTGCTTCTCTCTCCTTTACCATTTCCTCGACGTACAGAAAAGTAAACAGAAGATAAATTACACTGTCCTCAAACAAAAATTAAGAGTGGAAACCAAGCTCGACTCAGATATGGAGGAAAGAAAAAAAGAAAAAGTCCCCCACACCGTACGACGACAAATGGAATGTCTGTCAGAGCTATCCCAGCCTGAGCAAGATGAAAACAAATGGCATGGTAACCATGCAAGCAGGTACAGCCAGAAAACATGTGTAACATTCCTCAGGTCACAGAATTAAGGTGATGGGACTGGGATTCAAACCCAGGTGGTCTGACTAGCCTGGGAAATCTGGATAGAACAATGTTTTGATTTACTAAATTGTTTCCTAAGTAAGATAAAGCAAATGAGCCAACTATACTTAAATTTCCAACTCTCAGTTTGACTCTTAGGTGAAAATAAGCCAAAGAGAAGAACCACGAGTTCCTGATTTAATAGCCTGAGGGGACATAAACCAGTTAGATTCCAATGATGGACTAAGACATTGGGCAAGAGATTAGGGACAGCAATGCTGGGGAACATTATGGAAGTGGCCTGGTCACAGTCTAAGCCTGCAACAGCTACCATCCATCCATACTATCCTAATGAAGCCCCGATATAAAAGTTTACTCTTTTAATATCCTCCTGAACAGGAGCCGTGGCAGGAGTCCAATATAGCGAGTCATGACATATTAGCACCATGACTGCCATCCTTTCCAGCCCTAAGCTAAGCATGCCTGAAATATAACAGCATTCTGCCCTAGATTCAGGGTAACAGGAGAGTGGGTGTCATAGTTGGGGCCAGTTCCTTCATGTGTCACAACGGCTGAATCAAATCCCTCTTCTTTTTTTTAAAACAAAGTAGAAGAAACACCAGTTTGTTCTCAGTGTGGGTTTGGGTCAGTGAAGATGTGCAGAGCAGAATGTGTAGTCGTTCTGTAAAACATAAATGATACTAAGTATATGGCAGCATATAGGAGGCAAGCAGAGCGTGGGCAGACATGGGAAAATTTGTGGGACATCATTGAAAACATGTTTTAAGTTTTCCATATTTCCCCCTAATTCACAGAGCGCTATGGCATAAAGCTTCTCTCAACTGTTTTCATTGCCTAATGGTAGCAATGTAAAAGATTTATTTTCAATATGAATTAACTTCATCTTTTGAAGTTGCAATGAATTGTAAATACTATGTAGATAGTCAATTACAAACGGTTTTCTGGGACTGTTGAATTGCCATAGAAAAGTTAACAGTGCATTTGACATTGGGGTCAGAGAAATAATTTTATAGCAACAAGTCATACCTAGTCATGATACGTAATCAACTAGCATGTATCAATCTAATGGCTTATTAGCTATTATCTACATATTTGATTTCAGGGACTATTGATGCATCATTTGTTGTTTGCAAACTACCTAGCATGTAGATATCTACAGACTCCCTGTTGCAATCCTATATAGCCATCATGTTAACTCACTGTAAAGGGGTAACAAACCTGTAAGAGGGAGATATTAACAGTACCTACTTCTTAGACTGCATGTGAGGATTAAATGAAATAATGTACTGAAGCATTTAAAACAGTGACTGGCACATAAAATGTGTATCAGTCAGGGCCTCTCCAGGAAATAGAATTCCTTCCACATGATCCAAAGGAAGAAGTGCAAATGAAAGTACTACTTACAGTGAAGTGGGTAGGTTTAAGGGGACAAGTGAAGGATGGTAGGCACCCGGAAACAAGCCATACCCTCCGGCTGAGGGCACATGGAGAGGAGAGCCAGCTGACAGTTGGGACTGTAAGAGAGGGATCACCAAGTAGGTACTGTCATCTTAGAGGGATGAAGCTGCTGACACAGGTGCCTTGTCAAAACAGAAGGAGATTGGGAAGAAATACTCTGACCTATGTCTTCTGCCAGTTCCTCCCATCTGTCAAACCCAAACAGCAGCCACCTTGGCCATGTCGCCCAGGAGATGCAGACCTTGGTGATTAATTGGCTAAAGCATAGGCTGAAAAGAGCAAAGAATGGATTTGGGAGGGGGGCAGTGGGGAGAAAGGGGAATGCAGATTAACCAGCGTACTCTGGATCATTTTCTATTTTAAACCAAACATACTATCTAAATCCTAACAAAGTTGGTCTAATTGTACCTTTTTTCCCTTAGGGGATATAAATGATGTGAACTTTTGTCATACATAGGGTCATATATGCTTTCCTTTTTTTCTTCTTCATTCGTTTAACACATAATTATGGAATAATTACTTGGAGAAAGCAGTGTGCTAAGTATTATGTATAGGATTGACATGCCTGTTCTGATGGAGATTATCATTTATAAACCACTCGTATAAATTAATATCATTTAAATAATACAGTAAAAATCCCCAGTGAAAATTTTCATTAATGTAAAAGGAGGCAATACTTCTAAAACTGTGGATCTTACATTTGAAATGTTCCTAGATTTGAGCAACATTTTTCGGATCATATACCCACTTTAAAATACGATGAAAGCTGGGGACTCTCTCCCCATAATAAAAAATGTGCATATGGATATAGGAAGGGCTTTCATTGATCACTGTATTAGTTGAGGATCTCAAGCTTGTTCCATTGAGCCTTTCTCAGATACTCCTCCTACCTCCCAACTTGCAGGTACTCAGGGGTCCCTTTGGGCTTACAGGTGCTCTGGAATATCGCAGAAGATGAGGGTCAAAGGCAAAGAGTAAAACTTAGTGGCACCTTCTGGCATGGCCATACCTTGAGTTATTCCCAAGGTGTAGTAAAATGATGGAACGCTGGTACTTAAGAAGAAAAATTTGCTCCCACATATAGACTGAAGGGAAGCCCTGGGTTTCGCAAAGGCTCTGATCCATGAAACTTCTGGGCACTGTACATGTCCTCACAGTGGAATCTTCTCTTCTTCACTGTATGCATTCATCTCATATTTCCTGGCAACAGGACACTTCCTTAGACAAGTTCAGATCCAGCAATCCATACTCTTGCCACCTGGACAATCCTCTCTCCCCAGTCCCCTTCCAATATACAGAGGGGCCAAAAACATGTATATACATTTTAAGAAAGGAAAAAACTGTATTAAAACTGTAATACTCAACATATACCAATAACAAAAGATGAATACAAGTCATGTGTGTACATTTTTTTGGCACCCTGGGTATACATTATTGTTTCAAATCCTCATTATTTCTCAACACAAAGTTCCATTCTCCCTCCCCTCCTTCCCCTTCTTCTCTCTCCTCCTCCCCACCCTTCTTTCTCTTTTTTTAACAAGAGACTCTGATGGTCCTTAAAGACTGACCCCCAAGTCACTCACACTGATTCTACTCTCTTTAGTGATATGTCTAGCTAGCTCAGTCTTCCAACATTCCCTGGAAAGGAAGAATTTGCATACCACAGCTTCCCCTCCCCCAACAAAAAATAACAACAAAATCCATTACACATTCTTTCTAAGGGAGTAAAGTTTAGTTAAAAAAAAAAAATTAAAACAACAAAAAACAGTTGTAATAAATCAGGTTGAATGTTTTGATCCTACTGTATTCATCATATAAACATACAATTTTGCAGATGACTTCAGGGGTTTCATAATTTACATAATGAATTATCTATTGCTGTATAACAAATTATGCCGAAATTTAGCAGTTTAGAAAAATAAACACATTTCACACAATTTTGAGGATCAGGAATCCAGGTGTAGTTTAGGTGGGTGATTCTGGCTTAGGGTTTCTCATGAGCTTTCGGTCAAGACGTCGGCTGGACTTGACTGGGGCTGGAGAATCGTGCTTACTCACAAGACTGGCAAGTTAGTGCTTACTGTTGGCAGGTGACCTCAGTTCCTTGCCATGTGGACCTCTCCATAGAGCTGCATGAGTGTCTTCATGACATATAGCTGGTTTCCCCAGAGCTGGAAATTCAAGAGAGACCATGGAAGAAGCCACGATGCCTTTTAAGACCTGGCCTCAAAAGTCACACACAATTTTTCTGCTGTATGTTTCTGGTTGCACAGGTCAGCCCTATTTAGTGTGGGAGGACACTACACAAAGGTGTGAATACCAGATGAGAATCGTTGGGGGTTCTCTTAGAAGTTGGCTATGACACTTGTCAAATTCCACAGATTTCCTTTAATTCTCCAATTTGATATTATCTATATCAATGATTCATACAGAATATGGTACAAAAATATTATCCTCATTTGACTTAAAATAGGATTGTAGAGTAGTGCTATATGTGCTTGCTTTCTTTTGTTAAAATAGCAACCCCTTGCCCCACCCCAGTTCTAGGTAGTCAGCATTTTATTTGGTTCTAGAGTCCACAATTCTAAAGAGACAGAAATTTATGAAATGGTTTATAGGAAAATCTTACGATTAACAGATTTGATTAGAATTCTAAGGATGATCATTACTGAACAGCGTTTAGCTCGGTCATACAATCTGAGTGGTATCTTAAAAATTATCTCTGTGTTATGGTTACTAATTCTAACATTTACACAGAACAAATGTTTAATAAGTAATTATTAAATGAACTACATAATAATTCCCTGAGCATAATTATAACAGAAAATATGTGGGTAGAGGCAAGAGTAATAGATGGAAAAAAAGTTTCTAAACATGGTTCAACTACACTTAATTCTGTGACTTTTATAAGAGGCTTTCTCAAATTCCCCAACTTGTGAAATGTTGGAGTTGGACTAGAACTGGATGATCTCTAATGCTGTCTTTAGATCCAGTAGTCTCTGAAGTTACATATGAATCCACATCGGTACAATAATTTCCTATTCCTTTCAATCTGTCTGCTTCTAAATCCATTTCACAGTTCTTCTCTTCGTATTTTATTCCCTTTCAGCAACTATTCTGCATCCCTCCATAATTCTATGCTCTTCTTTTGCCAGTCTGTTCACTGACATGTCCACTGTCTTGACTGTCCTTTACAGTACCTTGAATATATTGTCTCAAATCTGGGTGAAGAACTCTGTAATTACCAAAATGGCCTCTGATTGTATCTACAGAGTTCATTTTGGTCCACACTGAACCGTCCAAGCCTCATCTTCAACATATTTTCGCAAGAATGGCTGCTCTTGTTCCTGGTTTCTTTCTTTCTTCATGTAATAACTACTTATTTCAGTCTTACAGAAGTAAGCAAGGCAGATATGGACTCTAGTTGAGTTGTTTCAAGTTTTTTCACCTACTTTTAATATTTTCTCTATGTTTAAGTTGTAGAATTCTCAGAAGTCACAAATAAAAATGTCTACAGCAGCCAGGCAGGTAATGAAAATGAGTGAAGCAGATTTCTCATGTTTTCCAGGTAAACTAGCAATCTAGATTTTAAAGTAAAAATCTCTTGCTTTATTGAATTTTGGTATCTACTGAAAATATATTTGGAAAACTCCCATGTGGGCCAAATGAAACATTTTTGCTGGCTGAATTCGGTCCTTGATCCTTCCCTTGAGGACCTTTGTGAGCCTAGGATCAAGATCTTCACTGTTTGAAATTTCCTCATCATACTTCTGCCTCCATGTTCCTAATACATAGGCACCCATGAAACATCCTTTCCATTCTCCATGCCTAATGTCTTCACTCCACTCCACTTCAATACCTTCTTTACCCCATCTCCCAACGTTTCACTGTTTCCATTCTTTAGTCCCATATTCTCTCTACTCCCAGTAAATGCATTACATAAGGGTAAGGAGGGGCAACATGAAACTTGAAGTGAAAATAACTTCTGTCCACATTAAAATGTGTCTGAAAGCAGTTTGGAGTATCCGAGCAGTTTGGAGTATCTAATTCTGTCTAGTTCTTGGTTTGGGCCTGGACCAAAAAAAATGAAAATCAGCTCAGACTGAAATGGGAAAAGCCACCAGTCCTGGAAAGATAGACACAGATAAAACCAGTTGCAAAGTTATCAAAGAACCCTGTTTTTCCCACTGCCATGCAGCAGCTGTAAAATGCCATATCCACCCTTCTTTGAGTGATACTGCTTTCTTACCAATGACATCCAGGCCCACTTTGAGATTTCATTTATTACTGGGCATAGCTAATTAATAAATGGCCCTCTCTTCATGATAACATCAAATCCCCGGTTAATCTCTGCTTTTAATCCCGTCTCAGAAACAGCATCCAATCCAGAATTGATACGCTCTCTCCTTAGACACTCCTGACTCCGTTGGCGGGAACCTAAACCTTACAAAAGATGCTTCATCCTCCCTTTTCTGGTGGTATCCACACTTCCTCTGGTGTGCCCTTCGTCCTGATATACAAATAAATCTGATGTTCGCAGATTGCAGGCTTCCTCCTGATTGTCTTTGGCTGATTTGGCTTTAATGCGAAATAGGTTAAGTGTCAGGATCTCTAATAGATATGTTTCATGATCTCTGCTAAATCTTCCTCCCAGCGTTTAGATTTACAATTTTTTTAAATTCTTTTTTTCCCCTCCCCTTCTTCCACCACCCACCCCCACTCTGGTTCAAGCTGTTGTTTCTCAGTGTAGCTGTGTAGGATACCGCTCCTTGGCCCATGCTGTATTGTGAGCCACGTGCTCCACCCCCCCCCCCCCCCCCCAGGCAGTGGGTTGCCCGTAGGCCACTCACAGCAGCTCTCCCTGGCTGCCGGTGGCTCACGCTGTCCACCGGCTGCTCCTGGCAGCACACAGTAGCCCACACCAGAAAAGCAGCACAGCAGCGGCAGGCCAGGGCAGATCATGTGGACCTCTGGCTGAGCCCGTTGTTCACAATCTTAGCTGTAGAGGGCGCAGCTCACTGGCCAGTGTGGTAACCAAAAGGCGCTCCAACCACCTGAGCCACCACCGGTCCTACAATTTTTTAATAGCTAAAAACCTACAATTGTCCCATCAGCACATTTCTAAGAAGAAATGTCCCCCACACTAACACAGCCCTAATATCCGCTTTTGAAAGTGGCGTTAGTCATTTTATCTGGTTCGCATTTCAGCAAATTCAGTTTAAGTCACTTCAGTTCTGAACTCCTGGGTTATATTAAAATGTAGTAGATGGGAGTGTATGGGCCTTGAGGGCGTAAATTTTTTATGTGGTTACTGTTCATTCAAGACCAAGGAGAACAGGTTGGGATCATTTTAAAACGGCTTTTTTCGGAGGATGTTTCAAGCATTATCCGTCTTTTTCCCCGGCGGCCCCTGGGGGCATAAATTTCGGAGTGACCTTTTTGATCATGGAGGAAGGGGGTGCCGGTCTTTTGTCTTCAGGAGAGATGCATGTCTGGACTCCAGCCTGACAGCCCCAAACCTTGTACCTGGAGCCGGGTGATGCTTTCACCCCGGGTCTCTTAAGAGGGGTCGCGGGGATCTTGGGGCGCCACAGTGGATCTTGTGGTCGGGGGGCCGCCTCGGCTGCTTGGGCCTCCGGCCTCCGCTGCGCGGCTCCCGAGCTTTGTTCTCGCTTCCAAGCGGCCGCTAGGTTTCCCACCTCAATGACTCAGTTGGCCCCCGGCCGGCGCACTCCGGGAGGAACCAGAGGCGCACATCTGCCTCCGGCCCTGGGCCCGCCCCCAGCAGCGGCGCCCACGCCCACAGCCTTCCGCCCGCCTGCCCCGGCGCAGTGCAGCAGAGCGCGCTCCCGCTCGGGGCCGGTCCGGCTCGCGCGCACGCGCGCAGGGACCCGCGCCCTCCGAGGAGGAGGCGGTCGCGTCGCCTCCGGCGGGGCTCGCGCTAGCCCTCGCGCTCGCCCTCCGCCTCACCCGAGCCCCGCGAGGGTGAAACGCTTTCTCCCGGCATGCAGCGGGAGGAGGGATTTAACACCAAGATGGCGGACGGCCCGGATGAGTACGATACTGAAGCAGGCTGCGTGCCTCTTCTCCATCCAGAGGTGAGGAACCGCGCCGAGCGCATTCTTCGCCCTCAG